>NC_140908.1:8989296-9596829 GCF_045865225.1 Trachurus japonicus | reverse complement strand
AACCTGTCTTAGCTCTAATTGTTGATTTTTTAAAACTAGGAGATACAGATATTTTATCAGTGCATTAATTACCTCGTGGACTAGTAAATCAGAAGTCTAGATCGCTCTAGGAGAAAGGGGTATTGGCAATATGCATTGAGTGACAGAGTAAAGAATTGACACAACCATCAGGTAAGTTTTAAGTGTGTTATATTGTTTTGAATAAAGAAATAAAATAAATAGAATGAATAAAAGAAAAAAAATGTTTTACAGTGTCAACACACACATGAGATATCGACCACAGTTTCCAATAAATTCAGTCTCTGAATAAATCACAGTCTCTGTTTTGGGTAGCTCGCCACGACCACTGAGGTCCCTTCTACCTTACAGAACAGGAGAAAATCCTCAGCAGAAGAAGTAGTTGTGCAGATCTCAAACCCAGGAATCCATACCAAAGAAAAAGACCCGGCCTATAAAGGCCAAAAGAAAGGGTTACTATATATTCATGTAAATAAAATATACTTCTAAATGTAAATAAATGCATATAAACACATATTTATACATGTATATTATAACATTGTTTCTTAATAATTGTTTTAACCACTTTTTACTGTGCTTTTAAAATGAACCGAACACAATATAAACATCAACATGCGCCAAAATGGCGGAATACTCCTTTACATTCATCTCCTCTCTTTTCCTCTTTTTTCTATACCGCCGCTCACTCTCAGAGAAAATACACCGAGCGGGGGGTAATGTACACAACACAGATATATAAAACTATTTTTTAAACACTATACACATGAATTTAATGCCTCACTAATCCATATTAACATTAGCAGATGCACATTTCAGCTTTGTTCACCGGACTTTTATCAATTAAGTTCAGGCTACTCACCAGATGCTCAAACTTCACATACACACACATACTCCGGGCACAAGGAAGAATACACGGCTCGTCTGTCCAGGTTCCGCTTTTTTAAGAGACAGGGACATGGGAGTTCAGTAATGTGTAACCTCAAAAATATAATTTAGCGAAGTACATGTGGCTAATGGCCGGAGCTAGCGCCGTAGCTGCTAATAACACAACTCACGTTCTCCTCTGTCTCCGTCACAAAACACACGGTCCGCTTCCAACCCACAGCAAAGAAAAAGGCTTCGCTCTCTGCGCCGACGATAAAAAGTTAACTCAGACTTGGAATATCTGACTTTCTTTCACAAAACGGTAATATCTGCAGCCGAAGCTTAGCATGCAGCCACCTCGACGACGGTCCGGCAGAGAGAGAGAGAAAACAACAACACGCCTGCACGTACACCCTGACGGCGTCTGATTGGCTACTCCGCTTCACATCACGTGAACTCCTCATGTCACCTGAATCTTTTACACTTCCAGAAAGGCACATTCGCCACACTTGAAATAAACAAAACATTCTTTTTAAAACAGATGTAAATAAACGTGTGTATATTAATCTTTTAAATCTATTTATTGACATATTTATGATTTTAATCATAAATCCTATTTATTTATTTTATGTAAGATTATTTTAAATCAAACTCTATTTATTTATTTGTCACATCTATTTATTTATCATTTATTAATTTATTGATCTAATCAATTAACTGATAGCTGGACTAGGATAAGGGCCTAGTAACCTGGGTTACACCCTCCCCTTCTAAAGGTGTGTATGTCCCATTACACCCACATGACTATGAATTGGCCTTGGGGTTACTTGGAGGATGTCTGCATAGCCAGGGTTCTGGAGTGCATCGGCAAAAGCAAGGTTGAGGCCTTGGAAGAGTGACTGGACTATAGACAGCAAGGGATTTCCGAGTTGACCATACTGTAGTCGTTCAGGTTGTTCTCTACGCCTCTGGGAACGTCTGGGAACACTGTCACCCTCACTCTCTCCCACGATGACTGGAGAGGTTCCTCTTCCAGATATCCCAGCTGCGGTTCCCTCATTGGTTCTGTCCAATGACACATCCTCACAAGATTTATTGACAGAGCATCCGTCATCCTTGCTGCTGTCACTGAATGACAGATCTGAAAAAACAGGAAGGCTTTCATCCATAATATTTGGTTCTGAGGGAGACTCCGACATGCTCGGCTGAACAGGTAAGGTCTCATCCTCCTGTCTTGAAATGTCAAAGGGGGCGTCCTGAGAGCTTCCAAACAGAGCTCTTCTCACTTTGGGGGGATCAGTTTCTCTGTGCCTTGAGATGACCTCAGCCTCCGGATCAACAACTGCTGAGGTTCCTTTCCATCCAGAACAGCTTGGCTCATTTGAGGTGTCATCCCCGAAAGCTGGAGGTTTCTCTGACTCGGATGGAATGATCTCCACAGGCATCCACTGTACTGTCCCTCTTTCAGGTGCACGTCTCTTTTCTCTGTCTTGTTTTTCCATGATTAATGTCTCTGTCTTTTCTTCCAGGTCAACAGGAGCAGGAAGCCAACCAGCTGAAGACGAGGTGGGTTGTTTTGTCTCTCCAAGATGTCTCTCCCTTGCAGGTACTGTCTCTGGCCGGGTCACAAGTCTTGTTTCAATGAAGTCAGAGTTCAATGTCTCTCCAGGTAAGTAGTAGTAGTAGTCACTGTCTTCTGACTCTGAGTTGTCATCTGCCACCTCAGACTCGGCTGCGGCTTCCATTCTCAACTGTCTCCTTGTTCTAGGTTTGCTGATAGTCTGCTTCGGAGGTTGCTCGGGCTCTGCCACAGGTAAGAACCCACACGGCAGCAAGAGGTCACGGTGTAAGGTGCGAAGTGGTCCATCTTTTCCCTCTGGTTTGACAGAGTACACAGGTAGGTCACCAGCACGTCTGACCACTATGTGAA
Source organism: Trachurus japonicus (assembly GCF_045865225.1). NCBI lineage: Eukaryota > Metazoa > Chordata > Actinopteri > Carangiformes > Carangidae > Trachurus > Trachurus japonicus. The sequence continues at coordinate 9,594,017 of NC_140908.1, read as the reverse complement.
TGTCTGGTTCCCATTTGTCGGCCAACTTGTGTTTCCCTCTGATCCGAACGTTCCTCACAAGGACTCGATCTCCTGCCTCAAGAGTGGACTCGACGACTCTCTTGTCAAACCGTTGTTTGTTGCGCTCAGCTGTCTTTGAGGCATTTTCCGTGGCAACTCGGTAGCTTTCCTCTAGGCGGCCCTTTAAGTCATGCACATACTGGGAATGTGACTTGGGTTCACAGCTGGAAGGGAGACCGAACGCCAAATCAACTGGAAGTCGGGGTTGCCTGCCGAACATTAGTTCGTAGGGACTGAATCCGGTCACGTCATTCCGCGTGCAGTTATAGGCGTGCACTAGAGGCTTGACAAATTCTCGCCAGCAAGACTTGTCTTTGTTTTCGAGAGTGCCCAACATCTGGAGGAGGGTCCTATTGAATCTCTCCACTGGATTCCCCCGGGGGTGGTAAGGGGTAGTCCTGACCTTTTGAATGCCAGCGATGGAGCACAGTTCTTTGATGGTGCGAGATTCAAAATCTGGACCCTGGTCACTCAGAAGCTTTTCCGGAAATCCATAATGCACCAGGAAGTTTTCCCATAAGCACTTAGCCACAGTCTGCGCTTTCTGGTTTCGAGTTGGTATCGCGACTGCGTATTTAGTGAAATGGTCCGTCAGCACCAATATATCTTTTGTGTTGCTCTGATCAGGTTCCACCGATAGAAAATCCATGCAGACCAACTCCATGGGCCTGCTGGCTTTGATGTTACACAAAGAAGCCGCTCTTTCGTTTGGAGTCTTCCGGCGCACACAACGTTCACACATCTTGATCTTCTGTTCGACATATGCTGACATTCTAGGCCAATAGAATCGTGACCTCACGAGGTCGAGGGTCCGCTCTATGCCTAGGTGACCTAAATCATCATGTAGACCTTTCAGTGCTGTGGCTCTTAGTTCAGCTGGTAGAACGAGCTGGTGTTTCACGCATCCGTTTTCTTGCCGTGCTCTGTACAACACTCCACCTCTTAACTCTAGACGCTTCCATTCTCGGAGCCACAACACAAGTTCTGGAAGTTCTTGTCTCAAGGTAGGTGATGGCATGTCTCCAGACTCCTTGTGCTCAATGACCACTCTGAGGTCAGGGTCGGCCTGTTGCTTTGTTCTCATCTCCTCTTCAGTCCAATGACCAATCACAGGAAGGCCATGGTCTTCTTCCTGCTGGAAACCATTGGGCAGGGCATCGGTATGGACAGCGAGAGATTCGACAAGTGCAACTGATGGACATGTGGAGTTCTTGTGGGACCACTCAACATCATGCCTCTCACATATGGCCTTCACCACATCTGGAAGAACAACATCTGGACTCTCCTGATCCTTCAGGTAATGTAGAGTGAACTGTTGGATCCTTTCACGTTCTTTCCTCGACACAGCATCATCCAGGAGCTCCCCATGTGGTCGACGAGAGAGTCCGTCTGCATCCTGATTCTGAGTTCCTGCTCTATACTGGAGCTTGAAGTTGAATGTCGATAGAGCTGATAACCACCTGTAACTCGTGGCATCCAACTTCGCGGAAGTCAGGATGTAAGTTAAGGGATTACTGTCGGTGACGACAGTGAAGTCGGTACCGTACAAGTAATCACTAAACTTAGCAGTGACAGCCCACTTTAGCGCGAGGAATTCCAACTTGTGAGCAGGGTATTTTGCCTCACTCTTCGTCAATCCTCTGCTTGCGAAAGCGATAGCCCTCATCCGTCCATCTTGTTCTTGATACAAAGCCGCACCAAGCCCTGTCGTGCTCGCGTCAGTGTGAAGGACGTATGGGAGTTTGGGGTCTGCAAATCCCAAGACAGGTGCGGTGGTGAGCTTGTCAATGATCTCCTCGAACGCTCTCTGACATTCTGGAGTCCACCTCTTCCCAAAGGATTCCTTCGGATGGAAGTACAGGTGAGTTTTTTCTTTTCCTTGGATGTGTTTCCTGAGAGGTGGGTATCCAGAGGTAAGGTCATTTAGAGGTTTGGTGATCTTGGAGTAGTTCTTCACAAACCGTCTGTAGTACCCAGAAAAACCCAGAAAGGAGCGCAGCTGTTTGAGGTTCTCAGGTACTGGCCAGGTCTTTAAGGCTTCAATCTTCTGCGGATCTGTCTCAACGCCGTGCTGGGAGACGATATGACCAAGATACTTCACGGAGGTTTGGAAAAACTTACATTTTTCTGATGACAATTTCAAACCATATTCTTTAAGTCGGTTGAGGACCTGTAGTAATCTTGACTCGTGTTGCTCCAAGGTATCCGAGAAGATGATGAGGTCATCGATGAAAACCAGCGCTTCCTTGCGGTTGAGATCGCCTACACACCTCTCCATCAATCGCTGAAACGTACTTGGTGCGTTGGTAACCCCCTGGGCATTCTATTAAATTCCCAGAAGCCGAGGGGACACACGAACGCCGTCTTCTGTTTATCAGTCTCTTCCATTTCGACTTGGTAATAGCCCGATTTTAAATCGAGGACTGAAAACCACTTGGAGCCAGTCAAAAGAGAGAACACTTCTTCTAAGTTTGGTAGAGCGTAAGCATCCTTTATTGTTTGTGAGTTGAGTTTCCGGAAGTCGATGCATAACCTCACAGAGCCATTTTTCTTCCGCACGACAACAATGGGGGATGCGAAGGGGGACTCGGACTCGCGTATGACACCAGAATCGAGCAGCTCTTGAAGATGTTTCTTAACTGCGTCGACATCGTGTGGATGGATGGGTCTGGGTCGGTGCTTGAAAGAAGTGTTATCGCTCAGCTTGATGTGATGCTTTACTTTGTTGGTATGACCAAAGTCCATGTCGTGCTGAGAAAAAACTTCAGGCATGCTATTGAGCAGCCTTGTGATTCGCTCTTTCCACTCCGGTGGTAATGGGGAATCCCCAAAATCAAACTCCATCTTTTTGGTTTCAGGAGCGGTCAAGTCGGCGGAGGGCTCCTTTCCCATCACCTGTTGAACGGCGTGAATTTCAGCCAACACCGTCCTCGGAGGGATGGTGACGTCATGTTGAGTCTCATTCCTCAGCAGGATTGACATCGAGCAAGGGCGCTTGACAGGTAAGGTGCACAGGGAGCTAGCAACCAACAGTCCGCCAGGAAGGGACGACACAGATGCGGCCTCTACAACTGCCCACTTGTCCTGGTGAGCACCACTCATGTGGACCTGCCCTTCCACAACGGCTGTGCTGCCCGCTGGCACCACTTCGGGGGTGTTACTCCGCGCCTTGATCAGCCCAAGAGCTCCAGTACTTGCCTGCTTTTTCCGTACTTCCAGGATTTTCAAAACCACTCTGTAGCCAGGAAGGAATGACTGAGGGCGACAATCATGCCTTTCAACATAGCTGGAATAGAGGACGTCTAATGAGTTGGTGCCAATGAGGATTTGAGGCACACTGCTCACATCAGGAACAACCAACACCAGCGTAGGGACTTCAGTCTCTTTTCCCAAAAACTCCTCTGGAAACAACAGGTTGAGTTCTACGTACCCGAGGTAAGGCACGGCCTCTCCATTGGCTCCCTCTACTTGCAGCTCTACATCCAAAAGGTCGTCCAAGGATTTCAAGGAATGATGGGACAGGTGAGTTTGAAAAAATGACAGCGGGACAGTGGTCACCTGAGATCCCGTGTCTAGCAGGCAGTTAACTTTGTGGCCTTCAATAGTGACTTGAGCAGTGCATTTTGTTCCAACCAGCTTGGGCGGCAGTATGGTGGAGGTGGTGTTAGCATTACCACACTTGCTAGCCACTTGCTTTGTTTTTCTAGGGCGTATGGTTGATCTTTTAGTCCCTGTTTGCCCTGCAACAGGGGCTTCTAGTAGTTTAACTGCTGGATGCTAGGGCTGCCATTTTGCTGATCCCATTGCCGTTGTTTTTCTCTAAGCAGCTGTCTCTTTTCCTCAACGAGGAGGGGGTTGGGTTCACTCTCACAGTGGACTGCCAGGTGAGCGTCTCCACCGCAGCGGAAACAGTACCATGGACGGGGCCTATTGTTTGCTGTTGGCCCAGAACTGGACTGTCCGCTCACTCTCTTGTTGGGTGGCTGGTGTCGAGCTGTCATGGAGAAGTCTCTTGAGAATGCAGGCGATGGTATCTGATGACTCTGAACTTGGGGTGGGCTCACCTGTGCTTGAAGAAAGGCAAGCTGATGTTTCAATGCTTTAATCTCTGTTGCTTCTAGGTGGTCGCTCTTTGCTTCCTGAGTTGCTTTCCTCATATCTGCTACTTGTGCTTGAATGTCAGTAATTTGTCTTTTCAATGTGCTGATTTCAGTTGTGTCAGGACAGCTGACTTTGGCTTTACGTGGAGTTGTAGTCTGCATGACAGCAACCTGGGCTTGTATTTCGTTGAGCTGTTTCTTTAAGACGTCAGTATCTGTTACTTCTTTCTCAGGTGTAGCACAACTGTATGCAGCTAACTGTTGTGATGCAGCTCTGAACTTTGGGACAGCAGGACTTGGTTTGTGTAGTCCAAGGTGTTTTTTTCATGCGGTTATGTTTACTTGCCTGTCTGTCTTCCTCCGTTCTAATCAGAAGCACCAGTTCAGCAAACGAGGGCGGTGCATTTGTTTTCCGCTCCAGCTGGAGATCAGCGATCAAGCCATCATTCCAGCAGCCACGACAGAACTGCTTCAGGAGGTAGCGGTTTCGTTCACTCTCGGCGATACCACCTCGTCTGACCACAGCACTCAGAGCAACTTGCAAGCGGTTCAGATAGTCAGACGGCTTCTCGTCGTTGTTCTGCAGCGTCCCCATAAGCTTAGCCAACAGCTCATCTCCATCCTCTACAGAGCCATAGACTGAATCAAGTAGCTGAAGATACACTGATGGCAAAGCTTGAGGGCTGACATGCTTGATAACATCAGTAGCTGGAGGCAATAAGCTGTCCAAGATCTTGCGTGTTCTGTGCAGGTCAGACATGGAGGGATCTGTCAAGAATAAATCAACATTTGCTCTCCAGGTGTCAAAGTCAAGTTCACTGTTTGGACGAGGAAACTTCCCAGAGAAAGGTCTGAGGCGAAATGAAGAGTGCATGGGAGACATAGCTTCATTAGCTCGCATGACATGTTCAACAACGACCCGTTGTACAGCAGGAGGATTAACGTCACTCATGGTAAGTACTGAATGTGTCACTGCAGCATTGTCACCATTACCACTGGCTTTGATGGACTGGGACGCTGGGTGTTGAGTGTTCAAGTTAGCAGCCATGCTAGGCGATGGGGCGGCTGTCAACACAGCAGGCTGCAACTGATCATTCACACTGATAGGTAAAGACGTTACCTGTGGACTCGGAGCAGCGGCCTCGAGCCTTCGCAGAGCTGGTGTTGATGCTGCTCGGGCATCACCTCTCAATCCACGCTGATCACGACTGGGTGAAGGAGATGGTGGGAACACAGCTGGTAAGTTCCTGACTATCTCAGGTGAGACAGATCCAAGCAGGAGAGAGGGCTGTTGCACGACCTGTGATGGCGCTTTAATATTTTCAATCCCCTGAACAGTTGCATCAGATGTGTTCAACTGAGAGTCTTCGACTGGTGCAGTGTCAGCGGGGAGGTTCACAACTTTACCTGCACTCATCTTCATCAGTTCCTCTTGAAGTACACTTTCAAATGACTTCCCACTTTTATCAGCTATGGCTTGCAGTTCCTCAAGATACCCCTTGGTGGCGCTGCTGCTAGCAGTGCTAGTGTAAACACTATCTAAGGAGAGCACCTTAAAGGTAACATTTGCATTAGCTGAGCTCTGATACTCTTTTGGCAATATAGGTCTAAATGTGTGCATTGCAGAGCTATTTGAAAATTCCACAATGGAGCAGAGATGATACTCTGATTTTGGATCATCAATGACTAGTACTCTGCTAATAGACCCATAGCATTTCAGGTGGCTCTCAAGCTCCTCATCTACTTCAGTTTGAGTTAACCCAATAACAATAACTGAGTTACGAACATTTATCTTTTCATCTTTCACTATATCCATTGTACTATATTGTTGCTTACCCTTTTACTCGTGTCACTCAATAATACTCCACTTTCTCCTGGCTGGCTCGCCAAGTTTCTGTAACCTGCCTTAGCTCTAATTGTTGATTTTTTAAAACTAGGAGATACAGATATTTTATCAGTGCATTAATTACCTCGTGGACTAGTAAATCAGAAGTCTAGATCGCTCTAGGAGAAAGGGGTATTGGCAATATGCATTGAGTGACAGAGTAAAGAATTGACACAACCATCAGGTAAGTTTTAAGTGTGTTATATTGTTTTGAATAAAGAAATAAAATAAATAGAATGAATAAAAGAAAAAAAATGTTTTACAGTGTCAACACACACATGAGATATCGACCACAGTTTCCAATAAATTCAGTCTCTGAATTTATCACAGTCTCTGTTTTGGGTAGCTCGCCACGACCACTGAGGTCCCTTCTACCTTACAGAACAGGAGAAAATCCTCAGCAGAAGAAGTAGTTGTGCAGATCTCAAACCCAGGAATCCATACCAAAGAAAAAGACCCGGCCTATAAAGGCCAAAAGAAAGGGTTACTATATATTCATGTAAATAAAATATACTTCTAAATGTAAATAAATGCATATAAACACATATTTATACATGTATATTATAACATTGTTTCTTAATAATTGTTTTAACCACTTTTTACTGTGCTTTTAAAATGAACCGAACACAATATAAACATCAACATGCGCCAAAATGGCGGAATACTCCTTTACATTCATCTCCTCTCTTTTCCTCTTTTTTCTATACCGCCGCTCACTCTCAGAGAAAATACACCGAGCGGGGGGTAATGTACACAACACAGATATATAAAACTATTTTTTAAACACTATACACATGAATTTAATGCCTCACTAATCCATATTAACATTAGCAGATGCACATTTCAGCTTTGTTCACCGGACTTTTATCAATTAAGTTCAGGCTACTCACCAGATGCTCAAACTTCACATACACACACATACTCCGGGCACAAGGAAGAATACACGGCTCGTCTGTCCAGGTTCCGCTTTTTTAAGAGACAGGGACATGGGAGTTCAGTAACGTGTAACCTCAAAAATATAATTTAGCGAAATACATGTGGCTAATGACCGGAGCTAGCGCCGTAGCTGCTAATAAACACTCACGTTCTCCTCCGTCTCCGTCACAAAACACACGGTCCGCTTCCAACCCACGGCAAAAGAAAAGGCTTCGCTCTCTGCACCGACGATAAAACTTAACTCAGACTTGGAATATCTGACTTTCTTTCACAAAACGGTAATATCTGCAGCCGAAGCTTAGCATGCAGCCACCTCGACGACGGTCCGGCAGAGAGAGAGAGAAAACAACAACACGCCTGCACGTACACCCTGACGGCGTCTGATTGGCTACTCCGCTTCACATCACGTGAACTCCTCATGTCACCTGAATCTTTTACACTTCCAGAAAGGCACATTCGCCACACTTGAAATAAACAAAACATTCTTTTTAAAACAGATGTAAATAAACGTGTGTATATTAATCTTTTAAATCTATTTATTGACATATTTATGATTTTAATCATAAATCCTATTTATTTATTTTATGTAAGATTATTTTAAATCAAACTCTATTTATTTATTTGTCACATCTATTTATTTATCATTTATTAATTTATTGATCTAATCAATTAACTGATAGCTGGACTAGGATAAGGGCCTAGTAACCTGGGTTACATCAGCATGTACATAATTTTAATAAAAAATGTAGAAAATAAACACCAGTGCCAACCTGAGCTTAAAATCAGACAATACCTTGCCTCACCAAAGAGAAATTGAGTACACCATTACTTTAAATTGACTTATTTTCTGTTTGATTTCCATTTCTCCGGGTACTTAGTGAGCTCCAGAGAGCAGATGGAAAATCAGACAGTATAACCAAATCAATTTGCAGATGTTTTTGAGCCATGGCCACTGTGCACGATGTTCTACTGCAACTTGTCTAACAATAGCATTGACCCGTGCTCGCGACTAAAGGATCTTCTTTCTAATAATCACACAGACAGAGCTAAGACGCTGATGTTTAGCAGATACAGTAGTACAGACTAACAACAGGGACGACGTCATCCTCTGGAGTTTAACACATGCCAGCAAAGCCCGTTCCCAGCCCAGCACAATGAAAACCTCTGGCTGATATAGCCTTCTTCCACATCTGGAAGAATTCTGTCCTTTATCATTAAATGACAGCTGGAAGATTTCTTCGGTGCGCTGCAGGTTGTATATGAGCCAGATTAGGGCCCATGAGAAAACAAACACGCAGCCCAAGGACTGTTTTGCCATCAATATAGAATGATATATTGATTCGTGCACTTGTTTACTGCACAACTTTCACTGATTTTATTGTGTATATAACTCAATGGATTATTAAAAGATTTGCGCAACTACAAAAGTATTCACCTGAAGGCCTCGTCTGGCACTCAAATCAGGATCTGTTCCTTCCTCTTTTTGTTTCTTCTGAAGATTGTGTCCTTGATCTCAGAAGCACATTGGTACAAAAGAAGCACTTTTCATCAGGAATGATAAAACAGGATCAGCTTGTTCTGTTGTAACAGTTCATAAATGAGCCAATTATTTATATCATTTATATAACCTATTCTTCTCTGTTCCTTTTGGCCACTCAAAGGGCTTCATATTCACACAGGGAGGAGTTTTGAGCCATTGACCTTGTGATCGGTGTGCTGAACTGTTTTAAAGGACAATTCCAGGCGAATTCAACTCAGGGGTGTATTTTCCTATCATTTTAGGTCTAAAAGAATGAATCTGAAGATTTTCAGTTTAATCGCTCCTGTTTTGCGGTAGTTGCGTCTGTCCCACATCGCCACAGCAGCAATGAATGGGAGTGGATGTAAGTTCCACTGCTTAGGCTGTTTACAGCCCTCAAAGCCGCAATTTTTTTCCACAGACAGCGTCAGATGGCGACTCAAACATGCACCCAGAAGTTTATTTACTTCAAGCAAGCCGACATGTTTGTAAAACTAGATCTAATTCAAAGTCTCCCGGAGTCTCGCACGAGCCCGAAGTTGCAGTGCTGGTGTATTCAGGCGCAGTGGGAGCTACCGCTTGTGTCATAAACACAGGAATATCAACTCTTGACTTGCTTCAAGTGCACATTTTTTTCCACAGACAGCGTCAGGTGGCTACTCAAACATGCACCGAGAAGTTTTTTTTACTTGAAGCAAGTAAAGAGTTGATATTCCTGTGTTTATGACACAAACGGGAGCTTTTCCCACTGCTCCTGAACACACCGAGCACGGCAACTGGGTCTCGCGCGAGACTCCGGGAGACTTTGAATTAGATCTAGTTTTACAAACATGTCGGCTTGCTTGAAGTAAATAAACTTCTCGGTGCATGTTTGAGTAGCCATCTGATGCTGTCTGTGGAAAAAAATTGCGGCTTTGAGGGATGTAATCAGCCTAAGCAGCGGAACTTACATCCACTCCCATTCATTGCTGCCGTAGCGATGCGGAGACAGACACAACTACCGCAAAGCAGGAGCGATTAAACTGAAAATCTTCAGATTCCTTCTTTTAGACCTAAAATGATATGAAAATACACCCCGAGTTGAATTCGCCTGGAATTGTCCTTTAACTTGACTTGTGTGAAGTGAGGGCTAATCCTCAGCCGTCCTCCATCACCTCCTCCTTGTTGGTGTTACACAACCGTGTGCATTGTTTATCCAAAGGTCATCTCATCTATCACGCATTCTCTCTGTCTCTCTGTGCAGCTGCTTTCTTTTCTGCCATTGTTTTTGTTTGTTGCCGCAAGTGTTCCCGTTCGCACTCCAGCAGAAGTGCAAAAAAAAAAAAAAAAAAACTTCTCTTTTTTGTTGTTTTTTTGTTTCCAATCCTCTATCGACCTCCGTTATTATGACTAAACAGAGGAACAGCGAGAACCACCCACATCAATATTTCAAGCACTCATGGGCACAAAAGAGACACGGCCCAGAAACAAGCGGGAGGGAATAGAGAAAGAGACGGACCACAGGCCCAAAGACAGACAGAATGAAAATGTGAATGAGAATAGAGTTGATGAGGATGGTTGGAAAAAAGTCAGGCGCACAACCCGAACCTGATGAGCATCAAAAAAAAAGAATGATAGAGATAGACTGAGGTTTTTTGTCACAGTGATGTGGGTCGTCGAGGCAGAGGGGGTTAGCTACAGACAGCAAAAGCTTGGGGATGGACAACCATCAGAACAGACACGAGCACAGGAAATGAACAAACACAGATGAAGGGAGACTCGACGTAGATATTGAACCGGAGCAAAGCCAGCGGGGTATATGATTCACATTTATGGTGACAAACAAACAGAGCTGTGCTAGTTCATACCATCTTGATATATATGAGCTAAGGGCACAGACTGTGCTGCACCGGTCACAGCGTGTGCTTCATTATCCTCCCTGGCAGTGTTTTGACACATATAATAATAAAAAATAAAAAAAACTATGATGTGTTTTCATCCCTGGCTGTGTGTGTGAATGTGTTGGATGCATGATGCAACATTTAGTCAAGAGTTTTCCCTCGGCAGCATTTGTGGTGGTGTCCTGTCAAATTCCTCCTCTCCTGTATCCTGCTCCACGGAAGAGTGCAGCGGTTTGTTTTCTACGTTGTTAAAACCTCTGTTTAATGAAGCGAGGCAAATATGTGGTGCAAATACATTTTAATTAAGACTAGGTAAGTCAGACTGTGATAGATGATGCATGTTAAAGGGATAGTTCAACAGTTCTGCAAATTGGCCCATTGCCATAATCCCTATAGTTTTAGGAGTAGGTTCGTTACCTTTAATTGTCGGTGTAAGCTATTTTTAGAACGGCGGAGCAGAGCCGCGAGCTGCTCAGAGCTACGCTACGGAGGCTAATGGGATTTCTTGGTTTCCCTCATCAAACTCATCAAATACACAATCCAACAACTCCAAAACGCTCTGGTGGACAAGTTGTAACCAGCCCCCGACAGGAACGCGCATCAGCGGTTTTGCATGAATTTACCTCTAAAACAACTCTGTCTCGTAGCGTTCCGTTATTATCTCATAGCGTGGTGAATGTGCAGGTCACAACTGTTTTGGAGTTGTTGGATTGTGTATTTGATGAGTTTGATGAGGGAAACCAAGAAATCCCATGAGCCTCCGTAGCGTAGCTCTGAGCAGCTCGCGGCTCTGCTCCGCCGTTCTAAAAATAGCTTGCACCGACAATTAAAGGTAACGAACCTACTCCTAAAACTATAGGGATTATGGCAATGGGCCAATTTGCCAAAATGTTGAACTATCCCTTCAATGGTGCAGCAACGACAAACTTGAGTTGGTATTTATCTAAAATAAAATTTGAGGAAAATGGGTCAAGTGCATTTCTGGTGTGACCTGGGTTTTCGCTGAGTTTTGTCATCCTTGATTTCACTTTCCTGCCTCCAACCAAGCCTCACAGATTCAAACTGACTGACGGACTTCACCTTCGCATCCTTTGACAGTTTGATCCTCATCTTCCTCACATTTACACCTGGGATCTGCCCAATACAAGCACAGCTGTCAGCTGCTGGCCCGCTGAGCAGCCTCTCAGCCTAAACCTGCTGCTCCTATTTTTAGCATTTACTAACACTCCCCATGGGGCTAGCTTTGCAACAGGACATGTGTAGCGGAGACACGGATTATTGACTTCCTCGTTTTTAATTAGGACACTTCCAGTCAAAAACACTCACAGGATATGAAGGCGTGAAGGAGCTGACCATTTATAGAAAATGGTTAAATGATTAACGATGAGAAACTAATCCCCTCCCCAAAAACCGACACCAAAAATACAACACAAGGAGCAAACAGTGCTAGCACGCACGAATCAAATGCGGCACAGTGCACCTGCATGTCTGTGATGGAGCACAACTAGTCAGCTGATAGTCACACAGCTGGTGAGGCTGCCAGTGATTGCGGAGCATGAATGAAACAGCTGATGCTACTCAGCTAATATGAGCAGGACTTAAGTGTTCTGCCTGAACTAACACTATGCTCCAGTAATTCCTCAGGCGCGGCGAAATTTCACAGCAAAATTGATTTATTCCAGCAGAATCCCCGTGATTAGTGGATACACCACGCGCACGGGGCTGAAGCAAATCCATGCTAATTTTTTCACTCACTCGGCTTATGTTGATATCTGACCTATAAATTCACATGGTGGACCAAATAGCAGCCTGCTTTGATGAAGAAACCGCTGAAGCTTATTTGGTTCTTGCGCTTTTTCCTGACTAATTTCACTATTCTGGTGTGACCTCAACAGTACAAAGAAAACCCTGCATCTTTCATGTATTTCAAACATCCAACCACACACTGAGTAATCCAGCGCCCACTCCACGGCACAACCAGTGTTTCGGTTGCTTCACCCTGCACCTCCATCCGGATCTCTGCAGGGTTAAGTGCCTCCTCCTCCTCCTCGCTCAGTCCCACTCTGGGAGGGGTGGGGTGGGGTGGGAGCTGTTAAAGCAGAGCGATTCTGTTTGCCCAACTGGGTCCATTTGCGAATGACAAATTTGACCCAGATCTAGTGAGCAGCGAGCAGATAAATTAAAGTCTGACAGACATCCAATGATTTGGAGCTTGGCTGCAGAATCATCCTGTGTGAATTGACTGGGAAAATCTAACAGGGACATTAGTAGATCGTTAATGCAGGCTGAAGATGTGCTCAGTGCTTCCATAGTATAGTGGCGTAGTGCACAGTGTATGTTAATAAATCTGTGTATCATTCGTTCATTCGTTTTTCAAAATAAAACCAAAAATAAGAAAACGAAAAAACAACTCTTTTTCTCAGTATTCGTTTCCAAAACTAAAATGAAAAACGGATAACGACTCGTTTTTTCAGTTTTCGATTTTATGCTCAAATGAATAATGGAAAAAAACGGATAACGAGCGTTTCTCATTTCATGTTTCATGCAATTTGATCCGGAAATGACCGTGATCCGAAAGTGACCGTCTCTGCCTTTACTGCTAGAGCCCGCAAAGTAAAGGATAATGTATAGTTCGGAACCTGAAGGGGTTTATTTCTCCATAACAACCGACCAACTATACATTATCCTGCTTATTACACGGTTTACAAGTGAAATTAATTTGAAACATATGTTGATCAAAATACATGTCAGCCTGAGTCAAAACGTAACCTGTACTGACGTAATTGACTATATACATGGAGACCACTGACACCTGTGTGCTTGAGTGGCTCACAGAGGTGGACAGGCAGTTTCTGATGTATGGACTTTTGCTGAAGCGGGATCGAGTCCCGCTCCACGCGAATATGTGAAGATTATTTTTTCCACTTTATTTTTTTTTAATCCGTTTTTCATTTTAGTTTTGGAAACGAATACTGAGAAAAAGAGTTGTTTTTTTGTTTTCTTATTTTTGGTTTTATTTTGAAAAACGAATGAACGAATGATACACGGATTGTTAACATAACACTGATAATGCATATATGTAATGTGTTACAACTTACTGCATAGGGCTGGGACGATATGCTTTTCTCTCGATTCGATTGTTCTACGATTTTTTGGATGGCGATTCGATTTAAATTACGATTCTACGATATTGCTGATTCTCTCAATTTTTAGACTGCATTTTTAACATTTATCTGCACACAAATACTGTAGGAGCCTATAAATTAAACCTCAAAACCTGTACTCTCTGTATGTAAAAAAGGCTAAGAAATGCACATTGCACAATATTTAAAAAAAAAAAAGGTTTTTGAAAAGAAAATCGATTTAAAAATCGTCAAAAAAGATATCGCGATATTTATGTGAATCTATTTTTTCTCCCATCCCTATTACTGCATAATATGAACACTATATAGCTTCATATGTGATGCTGCAGTATCTAGTTCAGCTCACTTTGTATTCTGGATCTCTCCGGCCTGATTATCAGTGATCTAAAGAAGGAGTGAACCCAGACAGACATCTGCTCGTCCGTAAAGTAGAGAGAGAGAGAGAGATGTGGAGGGGAGCGAGGGAGCGGCGGGGGGTGGGGGGGGCGAGGAAAAATGAGAAAAGTGTCAGTCTGATTGTGCAGCCCTGAAGTGGAAGCGTGATGAAGCTTATCATTATTGAAACATGAATATAATTTGTTAATCAGACGTACGAGCTGCTTCACCTGCTAAAGAATGAACTCTGTCTTCATTTGGATTCCCCGCTCTTAACCCCTCCCCCTCCTCACCCACAACCCCCTGCTGATTCACACCGATCCTCCATCATCCGTCCTATCCATCTTCATCTTCTTTAACCTCTGCCTGCCCCTCCCATCCACTCTCTGTCCTCTCTTTCACAATATGGCCCTGTGCTCGCTGAATGTAAATCATATTTCAGTCTCTTTCATCAGGCTCCGTGCCCTCTTGCCAACATCACCCGGCAGTGCACCACTATTTATACACCACGACTCCAAAGTGGCTCCGGATCGGGCTCTGTTTTCAGCCTCTCCAAATATATACCGAAACATGGACCTGACATTCTGCATGCCGAGTTCATATTCTGGGGCTTTTTAAGTCTATAATTATGTGTGTGTGCAATATAACCTCATGACGAACTTTCGTGTCACCTTAGGATACTGGTTTTTCTATTAACCGGGATGGCAAAAGTCATTCGGTTCAGAAAGCTGAAATATCTTGACACCTTTTGGATGAGCTGCCGTGAAAATTTAAACATTCATGGTCCCCTGACCTCCTGTCGCTTGACATTTGTGGTTTTAAATAAAATATCTCAGCATCTGTTGAACTTTAATGAAGGAGAACAGATCCAACTCCCTATTGTCCTTAAAAGAACTAAGTAATAGGCTATTACACTTAATTAATTCTAAATACATGTTAATGTAACTTGATGTCTTTCAGTCAGTGTACACAACGATATAAAGGTGAGTTTTGTGTTTACTGAGGTCAGATTTTAATAAATTCACATTGCTGCTTAATGACTAAACACCTGCAAAACTACTGGGATTTGAATCAGTCTCAGCTGCATAAGTTTAGTGCTAATTAAAGTGAAATGATATGATACATTAATAGTTTGTGTACCAAAGGTGGACAAATGCACAGCAAGTGCTCGCTATAATGCTAAACTGCTGTGTGGTTGGCTGGATTTTCCATTCGAGCTGCCATACAAACATGGCGACACTCTCTAAAGCAAGACCCTTGCTATATGTATTTATAAAAAAATAATTATAAGGCTATGAAAACCAAACAAATTTTATTTTATAGCGATTATACACTTATACAAATATATTCAAGGGTAGTATATTCAGATTTTGCAAATAAACCTTGCCAATTATTACACACTGGACCTTTAAGCATTGCCGAAATTAGGTAGCGCGGGCATTCGCAAACGTTTGCTGACGTTACCTAGGAGATCTGTGTCAGATCTTGTGAGAGTGTGTTGTCGAGACAGAGACAGGTCATGAAGAAAGTTAATTTTCTCCTAATTTGTCCATTTCCATGTCTAAATGTTCAGAAGATGTGAGAAATTAGTCCAATATTTACTCCAGTATTTATCTAGAATCAACTATTATCTGCGCTCACATTCAAACTGACTGCTCGTCGTGTGGCGTCTTGTTTCTAAACCGTTTTTCCCTCACAGAGCTGCTAGCACGGTCAAACTGTGAACTTGTTATTTGCATCTCTGTGCTTTGTTTTTCACAGCTCCAGTTAATGATTATGTGTTCGTTTATGATACACAGCAGCCAAAAGGATTTACACTGGGGACCTTTTGTGAAAAGCGCTTCCTCCCTTTCTTTCCCACTTTATGGCAGCGATGAATGGCACGGAGCGAGGAGGAGAGAGATGGCGTGGTGCTGCCCTCACATCGACATATTGCTGTAGCTAGGATGAATGATTAAAACAGTACGCCTTGAGGTCTTTTGGCTAATTGTTGAACACATATGCTCTGGTGGGGCTGTGGGTGTCAAACTGCGTTAGAGAATAGACAGTCTGAGTCACGTAACAATCTCTATGGGGAAAAAAAAAGCCTAGAGATATGCATTCATTATCCAGCTGTGGGAATGGATTATCCTACTTTGCGGTGCACATGCTACCACAATACCTCTGGAATAAAAAGGGCAGTCTTAACAAGCACTGACAGCAGCACAGAGCAGACTTTAATCTACGTCTCAATTCTCCAAATCCATAAACAAAGTCGACGAGCAGGTGGACAAATGATTTTTGTCTGAATGAGTCGAATGAAGCGGGGACTTTCTGCTGAGAGACCGCGTAACTGGGCAACTATTTTCAGAGGCAAGGCTGTGAGCAACAAGTCATCATCACACAGCAGACCGGCAATGCGTCACACACACATATACACACATATACACACACACACACAGGGCTCTGCTGCTGCCAGCTCCATTAAAAGATTTGAATCTGTGAAACTGAGACGAAAAGAGATGCCTGGTAAAAGTTAATGGAATTTTTACGAGCTCACCGGACTTGATGAGGACACCATCGAGCCCGGGATCAATGGGACGTCTTGCAGAGACACATCGCGGCTTTTAGTTTATTTAACATTTAATTAAGTGCGTTTAAGAACGGTGTTGCATATTGATTGATGTCTTTTTTTCTAAAACAGCTCACAATTAGCCAAAAGGCTTTCACATACAGTAAAAAAACTAAAAAAAAAAGCTGGAGAGAGGTGACTGCTCCCTTTGAAATTGGATAGTGCCTTTTTAAAAAATGGAAAAAAACATTTGTTGAAGGAATATTATGAAAGAGAAAATATAGTTTCAGGATGGAAATGAATGTCAATATCAAACGACCTCCACGGTCTGCGCTTATGTACATTTAATTCATTCAGAAAACACCTGAGAAAGTTACTCTCCCTCTCTCTCCCCCCTCAGCTGTGTTATCCTGTTAACCCGCTCTAATCCCACACTATGAAATCCTTTTAAATGCTTTTATGTTGCGTTACATTTTTTTTTACAGAGCACATCAAAATTAGATATTTTGGCAGTTACGCAAATCCTGATAATCTGAATGCCTCACACATTTTCAACACAGCTCCCGGCATGAAAGAAATCAAGTCCAATTAACACCTAGGTGATTAGCGATTGTCTCCAAATGCTCCACTTGTTTTGTTGTGGTAAGGGTCTGTACTGTTTTCTCTCCTCAGGCTCATAGAGGCTGCATTGCCCCCTACTGGCTAGGAGCAGCCATTACAATAACTCAAGAGTATTAGAAACATTTAAATTATGTAACGGCTAATTTATGCTTGCACATTTTAATGAGCCAGAACAAAATATGAAAAGTGCAAATGCTCAACATCCTTGATTAGTGGCCTATTTTCCCGCGTATTTGCATGTATGTAAATGAAAGAAAATGAAAAGCGTGTGCGTCGTGTGTGCTTCTAGGAATAATAACCGGCCCGCATGATGAGATGTGACACCGAGGCACAGGATCACCTCATCTGTCTCATGCATCGGTGTGTCTGTGTGTGTGTGCAGTCATGACCAGGAGGTCAGACAGATGCTGCAAACACAAGCCAGCGTCCCCGGAGGTTTCCGTCCAGCCACACAAGCGGAAAAACACGCTCTTTGCACTCAAGATAAACCATTGCATCACTTCACATCTGCAACTGCTGGGAACGTGGACACCTCGCCTCCTGTGCACGCTAGAGAGTTTTTGGCCACAGCCGAACGACCACCTGGGAAACCATCAGTCATTGTTATGTCTGGCCGTCCAATGACATTGCTGCGTTTAAATAAATGAAACCGGCCAGAGAAAGAAAAATACGGCGCATCATCAAATATTAAGCTCAGCCTTACAAATGAGCTGGAGACAAGGTCGTGTTTTATAAGCAGCCGGCTGCATTGCTCTAGCCTTGTCCTCTCTATGGGAATCTGGGAACACTGCCCATATGCTCCATTAACACTGACTACAGCCTGGGTTTTTTTTTCAAGGAAATATAGGAACAGACTGCACACACTCATGACACAACGCCAGATAGACTATGTGCAGCGATGCCAGTTTGTCACAGATATGTTGACCAGCTGTGCAGCTTGTCATCTAAAACAGAATAAACAATACTGCATTTCCTGCGGGGGGAGAAAAACTAATGTGAAACCCGAATCAGCTGGGAGTGATCGAGAAGTGGCAAGCTGGTGAGTCATATCGACAGGAAAGGCTCACGGTGTCTGTCCCTGTAGAGCAGAGCCGATGCAGGCAGGAGGTTGGACACTAGAGCAGTCGTCCTGGAGACAACTGATGATAAACATCCAGGGATAAGCAATGAAACAGACACAAGCTATGATTACAAACAAAAACATGGTGATTATCACAGGGCTAGACGTTGTCGGAGGAAGAGGGAAGCAGCCAAGCAAGGACAAGGACGAGGGTGAATCTTGGACCGGCTTGTACTCATTGGCCAGAGCTGAGAGAGAAGACAGGATGCAATCAAAACAACTATTACTGTGGATGTAGCCCTTTGTTGCTACTTCTTGTCTGCAATGTCTTGTGCTGTGTTGGTCGGGGGGAAAAGTTGGTTTCTCCCAGAAAAAGCAGCAGAAGCAGCAACCAGCTGCCTGTTGCAGCCGCAGTCGACACAGATAAGAGGAACGAGACCGAGCCAAGACATAAAAGCTGCAGGCCTGAAGACAAGTCCAGTCCATTGATGATTCTCTGCGGGTTTGTCACTGGAAGCGACCCACTTCACATTACATACTGTCATGTGATCCACTAGTATTTACTACAGTAGCTTTTAGCTGCTTAAACAGAAGAGAAGTGATACCTCGGTGAACTCTGTGCATCAAAAGGCGGCTGAGGAAAGCTATAAGCTCCAGATAGCAAACAGCTAATGAGACACAGTGGAATGCAAAACAGCTGTAATAAACCCTCTTATCTATGGGAGGCTGTTATGACTTATGCTGTTGCAGCCCAAACATATGTCCATTGACAAATAATAGACTAGAAAGCAGAAGAAAAGCTCCGAAGATCTCTATCTTGGCCTCAGTGATGTGGCTCATTAACCACAGTAATCTGGAAAATGTTTTCATCTCCAGAGCCAGATGTGATTTGATTCTAATAGCTCCACGTCTCTCCGTCTCCACTCTGGCCTGACGGAGAAGTTTCGCGCAGCTTCCAGCGAGCGGCAGCCGACATACCAATTACAGGGTTATTTTTAAAATCCTGCTTAACCATAAAGCTCCCCGAAATAGGTCTTAAATAACAGGGTGTCGAATATCAGCAACCCCAGTGGCACTGCATGGAGGCAGCTGCTGCTGTGTGATCTGTGCCACCAGTTTGCAACTGGCACCAACACTGAGAACTACAAAACCCCCAAAACACAGCGGCTCATGAGGATTCAGTTGGGTTATGTTTTAAATCCTCTGAAGAAATGCAGCAACGACTGAGCTCATTGTCCTTGGAACATTTTGACAGGTCAAGACGACTTCACTTCAGGAGGGAAAAAGTAGGTCATGTGGACCTTCTTGTCTCATCATCAGACATTTGGTAAATGGGAGGTTTTCTCATAATGACCCACTTCACTTCCAGCAGACTTAGATTTTCCTCTCAGAGCAGCCAGCTGAGATGGAAAAACAAAGCAGGAGAGCGAAAAGATCTGCCCTCTCCTCCCGCAAAGAGACGTGCAACTCTGAGTGTTTTTCACCAGAGGAGAGGAAATGACGGAAAAGTGCAAAAAAAAAAAAAGCTAGGGAGTGAAAGCAAATGGAGAGACATATACCATCCCAGTTTGTAAGTTAAAAGTAGTGGAGGACAGAAACTGCAACAGTTTGCCAGTTAAATCTACAGACTCAGAAGATAAATGTGTTCTCACCACCACAAAGTTTGCACTTTAAAAGTTTCTTTCAGTTCTGTGATAATACAAGTTCATTCATCTATCCATCAAACTCAGCTCAAAGTGCAGCCTCATAGAGTGGGAAGTGGAAAGTAACTGGATAAATGAAAAAAATAAAAAACAGAAAGGTTCAGGTCACACCACATGTAACAGTGTGAAAATCCACAGTACTCACCGACTCGGCCGCAGCAGGCTTCTCAAACATCCTCTTAAGACTATCAAGTGGGATGGCGAACCTTTCAATCCTCTTAGCAGCCGGCGGCTCCTCTCTCAGCGCTGGGATGTCTGACGGCTCTACCTGCGGCCCAGAGGGACGGCAGGAAACGCAGCCCAAGGTCGCCGACACTGCGCTCGCCACCTCCTCTCCATTTCCTGATTGAATTTCCATTGTTGTACAGAAACTGTATCTCTCCCCCCCTCTCTCCTCCTCCTCCTCCTCCACCTCCTCCTCTCCTTCACTTTTCCCTTCAGGCTGTTGCTCGGAGGGGGGAAGTCTATTGTGTGAGGTGAAGCGGTCGGGGTGAGGAAGTGAGAGAGAGGAAAAGAGGGAGTTATGAGAGGGTGAGGAATAGGAGATGGAGATGTTGCTGTGGTTGCTCTTTGTCTGTCAGCCTCTCCGGGTTTGGGGAGTTTTTTGCAGGCACAGCGAGTCGCTGGAGGAAAGAGGAGGAGAAAAGAAAAAGTTCACAGGGATTTTTTTTGTTTTTTTTCCCTCTCTCTCCCTCTGCCGGGTAATTACTCACTCACACACACACAGAAGCCTATGTAAACTCACATGTGGGCTCAGAAAAGCAAATTGAGATATGAGCTGTGAGGAGAAAGTGGCTGATTGTGTTTTCTTAAATGCTTAAAATCTTATCAGCTTGATACTGACATTATAATTTATCATATATTCAACTGTAAACCCTTATATTTTATCAGAATATGCTTTATATCTGGCGTTAAACACTGTTTTGCACATCGCACTACTCCCAAATAAGTGCAGACAAACAACAGTAGTGGTGTACACATGTATTATACATAAGTACATGCACTGTGCTCTGCTTGGCCCATTTCTGAGGACAAAGTACTGGGCTTTATGCTCCATTACATTTCACTGACAGCTGTAATTTCTATGGTTAAAAATAATGTGAAGCATTATTAGAAATTAGGAGTTCAAGTTAAGTAGAAGAGGGGACGCACTGCTGCATAATAAGCACAAGGCCTCCTGGTGATACTTTAAATAGAGTAGGAATTGGTTAAAAAACTGATACTGTCAGACTATAATGTTAATTCTAAGAAGCTAGTGCGCGTGTTTTGAAGGTCAAAAGGGAAGAAAAGCATATCTGAAGGAATAACACTTGTTTGATTTGCTGTACTTATTATTTTTACGCAACTGTGGGAAACCAAAAACTGGGGAGGTGAATCCTGCAGAGCCCAGGGCAGAATGCTGGGAACAATCAGATCTGCTTTATTTTTCAATCGGCTGGTCAGAAAAGCTTTCAGGAGAGAGTTAACAGATTTTTTTTTGCCTCACCCATCCTC
Source organism: Trachurus japonicus (assembly GCF_045865225.1). Taxonomy (NCBI): domain Eukaryota; kingdom Metazoa; phylum Chordata; class Actinopteri; order Carangiformes; family Carangidae; genus Trachurus; species Trachurus japonicus. The sequence continues at coordinate 9,572,690 of NC_140908.1, read as the reverse complement.
TCTTTCACAACAGGCCTGGGTGGGTATCGGAAAGCTCATTATTCCTGATCAAATCAAGGAAGGAGCATAACAACTTACCCTGCCAGCCTCCTGTGCACAACATGATGGAGGATTTATTGTTAACTTTTCACCAGCGCTTCCTGGGGAGTGTTTTCCTGAACTCGGCCCTGGCGAGAAAAGGGAAATCAACACGTTAACTCGGCTTCCTCTTGCACGACTCCCTTTTCAGCCGCTCCTCACTCATCCTGCCACGTTTATAAGGTGCGATTCTCACTATATATTGTGCCGCACATTTCCAGGTTTAAGGAAGTCAGACTGTTATACTTGCATGAGCTGAGAAAGAAAAGCAGAGGGTCAAATGATGGAGGGGAGAGTGAGAGCGGTTGACAAGGGGAAGCCGGAGAAGAATGACAGCTTAGTTACAGAGAGCGGGGTAGAAACAAAGAGAGCGGAGTTACAAGCCAGAAATAGTCAGTCACAGTCACAACAGACACATCAATACTGGGAGAAAGGAGCTGAGAGGCAATCCAGATAATCCAATCTTAATGAATGAACCGTCATGATATATGCATCTGATAGTACTTTGGAGGACACAGTATCACTCCATTTATTCCAGTGGGGGATACATTATTCAGGGAGGCCCAGAGATATGTGTGTCACTTTCTGCTGGATCCTGTGTCCACTGAGGCTGCAGCATAGTTTACACCACTTACTCACCTGCACATGAAAAATACATATATACAAATGTAGTTTTATATCTGATTCTGCTGCTTTGAATAAGAGTCAATGGTTGCAATAAGTAGGATACGTATAGCCTAGCTAAAGGGCCACTTATTGTTGACAATCCCATATGCAATTAATATCCTTGCACCACTGATGCATAATGGCTGAGGTTTACATTTTGATCACAGATTTAATATTTCCAGGCCTAATGTAAGATTTGACCTTAACCAGTTCCTTTTACCACTTGAAAAACGAGTAAAGGGCCATTTGCAACACCTATTGGAGTTTTTTCTTGCCAAAAATTGATTCCAGCTCCTGGTGTTGCTCAGAGAGGGGGGTTTCTACCTCAAAATGACTTTATATCACTCACCAGAGTCACATTTTAAAGATTTGACCTTAACCAATACGTTTTAACACTTGAAAAACGAGTAAAGGGCCATTTCAATGCATAAGTAAGGAGTTTTACCTTTTCAAAAATGGATTCCTGGAGTTGCAGTGAAGGGGGTTTCTGCCTCTAAATGACTTTGTCACTCACCAGAGTTATATAAATAACATGAAGTCATTTCTTTGGCAACATCAGGAGCTGGAATAAATCTTTGGCACCTGCTGCTGCTGCTGTTTTTAGCATTGTTAGCATCGTTAGCATCGCCTGGCTCTCGCTGCTGTGTGGCTCCTCCGGCTCCAGCTCCGTCTTCATATTTCACACGGTTTCGATTAAATATCCGATAGCGAAGACTGAACAATTTAAACGTCTACAATAGTCCTTTTTCCTTTGGCTAAAAGCTACAGGCTGTTACAGCAACTGTGAACTTCTCACGTTTGTTTCGGCTGCGCGTTCAGGTTGCCAGGTAACGTAGGGTGACGTATGACGTCGGACCTCTTCAGCAAGGCCGGCCGAAATTCAAATACACGTCATTTTCATTTCTTAGTATTAATTCGCTTTCATCTCATTTTTTTTAATGAAAATACTACACATTCATGATAAATAAATAAGATTGTGGGTGGGGCCAGCCCCCTGAATGCCACCATCAGCGACAGGTAGCTACGGTACAAGCCTACTGCAGCAGTGGGCGATGAATTGGATTTGAACCCAATCTGTCTACAAGGCCAGTGCTGTATCAGTGTCACCAAGGCTCATTGTAGTTGTTTATTAGTGTGAAATTGTTGTTGTAATCTTTATTATTATTCTGGATTCTTCTGCCGTTTTTTGTTGTCTATCTAGTCCATAGACCAGGGGTATTCAATTAAAATTCATTGAGGTCCAGTTACTAAACTTTCATCCAAGTGAAAGGTCCGAACCTTATAAAGTCCAAATGGTGTCTTATATATAAGCTATAGCCTACCCCAACGAAGTGCATTTTCATATCTATTGTCAATTTTCAACACAGGAAACATTTAACATAGTGCACTTTTATAGTAAACAACTAGCTTTTTTTTTAAAAAAATTTTTTTTACCATGAATAAAAGTAGCTCCCAGGCAAATTAATTTAAGGCCTGTATTTCAATTAAAGAGAACAAGACCGAATAAATAAGGGGGTTTCCCTGTTTGTTTGTTTGTTTGTTTGTTTGTTTGTTTGTTTGGTGCTTTTTTCTTTCTTCCTTTCTTTTTTTGAGGCCAAGGTGTCAAAAGCATCTTGATAGCTGCACTGTCATTGTATTGTCCCCCTCCATTAAATATGGAGGAAGGCTGAAAATCACAGGATATGTCTGTTCTGTTCTGGTGATACAAGTCAGTAGTCCTGAAATAGGTGTTTCTCTAACACACATTCTACACCTCTGAAGCGACGTCTTCCCGCATACGGGCTTCCTGCTCCTTCCAAACGGGGCAGAGCTCCGCGTGAAGAAGTTTACAGACCGAGGGAGAACCGGGGGTCAACACAACACCGGCGGAGAAGCAGGAAACAAGCACGTCGCACCGCTACGGCGTTGTGAGCGCACATTAAAGTAATGGGCTTGTGCGCGCAAGAGACCCTTCTGAACGGCCCCCACGCGCGCGCACACACGCTTAACCAAGGCGGCGGCGGCGGCCACAAACGCCCAGCGGCTCGCCTTTGACTTCAGCATCAACTTTTTTTTATTTTGGAGCAAGGCTGTCATCACTCCGTCTCCTTTCTCTTTCCCTCTCAGACGCACTGGCCGCACCGGGTAAACAAACGATCTGATTGGCTCAATTGAGTGAAGCTGCCGTATTGACCTATAGCTGAGCCCGCTGTCCCGTCGGAAAAAAATGTTATTATTAGAGATTGGTCTCGGGTCCGGATCGAACCATCACTCGCGCCATTTGGTGATGCCTGCATCTAGTCCTATATAGGCCTACTTTGTGCTGATAGTATAAAACTCATTGTAACTCAGGTGTCTGTGGCCAAAAGGTTAGTGTGTCAGGTTACTGGTCATGAAGTCATGGGTTCAATTCCTGCCTAAAATATGTTTCTTGCATGTCTTTGTCAATTTCTTCTGCTAATTCAGCAATGGCTTTCAGCATTCACACGCATTTTCCGTTAGGAAATTTTCTTTCTAGTTTGACTATGGGTTTGATTAAAATGTAAATATCAGCCGCAGCATTACATAATCACAGACAACGATGAAAGGGCAGCAGAGGAGATTCAAACCAAGGCTGATGCGATTTGATCATTAGTGCTGTAGGCTACAGGGGTGAGCTACCCAAATGCCCCTAAGTTCTTGTTTTTCCCTGTTGAAATAGACTATTATTTGAGAGCTGCCTCCAAAGAGAATTTCCGGACTTGTCTCTCTGTGATACACATCTTGACTTATTATGGCATAGTGAAAACACACACACAGTTTTAAGTGCAGGGCTGACTGGAATCCGGTGTGAGAGAAAACATATTAATGCCCCCTAACACAGAGCACCAGAGCAGCCTTTCTTTAATACAACAAGACAATATTTCAGGCCTAGTGGGGCTTCAGAGAGACTTTCTGGTGAAGATCCACCAGGGTATTAACTGTGTCTGCTTCTATTAAATAAAAGATGTTGCAGGTTCCGTGTTTGCCCCCTGTTGAATTCGTGGCCAAGGACTCCAGATGACTTTTATTCAGAGGACAGGCTGAATAATGACATTCCTGATAAGATAAGAAGATGGAAATAACTATTCTTGTTTTATTGTGTCTACAGTGCCAGAAAGTATGTGTGCACACATCACATTTTCCACTAAGCCATTAAAAATGTCACTAAATACACCCACTTAACATAGTTTAGCATGGTTTCATGGTTCTACTAACAAAGCCAAAATGGTCCACGATAGTTCCCAAGAAGAAAAAGAAAAAAAAAATGTCTGGAAACAGGATCTCAACAGTGACGACACATAACAGACTCAGCTGGAAAAACTGTCAACGACTTAGAGCCAGAAAAATCCTTTCCCAGATCACTGCACATGATTCATTGTTGTTGCTTTGTTAATATTATGGGAATTTTGAGAAATGCTTTGACTTCAACTCACACAGTTGTTGCCAGAGAGGACAACAATGATCAGACTATTGGAGAAAAAGAGGCCTTTTAAAGCTACAGTATAAACCAAATGTGAAAGTTACTTTGCATTTCCATTTTAGCATGTGTCTCAAATCTTCTTTGTAAAGTGTATGGTTGGGATTTGAACCAGCGATCTCCTGCATAAGAACCTGAGTCTGACTTCATATAGGATGAGTTCACTTCAACTTGTTAACCAGAGTACTCCAGTCTCTGGTTCTAGCGTCTCATTTCCTCACTGTACTTCCCACTATACACACTACACTTCCTGTCCTGCTCTTTCTAGGCACACAGCAGTCAGCAAGGATCATATTACAGCGAGGCTACTACTCCAGTTACTTGGGCTTTACTTTGTACCCCGGCTTCAATATAACACAAACAGGTCATCTGATCGGGCCTGAGAATAGTAATGTAAAGTAGTCTGGTCTACCATCAGTGAAAACAGGGAGTCCTTTCAGGTAAGTATGTGAGAAATGCATGGACATAACAACTGCTCTGAGACTGGATGTTTGAGTGCAGATGTAAAAGCTGAAAGAGCTCCAATGTCACAAGGGCAAGTCTTCTAAACCGCTATATTTGAATTTTTGCACTTAAAACATTATAAATTCATGTGTTTCTTTAAATATATTTTCCCACTAGGGGTTATTATCGTACTCTGTTCTTCCGTGTTAGTTTGGTGTTTCTCATTTGTTATCTCGTTTAGCTTCTGCATCATTAGCAAGCTCCACTGGGGACAAACCGACAGATTGTGTTATATAAACACCTCATCTGGATGCACTCGCTGAAGAAAGGGTGCATTTAGTGAATACTGTACATGTGCTTTCTGTGGTTGTCCTTGTGCGCGCGTTGATTGCACACACTGCGGAGATGGAGGTGTAATACAGCTGCAGAGGTCATGATGAGGTCTACTGGAAAGCTACACAACTGTGTCACTGAAAATTTATTACAAAGCAATGTGAGATATGAGAATAGGGGAACATACACGCAAGGAAAGAACAATACTCACATAACGACACAAGGCCAGATGGGTATTGTGTAGTTTCAAGGTGAGTCCAGCTCAGGTCAGGTCTTCCAGGTGTGTGTGCATGTGAGTATAACACGTCATCGTCTCTCCGTGCATAGCTCTGCTGAGGTTATTTTTACGTATAGAACTGAGACCAAGCACTTTAGGTTCATTTCGCTGACACTTTTCAGCAGCGCAGCTTTTACCCCACCCACACACAGTTTCTTTCATTCATTCAAGGCAAAAAGCCTTAGTGATCCTGAATGCTTGTTTCCTCCTCCTCAGTCACTCTCCAGCTCACTAATAAACACCATTAAATGCATGGAGCCTGCAGAGCTGCTGAAAAATGTAAGAAGGTTTTCAGCCGTCCAGTCAAAGGTCTCCAGCTCTCCACTATCAAGACGGAGGTTTCCATCCACTGACAATGTGCACGCGCTTGATTTTGTCTCATCCACAAAAACTAAAGGCGGAAGCAAATCAACCTGACATGGAGATGATTACACACAGCTCTGAGAGGAAACTCATACCCACCATCAAACTGTCTGCTATCATCCACCACCACATTTACAACAGCTGCTGATTTCTGCACAGATCTTCACAGCTGCTACAAACTGGATCTACTTGTAAAGAAAAAGTGGTAAAAGGACATTTAAAATGAAACAAAATCCCAATCTGTAGCTTCATCTGTCAGGATTATTATCATTATAATATGCTCACATGCCTGCAGCAACATGAATGCAATTAATTTCCTTGAGGTTGTTAACTTCAAGTTGCATGTATTCAATACTGTTGGCCAGAAGGAGACTGCAGTGTGTGGGCACCACAGAGGTTTCATCTGCAGCCACTCGAAAACCAAACCTCTGCTGCAGCATCTCTGCCCTTAGAAGCAGAGAAGACAGGCGTGATTCCCAGGGTGAGGAGCATCATTGATTACCACCACGTGGTCTGCACAAATTATGGGATCCATATTGTGCATTGTTGCATGCTTGGCAAATAAATAAATAAAATAAAATGAAAATAAGATGAGTTTTCTAGCTTCTAGGACCTTTTTCCTACACTGACAATTGCCACGTACCCCATTCACCTCATTTGACCCACTACAATTTAGATGAGGGGACAATCTATCACATAGTTTCCTTCCAGATGAGTGAGGTGTACTTCAGGATATTTAAAGCTTGAGGAGCGGGTATATACAGGTGGTGCTGATGATGTCATTATATTGCTGCTCTTGATGCACCACTTGTCAGACTTCAAGTTGTATATATAAAGCAATTGTGAAGAAAATCGAAGGACTGAATCAGAGATTTCTCCAGTCGGTGGTACTGTAGGAAAACGACCTTCTACATTGTTTATGACATGCATGGACGATTTCTCTTCTGATTTACTTCCATTTCAATAAGCCCATATTTTTCTGAACGATCTGGCTGAGAGCTCATGCAAGGTAAAACTCCAAACAACACCGCCGTTCTCTATGTTGCTTTCATCAGGGTCCTTTAGCTCTGCTGCTGAGGTTTTTTCATTTCAGTGACAGCTCCAGTTAATCCCAGAGTTAGGCGGTTGGTATTTATAGGGCAGGGAATATGCTGATCTGGCTGTGTGATTCCCACGGTATGATCGGCTGTGGTTGTTGCTCTATCAGCCAATCAAACATGCAGGTCAACTCATTTTATTTAAGAAACTCAAGATGGTCAGGACTGCAGCAGCTGGAAAAAACAAGAAATCATTGAAGTAATAAAGTCCAGATGGAACAAATGAATATCTAAAATTTAACAAGCCCAAAATTAATTTAAAATCATTCTACACAAAGCTCCAGAAAAGTGAGAAGAGCCCAATGCCCCTAATCACTCACCTTTGGTGCAGCACAAACATGCCCCAACATCATGTGTCCTGCTGCTGACGTAAAAAGTGTGAGGACCGCACAGCTCCCAGCTGCACTGGAAAAGAAAAAAACACTAAATACAGAACACAAAGTCCAAAACAATATGTAGAAACAGCACAACTGATCCAAACTGAGAACTAAACAAAAAAAAACAAGGACAAACCAAATCCAAAATGGGACCAAGGTGAAACAGCAGCAGGTCGACGTAAAGGGCACAGAGCTAGTTACTAAAATTACATGTCATACAGAAAAGTGGAGACCCTGCTCACCAGCTAATGCAGGGGATCCAGGAGGAGGAGGCCTGAAAGCAGCAGATGCCCCTTTTATAGCTGACATGTTGGCTGGAGGAGGTGGAGGAGGTCAGGTTTAGACTTTACCTTATTTTTACCAGCTGCTATTTTACCGTTGCACAGTGTACAGTATGACAAGTCAAACAAATGATAAAATAAGAAACTATGCTTCTTGTATTCACCCTCTAACTGAATGTAACAACCACGGGGAACACCCAGCACATATCTAATTTATTCTGCACCTGCAGAGAACGATATGAGAACAGTTTGTTTTGAAGCCTCAAAACATGAGAGAACAAACTAAATTAACTGAGCTGTTTGTTGTGAGACGAGTGAGTGTATTATCTGTACAGGCTTTGTGAGTCACACTGTACCTTGTGTGTTATCTTGGTGTGTTTGTATTTATTTCCTGGGGTGGAAGGAAGCAGTGCACATAATGGAGAAACGGGGAACTTGAACTTTGGGGAGCTGGTCAAACACAAGTAGCAGGGAGTCCACTTTAACTGTTTTAATGACCTCGAGGTCGTCCACATGTGGTTACAAGAAAACTGGAGTGCATCCAGTCATGAGGTGATACGCCTCAGCTGGGTCAGTCTGAAGAAACCATGTCCATGACAATACGCTGCACAGATGAAGCCTGTGGTTACTTTTAATAACCTAAACATTAAAAGGAACAATGTCATTTTCCTGCTCGTTGGGGATCAGGATGCTGAGAAACCTCATGCGCCTCCCAGATGTCCAGATGAGGACCAGGAAGTGGCCTTGGAGGCGACAGTATGTGCATGTATTGTGTGTACAGTACACATCTGTCTAAAACTGTCCCTGAGATTCCAGAACAGCGGTGGTCGAAGCGATAAAGCACCATTTACAGCACAAACACTCAAAATAAAGGCGCGAGTACAAGCATTTCTCTCGCTTAGCATCATAATGCACCAGACCTTACAGCCTCCATTGTCAAAGACCATGAGAAAAACACTTGAAAAGCAGAATGTCTTTTTCTAACACACTCATATGCTTAACCTCGGTTGTATTTGCACACACAGTTCATAGTTGTGTTTTGTTTGGCAGGATTGTCAACACAACGGAGGAGAAAGGAATTCAGTTTGTTTTACTCAAGGCTTTAAAAAGGAGACAAGATGTGAAAAGTCTCAGCAGCAGCATTTCCTTCCAGAAATAATGTCTCCAGTTATTTTTTTTATTTTTTTAAACTGACAAGTCTGAACTCCTAGTGTTTTTTATTGATAATTATAGGAAATAGTTTTTAGATGAATATTAGTTATTATTAGTTGGATTATTCTGTGGAAGTAGGACACAAGATGTATTTTCTTCCATTGACAACACAAGAGATAAATATAAATGAGTTGCATTCTTGTGCTTAAAAAAGGAAAAATGTTGTCGTCTTAATAATCAAAACAAATTACAAAGAAAATACAGTGCGAGATTGTATTAACACAATATAAACACAGCTCATGATTCATAATTAAAAGACACTGAAGATGTATCATCTGTACTATAAAGGAGGGGTGACTACCCATAATGCTGTGCACATTATCATAGTGTTTTATTGGGTATTGTGTACATTTAATTGCTGTAACAGTATGGACTGCACACAGTTCAATAGCTGTTTTATGTTTTTTTCTTTTTTTTTACGGGACTGTAATGCCCCTTTATAAGAGATCAGTTAATTCCAGGAAAGCCTTTTGATTGGATTACACTGCTCTGTGTTATGATTTAGAGTTTAGCTCAGAGAGCGGATTAAAACTTGATGTCTCCAGGCTGGAAAAAGCAACAGTGGAAGCTCTGAGATCATCCCGGGCCGTGTAGCTGGCTTGTTTGACTCGGGGCTTCGCCTGTGGTGCTCTTTAAACAGACCAGACAGACGGAGATGCCATCTGCTCTCCTGATTGGTTCTCAGTCACCTCCTCCTCCTCGTCCTGGAGTACAGGCAAAAGCGACGGTTCCCACTTTCACATTCATCACAGCTGGTTGCAACATTGTCCTCTGGTTTAAAAGGAGCAATAAACCACAATAAAAGATGGAAGGGCTGTGTATTGGCAAGGCGCTCGCTCTGATGAGACATTGCACAGTTTGCGTGGGTCCTTCAGTGAGCTACAAGGCTGACATGCTTTCAAAAAAATAAAATCTCATTTACCTTGGGCTTTTATGGCCTTAAGAGAATATCCCATTAAATTCAACAAGAGCACACAGTGACCACAGCAGGCTCTGTGTGTGTGCTCATGGAAATAATGCCCGTGTTATATCAATTATTATTATTTTACAGCGTTTTTTCACAGCACTGGACCGATTTAATACAAATTATGGACAGCAAAATCCATCATGACATTATATTCAACATAAAAACATCATCATTTATTGCTGCTGGGGCTGTAACGTTTAAATGAGAAGGGCCCTTGGGAGGGCAACAGTCCTGTCTGTGCCTGGTGTGTGTTTTACAAGCCAAGTCTGCCACCTGCTGGTCACTGGCAGGAATCACATCACCATGGCAACAGCAGGTAACGAGACATTAGCCACACCTGTGCAGCCAGCCACCACCAGGTGAATGCAATTGCTGTAATTGAGTGGGTGCAGGGATGCAACTGAAGCCTGGGTTTAAACACACACACACACACACACACACACACACACACATATCCATAAACATGTGGGGGCTCTGTTTGCTTGACATCTGACATTATTCATTTCTCAAAATGAGATGTTTTACCTTTATTCATCAGGTCTGCTGAGACTTGCAGTCTGGTCCATCACGGTCAACCACAGTTGGACACGTCAGTGCCTCCAACCCGTGGGCTGCTGCCCCCTGGTGGGCTGCATGGGCTCTGCAATTGGGTCAGAAAACAGTGCAGAATATGTAATTATGCAACAAATATTTTGTATAAACAACATATTATTTGAGATTTTACAGTTGAAAAAGCTGATACATGATCAACCACAACTGATATTCACATACTGTAGCCTAAAATCTGGAGTGATGACAGTGTAACTGGCTGTATTTAATAACAAGTAGATAATTCCTTCTATGCTATAGTATTTATTCAAAAGTATCAAAACTTCCACTCATTCAACACAGAATTTCACAGCTATGTTTGTTTTTATTTCCACATTTGGCGTCAAATGTTCCCTGAACGATGCCAACCATGACAACAAGACAGTGTGAATCATTGATGTGTTGGTTACAACTGAATGGAACAACATGGGATACAAATATACAGTATATACTGTATACAAACACACACACACAGCACAGTCTCAGAGAGCCGTATCAGTGGGAATATCACGTACACACATACACACACACACACACACACACACACACACACACACACACACACACACGGGGTCTGTGGGTCACAGTGCAATTAGACAGCTGAGCCATTCGTCCAAGTCCCTGGGGAAACAATTACCCTGGCTGGGGCAGCAGAGCTGGACAAGGGGCTGGGAATTAATGACGGGCTCCTCCTGACTCAAGCTGGAGTAAAACCTCCCAGTTTCACAGGCCAAGAGCGCCCCCTGCTGGTATGGCTGGCATCATGCTAGTCATAGATAACTTCTTTTAGATAATATTTATATTTATAATAATTAGTAATTAGTTCTTTTTCCCTCTGAATCTTTATTTTGTAAAATTTAGAAAATAAGATTTTCATTATAATGTCAGAAAGGTCACTATGGGACACAGTTAGCAGCTACAGATGACACGATGAAAGTCCTCCTCAGGGAATAGTACAAAAAAATAATTACAGTAATTAATTTGATTGGTACTATTTAGGTTTTTTTTGTTTTGTTTTTGCTTTTTTCTTGCTGAGAAAGAAAAATCTTACTATCTGCTCTACTGTGTTGAGATGTGCAGACCAGAGCCACATGCACTACATGTACAGACGGTTTGCAGTGTCCTCTATTATGTGACCAGCAAAAGACTTACTGTAAGGTGTGGTCAGGACACTTATTATATTTGGATATAAGGGAGAATAATCATTATTGTTTCATCTCTACTGCTTTCTCCTTCACTAACACAGACACTGGCGTATGTTGTACTGCTGCTACCAAGTACAAAGCTGACAAGTCCAACTATAGTTATTAAAATGTTGATTTTTTTCCTTAACCACCACCATTGTTTAGATTTTTCTGTGCAGACACACTGTGTTATTTTCTCTCTCCATGTTCGGAGCTGCCACAGCCCAGCCCCCACCTCCCCTCAACCCCTCTAACTGCCTCCTCCTCCTCCTCCTCTTCCTCCAACCTCCCCACCACCATCTCCCTCCCTCCCTCCCTCCCTCCCTCCCTCTCGTGGCCCGTTGCCATGGAAGCTGATTGGAAGGATCACTCTGCCTCTCCCGCACATCGCCAGTCCATCCTTGCCGGGAGAAAACAAGACGATTCAAAGCACAGCAGTAAAAAAAAAAAAACCTTCTGGAGGAAGCCAGAGCAATCTTGACAATTATAATCACCTACATATAGAACCATTATAATGTATTTTCCCCTTTTAAACATAGCAACTTAAAACACAGACTTCTGCAGGCCCTTATATGCAATGAAATATGAGCAAATTTGCAAATTTCATAGTCAAAAACATAAATATACATAATGCTATAACAAGCTTGGGCACTTTTTTTTAATTAGCCTACCCTTTGAACTAAAGATGACGCCCCTCACTTGCTGGGAGCACTGTTGCAGATCTTATAACGACCTGCTACTTGACCCTAATGAGCTTATTTATTCATATTTATTTATCATTTCATTCAACCCTTGTGTATCATGAATGCAATATTCACACTACAGCAGCACAAATTCAACCTAAATTTCCTAAATAAGTCTATGAGGCAGGGAAATCCACTGTGTTTTCTTATTATTCTGTGTTGCATTCAGAAATAATAAATAAATAAAAAAAGAAAACGTCATACACACACACACACACACACACACACACACACACACACACACACACACACACACACACACACACAGATGATACAAACTCTATCTTTGTGTACAGAACATACAAACTCAAGGCTAAAACTTTTAGTATTTTTATTCCCTGATTTTCTTTTAACCATGCACTAGCCTACTAGTATAAAGGAAACTGAACATTGCTATAGCAACAATGTTTAGGGCTGATGAGTGGGCGATGGGTGGTAAATCACGTCATATTTCAAAGACATCATTGTTGTTAACCTTCTGGAGTAGTGTCTGTTTATGCCATCTAGTCATATCCTGTGAGTGTGAATTTTTCTTTGCACTTAAACATAAAGAGTGGCACAATATTCTTATCTTTAACATTTGTTGTTGTTTTAACTTTAATTATTTTTTGTTTTGTTTGGCTAACAAAAATATATTTGAACTTAGCCCACTATGTCGTCATCTGTTTTACAGTTGATGCTACATAGGCTAGGCTAGGTCAATCACTTACTTACACTGTATTTTTTATTTTTTTTTTACATTCATTCATAAGTAAAAGTCACACTTTATAGATGAATAAATAAAAACACATAGAAATTGAAAACTAACCTTTGAGAGTGTCTGCGTATTCTGAGCTAATGGCTATGCTAATGCTGCGTTGGAGAAAAAGTCCGATCATGTCCGAGCTCCCACTCGGGAAAGTCGGGGAAATAACAGATAAGATATTACTTACTGATGTTGGGTTGCTTCTTCTTCTTTTTTCCTTCTTTTTTTAATTGGTTTTGTGCCCTTTGTAGTTTCAACTGAGAGATTCCGAGTTCCGAGTTTTCTCGAACGCAGCACAAGACAACTTGGATTGACCCCATTGACCCATGGCACTTGGCACTTGACTTGATTGACCTAGCTGCTAGCAACATTAGCACAGGTTTATACGTCATTTTTGGTAAGGATACATACATTTAATAATGCATGTATAATTCTGTATCATTATGTATATAGGCCTACACATTATACTTATTTTAACCAGGCAATTACTGGGCACCAAGCAAAGCATACAGTATAGAAATATAAATCTGTCACCAATAGACTGTAATATTGAAAAGTAAAGTTAATTTCTGAAGGCCAAAGACACATGAAGGCTGAAGGAACATAATGTTCAGATAGAAAAAAATAACACAAAAGCTTATACAGTAAAAGCTTTATACATTTATTTGGGCAGCTAGACTGAAAACTTAAATGTTTCTGTAATACATCCTGTTTCTGTCTTTATGTGGGCCTTTTTCTTTGTAATCTCCATACTCACATATTTATTTGCTACTTTCATCGTGTTTCTCTGCAGTGAAAACCACTGGTTTCATTCATCAAACCATTGTCTCTCTTTTCCTCAGATCTATTTCTCTCTGCTATCAATTTAAAATTCAAATTAGCTTAATAAAAATTTAAAAAAAAAAAGAAAAGAAAGAACATTACAAAGCAGACAAACCACATTGCATTTGCATGACAAATACCCTGGCAAATTGTCAGTGTGAGAAATGGAATATAATGGAAAACCAGATTGCACCTGTGAGGCCAGAAAGAGGTGGAGAAACTCACGGTTTCCATAGCTTAACACTTTACTTTACATGTATGTCATTAATTCTCCTGAAGCCTGTGGAAAAAGGAGGTATTTCACATGGCGGGATCTACACTTTCCACCCCCACCCCATTACATCCACCAACCCATCTACAACCCACCCACCCACCCCTCCTTTCTCTCTGTGATCTCGAAGGGCTTGCTTCACCTCAGTCAAGCTCCAGCGCTTCAGCCGGCAGCAGCATCGAGCTAACAAGTCTTTGTGAGGAGGAGAGAGAGAGAGAGAGAGAGAGAGAGAGAGAGAGAGAGAGGAAGGGGGGATGCAGAGCAGAGGAGAATCAGGGAGGGAGAGAGAGAGAGAGCTGACAGCATGAGCATAGAATGAAGGTGCAAAGGGAGAACATATAAGATAGCGAGGCAGAGGCAGAAGTGTTCAGTGCTGCACAATAGTGCCAGAGGCTGCTGGAAAGAGAGAGAGAGATAGAAAAAGAAAGAGAGAGAGAGAGAGAGCAGGCATCATGGCAGCCCTCACTGCATCATCACGACACATGGGGATGTTTGGCTGCTGCTGGTGAACACTGTGTGATGCAGAGGAGAGAGTCGAGGACTTCCTGGAAACCAAAGGCAAAGCCGAGGAAACAGGTCAGTGATGGTTGCAAACACACACACACACACACAGACACACATATATACTCAAAGCCTCGATGCACACACACACACACACACACACACACATAAAGGTAGTGAGGGATTTAAACACATCGCAGCTTGATGCTCATTTACATTTGTCAATAAGAGCCTTCCTGTTTGGTGTTTGGGGATGTGGGCATGCATGGGGAGTGGGAGGTTGCGCATGCATGAGGACACGTGAGTGGTCTTGTACATGTGTATGTATAGTGTGTGTGTGTGTGTGTGTGTGTGTGCTCTGAACGGCACCGGTCATGAGAGCTTGACTGGGAATGTTTAGGTTAAAGCAGCATGGGAAACAGCACAGGATGATACACTGCACTACACTGGAGCTGCAACATGATTACATGTATATAGAGCAGAGGGATATTATTATTGCTGCTTTTACAGAGCTAGAGTAAATACCTGAATACCTGGGAGGTTGTAGGTAGAACAGAGTGAAGAGGAAAGGAAATAGTGATCAGGAATAAAGACAAGTGAGGGATAAATAAAGGAGAAATGGAGAAGAAAGGGGTTTGTATGGCAGGAGGAAGTAAGAGAAGGGAGACAAAGCCGGTCAGAGAGGAAAAGCTTGGCCCAGCATTAAGCTCTGCTGCATATGATGTAATCCTCCACCAGTCCAAGCAGTCAGCTCAACAGTTCTTCAGAAATTTTGAAATGTAAGTGTCAGTACGACGCCGGTGTGGACGAAGGGTGAAGGGAGAAGCCGCACGCTCGGCGTCATCAGCGGTGTGAGAGGGAGAGAACTTTACACTGTGTGCGAATCAGCTCTTATCACAGGTGTCACCACACACTCCCAATTTTTCACAAAAGCAACCAATGGGAAAAGAGAATATCAGTGTATTAAAATGTTAATGGGCTTTAGACTTCATGATTGAGGCATCAACGTTTGGCAAGGTCACCGAACGACACAAAACAGTCGTTAGTTTCTCTCTCAAAAATAGGAATTTCAAGGTATTTGAAAATATTATTTTACTGAATCCTTTATAACTGAATGGGAGTTCATTTTATTTCATAAATGCAAGCGGCTCAGGATGAATATTGACCCATGATGCAGGGAAAATGGACAATTTTGTCTTCTGCTTATCTTTGAGTGGTCCGACAATAAATTAGCAATAAAGCAAAATCATTTTGGAAAGCGATTTGCGCTTTGCTGTTAAAGTTTTCAAGGTTTAAACAGTTCTTCAGAGTTTTTGAGTGGAGACCTTGGTAATCCTGCATACAACCACCTTAATGATACATTTGTGTATTGAAGACTGAGACCAGGCTGCAGGGATGTGAGGCTAAAACCAACCTAAAATGATTCACTCTCTTCACTTTATACAGTATATCTGCTGCTTTATACATATTTCATTTTGCTCTGATTTTGTTCTCCACCATCTCCTAAAAAAACATTCTTTCTTTTTTTTTTTTTTTTAGCTCTGAAATATTAACAGCACACGCCACAAAACTCCAACATCCACACCCGGCCCCTTCCCCCATCCCCAACCCTGCTATGCTTTGAATTATACGCATATTTAAATATGTAATATTCCATGAAATGACTGAACGCAATCCTTAAATATTCAGGTGTACAGATGAAATTTTTTGGGGCTCTCATTTTGTAGCATCTTGGACATGTCTTCTTGCATTATTTTTAAACCCAGCTGTGTCTTTTGTGCAGGTGTGAGCAGTGGGAGGAGCCCCAGGATGAGTGGGATCTTGAAGAGGAAGCTGGAGGAGGGCCCGCCCCCTTACCTCTCCTTGCAGGGGTCTGATGACGACGAGGTTTCCTGCAGCGACAGCGGCAACAGCAGCGACAGTCTCAACCATCCTGTCCCCTCCGGACTGCTGGACTGTAAGAACACCGTCAGCACCACACTGCTCACGTCAGCGGCTCACGGGTAGTTTGTTCTGGATGAACTGTGGAGACATCTGGTTGAACAAAGAGACCGAAGCAGGGGCAGCTATTCACAGTTTGAAAGTAAAATACTGCAAATTAAAATGTAAGAATTAAGTGCAAGTAGCTCAATAGCATAACAAAGAGTCATATTAAATAGTATAGAAACTGCTGTCACAGTACAGCATCTGTAACTGCTCCATTTTAAACCCTAACTGACACAGTTTTATGGGATGGCTTTGTGGTGGATCTATTGTGGGGCCACTTTTGTTTTCTATTCACCTGGTGATTAATAGAAGTCAGACACAATCCTATCAAACTGGGTCATGTAAAGTAGGGCTAATATAACATGAATATCCAGTCTAGGACATGTGACATTAAAACTGACCTCAATACTGATGACACATATGGGTGACCAGGTTTTTCTAGAAGACAAACTGATACTAGCTTTTTAAATCATTTCTTAAAACACAATTTCACCATATATCCATATCCATTGAAATTCTATGTAGATAAAGTTTTTTGTAAGTATCAAGTACATTAAATTGTCTTTTCAAAGAAATTCACACTAACCCATATAAAATAAAATTACATCTTGGCTGACAGAGTCTCACTTGGTCTGGTGTCACCTATTAGTACATTATGTTGACTAGTGCAAGCTAATATAAGCAAACCTAAGTATTGATGCAGAACAGGCAAATCTTTGCGCTTTATTCATGATTTGATCAGAAGCTGCAGTCTTACTAAAACTAGCATTTCCTAGCACTAATTAAAGTGCATGCTCACGTCTCCATCTCATTTCCAGCTTCTCTGCAGCAGCAGTCGAAGCGACTCCGAGGCCGCAACGTGCACTTTGAGAGCGTCACGGTTTACTACTTCAACCGGCGCCAAGGCTTCACCAGCGTGCCCACGCAGGGCGGCAGCACCCTGGGCATGTCGCCGCGTCACAGCGGGGTGAAGCGCTTCACCCTCAGGGAGTTCGCCATGGAGCAGAAGAGGAGCCACCGCATCATGCTGAGGGATCATCTCAAAGAGGAGAAGCTCAACGCCATCAAACTCAAAGTCTGTGGGACATTTAAAAATTGTCCATTTATTAATTTCTGGGCTATTCTCTGAATTTACCTAAAAGATTTACATATTTTCTGTATTTTAAATCCATAAATTGATGGATCCATGTGTCTTTGGATTATAAAACACAAAAAACAATAAAAAAAATCTACTAAGGAGTAGATGACAGCCAAACTTGTAAGGCCCCATTGACCAGAATCGCTTTTTTATTGAATTTAAACCAAATAAAAATTGCAATTAACCAAATTTTCTTTGTTAATATATAATATCCCTGACTACTTTAACAAAAACAATACAAAAATCTGAAAAAGACATCAAATATTGATTTCCTACTGTCATGTGATGCTACATGCCTTGGCTAATTAAGGATTTTTGGCTTCTTTTAGGCAAAATCTTCAACCCTGTAACAAAAAACACTGTCAGGGGATTGAGTCATTGTTACAGTGTTGAAAGTGTTATTTTTTTTCAAACCACCGAATTCAGAGAATCACCCTACTTTAAAATCTTTCTTGTTCTTTCTGTCCAGCTGACCAAGAACGGCACCGTGTCCTCCGTGGAGGCGGACACCCTGACCCTCGACGACATCTCCGAGGACGACCTGGACGTGGACAACACGGAGGTGGACGACTACTTCTTCCTCCAGCCGCTGACCACCAGGAGACGCCGCGCCCTCCTCCGCTCCTCCGGGGTGCGACGCATCGACGTGGAGGAGAAGCACGAGCTGCGCACCCTCCGCGTGTCCCGAGAGGAGTGCGGGTGCCGCTGCCGTGGGATATGTGACCCCGAGACCTGTGCTTGCAGCCTGGCCGGCATTAAGTGCCAGGTAAATGGAACTGTGGTGAGGCCCATCTATAATACTCAAGTGTTGTTCATGTCTGTCTGTGCAGTAAAATCTGAAAATCCAATCAAGATTAGGTATAATTAAAAAATAGATGAGAAATTTGCCAAAATTATAAATTTAAATTGAGATGGACATACAAGCGGTTAGCACTCCCTCTCATAGTAACATATGGATGCTGACGTTAAAGGTCCAGTGTATAAGATAGGAGGAAAACTGTCACATCCAGCGTTCAGATCGGTAAAGTGACGGTGGCCCCCAAGGACAAAAAAAAATGTTTACCACGATGACTGGGAGTATTTCAGGAGCATGGAGAGATGAGGTGAAGATCTAAACCATTTTACAATATGTCTGCTGTTTCCTCCTCCTTCTTCTTTCCTTCCGCCTTCTTCTTCGTTCCTCGGTTTATTTATGAATGTGAAACTCTTGAAACGCGCTCTCTGGTTGGCTGGATTTTCCGTTCAGGCTGCCGTACAGTACAAACATGGCGGCGCAAGATGGCGACACTCTCTAAACCAAGACTCTTGCTATATAAAAGAATAATTATAAGGCTGCGAAAACCAAACAAATTTTATTTTATAGCGATTACACACTTATACAAATATATTCATGGGTAGTATCTTCAGATTTTGCCAACAAACCTTGTTAATTATGACACATTGGACCTTTAATGATTCAGTATGTTTTGAAATGACATGAATGAAAAGTTACGTCCACCTGGGTCAAGTGAAGCTATCAACGTATTAAATATACCACAAATATATTCATCCTCTTTTAAAAAACAGAAAAATACCTGTAACCACTGCTCATATTAGCAGTTTCAAGGTCTTAGAACATGTTTTCACCTTGTGCATTATTGAATTTATCCTCAAGAATTTCTGAAACCAAATTAGTGATGCACACAGCAGCCTGACCACGTCTAGTCCATGGTATCGGTGAAACCACGAGTGCACAGCAGCTGTGTTTACCTGCATTGTTAACACCGTCCTACACTTGTGTATTGACTCATCCTGTTTGTCTCTGCAGGTGGACCGCATGTCCTTTCCCTGCGGCTGCACCAAAGAGGGCTGCAGCAACACCACGGGACGCCTGGAGTTCAACCCCGTCCGCGTCCGGACCCACTTCCTGCACACCATCATGAAGCTGGAGCTGGAGAAGAGCCGCGAGGAGCAGCAGCAGCAGCAGCAGCAGCAGCAGCCGGAGCAACAGCGGCAGCAGCAGCAGCTTGTAACCAACGGCAACGGTTACCATGGCGACTCTTCCTTGGTCCAGCAGCAGCAGCAGCAGCCGCCGCCGAACCTGCAGTTCCCACTGATGAGTGGCACGCCGCACATTCCCATCATGCACCTGCAGAACACGGGCGACTCGGATTCGCATCTAGACGAGGTAGAGTACGAGGAAGAGGAGGAGGAGGATGACGACGAAGAGGAGGAAGACGATGACGAGGATGACGAGGATGAGGAGGACGAGGCGTACGAGGAAGACGAGGACGGCAGCAGCGTTTGCAGCGGGCTGTCGGACTGCAGCACGCACAGCTTAGAAACAATCGACCCCGAGGAGGAGGAGGAGGATGAGGAGGACGAGGAGGATGAAGAGGACGATGACGAGGAGGAAGAGGAGGAGGAGGAGGAGGAAGACTGGGATTGTTCTTTACACGGAACAGGCCCTCCGCCGTACTCTGTGCCGCTTCCCTCTGTGCTGAGTTACTCTAATAACACACTGATGAGCCTCGGTAGCCCCTTCCACAACACAGCCCCCCCCATGCAGCACTATCAGATAGACGGCTCTGGGAACGACACTCCCGCTTTCCTCAGTGGAAATGTCAGCATCACTCCCACGCTCCCCACAGTAGAGAGCGCATTAGAGTCTGAAATAAACACAGGACTCCACTGCCGAACGCTCCCCGACCCCACGGAGCCCCCGACGACGCTCCAAACTCCAAACGCAGACGACCACGTCCAGAGCAATCCAGACGGCCGTGACTCACGGACTGGGGAGGAAACAAAAGAGCCATTACAGGAGAAACCGCAAATGCAGGGAGCGTCGCCTGGTGAAAAGACAGACGCGTCTCTCTCGGAGAGCGTCTGATGCTCCGAAGCAGGGGATGGATGGGTTGTTATTTGGAAACCTTTATTCAAGAATTGTGACCTTCAACCATCAGAGTTTGATTTATTCTTGATAAGTGCACTTCCAAAGAGAAAAGAGTCAGACAGACGGCTGAAAGACCTGATCTAATTTTAGCTCAGTTTGTCTCTAAACCTTTTCAAACTTGTTGGTTAAGATAAATGACTATGAAGCTATAAGATAGTCACGATTAAGCTGAATGAAACAGTGTTTCTGTAAGCCACCTGTAACGACACGGAGGATCGTTTTGCCCCTGTTCTAAGTCTTTGACCATTACAGCATGTTTTCTGGTTGTGACGGGCATCCATGACGGATCTTTGACGATTCTGAGATGTTTGTATTGTTTCACTATTTTCCCATTGTGCTGGTGTCGCCTTCTCGCTGCTAATCGTTCTTAAATGCCTGTCTGTGTAGCATGTGTTCATTTGATCTACGATGTTTCCAGTCTCACACAAACTGTAAAATGATAAATGAGGTCACTGGCAAAACACGGACATTCATGTGAATTATTATCAACACTTTTTAGTAATGATAGCTACAAGATCCAGATTTAATCATCACAACTATTGGTATATTGGACATTTATAATCCCGCAGAATGAATTTTAAAGTGGTTATAAATAAATATTTTTATATTAACAACATATCTGATGCTTGTGAGCACCTTTTGGATAATTGTTTTTGGTTCATATTTATTGCTCTCATACCATGAGCATCGCAGCAGGCAGCGTTTCAGCACAAAAGCATTGTTAAAACTGTCTACATTAGTCGTTATTAGCAACCTGCCTATAAAGAAAGCTGAGCATTTAACAGCTAATGGCACATTGGAATTGATAGAGACTGAAAACAGAACTAAAAATACCAGTTATTCTCATTTATTGGACACAAATACACCTCGAAAATCTCCTTTTAATCAGCCAGTTGTGTAAATAGGAAATTGCTAACACATTAGCAATAGTAACTTGAAATGCGATGATGCAAATGTAATTGTGATTTTACTAAAATGCTGAATGAAAAGGACAAGCAGTATGCTAAATATCAACATATTATTTTATTATTATTAATATTGAATTGATATTAACATTCTAACATTAGCATTTATGGCTGCCAACAACTTTCTTGCATTGATCCTAAGCAGAGTGACGTTTGTCCGTGGGTGTCATTTATCATTTTACAGTCATGTGAACGATGTGATGATAAAAGCTGCACTTCTTCCAGGTTTCAGATCAGTTCAGGCTTGTGTCAGAGGAATTATACTTTGTCTCTCAATACTGCCGACAAGTGGGGGCCAAACGTTCTTGTTCTGTACATTTCCATGAATAAAATTTGAAGAAAAAAAAAAACTTTTTAACATCCATCTCAGTTTGTAGGTTGTTAATTAATTTGTGTTGGTGGGAAAGCAAATTATTGGGCTCAGATATAAGACAATAAAACATGATGTGGTGAGAGCTGTAGTTTATATTCTCCACCAGCAGGTGGCAGCTGTGGATTAAAAATGAACTTCATCCAGCTTCCTCTGACATCTTCCTCCATCATGAGGGGGTTAAATCATGATTTTCTGACGTCAGTGAAGTTGTTGATTCAGCTTCAGGACAATGTGTGACATTGGTTTTTCGCTCAGAGCATCTGTCCTCTGTCAGGAAAATAAATATGATTCCATTTTTCCTCACAAAAAAAAAAAAACACTTCAACAAGTCTGTGCAGAGGTACTTTGACGTCATTTGTTGTGGTGGGGTGTGAGGAGGCAGCTCTGTATTCCAGCTGATTCATGTATAGACATATTTTCATGGCTCATTGCACAACCACACAACAAACAGGCTCTGCAGCAGGTGCTTGTGCACAATAGCCGGTGAATGCACAGTCCAGCTCTGATTCTCCCATTGGATGTGGTTAGGAACACAAGGTCATGAGGATGAGGAGGAGACCTCTGCCTTCCCTTATATAATCAGACTGAAGGTGTGTGTCCATGGTGTGAGGAAGAAGATGATCAAGAAGAAGAGAACACATTCTTCCTTCTTCTTTTTTTCTGCCAGCAAGGTATTGTGGGTAAGCAAGCTCGGAGACGCTGTTGATCAATCACAGACAGGAGAGCTGTGATGTTTGGTTGCCAGGCAACAGGAAGGGAGAAGCAGGCAGGCGCAGGATCAGCAAAGCGTTCGGAAGCAGGGAGGGTGGGGGTAGTCTCAGCTTTTTCACCTCTGTCTCTCTTCTGTCTATCCCAGCAGCACCTCCTCCTCCTCCTCAACATGCTGGTGCTTGAGTCTGCATCATATAACACTATAACACTAAATGTATTGATTAGGGAACATGTGAAAATATCATGACATAGCCTACAGCTCTTCTAGTTTCTTCACGCAGTTGAATTATCCTCTATCCTCCTTTCATTTCCCTCACCCTTCCTTCAAAACACTCAAGGTCCACTTACAGCCTGAGCCGCTTCTTCTTGCCTTCATTTGCAACTTGTTCAGTTCCCATAGACATTGAAATAACTTGAGACTGACCAAAAGACGTTCTCCCACCCGCTTTGTGAAAAGATGAGATGCAAAAATGAAGCATGCAAAGAAAGGAGCTCTGTACCTACTGTGAAAAATGGATGACTCGTCTTGAATCTGTGCAGGGTGCAATGAAATCTCAAGGCGTTCTGGAGCCAAATGTGCTGCCCAGGGTCAAACAGCCCGGTCTAAGTCAAACACACAGCAGCTAAAAACACTCACGAACGGCTAAGAACAAAACAAAAAAATCTAAATCCTACTGAACATCTGTGGAAGGAGTTGGAACCTTCGAACCTGAGACAGCTGGAGCAGTTTGCTCACAACGAGTCGACAGGTGCACAAGTTACAGAAACCACCTGACTGCAGTGATTGGCTCAAAAAGGATGTGCAACAACATATTAAGGTAAGATTAAGTGAATTGCGCCATCATTTTTGTCCAGGCCAGTTTCATTAGTTTGCTTTTTAAAATAATTCTGTTGAACCACTTTTCAAAAGCAATGTCTGATTTTCACGACTTAATTTTTAAAAATTTATTATTACTTTTGTCAGTTTCAAATTATTTCAGTGACAATTGTGGGTTTTCCTTTCTTCAATGGAAGGGTACCAACTATTACAGCTAGGAAATGGAGCTGAAAGTCTAAAGTTGACCTTGAGGAACTTGACTTGTTAAGGTTAGGGTTCATTCATTGTCAATTTAAATATTAATAATGTCTTTTTTCCTACAATCGTGTAAAAAACATCCGTCAGTTACACCGAATGAATGCGTCCTGCATGCAAAATGCCGCTTCCCAAAATAGGTTTTATTTTGGAAATCTAGATTTTGTGAGTTGTTGCCACATCTTTGGTTATAACAAAAAAAGAAAGAAAGAAAGAAAAGTCACTTGTCACATTTTGCAAACTGATACATAGTTGAAGTGTAACATGTACTTGAATCACATGGAAGATCCTGTTTGACCAAATGTGTCCCGCCATGTTTAGCAATCACACCTCAGGTTCAGATGACAGACCAAAGAGATGATATCACTCACAGAAAAAAAAAATGAAATGAAACAAAAACAACAAAAAAAATGAACTTTTGAACAACCAAACAAAGGAAATAGAGGAAAATAAACAAGCATTTACAAAAAATATGTCCTTTATTCTTTTGGCTTTAAAATGATATTACCATATGAGCGGACAGTAGTCACTTCTTGCATGCAGTTCACTAAAACACTACAAGCGCAATGAGAGATGGCTACTGATTGCTTCATGGTTTTTTGTATATCTACAGATATGGGACCATACATGTGTTTCATCATGTGTTACAGTGCAGAAAAGGGAAAACGAAAAACAGTTCTAGAAAAAATGTAAATCAAACCCGAGGACTCATATGGAAAAATGGACTCATATCTACAGTAAAAATGTTATTTATATCAGTAGAACACAAGCAAAGACCTGCAGACCCCAGTTGCACACAAACGCACACCGGCTGCCTTTCTTACAAATACACACACGGACGTACAAATACAGACACACTCGCGCTTTCTTTCTCTCTTTCTGTCACGCACACTTACATGTATGACGGCCACACGTGGTATTACATAGCAGTGGGGATAAAAAGTGCTCTTACATCAAATGTAAGTGTGATGCATACTGTGGGCCCAGATAGCGATATTATTTACAAACCAAACCACTAACATTGAAATCACTCGTGTCTCAACTGAAACCAAGGACAACAGGAAAAACATCAGTGATATTATAACTTTTTAAATGTGATATATTGTCATGTTAGAAAGATTGACATTTTTTTTTTAATCTTTTAAGTATATTCAGATATTTTCTTTACAAGAGCTCTGGGAGATGAGAGGCAGGAGAAAGGGAGGGAGGGAGGGAGGGAGGGAGGAGACACTGTGGATGGATGGACGAGTAGATGTGAGTGTGACCTTAAAGGAAATGCTTTTGACGTTTTGGGAAACACAAAAATAACCTTGTTGTGGAGAGTTAGATGAGAAGATTGATGTCTAAAAATGAGCCCAGAGGTCGTTTGTGTCGTTGAATATCATGAACCCAGTGTTACATTTTATCGTTTATTGACATCTAGTGGCCTGAAAGTAATTATGATAAGAGCAAAAAGTGACTAAGTCTTTTTTTTTGTTGGTTCTATGATCCATAACCCTTTCGAGAAACTTATCTAACCACGATAACAAATATCGCCCAAGATTCAAGTAATTTTTGTGCTTAAACCTAACCAAACCAAACCAAACCAAACCAAACCAAACCAAACCTAACCAAACCAAACCAAACTAAACCTAACCAAACCAAACCAAACCAAACCAAACAAAACCTAACCTAACCAAACCGTGACTGTTTATTATTGCAGACATGCAGTCGACCCACTGCCGCAGGGAAACTACTCCAGAGTATCCAGCATCAACATCATCCTGTATCTTCATGGTGGGATAAGGTGACCATCAATTTAATCATAGTTTCTCTAATGGTAGATTAACATTTATGGATATAGTTTATTACACACTTGATGAATAAGAGTGGCTCAGTTTATCATCTTATTAACTTTTAGTGACTGGCATTCAGGACAGCTGCCAGGTGTGTGCCGTTCACAGTTGAAGTGGACTGGAAACCAAAGTAAAAAACAAACACAGCTTCGCTCTACAGCCAAACACCTCATCAAAGCCAATGCTGAGACTGAGGCTCTTTTCGTTTCTTCACTTACTTTATTATGTGAACAAAACATGACGGGATCAACTGGTATCTGAATCAAAACTGAGATCCTTAAAGGGATAGTAGCATTTTTTTAAAGTGGGGTTGTATGATCTACGAATAGCCCCTAAGTACTTTAATTGCAGTAGAAGACTCTCTGCACTCCTCCCGTTAGCAACGCCAGCCCATAGTCCTGCCCAGAGATTTACAACATACATTGTTGTGAATGGACCCAAAGAAACGGCCTATTTTCACGGCCTAAAAGAGGTTTTTCGTGAGAAAAAAATACACAGTTCCATTGTTCGCTATAATATAATTTTTTCCAGCCCTTCAAAACTCTTTTAGGCCACGAAAATAGGCCGTTTCTTTGGGTCCATTCACAACAATGTATGTTGTAAATCTCTGGGCAGGGCTATGGGCTGGCGTTGCTAACGGGAGGAGTGTAGAGAGTCTTCTACTGCAATTAAAGTACTTAGGGGCTATTTGTAGATCATACAACCCAACTTTAAAAAAATGCTACTATCCCTTTAAACTTTGCTTTTTCTATTTTGGTTTTTGAACGGATTATAATAATAAAACAAAATCAAATCAGATCAATCTTCTCATCGAACTTCAACTGAGGATACAGCGTTTTCCTCCCAAAACATCAAACTGTTCCTTTAAAATGTGTCTCGTTCCTTCTGCTTGCATACATTCAGCTTCTCTGTACTGAGAGACTTTGTGTGTTTTTGTAGTTGGGGTTGTGGGTGGGGGGGGCGATGATGGCGGAGGTCCAGATAGAAGCACAACCACAACACAGGTTAGAACAATCACTGATGGCACAGTGTGTAGTGTAGCACGTACGTACTTTGTCCGTTGTACTTCAGCGGTATGTTTGTTGTCTCAGCTCCGTATACTGTCACCGACCCCGCCTGCCGCGTTGTGCGACTTTGTTTTGTCGAACTTTTTCCAGCATCGACTTTGTGTGTGTGTGTGTGTCTGCCCTTGGTGATTTTACAACAGTGAAAGCTCAGCTGTGGGCACATTCGCACAATAATGACACTAAAAAGTAGAAAACATTCTTTCTCTTAAAAAAAGAAACCTTGTTACCAAAAATAAAAGAAACCAAAAAAAAAAAAAAAAAAAAAATGCAGAGTACTTGTTAAGTGATATACAGCGATTGTTAAATTCAAGACACTGGTTTTATAGTAGTAGCAGCAGCACTAGCTACAGACAACTTAACAGTACACACAGTACAGTGTGTCAGA
The DNA here is from genome assembly GCF_045865225.1 of Trachurus japonicus. Taxonomy (NCBI): domain Eukaryota; kingdom Metazoa; phylum Chordata; class Actinopteri; order Carangiformes; family Carangidae; genus Trachurus; species Trachurus japonicus. The sequence continues at coordinate 9,545,799 of NC_140908.1, read as the reverse complement.
TAGTAACAACAACCAATAGGAAAATCACAAGCGTTTTGCAGAGAGGCTTTTTCCACGTCCCACTCGGTCTCTGGCAGTGTCTGCTGGATAACTTGTTTCCCTCACATATTCATCGACGACAGAACCACACTAACTGTTAGGCCTACGTGGCATAGCATTCCTCAACTCTTGACAATCCGCACACAAGCGCACATCTACTGTATCTGTATCATCTGTATCTGTATCTACCCCCCCCCTTTTTTTTTTTAGAAGCTGTAAACAAATTTCCCTCATTTTTATTTTTTTGTTCCATTTTCCATTTTCCATTTTGAAAAAGTCTTATTTCTTCCGTTCTTTCAAGTCTTTAACTCTGTTTTCTTTCTCCCGGCTCTCCTTCTCGTATTTGTCCTTGTCCGACTTGGTCACGCTGTTGTAGGAGGGCGGGGAGGCCGTGGAGGGGGTCATGTCCGTTTTTTCCGAGGTGGAGTTCTCGGTGAACCTGCAGACGACCATGACGTCCTTGTCGGGGTCGCGGCTGCCCTCCTTCAGCTGCTCCTTGTACAGCGTGGACGCCTTCTTCAGGGCCAGGCGGATCATGTAGCGGCGGAAGGCCCGCTGGATGATGACGGCCGACATGTCCTCCTGTTTGCGGCGCAGCGTGGTGGTGATGGGCTCGTACGACACCTTGGAGGGGTTGGACGCCATGAAGCGCTCCTCCATCTGCCCGCGCAGCACGTCCATCTCGCCGCCCTCGCCCAACACCCGCTTGGTGAACGCGAACAGGATGTCCAGGCAGTGGATGCGCTCGCCGCTCACCATGGGAAGATCCATGGAGATGAGCTGGATCATGTTGGGCTTGGGCATGCGCAGCGGCGGGTCCAGGGCGTCCGCGAAGTCGGAAAGCTTGCTGTACTCCATGAACTGGGTTGCGTCCGGGTCGAAGCGCTCCCACACCTCGTAGAACATCTCGAAGTCGTCCTCGCTGAGCGGCTCGGCGCTCTCCTCCGTGGCCACGCTGAAGTTCTCCAGGATGACGGCGATGTACATGTTGACCACGATGAGGAAGCAGATGATGATGTAGCTGACGAAGAAGAAGATGCCCACCGACGGGTTGCCGCAGTTCCCCTTGTAGGAGTTCCCCGGGTGCTCCAGCTGGCTGTCGCAGTCCGGCTCGCGCTTGTTGAGGATGGGCGCCAGCAGGCCGTCCCACCCGCCCGACGTGGTGATCTGGAACAGGCAGATCATGCTGTTCCCGAAGGTCTCGAAGTTGAACATGTCGTCGATCCCCGCCTCCCGCTTGACGTAGGCGAAGTTGGACATGCCGAAGATGGCGTAGATGAACATGACCAGGAAGAGGAGGAGGCCGATGTTGAACAGGGCGGGGAGCGACATCATCAGGGCGAAGAGGAGCGTCCGGATGCCCTTGGCGCCTTTGATGAGACGGAGGATCCGGCCGATCCTGGCCAGACGGATCACACGGAACAGCGTCGGCGACACAAAGTATTTCTCTATGACTTCGGATAAAAACATTCCTGAAAGAAGAAGAGAGGGGACACTACAGGTGAATAGGGTAAAATTTTTAACTAACAGATATCACCATGAAACTTCCCAAGCTTATCAATTACATGAAGACAAATATTTTTTGTATTACACGTTTTGCCCAATTTTATGTTTAAACATGTAAATGAGGCAATATGTAATGAAATATGGACACATGTGCAAACACACACATAATCTGTATGTACTGTCTAGAGCTAAACTTCAGCTCTGTATACTACCTACTGCTGTAACATGTTATGTCAAAATGTCATAAGTAAACGAATGTTATATCAAAATGTAAAAAAAAAGCAAAAAGAAAAGAAAAGATTATGATAAAGATTTTTATTCTGTGGGTAATGGGGGCGGGACTAGATAAGCTTTTGCTTCTCCCGCTTTCCCTTTCGGCCATGTGTATTGTATTATTTGAACTAAGATGAAGTGTGATGATGATGATTTAAATTGACATGCCCGAAATAAACAAATTGATTGATTGATTGATTGATTGAAATATGTGCTAATCTGCATACAGTACATTTCCAGAACTGAAATCTGAACAATGGATAAAGCTCCTTTCAAAATTCTTGTTTTATTTTGTTGACACATTAGAGTCATAAGTTTTTACAGAGGGGATTTTGGATATCTCTTTTTATCATTCTGTAAATCAGAAAATACTGTCAGCAGCCCTAAAATTTCTCATTTCTCCATGTTTTTAGGAATAAAATGTTGTGTAAATCAGGCTGTGAATGATATATCAACAATCCCCTCTGTAAAAACCTACAGAATATAGAAAGGGATCAAACTGGAAGGTTTGGTGTCTCTAAGTGCTGCTGAAGCTCAGAGTCTGAGGAAAAACTCATTTTGAGAAAACGGCCTTTCAAGACTTGTACGGTAGAATTCCATAGATTGTTAATATAAATTGTACTTTTACGATTGGTTGTGGATACAGAGGAAATGAATGAAAATTTTTGGAGCCTACATCATTGTTCATGAGAGAGAGAGCTTTACAATGATACCTGACATGACATGGGTCAGACAACAGGCACAGCAGAGTATGTCACAGTAGCTGTTAACTTTTGGTGAATTTAGGAGAAATCTACTGACAAAAGAGACAAAATGAAGTAAAATAAAAACCTTAATGTGGATTTTCTACCATTTCTTTCGACTTCTCTGAAAGAATACATGTTAAGGAGGAAAAATAGGCCAAAATCTCATCTCTCTCAATTGATCAGTGCATGAAAAAACAGTGTTCTTGCCTGTATAGTAGTGTCTCGCCTTAAAGACACAATTTCCCCCAATTCCAGTGGGAAGATGCAACATTAAAACCATCTCCTCACCTACGATGGACAGGATCACCACCACAAAGTCGAATATATTCCAGCCGATGGTGAAGTAGTAGTGACGGAGGGAGATCATCTTCAGCGTGCACTCCCCTGTGAAGAGCACGATGAAGACCAGGTTGATCCAGTACAGGATGTCGTCCATGTCCTTCGTCTGGTCGTCCGTCTCCACCATCATGGTCACCATGTTGAGGCAGATGAGGATCATGATCACGATGTCAAAGGCCTGCTTCGTGATGAAGTCGAACACGCAGCCTTGAAAAGCATTCTGCAGGGGGGAAAATGAGGTGTTACTGTAGATATTTGTCATAATTTCATCCAAGAGAAGGGGATTCAGTCTGAGCATGTGGTGTAGTGAGGTCTTACTGTTGGCCGAGGAATCGGTTTCTGGGGTTTCTTGGATCCCAGCTTCTTCATGGCGTTGTAGTATTTCTTCTGTTCCTCCGTCATGAAGATGTCCTGACCTCCAAAGTAAAGGCAGCACAACAAAAACCTGGTTAAAACCCATGCATGGTGAAGTACTTAAAACAAGTGCTGGGTCCTGATCTGATTACAATAGAGCAGATTTTAAAGGGATGGTTCAACATTTTGGTAAATTGGCCCATTGTCATAATCCCTACAGGGGATAGGTTCGTTACCGTTGTCGGTGCAAGCTATTTTTAGAACGAGCTGCTCAGAGCTACGCTACGGGGGCTAATGGGATTTCTTGGTTTCCCTCATCAAACTCATCAAATACACAATCCAACAACTCCAAAACGCTCTGGTGGACAAGTTGTGACCTGCACATTCACCACGCTATGAGATAATAACAGAATGTTACCAGACAGAGTTGTTTTAGAGGGAAATGCAGAGACTGCTTGATGAAAAACTGCCCAGACGGGAACGCGCATCAGTGGGTTTTGCATGAATTTACCTCGAAAACAACTCTGTCTGGTAACGTTGTGTTATTATCTCATAGTGTGGTGAATGTGCAGGTCACAACTTGTCCACCAGAGTGTTTTGGAGTTGTTGGATTGTGTATTTGATGAGTTTGATGAGGGAAACCAAGAAATCCCATTAGCCTCCGTAGCGTAGCTCTGAGCAGCTCGCAGCTCTGCTCTGCTGTTCTAAAAACAGCTTGCACCGACAATTAAAGGTAACAAACCTACTGCTAAGACTATAGGGGTTATGGCAATGGGCAAGTTTGCCAAAATGTTCAACTATCTCTTTAATATAGAACCTAAAGCCTATATATCTAACTATATTTGTCTACCTTTATTCTAGATTGTCTACATTTCAACATATGTGTACATACTCTCATTAATCCATGACATGAACTGGAGGCACACATCACATCACAGTCACGCAGCTCACTGGGTGTGTGATGCGTCTGGAGGGAGGACTGGTGTTAACAGTGAATAACCATCTGTGTGACGTCGTGGCTGTGGGGCTGCTGCGCCACACCAACTGATACGGTGTCTCAGTCAGTCAGTCAGTCAGTCAAGTCAACACACACACACACACACAAACACAAACACACACACACACACACACCCCTCCCCCTCTGTCCTCCCTGCCTGTCATCTTCTCCTCATCCTCTCTTGGGCGTTGCCACTCCTACTTGTTAGCGCTCGGTTGAAAAGAGGCCAGATTTCCAGACTACATCCACTGTGACACTGCGTTTGTGTATATATGTGTGTGTATATGTGTGTGTGTGTGCAGGCAGGGTGTTTCTCAGTGACTCATGCTCTCTCAGTAATCCTTGGCAGCGGCAGGTCCTCACCGTGCTCCAGATAATCATTAGTCTGGGGCTCAGTTCTTTCTTTAACGCAGCTGTGGCTCTGTTGTTTCGGCTAAATCTGAGCCTCGGTTGCTTCTACACCTGTGATTTTCTTCTATATTTGACCTGAAATTTAACCTTTACCTACAAAATCTAAACATTAGTGACACTGGTTGATTCTTTTTTGTTTTTTTTTATGTTGTTTCTGCAGGATCTTTCAGATATATGAAATGCACTCACTGCAGATAAAATGTTACAGTCCCTGGGGCGATGTGTTGAAGGTCAGTGAGTGTAAATTAGAGAGAGAACGCCTTTTCTGAATTAAATGTGTAGTGACAAGTACAGATTCTAGTCTTCCTCTCAGGTTGGATGTATTGTATGTATGTATGTGTGCAACTCATCTTCTTTTTCTGCTGGTTGAAGTTGTCGATGATGACACCGATGAACAGGTTGAGGGTGAAGAAGGAGCCGAAGATGATGAAGATGACGAAGTAGAGGTACATGTACAGGTTGACTTCATATTTGGGCTGTTCCTCAAGCTGGAACGAGCAAAAAATAAAATAAATAAAGTTACTGGTTTTCACAACTTGTATCTGTCGGTCCTTCCTTCCTACACAGAAAAAAGCTGACTTACATTTCGAGAGTCCACAGCTGCGTACATGATGTCCATCCAACCTTTAAACGTTGCCTGGAAGCAGATGAATAAAGAGAGAGGGTTAAAACCTGCAGGTGATATCATGGTATTATTGTTATTGCCTCACAATCAAGTTTTGTGACTTGATAACAAAGAAGAACAAGTGCAATCCCTGCAAAACTCCTATTTACTTGGAGGTAACATCTCATATTTGTCACTGTTTTATTATTTTTTTGTGGATAGCAAAGCTGTAACTCTGACTGACATCTTTATATTGTGTTGCCAGATGGTTTACTACACAGAACCATCTGGGGAGACTTTTATTGGAAACCGTTGAAGAGTGTAGCTACAGTAGAATAAGAAAAACAATGAATGGGAGTTGCTGCACTACATTATAGCAACATTCATATGTTTTATTTTGAAATACATGCACACATTTTCACTAATTTACTCCACTAATTAAAATAAGTAACACTTTTTTCTCTCAATAAGCACATTTTTATTCTGAAATTGTATATTTGCAGAGGTGTGCATACAGTATATTATCACAGTTTGGGGTTTTTGTTGTATTTAATTCTGTAATCCTCTGCTCTGCCTCCTGTGATTACCTCATGTGCCTCACCTGTATGTGATTGCTCCACCTGTGTCTCATTTCCCCCTGTGTGTCTATTAGCTCAGTGTTTTCCCCATTGCTCTTTGTTGGTTCATCATGCGAGTACCCACTGTGTTAGTTCCTGCTGCTTTTTGCTTTCCCTTGCTTTTTTTTTTAGCTGTTTTGTGTTTGTTTAGAGTTGCCATTTGTTTATTCCATCCCATCTGAAAACCTTCCCCTTGACACATAATATAAATGTAATAGTGATTAGCACTGATGGAAAATGTAATTTTAACACCTACAGTATGTGATGATTAGTACCGAATTAAACACCTATTTCCTGTCACATCTCCACTGTCCCATCTAATAAAGGCAAAAATGCCACAATAAATAACTAAAAAAAACTAGGGCTGTTACGATATGCTTTTCTCCCGATTTGATTCTTCTACGATTTTTTGGATGGCAATTCGATTTAAATTGCGATTCTACTGTACGATATCAAAAAAAACTAGACATGTTTTAGTAAAACTAGACATGTTTTAGATCAGAAGTCACTTCAAATGCTGTACTATGCACTCATTGATCCGTACTTATCTTACTGAGTTGAGGTATGGGGAAACACATATAAAAGCACTTTACAAAAGATATGCATTTTACAAAAAAGAGTCATAAGGATGGTTCATCATGCTGGGTACCTTGATCATACAAATCCGTTGTTTTTAAAATCGGGTATTTTAAGATTCGAGGACCTAGTCAAATTCAAAACAGGTCAGATTTTGTTTAAAGCCTGGAGTAGGTTGCTACCAATAAACATCCAAAAAATGTTTATGGTCAGAGAAAGCATATAATTTAAGAGGGAACTGTAACTTTAAACAATCTACCATCCATTCTACCCTGAAAAGTTTTAGCATCTATTTTTGTGGTGTTAAAATGTGGAATAGACTGTAAGTACAAACATACACTCTTGGACAGCTATAAAGAACTTGACAGCTAATTTTACTCTTTTTATTTATAATCATGGTCTTATTTCATATTAAAGCAATATGTTTTTAATCTTCTGAATTGTATGGAACTACAGATGTACTGTATGACATGAATCACAATGTAAGGGGGGGCTGAACTTGATAAGCTTTGCTTCCTTCAGCCCCTTCTCAAACTTGCACAGTATCATTATTGTTTTGTTTCTTGTTACATAGATTGTCTTTTGATGTGCTTGTTTGAGACAAATAAAAATCAAATCAAATATTTCCGATTCTCTCGATTTTTAGTCTGCATTTTTAACATTTATCTGCACACAAATACTGTAGGAGCCTATAAATTAACATACTCCTAAAAAAAAAGGCTAACAAATGCACATTGCACAATATTTAAAAATAATTCCCCTCTCCAATTTTCAATTTTCCAAAAAAAAAAAAAAAAAATCGATTTTTGAAAAAAAAAAAATCGATTTAAAAATCGTCAAAAAAGATATCGCGATATTTATGTGAATCGATTTTTTCTCCCACCCCTATTAAAAACAACAACTCACCACTTGCAGCAGAGCCAGGTAACCTGCGCCGACGTTGTCAAAGTTGATTTTGACGTTCTTCCAGCGAGCGCTCTCGTTGACCAGGCTGATGCAATCCGACTTGTTGTTGACGACCTCGATGGGGAAGACCTCGTCGTTGGTGGTGTTGACGCAGTAGTAGTACTTCCCCGCAAACAGGTTGACCCCCATGATGCTGAAGATGAGCCAGAAGATGAGGCAGACCAGCAGCACGTTCATGATGGAGGGGATGGCCCCCAGCAGAGCGTTCACCACAACCTGGAGGGGCCGAAGCACAGACACTAACTCAGAGACTCCTGTCGTTCCTATGGAGGCGTCTGCTGTTTGACTTTTAAGATTTAATCACTATGAACTAGTCTGTTATTTAATATCTCATGTGTGCACACCATACATATCTACAAAGAAATTTAACAACGTGACAGTTGGAAAGAAGAAGGTGGACAGGTGAAAAAGTTTGATAACATTTGATAGGTAAAAAAGCAAAAACAGAAAAAAACCTTAGAGAGGCGGGATGAAGTCACAACATTTTGTTTGACTGTAAATGAAAAAAGACAAACAACAAAGAAAAAAATTACAGGTCAAAGGCACCACACAAGCAACGTCAGAAAAAACAATGCCTGAGAACAGCTATATGCAGTAAATCCATCGACACAATGTGAAGAGAGACATGCAGAGAAGAGGAAGAAGAGGAGAAGTACAGTGTTGAATTGCAAGGAAAAGATCAACTTTACAGAAGTAGCAACAAGACAGTCACACTCAAACTGATCTGAAACCATCTGGCATCACTTTTACACATCAAACATTAACCCAGCGCTATGTGACAGTCTAGAAATGGAAATCTAAATTATTCTGAGGAGCTTTCCAGAGGGCAAGCAGACAACAAGGAACGTGTCTCTACAGGTTTAAAGACACAAGTGTAACAAAAGTAATGTGACTGGAGAAGAAAAAGATAAATCACGAGCTGCGTGAAAGCAGCTGGAGGAGCTAGGATGTTCTCCAGGTTCGCCCATGAACAATAATCATTTGCGAGTGGTTTCCATGTCGCTGCTACTCCTCGTCTCCTTACCCTCATGCCCTCAAACCGAGACAGGGCCCTCAGGGGCCGCAGGGCTCGCAGCGTCCGCAGAGATTTGATGGCGCTGAGCTCAGAGTAGCCCAGAGCGTTGGCCACCAGGCTGACCAGGGACACCTGGGAGAGGATAATGTCACAGACAGGCAGGGTGAAAGGTGGGAAACAATGGAGAAAAAAAAAAGGTTCCTGGCACGAGGGGTGTTTCAAAGAGATTGAAGAAGACGGTTCATTTGGCATTAATGATCCGTCTGAGCACAGTTCAAGAGATAATAAAGTATTAACGCTGCTTAAAAATGAATCAAATGAATCAGATTCTTCAGACAGTGAATTTCAGATAAAAAGATATGGCAGTCTGCAATAATCCACACCTTTATGGTGCTTTTAATGAGACTTTTGATCCAATAAACCAGAATACAGTGGAAACCGCTTATAGTGATCACGGATATAGTAATCAACCACTTATATGGATCAAGAAATCCCCTTATAGTGTTCATTTTTGGTCATTTTATGATGTCTGCGCAGTAATTAAACTTGCATGGTGCCTCTGGAAAAGCAAATGACTGCACCATGTTTGAAACATTAAATAAAATTCAGTAAATGCTGAAGCTGTCCGTCTTGTTACATTTTTCTCATTGAAAAAACTATACAAATGGCATTCAGATGATTTTCTGCATAAAAAATGAAGTGAAATAATAAAAAATCAGTTATTAATAGTCAAGCCGTTTCCACTGTATGTATATATATCTGTGTGATAACCAGGAATAAGATGCTCTAGGAAAAGAGCAGCAAAACCTCAGTGTATCTCTGTTATTATCAAAAACATCTACAGATTCCCGGCGCATGGATATATTCAACAATATACTGTACATACATCCACTATGAGGAAGTCGAGCCAGCACCAGGCATTGGTGAAGTACTTGACGAAGCCGTAGGCCACCCACTTCAACAGCATCTCCAGGATGAAGATGTAGGTGAAGACCTTGTCGGCGAACTCCAGCATGGTTTTAATGGACTTCCTCTGCTCGATGTAGATGTCCTCGAACGCCTGCACACAACCGGATAACCGATGAAGGACCAATGTGGCGGGAACGACAATGAGTTCAAAAGGGAAAAAGCAAAAGCACGGCCACCCACCAGCGCTCCACTGCTGAGGAGGATCATGAAGATGATGAAGGACTCGAACCAGTTGTGCTCCACGATGATGAAGCAGGTCTTCCTGAGTGTCCACCAGCTCCTGAAGTTGGTGCTGTCTTCGTTGATCTGGCAGCACTGGAACCTGCGCACACAGCCTGCAGACACGGACCACCAGAAGAAGACCAGATGACTCACCTGATGCTGCTGCACACTGACACGGCGCCGCCATCTTGGCTCGGTCCGCTCGCTCCTTTTAGAGCGTTACAGTAAGCTTATGATGCATGTTCTACTATAATAACCAGGACTTGCTCAGTTTCTGACCGATTTTCAAACGGTTTGGTTTGTTATGAACGTCAGAAATGCAGTTATGATGCTGCATACTTAAAGGGATAGTTCAACATCTTGGCAAATTCGCCAATTGCCATAATCTCTATTGTCATAGGGGTGGGTTAATTACGTTTAATTGTCGGTGCAATCTGTTTTTAGATCGGCAGAGCAGAGCCGTGAGCTGCTCAGAGCTACGTTACGGAGGCTAATGGGATTTATTGGTTTGCCACATCAAACTCATCAAATACACAATCCAACAACTCCAAAACTGGTGGACAAGTTGTGACCTGCACATTCACCACGCTATGAGATAATCATGTAACATTACGACACAGAGTTGTTTTCGAGGCAAATGCAGCCGGAACTACATTCAAGACACGGTTGCTGGGCGGAGGGATTTTAAAAGTGCAAGTAGTTCCCAGTATTTGCTTCATGTGTCGTAATGTTACATAATTATACATGATCCATTGCATTAGCTGAGCAGCTCGCGTCTCTGTCCCGCCGATCTAAAAACAACATGCACCGACAATTAAAGGTAAAGATCCTACTGCTATGACTATAGGGATTATGGCAATAGGCCTATTTGCCAAAACTATTGCTTTAAAATCACGATGCACTTTTCTATTAAAGTAACACTGTATAGTAATAACATTATGCAAATAGTTAAAGTAATAGCGAAATACGGACAAAATTTGACAGGGTTATGAGTAGTAGTTATTCACCAACTTTTTCCTTGGTCTGACTATAATTTCTGATTCCCCCGATTTAGAGACACAAGGTTAACGTTACACCTTTCGTCTCCTGGCGGCTCCTTTATCCCATCCTGATGAGGAGGTACAGTGTTGTGATAAAATGTCAGGTTGCATTACGAGCCCACAGGATCCCACAGACCACTTCTCTTTCTGTCCTGCTGAGCATTCACATTCACTGTCACTCAGCCGTGAGTGTGAGACACCGGCGCTAAAGCACAAGCAGTTAACGCGATTTCACTCTTCGTCTTGAAATGTGCTGCGGAAGCATTTTCACCTCCTCTACCTTTTTTTTAATCGCACTGGCCCACTTTTTTTTTTCTTTTTTCTTTTCTTTTCTTTCTCTACACCCATCGTCCTCCCTCACCCTCGGTAAAGCAGGCCTCTGGGTCCAGCGACTCCTCCGGCTCCATCTCCACAGAGTCCACCCCGTCTCCTGGGGGGCGGATATCGACCGTACTCCCCTCCGATGAGCTCAGATGCTGGGGCTCAACATCGAGCTTCTGGGAAGAGGATGAAACACAAAGTTACACCGCACTCTCTGCAGCTTTAGTGGGTTTTTTTTTTTTTTTTTAGGAGCCAACCTTCTGAGCTGGTTATTCTCCATTCACATGTACCCCAACTCTTTACCTTAGTGCGGAGACCAGGCACTTGTCATAGCTCACAGAGTTGGGCTCTTATCATCAACATGCAGCATCGATCAAATGTACCTACAGGCTTTGATGTCAGTTTTATCTGATGGCTCAAATTAGATTATGTGGCGACACATGGCACAGGGGGGGAAGGTTGGGGCGTTGCAGAAATGCACTGTGGGTACGTTTGATGTGACCTCAGTTTCGAGGAAGAGTGCATGCAGTATTCCAGTGCATTATCAATCCAAGCCTGAAATAGTACCAAGCAGAACGTGTGCTTCAGTATTTTCATGTCCACTGAAAAAACATCAAATCCATTCGTCTAGAAAATTGATCCCGTTACTAATAAATAACCGGCCCCCCACCGCCCTCCTACCCCCACCCTTGAACCCTAGACTCCGCCCACAGAGCGATTGGTCAACATTTTCCTCAGTGACATGAAAACACATTATTTCCATTCCTTGAAAAGCGGTGTACAAGCTTCTTCTGTTTGTGTTGAAGTAGACGGATAACCACATTAGCTTACCAGCAAAAACCAGTACTGTGCACTGTTTATAAGACAGCATGTGGTCTGGCTTTTTTTCCCCCCTTTATGTTCCCATATGTCAAACATATTGAATTATCACCCATGCATACCCAGAAACATACAGGACTAAGATTTTCATATTTCCTCTCACTGATTTGTAAAAAAAAAACACATGTAAGAACAAGTGTTGCCTCCTCCTCTCCTCTCTGAAACCCTACAGCCTGTCATCATGTGCATGAAGTGGGACACTTTCTGGGAGTTGTGAGGTTTCTTTTTTTTTTTTTTCGGGCAAACATGGTGATATGCAGCCTCATGTCTGATCTGTCTAGTGTGTGTGAAGTGTAGGAACATGTCATCCTAGACAGTGCAGCAGCCCTGATTGCCGTGGGACCCAGCTAATACGGCGTGGGAATGATGGAAGCATGCTGCTCGCGAGTGCATCGTTTTTTTTTTTCTGGAAGGCTGTTTCCCTCCCGTTCTGTCTCTCCTTCTGCAGGAAACTCATTTGGACGTGGGTTTAACTCTTCACCCTACCATGCTTTTCTTAAAATCTGTATTAGAAATGTCAGATTTTTGATGGCAAGTTGGTATTGAAGGACGAGATAGTTGCAGTAAAACGAAAGTGGATAACACACAGGACAATCTACAATAACCCATTAAGACCAGAATATACATAGAGTAGAATTAAACATGCAAATGTTGTTGGTTTTGGTTATTTTCCATGTAAAACACTTAAAATAAAGTGATCACAAGGAAGGAATAAGGTCAATAAATGTTGATATTATTAGGATTTTAAATGAAATGCATCGTCATTTGCTGAAATTCGCACCAGGAGACTGAAATGCATCATGGGAAATGTAGTTCTTTATGCAGGTTTTTGCCACAAGAACGTTTTTGACGGCTCAAGGCTGAAGACTCGACGACGTCGCTGCCACGGGACAGGACCGAACCGTGAAACTAAAAGCATGTGCGACCTTCCGTCTTTCGCCATACAGTAGTAGGTCTTAATGGGATAATTGTGTCTATGCACTGTTTCCTGCAGGATTCAGTGTCATTTTGAATGTTTTTTTTTCCTAATTTCAGCATATGAGGAGAAAAGAAACAGATCAAATTCACTGTGTGATCACAAATCACTTAGAGCTGCCGTGTGTTATCTGTTTTGCCACTCTGCAAAAATCTGCATCGACTGATTATCTCCATGGAAAGAGTTCTGTCATCATAAAACAAGTATTTCATGTCCGTATGCATGGGCTATGAACCAGACAAATGAATTTTGTCAAACTACAGCAAAATTCATTCCTCTATCTTTTTTTTTTTTTTAATATGTCTTCATTCTCTTCCGCCTCCACCTCCTCTCTTCCTTCATTCTCAAGCTCGAGAGTGTTGGATGCCAATCAAGTCCCAAAAAACCAAGTCAAAAACCAAGCAATGAAATCAAAAGCAAAAGATCATGTTCGATGAGTTTATATATCAATGGTAAAAAAAATAAATTAAAAAAAAGAAGGGTGGTGTTGCTCATTCCTAATGGTTTGTAACTGCAAGACAGCCTGATGCTTGGAGATCAATTATGAAAGGGGGGGAAGGGAGGGGGGTGGGAGGAGGGGAGGGAAACCCACAGCAGTGAATGTGCTGCTGTATGGGAGAAGGGAGGGGCAGGTTAAAGCAAAAGGGTGGGGATTCGGGGAAGGGAAGGAAAAGGGAGGGTGGGGGGGCGGAGGGCAGACCAGGCAAAGAACGAAAATGGGCAATCCATTGAAGGTATGAAAAAATATGTTGTTTGTCTGTAAATGGCATAGGCAGTCCTCATGGTTAGTGCTATGGTACAATAAAGTGGTCTTACAATTATCCTCTCACTGAAAACCTTGAGAGCGTCTGTGACACAGCTGCAATAACAAACGGGGGGGAGTTAAACAAAGTAAGTCATACACACACACCAAAAGCCAGCAGCACACAACACAACCTCAAACTCGGCTCTCACCCACAAGGCTCGGCCGCAGGACACGCACATAGACAATCACACACAGTTCAGATTCCCCGCTCACAAAAGAGTGGGTTGCTCTTCTTTTTTTTTGTTTTTTTTTAAACTGTGCAATGAGGCGCGACATTCATATTCATCTCGCACAACAACAAACGCTCACGTTAAATTAAAGCTGGCTATCTGAGATCGGACCTGGCTAAAGGGTGCGGACGCCACGCCGGCGGTGAGGGAATCCATATATGGAGCATCTGCTGCTGCCACCGCGGCGGGCTAGAAATAGTCTCCCTGAGTTTGTTTTGGATCACAGTGGACTGGCACCACACCCACAGTGGCAGGTGGACATCACCAGGGAGCCCGGTCCCCACTGCTCTGTCAGCCTGGCAACACTTAACAAGGGTACCTGGCATTTACTCTGCCAGAATAGGCCATAAACTAAACTAGAAATTAAACTAGTCATAGTTGTGAGTAATCTTTTTAGCATTGCTTTTTAAATACGGGATGAAAACGACTGACTTGTAATAATAAAAGATTGATACCACTATAGGATGTGTGAGCTAATAACAGGTGCATCTCAATAAATTAGAATATCACGGAAAAGTCCATTTCCATTAGACATTTCCATATTTAAAATACTTTTTTTTAATTAGTATTTTGTAATACTCCCATTTTTTGAGATACTGAATTTTAGTTCTTCATTAAAGCAGAAGTAAGAGATATTTTTGTGTTAATATAAGTCTTAAATAGTTATATCTTCCGACAGCAATCACTTACATAGAGTGTTTGGACCGAAACACGGGTCTGTCAGTCACTCTGCTCTGCTCTGAGCCGAGGAGAAAACTTTTCTCGTATCCTACAATTTTTATCCAATGAGGAGAGAGAACGGCATGAAGGGCTGTGTGTGCAGCCAAGGGATGCGCCTGAATGTGGTGATGTAGGGACGAGGACCAATAGATCCATGACGAGGGCGGGGGCTGCTAACTCTCTGTGAAGTCGTACCAGTTCGATCTGGTACGAGTTCACGGGTCGGAAGTTACGAGTGGCCGTTATAGTGACTTTCACAGGTAAAACAGGTCGGAAAAACACGAGTGGGTTGCCTGGAACGCTACAAAGTCGTAAGTCGTGACTTGAAGCTGTAATTTACGGTTTCAAAAGCCTGCCTGGAACGCAGCATTAGCCAAAACGACTGGATCGCTTACTTCTGCTTTAAATGTAATTACACATTACACAGAAAAGAAATTGAATAAATTAAGACATTAAATGTTTTATTCCGTGTAATGCAGTGGTTCCCAACCTTTTTTGGCATTTTGACATTACAAATTTCTGGCGACCCCGCGCTCGTCAATCAAGATGCGCCAGCTCAGATATTTTTATATGTTGCATTTTATTTGAACTTGATTTATATTCAAGAAAGTTAAAGTATGTTAATAATTAGTTAAGAAAATATTTTTATCAGTATTTTTTTTAAATCAATTACTAGACATTTCAGGCGACCCCATTTGAATTCCAGGCGACCCCACGTGGGGTCCCGACCCCAAGGTTGAAAACCACTGGTGTAATGGATCTATATAATGTAATAGTTTCACTTTTTGAATTTAATTACTGACATAAATATTATTATTAAAAAAAGAATGAATTACTGACATAAATATTATTATATTAAAAAAATCAATTACTGACATACATACACTTTTCCATGTTATTCTTATTCATTGAGATGCACCTGTATGTAGATCCGCTCCCCTGCTAATATACAGATATGCAGGTGTGGTATAAAAACATCTCAGACGAGTCTCTTGTGCAGGTGTGCGTTGGGGTTGTGAGCTGCATTACCAGTGAGTCAGCTATACGCACTGCACACAAACACACTGACACACTGACACATACGCTGCTAATTGTTAAATGTCACTGCTGCTTCCTGCTTCTCCAGAAGATTCCCTCACTAACACAGCATGGTGCATGCACAAGTGAGTCAGCAGGTTATTTTCAACCTCTGCCGCCTCGATTGCAAATCTCAATCGACTGATCTGAGCACAGATACAAGTAACGTAGCTAGGGATGTCACAATTATAAATTTTCTTGGTACGATTATTGTCAGAGAAATAATCACGGTGTTACGATTATCACGATTATTATGCATTAATTAATTTCACAACACTATGAATGTGTAAAATCAAATATAGTCAAAATATAATTACATGACTCATTGTTTACACAAAATATTTCAAGTATCTATTAATATATGACCAATTCTTAATCCCCAGGGGAAATGTTTGAAATATTCAGGTCATAAATTGTCGTTTATAGGGTTAGGGTTATTGTTTATTTTAATCTTTTTTTTGTTTTGCTTTGCTTTTTTTAAAATTAAAAATGATACGCTAACATTTAAATTCCTACCAATTCAATGTTAAAATGGCCCAGTATCTGAGCATTTACCTTTATTTTTATGCACATCTGCCAATAAGGTTCCAACATCATCTTTTTGGGAAAGTAACGGTATTTAGGAATCTTTACGATTAACTAATTGTGGCGTTTAATACCGCGATTAATTGTGAAAACAAGTAATTGTGACATCCCTAAACGCAGGTAATCAAATCTGACAGACACGTGGCTCGTCCAATCAAAGAGTTTTCGTCTTACCTCTTTGCTTCCTTCTACGTCCGACGAGTCGCTGCTGAAATCTTCCGTGTTAAGGTTTTCAAAGTCCGACTCGCCCACAGCGATGGGCACCGTGACCGTCAGGCTGGGGTTGTGAATAAATGACATGTACTCTGACTCCTCTATGGGGTACTTCACCGTCGTGTCCCCGCCGGGCCTGACCCCGACCACCAGCCCTCCCCCCGGCCGCCCGTTGCCCTCCGTCATGTACAGCCCGCTGGGATCTTTGATGATCTCCACGGAGGTGTGGTTGGAGATGCAGTTGCCCTTGCCGTTGCTATGCAGCTCATCTAAGGGTTTGCTCTCTTCGGCCAGAGCGGATCCTTTACCGCTGCCGCCAGCGCCGCCGAAGCAGTGGCTCTGCAGGAACTGCCGCACCGTGGATTTGATGAACGCGATGCCCCGCTGGATCCGGCCCATGGCGACCTGCAGGTTGTTCATCTCGCTGTCG
Source organism: Trachurus japonicus (assembly GCF_045865225.1). Taxonomy (NCBI): domain Eukaryota; kingdom Metazoa; phylum Chordata; class Actinopteri; order Carangiformes; family Carangidae; genus Trachurus; species Trachurus japonicus. Next base: position 9,528,889 of record NC_140908.1, on the reverse strand, counting down.
TCGTCGGTCGCTGCCAGGTTGTCGGCGCTGAAGGAGCTCAGCAGGAGAGCCAGGAAGAGGTTGAGAACCTGGGGAGACGTGGACATTAGAGCTGCAACAATTAATCGATTAATCGAACAATAATCAATTATTAAAGTAATCGTCAACTATTTTGATAATCAAATAATCAGTTTGAGTAGTTTAGAAAAAAAGAAAAAAAGTCAAAATTCTCTGATTTCAGCTTCTTAAAGTCCCCTTCCCGCAACCCTTTTTGGTCATTTTAAAACCAGCTCATTAGCAATGCACCTCTGGAGGGTGGGCGGAGACTGCGCTGCTCTGCACCCGCCCAGCCACCTCCTCCGGCCCCACCCCCCGCTCGCTGACAGCTGGACATTGTACAATTACAGATTCAGCGCTTTTAGCGTAAAACTCCACACTGGGATTCAATCCCAGACTGGAACATAGTCCTTGCTCACGGTGCAAGCTGCTCTACCAGGTGAGCTATACCTGTTATACCTTGACAGCTACACCGAGCTGCCAAGCCTTTCACCTCTGAGCCAGATGCAGAGCTGGGTGGGAGCTTGTAGCACTATGCCCTCCCCTGGAGCTGTGACACGTCAGCTCCAGTCTCCCTGAAACTGCCAGTTTGCGTCTGCCATTGGTTCACAGCAATTTGAAGGCAGAAAAACTCAGAAATGCAATTTTGCACTTCCCTTTCTGCTGATATGTGCTCTAACACAAGAAAAATGCCACAGGAACATGTGAAAAGCACGAAAAACACGATTTTCATGGGAGGGGGTCTTTAAATGTGAATAATTCTGGTTTCTTTGTTCCTTTATGACAATAAACTGAGTATCCCTTTAGTTTGTGGACAAAACAAGACATTCGAGGATGTCATCTGATTGACATTTTTCAACATATTTGAACATTTTATTGACAAAACAACTAATCGATTTATCGTATGAATAATCAACAGATTAATCGATAATGAAAATAATCATCAGTTGCAGCCCTAGGGGGCATCAGACAGGGCAAAACCGCTTTAGTCAACAGATACATTATTATACTCAAACAGAGACGGACTGAGAAGGGAGATAAAGACCATACCACCAGGTTTCCAATGACCATGACCATCATGAAGACGATGAGGCACATGGACTGCCCCGCCACCTCCATGCAGTCCCACATGGTCTCGATCCACTCGCCGCACAGCACCCGAAACACGATGAGGAAGGAGTGGAAGAAGTCGTGCATGTGCCAGCGCGGCAGCTCGCAGTTGTCGGAAATCTTGCACACGCACTCCTTGTAGCTCTTGCCGAACAGCTGCATGCCCACCACGGCGAAGATGAAGACGATGATGGCCAGCACCAGGGTCAGGTTCCCCAGGGCGCCCACCGAGTTCCCGATGATCTTGATCAGCATGTTCAGAGTGGGCCAGGACTTGGCCAGTTTGAAGACCCTCAGCTGATTTTTTAAAAAGAAAATTACAAGATCGTTTAATCTTCTGGATCTAAATGCTACATCTTTAAAGGAGACATATTATACCCCTTTTCCACAAATTGAAATAGTTTCCAGGTGTCTTAAAGACATGTCTGTGACATGTTTCGGTCAGAATCCCCCAAGGATCGAACATCACAGCTCTTTTCATCCTCTCAAAACAGCCCTGTTCAGAACGGCTGGTTTCAGTGCCTGTCCCTTTAAATGCAAATGAGCCACTACTTGCCCCGCCCCTTCTACTGGTCCCAGGTAGGGGTGGGGTTATGCAAATTCGAAAACCTAGTTACATCACTAGAAGACAACTGAGGGAACAGCTCGTAAAACCACATGGATCTCAACCTCAGGAGCCTGAAAATTACAGACTTTTTTGTAAATTCTCACATTTTGGAGGCTGGAAGGCAAGACAAACACCCAAATTTATGTTAAAGAGCCTTCAAGAAGTGATATTTCCATAATATGTCCCCTTTAAAGCAATACTGTTGTTTCTCAACCTTCAAATATTGTGTCTAAACTCATTCAAGTGGTAGAAAAACTGTTGATAGGATGAATTGTGCAGCTGCTGCAGCCTGAGCTGGGGTTGGAAACTTCATAGTGTTCCTTTAATGCACAGATAGAAGATCCTTTGCAGCTGCAGCCATCAGGCTTTTTAATTCTTCTGCAAATGGTAGATGAGCTGTCAGACAAATGAATTTCCCTTTGGGGATAAATTAAAGTAATTCGAATGGTATCGTATATCTCCAGATATCTCCCACTACCTTCCCTTAAAAGCAGGCCAAATTTCTTTGTGTGTCTTCTCAGTTGATTAAAGAGCACTGCAGTACAGTGTGGGCTCACAGTGCAGCAGCTCTGAAAGAAACCTAATCAGATGAAGAGAAGAACAACACATTGTGCCCCAAAGGCCACAGCAGGTCTCAGCGGGGCCTTTCAGGTGGTGCACAAAAGCTCTCATTACACCATTCCCTCGTTAATAACACAAACGTTATTAGGCGAGCCGTTGTGTTCTCACCCCGGCTCCACAAGTTCATCTTAACTTAACTTGTCTTAACCCTCCTGTTGTCCCTCTGGGTCAAATTGACCCAATCTGTTCACTTCCTCCATCCTTCCTTCTTTCCTTCCTTTCTCCCTTCCTTCTTTCCAAATTCATTTTTCCCTTGCTTCTTTCCTTCCTTCCTTCCTTCCTTCCTTCCTTCCTTCCCTTCATCCTTACTTCTTCTTCCTTCCTCTTTTGATCCAGTTGACCTGGTCTGTTCCCTCCCTCCCTCCATCTGTCTTTCCTTCCTTTTTCCCTTCCTTCTTTCCTCCCATCATTCCCTTTGTCCTTCCTTCTTTCCACAATCCTTTTTGCCTCCCTCCCTTCCTTCCCTTCGTCCTTCCTTCTTCCTTCTTTTTTGACCCAATCTCTTCCCTTCCTCCATCTATCTTTCCTTCCTTTTTCCCTTCCTTCTTTTCTCCCATCGTTCCCTTCGTCCTTCCTTCTTTTCTTTCGTCCTTCCTGCCTTCCTTCCTTCCTTCTTTCTTTCCCTTCGTCCTTCCTTCCTTCCTTCTTTCCCTTTGCCCTTCCTTCCCTTTGCCCTTCCTTCTTTTTTGACCCAATCTCTTCCCTTCCTCCATCTATCTTTCCTTCCTTTTTTTCTCCCATCGTTCCCTTCGTCCTTCCTTCCTTCTTTCCCTTTGTCCTTCCTTCCTTTCGTCCTTCCTTCCTTGACCCAGGAGGACAGCAGGAGGGTTAATAAAGTTCTTACCAGTCTGAAGGACCTGAGCACAGACAGGCCTTCCACGTTGGCCAAGCCGAGCTCCATCAAACTCAGACTGACGATGATGCCGTCGAAAATGTTCCACCCCTCCTGGAAGTAGTAGTAGGGATCCAGGGCGATGACCTTGAAGCACATCTCTGCAGTGAAGATGCCTGTGAACACCTGGTGGCACAGTGGAAATAAAGGACATTACCCCTACGCTGCATCTCTCACATCATAAGAGATGTTCTACTGCTACTTTATAAATAACTCGCCAGGTTTCCGACTGAGAGGACGGTGGCAAACTCTTTAGTCATGGGGTAATGCTCCATGGCCATGAACAGGGTGTTGAGGACGATGCAGATCGTTATCGCCAGATCCACAAACGGATCCATGACCACCATGTTGACCACCTCCTTGATTTTCAACCACGCCGGACAACAATCCCAGATCAGACACGTGTTGGCGAATCTGTACCAGCAGGGGGGGCACTTCTGTCTGGACTCCTCCAGCTCTGGAAAAGGAAAAAACAAGTTATTTTTTTGGAATAATCCTCCTGTTGTGGTGTTTAATTGATCAGTGTGTTGTCTTCCTAACCTTCCATGGTGTTGGTGAGGATGCTGGCCACGCTCATGGCTCTGGGCCGCCCCCCCGGTTCATCTAAATAGTCCATAGACGGCTGGTGGAAAGAGCGACGTTTCTTCAGCTCTGTATCTGTGGTCGTTCCCTGGAATAAAAATATATATAAAAGTTAACAGAAAGAATTGAGCAATAATAATCCGAAAGATTTCCACTTGATACACCTCCACAGGTATTTCCACTTGTTTTCCCCGACTAGACCCGGTCTAATAGCTGTGTGACTCATCTGTCTGACCTATAATTGGTTCTGTGTGGCGTTGGACCTTTATGAGTCCGTCTGCTTCATGACGTGCATTCCATCTAATGCTAATCTGAAGGAGCGAAGTGAAACCAGCAGTTCAATTAAAAAACTGAATTAAACTGAAATTGAACTGAATAAGGTTGGTTTTGGGTTTGAATTTTGAAGTTTGCATGTTCTTATTTTTAATATTTATTAGTACTCATTCAAGAAATGACCTGAAATAAAGGGAGCATCTCATTTACTACTGTTCATACAAGAGTCATGAGAATCAAACAGGAACCAATGGGTTTGGGGCTGGAAATGACAATGTCTGTCATTGGAAAACTACTATTAAACGGATAGTTCACCCAAAATTCAAATTTCACTCATTATCTACTCCGCCGGTCAGGAAAAGCAGTGAACTGAGACACTGGGAGCCTCCGCTACAAACAAGCTTAAAATATAGACTTGTTTAATTTTTTTCAGAACAATTTCTCATGTCGGGGCTTCAATACAAGAGATGAGCAGTATGGAGGTATTTGGATGTTTTTTGGTGTGTCTTTTTGGACAAAGAAAAGTGAGCCCCATTCACAACCATTATATGGACAAATACTGCTGCACGGACCCCCCCGTAACTCCGAGAAGGCACGGAGGACTCTGAAAATTCTCCCAGCCCTTAGTCGACATGAGGGTGAGTAGATAATGAGTGAAATTTGAATTTTGGGTGAACTATCCCTTGAACCATAGTCATGCGCCACAGACAAAAGACTAGCAAACATGAATATTTAATATATTAATATTAATATTTAATCTATCATTCGTTTATCAACAAGATCAAAACAAAGGATGTGAATTAGGACTGGAGGTCAACGGGGAAAATAAAGCATGAAACAATGAAGTCACCTCAGGCAGCAGGAGACCTACAGGGGAGGTTGTTACAGATGTTCCACCGACCAGAGAAACCACGCCGTTGCAGTCCACGGTGCAGTGCATCTTGCCGTTGGCGGGCAGCATGATCCGCGGCGCCCCGAGGCTGGTCTGGCTGACGGCGCTGGAGCGGCGCTCGAGGCGTCGCGGCAGGAACAGGGAGCCGCGCCGGCTGTCGCTCTCCTCGAAGGTGCTGTGCTCGTCGTCGGCGAAGTCGTTCTCGGAGCCCATGTCGCGAGCGCGGCCGCGGAAGCTGAACAGGCTGGCGCGGCTGTTCCTCCGAGGTGAGAGGATGGAGCCTCGGATGCTGAGCAGAGACTGAGAGGGGGAGAGGGGGAGAGAGAGAGGGGGGGGGCGGAGAGACACCAAATTATCACTTTAGATGTTGGGTGGTCCTGAGAAAAAAGACAGAGAGTATAGTCTACTTGCCAACAATGAGTACCCGGAAATGTTGAGTACCCCAAAGTTTTATGTTAGAAATAGATAGTATGGGTCCCCAGTATTCAGAAACTGCCGGATGCCAACTTATATATATTGGGCAATTAGCATAATTGACATAATTAGCATAAATTAGCATTCAACAAAAATTTCAACAAAATTGACTTGGCTGATCTGGGCAATATTGGAGTGGTTTTAGGGGTTATTAATGATGCTGAATCCATTTCTGACATTTTCAAAATTCAAAATGGCTGTCTAAACCGGAAGTGGCCAGATTTTAACTGCCAGTAGGCCGATTTTGATGGATTTTAAGCCAAATCTTAAGTTTTAGAGGATGCTGGTTGGACATATAACTCATGTATTTGAAGTAATAGTATGGGTCCCCAGCATTCATAAACTGCCAGATACTAACTTGTATAGTGAACAATTAGCATAATTGACATAATTAGCATACATTAGCATAATTGCTATGGGCAATATTTCAACAACTGCTTGGCTGATCTGGGCAATATTAGTGTGGTTTTAGGGGTTATTTATTGATGATGCTGAATCCATTTCTGACATTTTCAAAATTCAAAATGGCTGTCTAAACAAAAAAAAATTGACCAGATTTTGAAATCCATCAAAATCGGCCCACTGGCGGTTAAAATCTGGTCACTTCCGGTTTATACAGCCATTTTGAATTTTGAAAATGTCAAAAATGGATTCAGCATCATCAATAACCCCTAAAACCACTCCAATATTGCCCAGATCAGCCAAGTCAATTTTGTTGAAATATTGCCCATATAGGCAATTATGCTAATTTATGCTAATTATGTCAGTTATACTAATTGCCCAATATATATAAGTTGGCATCCGGCAGTTTCTGAACACTGGGGACCCATACTATACATTTCTAACATAAAACTTTGGGGTACTCAACATTTCCGGGTTCACAATGGGGCCCTATGGGCTGGCAAGTAGACTAGTAGCTAGACAGGAAGTCATGAGATAACAATGGAGGAAAGAGCTTTTATCACATTATCAGTGTGATGTGACAGATGTGAAGTGACATCATCACCCTGCTGTATTTTATTTTATTTAACCTTTATTTAACCAGGCGAAAAATCATTAAGAACAGGTTCTTATTTGTAGTGTTGTAGTACTCGAGACCCGGCCTTGGCCTACAGCTGCAGTAACGTCTTCTTCTTTTTTTTAGCAGCAAATGTCTCTCTGTCACTCCTTCACTTTGGTTTATGTGATGTAATTCAATAACTTTAAAATTAAAATTGTTCTATATAAGTATATGCTTGTGTAACAATCTGGGCTGCACCAGTGTCAAAAGTGTTATTCTGTTCAATCCAACCTTTGCTACAATTAAATATGGTTATCTTCGCTTTTAATCTGAGGAATAATAGGGTGAAGTCAGGTAAAATGGGCCACTTTTTGGTAAACGATTAATAAGACCATCAAAAACGCTATGCATGAAATCCATTGATATTTTTAAAAATCGACATAGGTCTCTTAAATGTTTCTGTGTGAAAAAAAAATTAAAAAGTATAATTATTTTGGAATTATGAGAGTTAAAGTATCGGGATATCCCCTCTCGAGGTACGATGAAGGTTCAGGTAAAATGGGCCAGCCGTTCAGTTAAATTGGGCCAAGAGAGAACAACACAGTAATTTTAGCAGAAATCATTTAAATTTTAATAATTAATTGACACTACTACTAAACTACAACACTAAACTTAACATTAACAGTGAATACATAAGAGGTTGAAGACATTTTTTAATCTTAAAATGCATTTTAAAATTGCATGATCATGTTGTTGCTATGCTCTTTGTTAACTGACTATGTTATAGGCTCTTTTACTGTGTGTGTATGTGTGTGTGTGGCATTATAGATGCCATTTTTTCCCCCACAGTGCTAATGGCACCATGAGTGGCACTGACCAACCTTGGATAAATATCTAACTTTGAACATGTTTTGCACCCTCAATTTCTGTGTAACTTCAGTGTAAGACTGTGTTTTGTATGTGGCCCATTTGAGCTGAAATGCATGGCTCAATTTACCATGATGCATTAAGGTAAATTGAGCCACCCACAAAAAATGCATTTAAATTAAAAATAAGTAAGCTTAGCAAGAATTTTGCATTCTATCCAATGGGGGGAATCACAATGTGTATTATAAATCACATTTTTTATTGTAGATCTGTTTTTTTACGGAGTTATCAACCTTATCAGTTTCAAGTGAAATTTGTTTGCCAGGCCACTTTTCGCACACTTCTCCTCAGCAGGCTGGATATAAAGCATTGTCCCACCCACAACAGCAACCAGAGACTCAAATCAATTGTTTTTTTTTTCAAGTACAGTTGTAGCAACAATTTGAAATCATTTACAGCCATTGCCTGTTAAAACTTAAAAAGCTAGGAGGCTCAAACCTTAACTGGCTCATTTTACCTGATGGCCCAATTTACCTGATGTCACCCTACTCAGAGTTCCTTTAAAAGGCAGTTAATGCAGTGGTTAATAGATAATAAATAATGCGCCCACTAATCTTGTAAACCACATTCTGCCTGCATTTAAGCCACTGCTTTGTCCGTTACTGTCTCTAATGTCTCTAATGTACTGTTTCTAACGCTAGCGCTAGTGCTAATGTCACAGCTCTATGTGCTATTTACATGTTTTTTTTCTTCTCTGCATACCAGCCTGCCATCATGAGCTGTCGTTATGCCATTATGTCAATTTTTTTTATACAGTACATACATGTCGTATTTGTTATAATGAGCTTTTATCAGGTAAATTCATATGTAAGTTGTATTTTAATGCATTAATAAATTTTTGGGGGGGTTTTCAGGTTGCCTTTCACATCTGGCCAGGGACAACGGATGAAAATGAGCCTTACTGGCTTCTGTAACTCTGGCTCACTTGCAGTTTCTTTTAAATACTGTTGATTAGTGTTGCATTGTCCCTGTAAAATAAACCAATATATAAATAAAATAGAATAAATATAAATATCATGCCACATTATAATTATGAGCATTGGTACTGAATCCAGTAATGGGTTCAACCTGGAACACTTTGCAAACTCTTATCATTAGGACAAGACTTCTCTGTTTTTCAGTTTATCTTTGTCTCTTCTAGCTTTGTCACTTTAACTTTTTGGTACAGTATTTCTGATATGATGCTCATTGTATGTTTCAAATGTTTTGTGTTCTGTCTCGGATACATTGTAAATGAGGTTGCTTCCTTGATATATCTGCTGTGTCAGGGCCGTGTATACCTGGTTGGGCGAGGAACATCTCTTCTCATAAGAGAGCCGGTTGGCATCGATAGAGAAGCGGAAGCTGGACCTCTTGATGCTGTCCTCGGACGCGGACTTATGAAACCTGCGCCCCTCCCTCTCCTCCTCCTCCTCCCTCTGCTTCCTCTTCTTCCGCCTGTTGCGCCGCTCCTTGGCGCTCTTGGAGCTGAGCTTCGACGTCCCCGAGGAGGAGGACTCGCAGGTGGGGCCCCCTCTCCCGCTGTACTCTCCGCTCTCCGTGGCTGCTGCTGCTGCGGCAACCTGCCAGCCAATGGGAGCACAAACACAGTTGTCATGGCGACCCGGCGCCTGTCTCAAAGGCTCTCGTGGAATGGAGCGGAGGAGAGAGCCTGGCTGTGGCTGTGGCGGCGGCGGCGGCATCGAGAGCCAAACCAGCCTCAGACACCTTCTAAAAATGGACGCCTGATTGTTTTCATGCAAACCAAAACATTTCTGAATCCATGCATTTATATTACTCATTACAGTAAGTAAGTGTGTGGATGCCAGGTTAGGTACCAGCCTTTTCTACTATGAGAATAAATCACTACTAATGCATGAACTTCTTAAGATTTAGGAAATAGGTTTTTAACACCATTTTTCCTCATGTGCAATGTGAGTCTATGTCAAAAAAATAAAAACAGTGTGAAGTCTTGAGGAGCAGCCAGACAGAGCTTGAGCCCTCTAACAGTATAATAAACACACTGTATATGAATCAGCTCCTAACTTTTCTTTATCCTTACCCATGTGACATTACAGTGGATGTTTAATAATACTACACAATTTTTGTTTTTTTGTGTTGCAGTACTTGAACTTAATTTATCTGTATTAGATTCTTTTTGTTTTGTTTTCTCTTTGAATCTCACTTTTTTCCATTTATTTATTTAGTGTTGTTATCATCTTAATTTACTACATTTCTTTTCTTTTCTATTTTTATTTGTTATTTCTCTACCTCGCACAAGGTATGTTAATATTATTTCTTTACTTTGTTTAAATTATTTGTTAGGTCAAGGTGAGGTCATGCTATAAGCCTTTAAGGCAGAGGTGTCAAACTCATTTTAGTTCAGGGGCCAAATTAAGTGCAATGTGATCTCAAGTGGGCCGGACTGGTAAAATAATAGCATAATATCCTATAAATAGCCTAATAAGAACTCTTTTCTCTTTGTTTTAGTGCAAAGAAGCGCATTAGGATGTTTACATTACAGAACTATCCTATTACAAAACATATTATGACCAACCTGAAATTTCTTGAGAAAAATACATGCAATTTCAACAACATAATGCCTCTTCTGTCTTCTATGTAATTTTTAAATCTGGTAAATTCATCCCGCGGGCCAGATTGGACCCTCTGGCGGGCCGGTTTTGGCCCGCGGGCCACATGTTTGACACCCCTGCTTTAAGGTTTCCGACCTCCTGCACATTTTTTTCGTATCTTCCTCGATATTAAGAGAGATAAGGAAATGTATTTGTTCTATTTCATATGCAAATAGCTAAAGTCTAAAATAAAGACTAAATCTAAGTGGATATTGTTCATAGTGACACATAAAATTCATATTACAACCCCTCAGAGTGGCAGAAACTGAACATGTCAGCTATTCATCCACTTTTAGCAAATTAGGCGACCGTGTTTCCATCCATCTATATATAACTAACTATATATCTATTTCCATCTAATCAGATCTACTTCCTGTGGGGAAAATACATTGAGCTCTGCTGTGAATCGCCCGTCGCTGCCTTCAGAGCTGACACATGAACCTGCAGCAGGACAGAAATAGACTCTGACTTTGTCAAAGTAACTGCTCCGCTGCTCAGGAAACATAAGGGAAAAGGCTCTAACCATCCCATAATGAGCTTCTTATAGAGACCACATGCAGGCTGTTAGACCAAACAGCGTTTCACCTGCACTCTGCGACGTCCATCTGATCTTTTCCACCTCATTTCTTGAGGTCAATCTCCTGACACCGCAGGTGCAGCAGTGGGGGGTGGGGGGGTTGTCAGTCATCCAGGACAGTGAGTCTCTGGGTTGCTAGGGGCGACGGCGCTGCTTATGGCAGCTGGCTCGTCTTTAAGCTGAAGAATCAACACAACCCTCCCCAGACACTCGTCTATGTTCAGTTCACAAAACGCGGAGCTGAACTGGACACGCTGATGAACTGCGATGTCGAGCCTGTAATCGAATTCCTGACAAAAAAGATGAATGAATGAATGAATGAATGAATGAATGCTCCTGCCTGTGCCTCCTCCTGCTGCCTCTTCAGCTGCTCCAGCATGGCCTGGAACTCCTCCTCCTTCTGCTGGGCCTCCTCGATGGTGGCCTGGTTCTGCTCGTCGTACGCCATGGCAACCACGGCCAGGATCAGGTTGACCAGGTAGAAGGAGCCCAGGAAGATCACCAGCACGAAGAAGATCATGTAGGGCTTCCCCGCCGCGCGCAACGTCTGACAGATCCCAGACAGAGAGAGAGAGAGAGACGGGTTGTTATGAGTTTATCTTTATGAAGTCTTTCTTTTTTTTGAATATTTGATTTTTGATTTTTTTTTCTAACCCTTTACAGTCACAAACGAACACAACATAATAAAATCAGGGGAAAATTCAACGTCCACAAGGTGGCAAAGTAAAAAAAGAAATGAACTCACAGTGACAGGACAATAGGAAGTGGAAAATAATAATAATAATGACAGTAATAAATGAATGAATAAATAAAGAACATTACAAAGAGATAAATGTTGTAGCATCACTATTCATAGTTCATACCAAGTCAAGCTCCAATACAGAGAGATTAGTCTACCTGGTGTGCTGGTAGATTTTCCATATAAATTAAAAATGGTTGCCATATTTTGTAAAAGGTCTCACTTCTTTTCTATTTATTTGTTTAAAGGCTTAATAATCAGGGACAATGCACATTAATAAAACATTTTAACAAATGTAAACATGCCAGAATTAGCCAAAAGGCTATTTTACATCTGCTGTCCCTGGACTGATGTTAAGAGTTAAGTTGTTATTGCATCAAATAACAACCAAGCAGCATTTTAATTGGAAGGGGGGCAACATTTCGTCTTGGCATAATCAGTTTTAAGATTGGAATTAGAAAAGTTCCCTATCTTTATGAAGTCTAATCAAAGTGAAAAACGTGTGTCAACCTGCTGATAGAGGTTCTCCCAGTAGTCCTGGGTCATGAGTCGGAACAGAGAGAGGAAGGCCCAGCTGAAGGTGTCGAAGCTGGTGTAGTCGTAATCTGGATTACGCCCGGCTTTCACGCAGACGAAACCCTCTGGACAGAGTCTGAGAGAGGAGATGGACAGTCAACAAAACCATAAATAAACATGAATGTAACTTCAAATACAACAGTGATAAAGTGTAGAATGTGGGAGCTTTTAAAGAGGCATCTGCTCTAAAGTTTAGATGAGGTTCAGAGCGATCGTTGCTGACATGTGTTGATGTCTCAACCAATCAGGTCATGTTTCATCTCAGGCTGCTATCGCTGATCTGGATTGACTTTAGATGTTTCATCTCTAGTCCAAAAGGCTCAGAGCTCATTAAACATTCACAAGTTCTGTACTGACAGATGAAAAACACCTGGATTACATCTTTTTAAAAGCTAATCTATGCTGCTATGTGCTATGTGAATCAATCCTGTGACCTCATCATTCCAGAAACCAGCCGACTTCACAAATGGGTGAAAATGAGTTTAAACATTCGCTGCAACGCGTTAAATGAAGAGCAGCCGCGGTTAACCAGCTCGGACTCCCGTGATGCCTCGGCGTGGCGGCGAGTGTCGACACTAATTGTGTATGCTCAGCTTTGTGGTGCATCTAATTGGCCATATAAATAAAACATGTCAAGTCTTACCCAGCGGCGCTGCCGTTCCCGCAGAGCAGAGCATCCCTTCGGCCAGGGAGGTAATAATAATTATCTAGGGGAGAGCAGAGACAGAGCGACGAGAAGTCAGAGTGGATATGAAGTTGTTGTTTTTTGCGTGGGTGTAAAAACAGAAAGAAAGGTGCTGTTTTTTTTATTTTAACACTTTCAAAGCAGTCTACCACTTCTTTTTATGTTTGTTTAAACTGTAAAGATGCCAAGCTCTAATCAGCCGTCTCTCTCTTTGGCATCATCTTGTCATGAAGCCGGTGCCCGTCGTCTCCTCGCCATCCCAGTGGCGGTCACTGACTGACTCACCCTCCTCTAGCACTTTAGGCTGCTCATGCCACACAGATGGGCCATGAGAGAATGATGAAGGGAGGCGAGGGAGGGTGAGAGGATAGAGGAGGTTTTATTGCTGAGGCGATTATCCGCCACATTTGCTGCGTTCTCCCACCAGCCCCTTGTTAGCGAGCACGGCCTCTGCTCCCAGCCATCTCTGTCACTCTCTATCACGGCGGCGGGCATTGACCTCCCCCTACACATCCACCACCACCACCACCACCACCCTGACCCGTCTATGCAGTCGCAGTAGCCAGTTCTGACTCAGGCCGTCTGGGGCGGATGCTAACTTGACCCCGGTTAACCCCCCCGACACGGTGCCTGGCAGCCACGCCATCACTCGTCGGCTTACTCTCGTCGGTGATGTACTCGGTCCAGTTGAAGGGGCTGCCCCCCGTGGTGTTCTGCAGGAGCGTGGCGTTCTGCAGGAACGTGGCGTTCGCGTCCCTCAGGGTGTCGTTGGAGAACAGGGAGTCGTCCGTGACGTTGCTGCTGTTGGTGGCGATCGGCATGCGCACGCACTTCTGCCTCAGGTTGCCCATGAAGAGCTGCAGGCCGATGAGGGCGAAGACGCTGAGGCAGAACACGGTGAGGATCATCACGTCCGACAGCTTCTTCACAGACTGGATCAGGGCGCCGACGATGGTCTTCAAGCCTGAAAGAGAGAGGGAGAGGGAGAGTGGGGGCAACGGGGGGCGGGAAGGGGACATCGCAGAGTGATTACTGCCCGCTAATTACAGCCACAAGCTTGTATAGAGAAGCTACTAATAAGAGCTCACAGTAGCAAGCAGCCAGGGGGATCTGCAGTGGAGGTTCCTGTATGAACTGTTGTCGTCATACAGGAACCAGGGGGACACTGATCTCTGCTAATCATGGACTCAACACTTGTAGATGTGTTGTTTTGTTTTGTTTTTTCCACCGTTAAAGGGATAGTTCAACATTTAATTGTCGGTGCAAGCTGTTTTTAGAATGGCGGAGCAGAGCCGTGAGCTGCTCAGAGCTACGCTACAGAGGCTAATGGGATTTCTTGGTTTCCCTCATCAAACTCATCAAATACACAATCCAACAACTCCAAAACGCTCTGGTGGACAAGTTCTGACCTGCACATTCACCACGCTATGAGATAATAACAGAACGTTAAGAGACAGAGTTGTTTTAGAGGTAAATTCATGCAAAACTGCTGATGCGCGTTCCCGCCGGGCGCAGTTTTTCAGCAAACAGTCTCTGCATTTACCTCTAAAACAACTCTGTCTGGTAACGTTCTGTTATCATCTCATAGCGTGGTGAATGTGCAGGTCAGAACTTGTCCACCAGAGCGTTTTGGAGTTGTTGGATTGTGTATTTGATGAGTTTGATGAGGGAAACCAAGAAATCCCATTAGCCTCCGTAGCGTAGCTCTGAGCAGCTCACGGCTCTGCTCCGCCGTTCTAAAAACAGCTTGCACCGACAATTAAAGGTAATGAACCTACTGCTAAAACTACAGGGATTATGGCAATGGGCCAATTTGCCAAAATGTTGAACTATCCCTTTGAGACCAAACTGAATGTTTTATAAATCTGTGTTATTGTCATGTGGGCTCTTTACAGTTGCAAAGACCAGCACACAACACTGAACTGTGTTTTTATTCACAATGAACAAGGTCGTTGAGTGAGGTGATTGAAACTGGAGGGTGGCTTTTGCTCATTAACTGTTATTGTCTCAGCCACTTACATAACCGGTCTCATACGTTCTTCATGCAGCTGTAGTGGAGCATGAAGCAAGTTGTGTGGGAGGAGAGTCTGATGTGTTGCACAGCACTGGGAATCAAGTATTTAATGAACGTGCGCTTGCTGATGGCAGCGACACATATTTAAAGGGATAGTTTTGGAACATTTTTGATATTTAGATGAGGGGGAAGACAGAAAAACACAAGCATGTGTATGTACGAGTCTTTGCACTGCCACAAAAACAGAACCCACCGTATTTAAACTGGCTCTAAATGTAGTGAATGAAATCATGTCGTGGTTTCTATGTGACCTTTTTTTCTTGTTGTTGTTAGGTTTGTGAAGTGAATAGTGTTGAAAGAGTGCCATAACCCAACCACCACTCACCACATCACAGTTTCTCCAAAGAAACACACAACATTGAACAGGACATGCACAGGAAAAAACAAGGTGAGGAGGAACCCTACACACACAAGTGCTTGCCACCAGAAAATCGGCTTTTGCAATGTCTCATGCAAAAAAGGAAAAAAATAAATAAATAGTGCACAAAATCTACTCGTGAGGCTCCCAAGGCAAGAATAGATTTCAACCAAAAAATAATTCTGCCTTGAAGGATGTTTATCGAAAAGCTATGAATCCTGTCAATCTGTGCAGATTGGAGCCAGATTCCAGCTTTTACTGGGCCTTGGGACGAAGGCAGCATGAGGGGCGGCGACGAGCGTCATCAGGCTTAGCTACAGTGAGATGAGCTGAGACGGGGGTGGTGGGGGCGGGGCGGGATGTTAGCGGAAACGCCAGTTAGCCGTTAGCATTTCATCAACCCCAATGGGTTTTTGCCTTTATGGCTTTCTCACCTGGGATGACTGATATAGTTTTCAGGGCTCGCAGAACCCTGAAGGTTCGCAGTGCTGAGACATTGCCCAGGTCCACAAACTCTGTGACATATCTGTAAGGGAAGGTAGGGGAAGGAGGGAAGGAAGGAGGGAGGGAAGGAGGGAGGGGGGAGTGTGGTAGAAGGGGGGGCATTTCGGGAGAAGGACGTTCATACGCACACAAATCAGGCATCCACACAGACGAGACAAGGGGAGGGTCACAGGAGGGGAGGGGGAGAGGAGGGAACGGCAAACGGTCACACACAGAGGACAAATGGCAGGAGTGCTGGCAGCAGGGCCGGGGCAGCCTTACCTGGTATGACTGAGATTGTTTTCAAAGCTCGCAAAACTCTGAATGTGCGCAGAGCTGAAACATTGCCTAGGTTTACAAACTCTGTTATATACCTGCAGGATCAAATGTTACAGTTACTACACAGCATTGCACAGTCAGGCAAGACACCCATCACACATAAACACAGACACCTGCAAGAACAAAAACCAGCGTCATCAATTAAATCACATGATAAACAGTCGGTGGGTTTACATGGACAGTTTTAAACGGTTTCAAATAGGTTTGGGAGACCAAATCGATACTGAAAGTACTTCATATAAACACCTAAAAACGAAGGGGGTAGTTTAAACTTTTTCTAAAGCGTTCTGTCTGTCATGTATACTGGGTTGCACGCACGCTTTGTTGCGAAAATGTCGAGGAAGAAATCCACCACCTCAAGATGGACTTCAAGAGAAACCTATTTCCCAAAAGGGGGTCAGCCCTATGTTCCCACAGCCCTATGTTCCCTCAGCCCTATGTTCCCACAGCCCAATGATCCCACAGCCCTATGTTCCCTCATTTCTAAGAAAAAAAATTTCACTGAAAATTTTGAAAATTAGGCCCTATGCTCCCACAGCCCTATGTTCCCTCAGCCCTATGTTCCCTCAGCCCTATGTTCCCACAGCCCTATGTTCCCTCAGGTTTATGTTGCCTCATTTCTAAGATTTTTCTTATTTCTAAGAATTTTCTCAAAATGAAACAAAGTCAAGTCATTTTTATTTTAAAGGGATGATCCAGGGTCTAAACTATCTTAAATTACCCCAATAATGTCCGGAATTCCTGGTGTACCTACTGTACAAACTTTCCAATGCTTTGTTTACTACTACTAACACTACTACTAAGATCCAAATATTACGCCGGCAACATGTTGCATACGCACTCCCGACTCCAGTATGCATATGTCACGCTGCTGTTTAATAAAGAGAAATATTACAACAGCAAAGACTGCACTCAACAAACGATGCATGTCCATGTTTCTGTTTTGTTTTTGGCTCAGCTGTAGCACTTCCGTAATCGATATTGTTGTTATACGCTCAAGCTGAAATCTTCAAACAGATTGATTTAAATCAACCTATTTGAAACCGTTTAAAACTGTCCATGTAAACCAGGGATGTCAAACTCAATTTAGTTCAGGGGCCACAAACAGCACAATTTAATCTCAAGTGGGCCGGACCTGTAAAATAATAGCATAATAACCTTTAAATAATAAAATAAATTTAGATTTTCCTCTGTTTTAGTACATTAATAAGATGTTTACAGTTACTGAACTATCCCTTTACAAAACATATTATGAACCACCTGAAATTTCTTGATAAAAATATGTGCAATTTCAAATTTTCACACTTGACAAATTCATCGTGAGGGCCAGATTGGACCCTCTGCAGGGCCGGTCCTGGCCCACGGGCCGCATGTTTGACACCCCTGATGTAAACCCACCTAGTGACTATTCCTCTGAGATCACAGAACCACTGTGTGGCCTAATGCTGAACGGCTTATTCTGTAGCTGAAGTCAGTGAAGCATGAGGCGAACTAGGCCAGGATACCGCCGGCTTCTGGGGGGCTCACATCCATAATAACAGGCAGAGCTGAGATTTACGGCCGCCTCGCTATCAAAACACACACATTATCACGGCCCCTCTTCTTCATCTCTCTGCTCTTCTTCTCACATTCAGTGGGACTTAACAGGCTGCTGGGCTGATTAGCATTAAAAGCATTTGGCCTCTTAATCTACGCCAGATCATGTTAAGCTGATCCTAACTATGCTTGTCATAATACTTACGCCATGAGGATAACACTGAAATCCAGCCAGTTCCACGGGTCCCTAAGGAAAGTGAACTTCCCCACACAGAAGCCCCTGGCCAGGATCTTAATAAGGGACTCGAAGGTGTAAATCCCTGTGAATGTGTACCTGCCAAAGCAGAGAGGAAATGAAAAACACACGCTGAGAGACATAACAATGTGGGTTAACTCGGTGAGTGCCCCTCCGTCACTGTCTCTTCCAATCCTACAGTAGCTTATATTTCTTTATTAGCTCTCTGGTTATTACATTATGTCCTGAAGATGCTGCAGTGTACATTACTGACATCTGTCTTACTGCACCTATACACACTCATGCCATTGGTAGTATTAGTAAATTACATTTCCTTTGGATTATTCTATTACAATAATATAATGTAGCCTACACACTAGCCATGTTTCCATCCAAAGTTATTCGAATTACTGGGAAATGCGCATTAAAAGAAATTCGAATCATGTGTGTTTCCATCTACGGACTTTGCACCCCCCACCCCTCCCGGCCGGCCGGCCGGACGGTCTGATTTGAACACATTAGCGCGATTTAGCGCATATGTTTATTACCGTCATAACGCGACCTGTGTGTGTGTGTGTGAGAGCAGGCTGCTCGTGAGAGAGAGAGAGAGAGAGAGAGAGAGAGATGCGCCGCCCCAGACTTTATTAATGATAAACGCTGGACGCGCTGGTTGATGGTTTTTACTGAGGAGGAACTATGAAGAACTGTGCAGTAGGCCTAATCACATATGAAGGTGTGTGGGGGCTTTTATTTTGCCGTGGCGATGCGCCACAATTAATTAATTGTTGTGTGACAGCGGAAACCCTGATGTTGTCTTGTGAGTGAACTGCAAACACGGGAGCAGACGGGGTGAAAGTGGCTACGTCACACTTGATTCGCATACAGCTGTTTCCATCTCATTCGAATCAACCAAAACCCGGCCATAGCGAGCGTATTTCATTTTGTGCGAATCAGGGGATTTTAATGCGAATCACGGCGTTTCCATCATCATTTTCCGATGCGATACATCTAGATGCGCATCTAAACAGCTGATGGAAACACACCTACTGACATGCATCATTACTGTATGTTGTTTTAACCCTTTTAAACCTTTGGCTGTGGCATAGAACGAATCGCTTTGTTGTTTACATACTTCTGGGTAGAAAACCAGAAACCAAGATTATTATTTCTGTGTGCACATTTTTGTAATTAGTCATGATTATCGTAGATTGGCAGGGCTAACCGTTACCTGTTTAACTTTAATAACTCAGTGACTCAATAAATGGTCCATGAATTTATTCTTTTATTACTTTTTTATAACTTTTAATAATTTTTTTATCTTAGTTACAACATGACTGAGCTAACAGGAGTAGTTTCATGTCGTGTCCAACAACGGGAGGGTTTTAACAGTTGACGTCCTGATGTTAGCTTGGCTACTGCCGTTAGCTTTGCTGTTGCCAAAACTGCTTTTCTCGTGCACACAGAAATAGTAATGTTTCTTCAATCATTTCAGATTTGTCTAAACGGTGATAGAGGCGTGAAAAACATGATATATATATATATATATAGCCTAGCTAAACTCTTGTTCGTTACTATTGTTCTCATTCAAATTATGTGCTGGTTTTCTACCCGGAAGTAGGCGATTTTGTTCTATAGGCCTATATTACACATTTGACCACAGGTATTATTTGTATGACCAAGTGCCAAACAGAATAAAAACAATACAACAAAAAAGAATCAGTTTGGATTCTCGGATTACTAGTCTGAAATGTTAGCCCTTCACATTCAGTATACAATATGTGATGTGCCATGTAATTATTAAACAATACTAAGGTCTATGAGTTATGGAAATGCAGTTCCCATCATGCTTTGAGGGATACAGGTATGTATGTCTGTGTAAATACCGTTCATTTAAGTCTGGGACACTCAGATAAAACCTTAATGGAATATAAGTGGTTGAAAACGGCATGAACACAGACGCGTCATATCAATACAAAATCTGTTGTGTAATGTGATTACAGCCACATCTAATGGACATACGTAGTCATATCCTGTCTGTGCTCACACAATATACAACCGTCTTCTTGTTGTCGATTATGTGGACTGGTTAGAACTGGTTCTGAAGAAAGTCCTGGTTTTGAACTGAATTGTTAAAATGTACATGAGATGGAGGACTTACTCTACATTCTTGGCCCACTCCGGGGGGTTACTGAGGGTCATGAAAGCACAGTTGGTCAGGATGGTGAACATGATCAACATGCTGAACATCGTAAGGAAAAAACAGAGTTAAGGAACAACAGCAGAGGAGAATATGCATGAAAACCTGACAAATCCCCATCCCATCCACATAGAAAACATGTTTAACCTTAAGTGTCTTTAAACTGCTCAGCTGCTCTACGACAAAGTCTGAACCAATCCTGATATTTAGTCTTCAACATCGGCTCATTTAAATCCGTCTTTTGTCTGATAAACCCTTTTAATCCAAATCAAGCTGTGACCGTAGCGGACTGTGAAAAGGATATGAGTGTACTAAAACTCTAATAGCTACCCTCCTTAGAGGGTTGAAGGGGTTTAGGATGTACAAGGCAGGAGTGGCATTGAAACGGAAGATTGCCTTCCCACGATTCAATACTATGAAGGTCTGAAAAAGAAGAGAGAGAGAAAGAGAAAAGAAAGATTGATTAAAATCTGCATCATGCTACTGTATATAAATCCAAACAGAAAAGAAGCTGCATCTGGTTATCTATTGTAATGAAGCTGGATGGATCCACCCCAGGCAGCACATGTTTGGCACCGTAGTTCAACTGGAACAGCAGCTCCGATTAGCATTTAGCACCTCTGTTGGCCTGTGCAGCGGAGACTTTTAACATCTCACCTGCTGACAGGCTGCTGATTCTGGCCCAGTTAAATGTTGTGAGGAATCAGCCAGTCGTTACACTCACATGATACTATCAATCACAAGATCATGAAAAAATACATGAGGACAAACTAGGGTTTTTGTGCCGTTACATTGCTCTCCTTGCTTATTCTATTCTACTATAACTCTACTGTATTTCCTTATTTTAATAAACATAAAACAACATGTATTCAACATAAAACTACAACAAAACATACACTTTAAGACACAGAAATAGATCAAAACATATAATCAGTATGTGCATACTATATATCTCTCAACTTGTAATACACGCACCATAAATTCATATCATATCTCAAATAAATAAATAAATGATTAAGTAACTCACTCTATAGCAACCCCCAAAAAACATTAAACTATATTAAATCTTTTTATCTCGGCACTGTTTTTCTTGCTTTTTGGCAGTATCTTTGTTAGCAAATAATGATGTTTGATGAACAGTAATATCTCAAATTAAGCTGTCCTTGACTTTTAAATAGGAAGGCTTTTCCAAGCAGGAAAATAGCATTTAACAACATTTTTGTCCCTCTTGAAAATCCCAAATAATATTAATGGGGGATAATGACAAAAAAAGTCATTTTCCTTATTATCAGGATGAGCTCTTTACTCTGTAGAAGCCTAGCTGCTGATTCAAGTTTGCCAATTTCACATTTGTTTTTTGTTTTTTCTTCTGATCTCTGGTTTCTTATTTGTAAAAGTGAAATGACTCATAATATTCAAAAAATAAAAAAATAACATATGAATGGTTTTTGCACAGCACTACATAAAATACTTCTGACAGTGGTTAGAGATCACGTCCCATATGGTCTCCAGTCCTTATTCAGGATGTAATAAAGGCAAAAATGCCAGATAATAATAATAATCACATAAAAATAAATACATATATATTTTCCAATGAGTCACAGCTTACAGAGTCTCTGCAGGACTGATCTGCCCTCACTAGACAGATTGGAGGTGAATGTGTTAAGCTGTAGCAGAAGTTTGTCTTACAGTATGTGGGAGGAAATTGCTGCATCTGCCCAAAGTGCTTCCTTAAAATAGTTTACAGAAAGCATTGGGTAATTAAGTAGAAGCTTTTAGGGACTAAAAAGCACAGATGTGTGTACTGTATGTAATGTAGCAGACATCATGACGCACAAAGAGTACAACATTGATGTGAGAGAAGAGAAGAGAGAGAGGCTGACCTTCTGATTGCTGTAGAAGGGGTCCAGGTCCTCCAGAGGAGTGGACACCAGCGGGGACGGGATGTCCCCATAGATGAAGGGCAGAGACTTCCCTGCCTCCAAGTCGCTGTTGGGCTTTGGACCGTTCTCATCATCGCTGTCGCTGCGGCGCTCCGTCCGCGGTCTCCGGGCCTCCTCCTCGGCGATGCGCCTCTCGATGGCGGCCAGCGACTCGGGGGCGAAGGGGCGGAAGCTGTCGGGTCCGGGCGGTACAAGCAGTTGTGCCATCTTGTCATCCTGCTTCTTCAGAGGGCAGCGGGGGGCTCAGCTGGGGCGGGGAGCTGCAGCGGGGGGGAAAGGGGAAGGGGATTGGTCAGGGGGTCGAGGCCAGGCTTCTGGAAATAGATGCTGGCTTCACCTATAGAGGTTGGAAACCCTGTCTGGATGAATTAAACTGAGCATGGCGTCCAATCAAGGCCGTAACCATGGAGTCAACATTGGGGGGGGACCAAATTTCTCTCATATATACTGTATACACTGTACTTTCTGGACTATAAGCTGCTACCTTTTTCCCCACCCCGGTGTCCCAGCTCCGTAACCCGTAATCTTTTGTTTATGACGGTTAAGACTACATACAGTATATGTATTTTCTTTTCAAATTTAGCTGGTGCGGTTTATACTCCGGAAAGTACGGTAAATTCGCTAACACATGGAATACTTTTTTATTTTTTAAATCAGCTAGCTATATATTTGGGGGGGGGGGGATGTGGCGGGGGATGTGGCCCCCCCAATGTATATAGTAATTACGGCCCTGCGTCCAATCACACCTTGTGTAGGAGGTTGCTGGTTCATCTAAGTAACTGAAATCCATCCATCCATGACAATGATCATTTATTAATCGAGAGTCACCTGACATTAATATCTCTCTGTTTGACCTTCTCCTGCTGCAGCTTTATCTTTAATCCCACAGTCTTCTCTTCCGACTGAAATGTTACTCAGCCTGACCTTGTCCGTTTACGTACCTCTTAGTGACTCAGGCACTTAATCAGGCAGCCATCACATTTACGTAAAGAGATTTCTGTGTCTAAAATTAACAGCAGAACAAAAAAAATGACAGCGAGTTTATTATATTTCGACCATAATTTGAACATGAATGGAATTTCCTCCTGTGGTCGGCTGATCACACAGATGCTGCGTTTGAAAGGCTGCACGTTTCACATGCAAATGGCTGATGGAGTGACTAATACCAATTTGAGTGCTTTACTGTTTAACACAATGGTCCGATGCTTCCAGCAGGGCGCTGTGATGCTCGTTTTATAACCGATGACTGATGACATGGACGAATCACAAACTGAACATATTGATACGCCTTCGACCAGCTCTCTGTTCCTTACAGGAGATAAAAATAAAATGAAATAAAAGCCATGTATTACATTGCACCGTGCTGTGCAGTGTCGACCTCTGGGCACAGTGTTTTTAATCGAAGCAGTGAGAGGTCACAGGTAGGGTGGAGGGAGGCTGTGCAGAGGCAGTAAATATGGGGTCTGACGTTGGTGACACGCCTTCAGCTGATTCACAGGGGGACACAGAAATAGCCAGCAACAGCTGAGGTGGACTGCATGAGAAAAAGACAAATAGAGAGACGCAGGAACAGGAGCTCCACACGTTCTCCTGCTGACTCCCTAACCCTCTGTTTTTTCGGTCTATTCATTGCTGCAACCACATTTTCTCTCAATGAAGAAAGTGTTTTTTTAAAAGAGCGATGCATAATTAACTGGTAAATGGCTTCATGTTGCGGTGGAAACTAATGGAGTTGATGGTGATTGTGTGGCTTCTTTCTTTCTACAAAAAGTCAGACTGTACTCCACTGCACCCAGAAGCCCATCTTGATCTCACAGGACAAAGAGGGAACAGACACAAACAAATCAAGACCTTCCCAAAAAACAAAAAAACAAAAAACCCCTGTGAGACATTCATCAGCGCAGCCTCGGTGCCTCCCAGTCTCTGCAGAGCCTCACAGGTGGGCCTGGTTGCTCCCGGGACACTGTGCTGGCCCAGAAAACAGGAGCACCACCCCACGCCCCCCTCCCTCCCTCCCTTCCTCCGGCAGAACCAGAATCACAAATGACGTCTCTCAATTTTTCTATTTGGGTACAGCAAGAGGGAGATTTAAGCCATATTGACATTAAAGGGATAGGTCAACATTTTGGCAAATTAGCCCATTGCCATAATCCCTATAGTTTTAGCAGTAGGTTCGTTACCTTTAATTGTCGGTGCAAGCTATTTTTAGAACGGTGGTGCAGAGCCGCAAGCTGCTCAGGGCTACATTACAGAGGCTAATGGGATTTATTGGTTTCCCTCATCAAACTCATCAAATACACAATCCAACAACTCCAAAACGCTCTGGTGGACAAGTTGTGACCTGCACATTCACCACGCTATGAGATAATAACTGAACGTTACCAGACAGAGTTGTTTTAGAGGTAAATTCATGCAAAACCGCTGATGCACGTTCCCGTCTGGGGCAGTTTTTCGGAAAACAGTCTCTGTATTTGCCTCGAAAACAACTCTGTCTCTTAACGTTCTGTTATTATCTCATAGCGTGGTGAATGTGCAGGTCACAACTTGTCCACCAGAGCGTTTTGGAGTTGTTGGATTGTGTATTTGATGAGTTTGATGAGGGAAACCAAGAAATCCCATTAGCCTCCGTAGCGTAGCTCTGAGCAGCTCGTGGCTCTGCTCCGCTGTTCTAAAAATAGCTTGCACCGACAATTAAAGGTAACGAACCTACTGCTAATAGGGATTATGACAATGGGCCAATTTACCAAAACGTTGAACTATCCCTTTAAACTTGCATCACTGCAAAAGGTGCTTTGGTTGGTGATGGTTCAATAGCATGTTCTATATGTTTGACTCCAAAACCATGATGATCATTTTACTTGTGTGTCTGTGTTTCCTGTCTTGCCTCCACTCCAAAACACATATGAGTTTGAATTCTATGCGTACAAGTCAACTATTCCATTCCACCTTACATTACACAATGATAGGAAAACTGATGTGTATGTAAATATTGAAAGCAGTGATATAATTAAATCTTTCTAAAGACTAAAACTTGCATCTAATCGACCAATAAAAAGAAGAAATGGCTTGGTAGCTGACAGCTGATTATTTTCAATCACAAAGCCTTTTGTCCTGGAAACGGCCACGATCAGACGTTTAATTCTGACCATTTCTTTCAAGCCACAGCAGCCGGCGAATCCATCCATACACTGTGAATTAATTGCAGCTTCTTCTCCCACAGGGGCCTCTAATAAAACACATCTGCTTGTGTCCCAAACACTGCCCCCGGGAGCCGCGGTTGTGATGTGCGGCCTGACAGTTTGTCTAGCATGAGCTGTTGTGTGGCGGTGGTGGTGGTGGGAGGAGGAGGGATTATTGTGAAGCCTGATCGACCCCGTGGGTCCAACATCCACACACCCACACCCACCTCTGAGCTCCATCAGCACGGCCAGATATAACATGACAGACTGCAGACATGTAGGCACACACTTCATCATGGTATATCTATGATATTAGCAGTAACCTGGCTCACACGATACAGCAAATTTGCTAAAATAGCACTGAAAAGTCCACGTGGTGCAAAAAAAAAGTCTGATTCAGATGAATAAAGTCAGTATCTTCTTTTTTTCCTTCGTCCATGGTGTTATTTTTTGGCGGTTTTGCCATGACAGGAGAATGAAGGGAACACACATGCAGTAAAGTATCATCCCAGTGGGGAATCGAACCAGCGATCTCCTGCAAAAAGGGGTCAGAGGCCATAAGAGATGCACACCCTCTCTAAAAACCACTCACCTATACCTAAACACTTAGCTCAGATCAAGACTTATAAGGGTACTGGACCTTTCCTGCTTATTGTTTCAGTTTCAACTGTATAATAATGAAATCCATTTTTAACCTTTTAACCATTTTTGTCCTTCACCTCCTCTGTCTCTCTCTCTGTCTTCCCCCCACAGACAGATGTTTCTCTGTCCAGCAGCTGCTCAGGAGAAGAGGGACACCTGCTTTAGAAGGTAAACAAATATGAACCCAGCTGTTCATTCAGACCCAACAACGGTACAACAACACCTCTGTGGAGCTGCAGCTGCTGTCCATGGTGCTGAAACCACCACAATCGGGCAAAACTAACACAAACGAAGGCTGTTATTGTCAAATATTGTCACTTTTAAACACTTTTTTCCCTCCTTTTCCTGTGGCTAACAGGTGAAGAGCAGACAGCATCTATATTTATGATTCTTTATGAATGAGAAACAGCCCACAGAGAGACAGGTTGTCGCGGCAGCAGCAGCAGCAGCAGCTGTCGCCATGTTGGTGATGATGATGATGATGTCTCCACTTCATCTCCACGACAAACAACACTTTTCGCATTATGGGCTGTACTGACCGCTGATTAGCGAGCGGCCATCATCATGTCCTCCTGCTCCCACCCCCACCTCTCCTCCTCCTCCTCCTCCTCCTCCTCCAGCTACACCACCAGCATCAGCATCAGCATCAGCAGCACCATGACTCCCCAGGAGCATAAAAATAACAAGAAAGGCGACACACACACATAGACTATACACACACACACACCGGTGTAGCGTGTGGGTGGGGGCTTTTAATTGCTTCAGCTACAGCAGCCTCCCCTCTTTTACATCGCCTGGTTACCAGTGATGCTCCTGGAGCCACCTGGTAGCCAACATGACAACTAAAACTACTACCTACCTATTCACATATACTACCATAGCAACAACATCAATAAAGGTCAAACACACTATTCGTTAACACATTTGTTAAACATAGGCTATAGGTGTGTATCTCCCCTTATAGGCTCAGTGATGTAATAGCTCCACAACAAGTCCTGCCATAAACCTTTTGAATGAGTCTGGGCGTGTCCTCGCCAGATGTGTATGTGTGTCTGTCTGTCTTGTAATCGACACCCGAAATAAGCAGCAACTGGTAACACAAACACACAAAGGCCTTTTGATTATTATTGTATTATTATATATTATGTTTTTTTTTTGTTTCTTTTACATTGCCTATCTTTGTTGCCAGTATTTATATAGGCTATGTCGTCAGAGTTGTTTGCATCAAACAGTTAATAATAATAATAATGATAATTCACACCATAAGGGCCTCGATCCTTCCCAGTATACGCTTTTATTCAAACCATATTTTTTGTCACGACGTGGAGCCTTTTTTTTTCTTTTTCTTTTTTTGATTGCAAATTAAGAGAAAATGTCACCAGTCTTATCTTTTTTTTTTTTTTTTTTTTTTAAAGCACATCCAGTGAATTCTTCCACGAATAAATATTCTACTAATATTAAAGCTTAATTACACTACAGCGGTATAACGGCACGCTTTTTTTTTATCATACGCTCTGTGGTTGTGTATTTAGGCTACGCCTGTCACGCGCTTTAATGTAGCTGATGAATCAATGATTAATCCTCAATAACCACACTGTCAGACAAAAGACTGTGTTGCCTCTCAGTGACAGTGACAGTGACAGTCGCTAAAATGTTCATGTAAATAAAAGCAGAGCCGCTTCTCCATGGATGTGGATGGAGGTAGTCTACTTACCACCATTACGGTGCCCAGCAGGTGGGGACCCTGAAGGTAGATCCCATCGCCGAATGAACACTCCTAAATGTCGATGTGAAATGGAAAACCTTCTCTTTAGTGCCTTCGATGCCTTCGTGGATTATCATTTAATAAGCACTGCTTTGATTTCTTCTTTTCTTTTTTCCCCCCTGTTTCTTTAGCTGCCTCTGCCTGCCGTGGAGAAATCAATCCGCGCTTCCGGTTGGTTTGGCATCGCAGGCTGAAAAGGAGGGTGAATGTCCTTAAAGCTGTGACTGTCGCAAGATGGCCTGGATGGATGGATGATTGGATGGATAGATGGATGAATGGATGGATGGATGGATGGATGGATGGAGGATACACTGCCAGGGAATATGAAACTCACCAGGGAAGCAGAGCAACAGCCACCTGTTGTTGAGCTGGACAGGCACGTGAATGCTGTCAAAACACACTTTGGATTAATCAATACTGTTTTCTGATAGACATGACATGACATGTTTGTCTTATTTAGTTACCCCATGTTTATCCAAGAGTAAAAGGCTATCTTATAAAAAAAAATAAAAAAAAAAGAAAGTCACTGTTTCTATTCAATTTACAGATTATTAAAAAAGAACCCAAAACAAACATGAAACTACATTAGAGCTGTTTATCAAGCAGAATAAATGCATTTTTCAACATTGGTTATATTAAATTATGAAAATAAAAAGTTATATTGTTGTGACAACACAAAATAATAAATAATCTTTACCAACTGTCGTTCATTTGATAATATCAATCATTAACTTTAAATATAGTCTATGGTTTTTATACAAATACAACTCTAACCTTATATTGACATTACAGGTTAGCCTATGTATAGATGGTGTCAGAAAAGGTTGAAATATAGGTTTTATTCTTATATGATAAATACATAAAAATCAAAAATGATATTAGAGCTTTTTCCGGAAATGCCTGTGGAGATTGAGGTGTCAGTGAGGTTGCATGTGCGTGCTCACGTACAGAGGCGGAGACCACATTGGCAGACAGAACTCAGTGCACCCCCTTAGTTTTTTCATTTCTTTTCTTGTATATTACTGCCACCTGCTGGACAGATGGTGGAAGTGCACCAAGTTTACTTTTTGTGTAAGTGAACAAACAAAGGGGGACAACGACCTTTACAGTGTGGCATCTTTAGATTGAAAATGACTGCATGTGAAAAGGAGGAGGACCCTAAAGAGAAGAACCCTAAACCCTCAGCAGAGGTGTGGACACACCCTTTACCTCACGCTCACATGGGCGCTGGCAGTTTCACTTCAGTATGCATGCACATCACACTTTAAAAAAAAAAAAAAAAATCAAACTTCACATCACAGCTCTGTAAACAAAAATCAAATACACAATTTTTCAAAGGGATTTTTACCCAAGTATAAGACTATGAAATTGTTGAACTGTGACTGAAAGAGCCTTGAAGCTGTCAGTCGTCATAGAAATCTGAGTTAAAGGGATAGTATCATTTTTTTTTAAAGTGGGGTTGTATGATGTACAAATAGCCCCTAAGTACTTTAATTGCAGTAGAAGACTCTCTGCACTCCTCCCGTTAGCAACGCCAGCCCATAGCCCTGCCCAGAGATTTAGAACATACAGTGTTGTGAATGGACCCAAAGAAACTGCCTGTTTTCATGGCCTAAAAGAGGTTTTACCTGAAAAAAAATACACAGTTCCATTGTTCGCTATAATATAATTTTTTCCAGCTCCTCAAAGTGCAGGAAAAACACAGTTTTTATTTGGACCTAACCAACTCACGTATCCCTGCGCCCAGGGTTAGCGCCCGCCGATCAGCAGTTGGTTAGGTCCAAATAAAAACTGTGTTTTTCCTGCACTTTGAAGGGCTGGAAAAAATTATATTATAGCGAACAATGGAACTGTGTATTTTTTTTTCAGGTAAAACCTCTTTTAGGCCGCGAAAATAGGCCGTTTCTTTGGGTCTGTTCACAACATATGTTGTAAATCTCTGGGCAGGGCTATGGGCTGGCGTTGCTAACGGGAGGAGTGCAGAGAGTCTTCTACTGCAATTAAAGTACTTAGGGGCTATTTGTACATCATACAACCCCACTTTAAAAAAATGCTACTATCCCTTTAAGGCTGTAAGTAAGGGGCTTGTGAATGTTTACCAGATTTTTCATGGTATGAAATACTGTTAACAATGCATGGAGTGAGTGTATACAGTACACATAGAGAGAGAGAGTGTCCTTGGTGATCTTCCACCGTGCAGTGTGAGCTCTGGGCTCCTCTGCAGCTGAGTGTGACTTTGCTGCATGTTTCATTAGAAGGAAGGTGATGAATTTGGGAGCCTTGTTCAGCCCTGTGCACTGTCAGAATAAGATGTGCATGTGTGTGTGCGTGGCATGACGGAAAGCTTTCAGTGTGTTAACCCTCTGCGTCTGGTTCTTGCCTGGCTGTTGCATTAAAAACACAAAGAGAGTTGGGTCGTGCAGTAGCTACACTTTCTGTACACCGCTGGCTGAAATAAAAGCACACACTTCCTGAGTTTACATGAGCAACACACATGAATGTTAACATCGGGAAATGAAATCATATTGTTTCCATTTTAATTTCCTTTGACAGGAAACATAAAGCTTGTCAATATCACGCCATTTATTCCCTCACATGCCTCTATAGTTCAGGGTACTGTTGCTATATACAGTAGGTGTTGAGGTAAATCTATGTCTGTTTAACACCTTTTTATAACAGCGTACAGGCTAATGTGTCAGTCCTGGCCTCTCTTCCATTTCATAACACACAATAAGCGATGATGCAGTGCATGCTATGACTAACAGGCTCTCTGTTCATCTGTTAGTCATCAAAAGAAGTTCATTAACCCAGACAGTCCCACATCTCTCATCCGTTTGCTGCAGCCAGCTACTGTAGGAGTCGACTGAGTCTCTCCACTCACAGACCGACCGACACAATGAGATTACAAGATTACAGTCGGAGTGCACCATGTGTTCTCCGAGCTTAATTTGATTAAAACTCCCACTTAACCGCCCGTTACTGCTCACCTATACTGCATGCAGATGAACCAAGAGCTGTGTGTCATACTACAGCAGACTGCATATAAAATAATACAGTTTGATTCATGGTAAGGTAGAAAACATTATCTCGTATAAAAAAGTGACAATCCATGTCACCAACTTGAAATCATATCTTAAATGAAAAAGTGCAAATGAGGTCATTGTAGTAGTTTTAAATAGTCTTTCTTTAAACTACAGAGGTGCAAAGATTAAGGCTAATTTAAATGCATCTAACCCATTAATCTAACAAGACTATAAGGCTCACATGCAGCCACTCTTACGCACACGTTGAAGACCGTACAACTGACCGACATGAACTTGTTTCATTCAGGTTACACAAGACGGTTTGGAAAAGACAAATAAGGACACAATGAAAGTCAAAGTCAAAGCAAGAGAGAGGATGAAAAACACTCTATATGGGTTTGATGATGGTCAGGATACTCTTCTTTGATGGACCACACCCTGTTGCTCAGAAATACTGTCACATAACTAACTCTATGTTCTATAACATATGATAATAATAATGTTTTATTTAACTTTGCAGCTCAGTGCTTCTGTATGCTACAGTATGACAGACTGGTAGATGAGCAATAACATAGAGAGGATCAGTAGCTTATGAGGATTAAAGGCCTTTTTTTATTGACTAGTATTCTTCTTTTAACATTGATGTGGTTTGGGGAAAGGACTACAATACAATGCAGAGTCTTCCTCACCCTTCCCTCCCTCCTCCACCAATGCCACCTGCAAAGCACACACACACACACACACGCACACAGGACACACAAATACAGACATGCAAAGTGAGATCACATGACTGGGGCAGGCCTTGTACTGTAGGTGTGGTGTAGGCTTGTCCGCTGAACACGAGGGATTGTAAAGGAAAGAGCCTTCACTCCCTCGTCTCTCTCTCTCCCCCCACCAGAAGAGAAAGCTGAAAGACAATGGGAACAAGCTATGGACACAGGTAAGTGCAGAACACAATATAGTGTAGTTTACATAACATATGTAATCAATTAAGTGCCTGTGTATGGTAGCATGGAGAGACACGGGCTTTTAAAAGTACTAATCCCTCTTACTGGAGACAGTGTGTAAGCTTATTTAGATCTCAGCATTACTGCTTGAACAGCATGGCTGGGGACAAACAGAGGCTGAATGGAGCCGTGTCCCTATATGAGGTTATTATAACAAATATTTGTTTTGTAAAGAAAGACGGTTTTTCTTATGGTTTCTCTATAGTATTAATCCAATATGTCAACCATAGCTTCTCCCACCAGTGTGGACCAATGATCCTACTGGGAACCTTTTTTTTTTTTTTTTTTTTTTAATCTAAGATCTAATACCATCATGACAACTGAATAAAAAGGCTATGTTTGAGTATTATAAATGTTAATTAATATAAAGTAGGCCTAAATGAGGAAAACACAGCCAAATATATAGAATAAAAAATTAAATCAGTGACTGACTGGGCCATTATATAAGAGATCACAGATTCGACTACTATACCCTCACTGTTCTGTCTAATATAGGCAAAATAAAAAAATAGTCGAATTTGAATGAAAAAAAGTCTAAATGTAAATGGATTTAGTTAATTAAGTGTAGATTTAGTTTAATTTTCTGTCGCCTAGGCTACTCAGTCGCCAGAGCTGTTTTTAGTTGGCACGCTCCGGTGAAGCACGAGTTTAAAATACACAGAGGGCGTCGACTTTAATTTAAACTGAGATGGAGAGGAGAGAAAAAAAACAGAAACACTGGAGGTCAAAGGTGGAGAGAGAGAGAGGAGGAGGAGGAGAAGTTTCCTGAGTCTCGTCGGAAGTGAACTCCGCAGTTTTTTTCATAGAAACTTCTGCAAACTGGAAACGTTGACGTGCGGTTGTAAATTAGGCTAATTAGTCTGACGTTTGTTTTGTTGTTGTAATTTTGGTGTCGAAATAACCAAGTGGTGGATTTACTTGAAACTCACGTTTGAGGAAAACGCTTTTCCCCCCAGGTAAACCTTAAATTTATCGCAATATTCGTCAAACAAACTGATGCATTTGTCATTTTACAGGTTTGAGATGAATGAACACAGGCTACAAAACCGAAGCTAAGCTAAAAGGTTTATTTATCTGTTGAAAATTTGTTTATTTGGATAAAACCCCTAGAGTTGTAGGTTGTACCATCTCGTTTTCGAGAGGGTCCAAACATATAGGCAGCAGGGCCGTTGCTAGGAATTCTGGGGGCCCTGAAAGAATACTAAAATGGGCCCCTGACTTTTCCACTTTTTTTCTTAGACTGTATGTATTATAATTTTTTATTAAGCCTACTTTGTTTTGATGCTAATGCAGCATTGCACTGCAAAAACTCAAGTATCTTACCAAGAATATTTGTCTTATTTCTAGTCAAAATGTCATTTCTAGTCAAAACAAATCTCATTATACTTAAAATAAGACTCATCATATTAAAAGTAGCTTGTTTTTAGACACGTTTTACTCATTTCAAGCATATTTTCACTTGAAATAAGTAGAAAAAATCAACGTATGTATTATTTTTTATTTAGCCTACTTTTTTATGCTAATGCAGCATTACGAGTAGAATTATCATCACCTTTCTCCCCTATACAACGGCCCTGATAGACAGACATAGATTCATCAGACAAACATGTTCTCAACAATATAGAAAAACAAACATACAAATAAACAAACAAACAAACAAACAAACAAAAAAGACAAAAACAATAGAACAAACAAAGGACAAACCACAGTTATTGTAACTACATTGGGGCAAAACAAAACAACCATAATAAGGCCACAATGGTCAACACTGAGACTAAAATGACAGTATCTATGTCGTCACTACAACAAAAACCCTGACTGACTCTGAGTAGGCTACTGTAGCTATTGAATTAATTTGAAACAGTGCATCAATTATTCTGGTGTATGAAGAAGGTTTTACATTAAACTACTGTTAAGTTTAAAGCAGCAGTGAATTATGGGAAATCATATTTGTAAATAGTACACTTTCCTTTATCTGTAAACTCAGTGACTTTGGGTTCTGGACTGGACTTTTCTAAAAATTAAGAAATCAAATCATGACCTGATGAAGCTGTAAATGAAATGTAAATGAAAAATAAATATAAGTTGCAGTTTAATGGTCACTAAAAGCCCTTAAAGTGGGATTATTATGATACTGTGGTGGGGTCAGAAACCTCTGCGATGTTTTCAAGCCACTGTAAGACATTTCACATGGACACCAACAGTCAGACAGGGAGGGAGGGAGAGGGGGGGCAGGGCGCCTCACTGTTAAAAGCTATGTATTTAATCACTGCAATGTTTCTCATGTCTCAGGAGCTTCACCTGACTGACACTGGGAACAGTCTCGGCTCCCTTTACGGGGGGAGGATGTCCCTTGAGATGGAGGACCAGGTAAATCCGCTGGAGAGGGACCACTTCCTGTCTGTGGTCCTGCCAGGAGGGGCGGAGAAGAACGCCACGGTGCACGGAAGGTCGGCCATTTGTGAACCTTTCCCCCCTTTTTCAACAGTTTTTTGAGTCTGAGTTTACAGTCGTTTTGTCTTCTCTCTTGTCCTCCTCTGACTCCAGTACGCCGGTGATGGACCTCCTGGTGACCCTTTGTGCAACCTACCACCTGAATCCCTCCGACTACACCGTCGAGGTTCTCTCGCCGAACAAGAACAACATCGGTTTTAAACCGAACTCGCCGATCGGATCTCTGGACGCCGACAAGATTGTCCTGAAGCCCAGACTGGTGGAGGAGAAGACCAGGAGGCCGTACATGCCAGAGGTGAACCAGTAATTAGAGTTTACTGCACTGTTATCTGTAGTTTTTTTTTTTCTTTCATTCATTCAGTATTTTTAATTTTTCCATGTAAATTTGTCTTTTTTTCTATCTTCTTACTTTGAAGACCACCACTGTTGTTGTCTTTTTACACAGGGGAGGTATTTTCATAAGCCTTTTTTGGCGTCCACCTCTCCTGCACAATGTTTAAAGGGATAGTAGCATTTTTTTAAAGTGGGGTTGTATGATCTACAAATAGGCCCTAAGTACTTTAATTGCAGTAGAAGACTCTCTGCACTCCTCCCGTTAGCAACGCCAGCCCATAATAGCCCTGCCCAGAGATTTACAACATACGTACATTGTTGTGAATGGACCCAAAGAAACGGCCTATTTTCGTGGCCTAAAAGAGGTTTTACCTGAAAAAAAAATACACAGTTCCATTGTTCGCTATAATATAATTTTTTCCAGCCCCTCAAAGTGCAGGAAAAACACAGTTTATACAGTGTATTTTTTTTTCAGGTAAAACCTCTTTTAGGCTGCGAAAATAGGCCGTTTCTTTGGGTCCATTCACAACAATGTATATTGTAAATCTCTGAGCAGGGCTATTATGGGCTGGCGTTGCTAACGGGAGGAGTGCAGAGAGTCTTCTACTGCAATTAAAGTACTTAGGGGCTATTTATAGATCATACAACCCCACTTTAAAAAAATGCTACTATCCCTTTAACTTCATTATCTTCATTGTTTATGCAGGTTATATGATATGCAAATAAAAAAAGTAAAGTAAGTAAAGTGTTTATCATTTATCTTTGCAGGCGACTGTGCGTCTGTTGATCAACTACAACAGATCCCATAAGGCCGTGGTGCGGGTGAATCCCACGCTGCCCCTCGACGCGCTGCTGCCGGCCGTGTGTGACAAGTGTGAGTTTCAAGTGGAGAGCACCGTCCTGCTGAGAGACTCCCAGTCCGACGAGCCGCTGGACCTGACCAAGACCCTGAACGACCTCGGGCTGAGGGAGCTGTTCGCCAGAGACACGGCCTGGACGGAGCCAGCGGAGCACGGGCTCCGAGCCAAGACACCCGAAGCAGGTGAGTCAGAGGACAGGACACGGTGACGTGACCGCTCCTGTTCCAACACCCTGTGTGTGCTTTGCATAGTAGTCTAAGTCTGTGTAAAGAGAAACTATATTTGTGTTCTGAGTTCGTCACATCACAGACGGATGTTTTATTAAAACTCCACAGTTCAGTTCTATATAGTTTATTTAAAACTTAATTAAAATGTTTACAACCAAATATCATATTTCACTTTACACAGACTCTTGCTCTTCTTTGTGTTCTCCTGCTGTTGCATCGATGCTGCTTGTAAAGAAGCTCTGTGCTTTTCATGCTCAAGGCTTTTCAAGTTCTAGACTTGGACCTAAAAATACCATATTTTTCCAGCTTAGCTCCTGCGGCCCTGAGAGCTCAGGCAGTGCACGGAGAAAACATGAAATCATGCAAATAGATCAGTTTGAGTCCCTTTTACATTTATGCACCATAGGCAGCAACTATTACATGCTTTCTGTCCTTGCGTGTGTTTGTTGTTGTATTTGTACGGCTCAGTTTCCTGCTGTTTCATTGCTGGCTAGATGGTTTTTGATTAAACCATCAGTTTCATGGACGATGTGACCATATTTTACACTTCTCCTGTGTTTTCACTTGAGCTGGTGATCCAGAACAAGGTTTAAGAAATATGTCACAAAATCCAAACGCTTTCTTCCCTGAGCTGACATTTAACACAACATTATGATGATGATAATGATGACGATGATATTTCATTCACGTAATTTACATTTGTTCACACTGTGCAAACCGAAAACTGGACGATGGCGTCATTTTCTCTCCGAAACAACTGACACACCGGCAGAGCTCATCGCACCGCCTGCGCTGACACAAGGTAACACATACTGTACACACATTCACACAAAGATGTAGTGTTTTCTGCTTTGGACGGTGCACTGATTGGGTTATTGATCATTTTATAGAACTGCCGAGGAAAGAGAAGAAACAGAAGGAGAACGCCGGGTTCCTCAGCTTGTTTAGAAGAAAGAAGAAAAAGCTGGGGACGGTGCGTCGGCAGCTCCTGGCGACACCCGATGTCAACTGTTTTGTCTCGAGTCGGGACGCCGCCACTGATCAGATCATGTTTTATCTTTGCAGGGAGAAGCAGTGAGTGCTCCCACGTCGCCTGGTCTCAATAAGCAGGTGGCGGTCAGTGTGAATGAGCGGGATGTTTGCTCTCCTTCTAACACCCTGCAGGCAGACATGCCCAAGAAGAGGCGAGCGCCGCAGCCGCCCATGGGTGTGTCGCAGAGCGTCCCCAACAACCTCAGCACATGTCATCTAAGAGAGCTATCGGTAGAGACTTAAACCTCTTTGTCGTCTTGTTCTTCAAGTTTTTGATCAGATATTGCAAAAACATCCTTCAATAACGTCATTGTCTCTCTATAGAGATCTGCAGAATCTACATTAAGGAGCACCAAGAGGAGGGCCCCTCCCCCGCCATGTGCAAACACACCGCTGGAGCTGCAGCCAAACACACGGGTTACAGGTACAATCTTCATTGACGACCTCTGAGCTGAGTGATTGGATCTCATTTTAATCACAATCATAATCAAAAGAGCTGTTCAAACACTGCTTGAACCCAGAGCTGAACCCTCCTGCTGTTTATTTTGCCATCTAGTGGTTGAAAGTTGACTCAGCATCTCTGAAAATCACACGCCGAGATGAAATACGCTTTGTGGAATAATCCCAATTGACCTTTTACAGTATTTCAGTGCAAATCAAATGGGTTTAGAGTAGACAAGGGGGTGGTGTGGGTGGGGGGGAGCTGTTCTTATATCTGCCAAATCCTTACGGCTTCAGTCAGGGTCAAGAGAGATTGAAGTTAAATCAAGATTAAAATGTCAGAGTGAATACCATCAAATAGAAAGATTTAGCAAATATCAGATTTAGCAGTTAAATCCAGCACATAACGCCTGCTTTTATCAGTCCGAGCAATTTAACCCCGCTCAGGGCAATTAAAGTGACCCAGAGCCACGTTGGCTTCAGTCTGTTCCCAGATAAATCCCTCCATTGTCCAAGACTTCATTCCCCTGTATTAGTCCGTCTGATATGCTGCTTTTATCGTCTCGGTTCAGCCTCTCTGTGCACGGCTCCTCTATTCTTTTTACTTTCTTTTTTTGTACTGAGCTGCTTTCACAGACTTGAATGGACAATGGTCATTCTGTTATTAGTGCGCCGTGATTATAAGAGCAATATTTCATTGTGCAAATAGCTTTTTAAAATAGTGGAAGTTGAAGGCGGTTTCTCTTGTTGCAGTTATCAGATTAAATCGCCTCCTGCAGCGTCAGTGTCTTGGTTCACTCCCTTCATCCTGCTGAGTCGTGAAAAAACACAACTCCCAGCCGAGAGTTGATGGTCATTAAAAAAGCCTGCACCTCCTACACTTACACAATCATGATGTGTGGAGGTTTAAAATCTAAAACGCCTCCATTAAAGGGATAGTTCAACATTTTGGCTAATTGGCCCATTGCCATAATCCCTATAGTTTTAGCAGTAGGTTCGTTACCTTTAATTGTCGGTGCAAGCTATTTTTAGAACGGCGGAGCAGAGCCGCGAGCTGCTCAGAGCTACGCTACGGAGGTTAATGGGCTTTCTTGGTTTCCCTCATCAAACTGGCTCGCGGCTCTGCTCCACCGTTCTAAAAATAGCTTGCACCGACAAATAAAGGTAACTATCCCTTTAAGGCAGTGGGACGCAGTGGCTTTTTCTTAAGTGTGAGACTTGATTGTGAACGTGTTGGAGTCAGGATTGTAAACAGTGCAGATTTTAAACCCTAAAGCCGAGCTCTCTCTCCTCCCTGCTTACAGACTCTGTGTTACCTGAAGTGGGTGACTGAGGGCTGCTGCTGCTGCTGCCGCTGCTGCTGTCGTCTCCTTTTCCTCTCCTCCTTCCATCATCCCTCTTCCTCCTCTCCGTCCGTCCTCCTCCTGCGTTGGCCTCTTCTTCCTCCTTCTCCCATTTTAGTGGCTTTTTATCGATGTGTGTCCCTGTGGCCTGCTGCAACTCTTTTCCTATTTATTGGTCATGTGTTCTTTTAATTGTCTGCTTATTCTGCGTGTCTGTTTTTATGCAAACTGTGTAATTACTTTTGTTTTGGTCTTTTTATTTGTGTGTGTGTCATTGATCAGACTTTATAACTCATTTCTGTGCCTTTGAACCAAAACAGAAACCACGTAAACATTAGTACTTAGTAAATGAATCATCTCAGTTGATTAGGTCTGCAACGTTGATACTTAACTCAATTGATCATGAGGCGATGAGGAGGAAATCTCATCAGTAGCCTGGACCAAGATCTAATAATGATTGATCTCTTTATTTACACAAACACACTTAAAGCGTAAAGATACCAACTTCAAAAACCCCACACTATAATATCGTCTTTATTATAATCATGTTTTTTTTGTTATTTATGTTGTAGTCATTCCTTTCTCTGCTTCTATCTTATCTACACTGATTGTATATTAAAGTTTTGATATTTTGATTCTTTCATCTTAATGCAATATGATGCAAAGTTTATCTGCTGGATTTTTCATTATTAATCAGTGTTTGTCTTTTTTTTTGCAATAATTCGATTGAAAGACTTGGCTTCGTGTTAGAAAAAATAAAAACAAAAAATCATCTGTTCCTTATGTGTTTACATGTTAAATAACTTTTTAAAAATGTTGCATTGCATGTGTTTACTATGCAGAACATCAGTCTCTTAATTTGAAAATACCCATGTCCGTGTCACTAAGTGTTTCCTGTCTCTCCAGGGACGCTAGACTTTGTGAACGCTGCGGAGGAGCGGAGAGAAAGTGATGAGTCAGACTGTGTTCACCTATCGCTGTCTGCGTCTTCGTCACCACATCCATCACAGACCAGGTCATCCTCATCCTCCTCACGTCCGTCGCTTGATCCCTATCTGCCTTCGTTCCGAGGGAGGGACTTGTCCGACGCCCGCTGCACTCTGGCCAAAGTCCTGACGTCCTCGGTGTCTAAAGGGACGCTGGTCAAGCGTTTGAAGAACTCCGCCACCTTCCCAAAGTTGTACGCCGGCTCCTTCCTCTCGGCCAATCACAGGCGTCCGGAGAATAACGAGGGTTTCTGCGCTGAGCTGGAGTCAGTGATTAAGTCTGACCTCCCCACGACGGCGGAGTGGGAGGATCCACTGCAGAGGAAGGGGACGACCACCTTCAAGGTCGTCCCCCTGAAGAGACAGACACTCCACGACCCAGACCCAGTCTCTGAGGAGGACTCAGACCAGAACCAGGTCCCAGACCAGTACCAGGTCACTGTGGAGGTCTCAGACCAGAACCAGGTCCCAGACCAGTACCGGGTCACTGAGGAGGTCTCAAACCAGAACAGGGTGACTGTGCATGTCCCAGACCAGAACCAGATCCCAGACCAGTGTGACGAAACTGGGGATGTCTCAGACCAGAACCAAGTCCCAGACCAGTACCGGGTCACTGTGGATGTGTCAGACCAGAACCAGATCCCAGACCAGTGTGAGGAAACTGGGGATGTCCCAGACCAGTACCAGGTCAATGGTGATGTCTCAGACCAGAACCAAGTCCCAGACCAGTACCGGGGCACTGTGGATGTGTCAGACCAGAACCAGGTCCCAGACCAGTACCGGGTAACTGAGGAGGTCTCAGACCAGTGTGAGGAAACTGGTGATGTCTCAGACCAGAACCAAGTCCCAGACCAGTGTGAGGTAACTCTGGATGTCCCAGACCAGTACCAGGTCAATGGGGATGTCCCAGACCAGAACCAGTTAACTGAGGAGGCCCCAGACCAGAACCAAGTCACTGGTGATGTCTCAGACCAGAACCAAGTCCCAGACCAATGTCAGGCCACGCTGGATGTCCCAGACCAGAACCAAGTCCCAGACCAGAACCAGGTCACTGAGGAGGTCTCAGTCCAGAACCAGGTAAGAGTAGACGATGAGCCTGAGAGTGAAGCTGGTCTTTTGACGGAGGAGGACACGTCTCCACCTGACGGACCAGACGCTGAAACACCTCCACCTGGTCCGGAGCTGCAGGAGTCTGAGGGACCGGACTCTCCTCCACCGCCTCGTGAGGAAGGTCCAGGTTCACCTCGCTCTGAGGGAGGGGGCAACAAAGAGGAGAAAGAGGATGAGGATGGAGGGCAGGAGGAAGAGGAGGGAGAGCATGAACCTGAAGTCACAAATGAGGAGTCATCAGCTCGACTGTCAGACAACAGCGACGGTCAAATCAACTCAGAGGATCAGGGGGAATTACTCCAAAGCCCCGGTGAGCCGCCTGTAAGTACAGACACGGAAGAAAAGGAGGTGGTACAGGAAGAAGAGGATGAGGAGAGTTTCCCTCCTCCTCCTCCACCTGTCTTCTTCACCGAAGACGTAGAAGTGATGGACGAGGGGTACATGAACACTTCCTCTCTGCCAGCTTCGGACAGACTGACCAGTGAAATCAGCGACAATTGTCAAGCTGAGTCGACTTCAGCAGCCGCGTCTGAGCCTCCTCTTCCTCCGCCGCCACCACCAGTTGCTGCTGCTGCACCAACGCTTCGGGACAGGATGAGCGCAGGTCCGTCCAGGTTCGCCCAGGCCGTTGCCATGGCTGTGCAGAGGTCCCGCCTCCAGAGTCGTCGAGGGAAATCTTTCAACCCGCAGGCCCCCAGCGCTCCACACGATCCACTCCCCTCTCCACCACCCCTGTCTACATATCAGTACGGTGCGTGACTTAGATAATTACTGTAACTGTGATATATTAAAGGGATAGTTCAACATTATGGCAAATTGGCCCATTGCCATAATCCCTATATTTTTAGCGGTAGGTTCGTTACCTTTATTTGTCGGTGCAAGCAGTTTTTAGAACGGCGGAGCAGAGCCGCGAGCTGCTCAGAGCTACGCTACGGAGGCTAATGGGATTTCTTGGTTTCCCTCATCAAACTCATCAAATACACAATCCAACAACTCCAAAACGCTCTGGTGGACAAGTTGTGACCTGCACATGCACCACACAATAACTGAACGTTATGAGACAGAGTTGTTTTCGAGGTAAATTCATGTAAAACCGCCGGGGGCAGTTTTTCGGCGAGCAATCTCTGAATGTACCTCAAAGTTCTGTTATTATCTCATAGCGTGGTGAATGTGCAGGTCACAACTTGTCCACCAGAGCGTTTTGGAGTTGCTGGATTTTGTATTTGATGAGTTTGATGAGGGAAACTAAGAAATCCCATGAGCCTCCGTAGCGTAGCTCTGAGCAGCTCGCGGCTCTGCTCCACCGTTCTAAAAATAGCTTGCACCGACAATTAAAGGTAATGAACCTACTGCTAAGACTATAGGGATTATGGCAATGGGCCAATTTGCCAAAATGTTTAACTATCCCTTTAATCCACAAATCTCCTTAGAATAAAAACAAAGCAGTAGTCTGCTGCACAGTTGGATCACGTTTCTGCACTTTCTATCTGTATTTAATGCCATCAATGACATTGACAGGTGTGGTCTTACATGACGTTTGTGTAATGATGTACAGTATTGAGCAGGACTGTTTGGTGGCTGACTCACTGTCCGTGACTGTGCTTGCTTTAGTAATGTAAATATTTGTTTCTGCTGCAGGTGCCTGAGCTGCTTCCTCACACAGGTCTGAATGGACGTGAGGATTCACAGCTCACTGAGGACGCCGCACACGCAGCACGTGACCTCCATACAACTCAACTCAACCACTTAAAAACAAACTGCGTCAGGTTTCAAACGAATAATCATTTTTATTTGTGTTTTATTTATTTGTTTCTTTTAATTTTTGTGCCAATGTCGTCTGGTTTTATTTTTATCTTTATGCTCACAGGTTGAACATAAACATTTTCTGTTGTGGAGGAGGCCAAATGTACAGGACACGAGTTGTTGAACTGACAATGTCCTGTTTTTTTTTTTTACTTCCTTTTAAGATGTGCCAAAGCGGATACGACGCTGACGTCAGAGCCCCTTTTTCTTCTTTCTTTCTTTCAATTTCTAATGTAAAAACAAAAGCAATCATGTAATTTCAACCTATTGGCTTATTCTATGTTTAGTTCCTCCCTCAGGATGTATACTATATATACTGTATATATTTTTTGTATGTGTTCACGCAGTAAAACTCATGGACACTGTTTGAGACTGGTTTGTTTTTTTTGTCACTAGGTGGCAGAAGAGCATCATTTTTAAATGCACATTTTTACATCCCTCCTTATTTATAACAAATAACACATTTTAAAAGAAATAATAACAGCGATTAGACTTTTTTAAATCAGGAACTATATTATATATGTCTCAGGATTTTTCTCTGAGGCCATCATCTCTGTTCAAGAATCCATATTCATACGAAGGACAGATTTAAAAAAAAAAAAAAAAAAAAAAGTATGTGCAATATTTAAAGGCGACATGAGATTTCCTGCATTTCCAGACAAAATAATAATAATAAATAAAAAAGCATCAGTTTTATGCCAAGCATCTCAGCACCTTCCTGAATAAACTCAGTCCACTTTGCTCACATGCACACACTGTTATGTCTTTAACGGACCCATACCTCAGGGCAGTACTGCATAGCTATACTTGGGTGCCAAAAGAATCCGCACTACTATACGTATTGATCCAGCCCTGGCCTTGGAGGAACAGCAAGGAGCTATGCGAGGTAGAGACCAAGCCAGAACCGCCTGTGGCTAAACCTCCTTGTTTGCCAGGCCTGGACTGAGTGGGCTCGCTTCAAGACTTTTCTTTCTCTCTCTCTCTCTCTCTCTCTCTCTCTCCGACATTCCTTGCTCTACCTGAGGAGAGAGAGAGAGAGAGGAGGACGGGTTGCTGGTGGATGATGGGAGGTGACCGTTGACCCTGTCGTGTTTCTGCAGCGCTCCCCCCAGAGGGGGTGCCCGGCCCTCAAGGGCACAGCCGTGTCACACTGCCGTTGTCATGGAGAATGCCATTACCGCCCCTAAGGGAGAGAGCCACATCTATGAGGTTTTTTTTTTTAACTGTGGAAAAAGAAACACACACACACACACACACACACACACACACATATATATATATACACTGTGGATGGGAGCTCTTTTTCCTGCCCAAAGCAATGATATCCAATATAAGTGACAACTCTGGCATTATCCCTCCTCAGCAGTGAAAGGTTGAATTTCCAACCTGAGCAGCAGCGTTCATGATTATGCAGACACAAGAGAGCTGGAGTCATAATGCAGCAGAACAGGAAACGCTACTCTGTCATGTACAGTTACGATCCAGCACCTGGCATGAAACTGCTATCAGCACCGATGGACCTTTTGAACAGCAACATCATCAACAAGACGTTGTCGGCACAGAGAAGGCTTTTGTTTTGTTTGTTTTTTTTGGCTGATTATTGTCTCAGGAGGCGATTGGAGGGGACTGACATGAACAAAACGGAGGGAGTCTAAATCCTGGAGGACACTTCAGTCACATGGCCACCTCCTGGTTCAAACAAATTAATGAGCAGGGGCCCGTGGCGTGAATGCAAGATCACTGAGAGAGTCACAACTGTTACAGCTGACAACCCCTAAACAAACGTGGACTATCTTTCACACTTGTGTTGTGATGTTGAATAAACATATTAAATAAAATCCAGATAGGCCAACATGTCAGAGCCATCCTACCCTCAAATAAATTAGAAAAATATGCAAGAAATTACAAATGAATTGAAAAAATTACATAATGAATAACTGGATCAACAATGTATTAAAAGGAGACCTGTGTACAAGGAAAATGTGATATATTGAATTAAGAATAACCTGGGCAATTATCTATTCAGTGTCTTGTTTACACACGTTAATGATATTCATTATATGAAATAATTAAAAATCAGTTTGCAGCCATAGCTGTAATAATATGGGGCAACAAGGTTTTCCTATATAAGTCTATATTTATTCGTGCTTATTGTTTTTTTTTCTTTTATTTTGAATGTAAATTAACCACAGCTACACTTCCTGTGGTGCCCCCAAGTAAATATTACATCATAATGCAAAACAATAATGTAGAAATTAACACCACAAGACAAAAAGGAACAAGAAAATAGCAAAGCAGATGAAGAACCAACTCTATCTATTTTCTTGATAAATAAATGTGAAATATTCTGCAGCAAATCATTTTATCTATTTGAACAGTGCATTACTATGCATCGTTTTTGAGACAGGAGTCAAAAACAACAGCCTTGTGATCATTGCTACACTACAAAAAAAACAATGTAATGTATATATACAGTATTAACTGATGATAGAGGG
Organism: Trachurus japonicus; assembly: GCF_045865225.1. Taxonomy (NCBI): domain Eukaryota; kingdom Metazoa; phylum Chordata; class Actinopteri; order Carangiformes; family Carangidae; genus Trachurus; species Trachurus japonicus. The sequence goes on along the minus strand of NC_140908.1, from coordinate 9,484,421 downwards.
AGTTTGTGATTTTAGACAATGAATGAACCAAAAGAAGATTTTTCTTATCGCTATATTCATTTCTGTTTGAAATGTAGTATCTGTTTTCAGAAGTATTGATTTATTAAGTAGTTTAAACAGTTTCACAGGTATTTTAAAGATTCTTAATCCAGATGATTTCAGGTTAGTAAAAGGCCTTTGATGCTCAAAATCTCCTGGTCCCATTCCCAGTCTCACTCTCGGCGAATTAAGACTTTTTCATTATTATTATCCATAGCGTTTATCCTCCTAGGGTCGCTGGGAGTTGGTGAGGGGGGGTGAGGCAATTGAGACTTTTTTATTTTATTTTTTTATAGACAGAAAATTTTGGCTGGCCAGGCAGCCGGGGCCAAAGTGTGCAGTTCGCTTTACTCACAGCTGAAAATATTTTGTTTTCTGTCAGAATTCAACAATGAGAGTTTGTTGAGGGTGTAACACTTTATAATAAGTAGTTAATAAATACTGAATTCTTCATTCATAACGCATGAATACTCATTAGCATGTAGTGTATAAATACAATTAGTGCTTATCAATGATGAGTAAAACATTTTTAACAGTTTCTAAACTACATACTAATGAGTATTCATGTGTTATAAATGATGAATTTAGTATTTAATGCTTAACTAATGCTTAATAGTGTGTATTTATTATAAAGTGTTACCAATTGCAGAAATAAATCCAGTCTATACTTGTCTCTTTCTGGACTATAATATTCATCCAGTTCCACATTGGCCCCTAATCTGGCCCTTACTGTATAAGAGATGTCACCTCCACATCTGGACTTCAATCCCCTGGACTCCCAGATGTGGGCCAGACTAGTCTAATTAAGATTAGAGAGGTAAATAAAGACCTGTATAAGAATCTCTTTGTGATATGGCCTTTTACAACCCCCTTCCCCCCAGAGGTTTGTACAGCTTTTTCTTTAGATAAAGATAAAAAAGAAGTTGTCGACAAAAGTGTTCAACACCGCATCCACATATCACTGAACGTTTGCTTTGTGATCTCATATAGATGATTAAACGCTACTTTACCTTTAGATCTTCACTGAGGAAAAAATTCTAATTTGACTCATTTTGCACAGAATAAGCAAAACAATATGACTTGGCCCACATACTGCGATTACACACACACAGATAAAAAAAAGAAACACCCAGCTCAAATCAATAAGGCAATATCTGGCCCACACAAATAGCGGTAATGCACATTTATCATTTATTTATTCCTTCATCTTTTCATTCATCTCTATTTAGTTCTCCATCAGATGGTGGTGTGGAGATGCCCACGAGCTGGCAGGAGTCAGATTCTGATTATAAAACAAGCAAAAGAGGCCCGAGGGGGGGTTGCTTCGCTGGATCCACCGCGTCTGCATGTGTGTTCGGGGTGGTGGGTGTGTATAAGTGTGTGTGTGTGTATGGCAGACTGCTAATATATGTGTGTTTACATGGCACCTCAATGCTTGGGTAGAAATAATCAATAGATGAATCACCAAAAGCGATGTAGTCCTCCCCAGGCAGTGTGGAGCAGCTTAATGCTATTCTTTTCCATTCACCTTGGGAATGGCATCCGTCAGGCCCTTCCCCTCCCCTTCCCCTCCCCCCCCTTTCCTCCCAAAGTGAGGCACGGTTGCCTAAAACATCACCAACGCTGGAGGGGCTTCTTGGAAAGTGATGCAGGGAGAGCACAGTTGACCCCGGCGACCTCCTCCATGTTTGCGCTCGTTTCCATCCTCTTTGGCGGAGCGGCAAATCACAGAGTTCCTGCCTCATTGGCATTGTCAGGCGCTTACAGTAGTGTTTCTCTGCATTGTGCTGGTGGTTAACTGGTTCAAATGTTATGGAAATGATATTTACCTCTTCTTTGATCCTGTAAACTCCAAACAGGCAGCCCACCCCCTCCTACCCCACCTCCTCCTCCTCCTCCTCCTCCTCCTTCTTCTTTCGTGGTTGAGGGAAGAAGGACTTAAAGAGGTGCTATAAATACAAACAGCAAAAGGAAAAAATAGATAATCCAAAAAGTGAGTGTTAAAATCAATCAAGTACTACGCCGAGGCCTTTTTAAAAATCATGATTCACTGTTGTGCCTTGTGCGTTAAAGGACACAGAGGAGCCCGCTTTGACATAAACCCACAAAGTCAAGCCTGGTTTTGATTCATGGTGCTCGGCAGCAGCACCGGCTGTATGAAATAACAGGCGAGGAACAAAAAAAGCAAAAAAAAAAAAAAAGGTATAGGTAGGCAGGCAGCGCGTGATGGCTGAGCACGATGGGCCCTGTTGCTGTGTGATAGATAGTGGACAAGCCTCTATCTCTCTGTCATTTTTCTTCATTCATCCCTTATCACTGAATCCTGAGAGAGAGTGAGAGGAAGAGAGAGAGTGGGAGAGGAGGTGGTGGTGTTGGGAAGGGGGGGTGGGGGTGCAGCAGCTTTCCACGGTGATGAATTGGTCGACATCTCCGATCCAACGTGGTGACAAACTGACACAATCTCGCCACTTAATTTGTCACTGCTGCTCAAAAGCCTCTGCTCTTAGAAACAAATGAGAACCTTAATGCAAAACAATGTATCCCCCCTCCCCTCCCCTCCCCTCCCCCCCTCCTCCCCTCCCTCCCCTTCCCTGTGCCCTGACACCTGCAGCCTATATCTTTGACTCTGCTGCTCCGGTCTAATCACTCTAATGATCACAACAGTTGGCTGTACTGTAGTAGTAGTAGGATCACTGAGAACTTAAAAGCTTTGAATGACAACGCAGTGCTCGTGTGCGACCAACAGGGGGCACAGCTAGCCCTGCTTAAGACACACTGACAGTATTTCCATGGGCCTGAGAAATAAAAAAAAAAACTACATTCACTCTGACGGCTCTAATTAAGACATACGCTCAGGCCGGTCGACGCTGCTACTGCTGCTGCTGCTGCTGCCTGCTCATTGGGGCTTTTATTTTGGTAGTTCAGATTTAACAAAATGAGCTTTAAGATGTGACTCTACTGCATCAAGATATTTTCAATCCAGTTTCCCATCTGGATCCAACACAAAACTCAGACTTCACAGTACAACACGGCCCAGAGTTGACTGTTACACTCATGTTTTTGGAAAGGGGGGTAAATCCTGGACTGATGATGGACTTAAAGTTAACAGGTTAAACAACTAGCCCAGGCTCACTATAGTTGTTTTTATTAATGAATCAGGTGTAATCACAGTAAATCTGTGAGGTCATATCACAGCTACAATAAGCAGTGAAGAGTGTGTTACATGTAACAGTGTTTGCAGTATAAAAAAGAAGCACTCCTTTTTATTATTTTTTTTTTTTACAGGCGTCTCGACTCCATAGAAATGTTTCTTTATGGGGGAAAGGACAAGTTGAAGAATGGGTTTAACTAGCAGCAACATAATGTCTCTTATAGTCTCGGGATCTTTATTGACAACTGCACCAACTCATGAAAGTCGAAGGCGTCAGGCGGTCAGGTTTGGTCCAGTGTGACTTCCTCCTCCAGTTCCTGGTTTGTCATTGTGCAGCAGTTGATTCCCATTGTAGAGTAAAGGCAGCTTCTTTATGCAGAAACTGTACCATTCACCAATTTTTTATTTTATTTTATTTTTTATTTTTTACTTTTTTTTAAATTTGAATTTAGCATTTCAAATTTCAACATTAAAAAAACCTGTGCACTCCTCTGCCCTTGCAGGTAGAGCTGCAAATACAATACGCACATAATAACCCTAACCCTATAACATAATAATACAAAATGCACCATTGTAACTTTAAATGGAGCAATGACTACTTTTTTTCAATGGTTTAAACTATTATACGTGGACAGAAAGTATGTAAGTATAATATAAAGTGATAAACCACTCTCTTCTTTAGTGACAGGCAGTATAGTGTGAATTGTATGGAGCTTAAAATACCTGAGTATAATTGAGTTCCTGTGCTCAGCTGTTCCCCACAGTCTTGTTTTTATTCTACTGTACCTACATTTCAACTATCATAGGTATTTTATAGCTTTGTGATGCGTACAATGATATTACACTATAAATCACAGGCCGTGTTATAAAAAGATTTATGTTGTACGGTCTTATCCGCGGGCCTCTTGATGGAGCCGCAGCATTCCTAAAAAACACTTTCTCTTCTTCTTTTTTTGCTCTCCTCTCCTCTTCTTTCTTTTTCTTTTTTTTTTGTCTGTCGTCATTAATAATTCATCTCTTTTTCTTGGATGCTAAAACAACAACAAACAGGACAACAGCTCAGATAATGTATTCAGTCAAAAGCTCATTGTCTGGGGGGGAGGAGAGGAGGAGGAGGGGGACGAGGAGAGGAGGGGGACAGCGAAAATGTGCACTGGAGTGAGACAAGAGAGCACCCCGACAGGGAGAGGCTCAATGTCACTCCGCACCATGGCGGGAAGGAAGAAAAACAAACGCCAGAGGGGAAAAAATATATAAAAAAAAAAAGAAAAGAAAGAGAGAGAGAGAGAAAAAGAAAGGAAGATACAGTTTGTAAGTCATAAAAGCCCAATTAGAGGCATTAGGGTCCTCAAATGGAGGATTACAATGAATAATTTGTGACTGCAATTTTTTTTCCCTGCCTGATTGTGCCATTAAATGTGGGTGACAAAAAAGAATATAATTTTGAGAAGGGCTAGAAAAGCTTTCAATGCAGGGAGGAGGGAGGGAGGGGAAGGGAGGGACAAAAAAAAAAAAACAATAACTCAAGGTTGCATGTATAAGGTGCCAAATATGCAACCGGACCGTCCATTGACTCAGCTGCCTTACTTTAAATCTCTTCACTCCCCCGACGTGAAGACGTCAAGCCTTCATTTGGAGCAGCTCGACCTTGAATGTCTCCGGTGTGAACCGGTGCCCCGGCTTTCACATTACGCCAGAATGGATCCTGACTCATTCAATTTAAACCCATCAAGAAAAGCACAATACAAGGCAAATTAGCTGCCATTATTTAGACACTTTCATGGCCCCCAATTTGAGGGTTATATGACAATTAGTTACATTTTGTCTCCATTATCTTTCATGGTTTGTTCTGTTCTCTGCAACAGGAGGTTTATGTCTATATAACCTTAATTCTTATAGAGGAATTAAACACAAATTAGTCGACAGCAGGCGTCTTCAACCCCCCTACTATAGATATCGTATAACACTGTGTTTCATATCAAACTGTGCTCAGTCTGCATCTTGTCCATGTGCATTCACAGCTATTCAATTAATACACAGGTTCATATATTTATGTTTATGTGCAGGTACAGTGAGTTTATGGTGGTCAACCCACTGCCATTGATAAACGCACCTTATGAACGGATACCAATGCCAATATCAACATTATCTCTCAATTGCATGTTGATTATGCATGCAAGTTATTCAAATTGATGTTTTTTAATTTTAAACTTTTTTTTTTTTTTTCTAATTTCAAAATAAAACAGAGTAATTATCCTCACTGAAGCTGTGAAAACATATTGAGTGTTTATTGAACTGAGTCGTTCTGTCTCCATTCAGACAGCAGCTGAAAGGATCTTATAAATCACCGTGAGCGCTTTAAGTAGTTATTTGTGTGTGGAATTTACCTATAAGACTGCGTTGTTGCTTTGCAGCAATCATCATAGCTGTTTTGCTCTGGCCTTGTGCAGGCAATTATGGTCTGTAGTGGGGAGGACGTACATACACAGGAACATGACAAAGGAACTTGCTAATCATCCAGTGAGATTTAACTCTTAACATACAGCCCAATGACCAAGCACTGATTATGATCATAGATTTATGTTTTACTGTGTGTTTTATATCTACTTCTCTTGGTTTAAATGTTTAATCCTGATCCTCTTTTTAAATCACAAATAATTTCCTGTTCCTACCAGTGGCCTCACATTGTTCTATTAATGCAGAATGATAAAAAAGACATTAATAATAATAATAATTTTGGCAAAAGAGAAGAAACTCTAACTCTAAACAAGGAGTGGTTTCAGATGTTTTTATGCTTTGGATTTGTAAGTGTTTTATTTGATGAATTAAACAGGTTTTGTGAATCAAGGACACACACAATGTTGTGGAGCTATTCACACACACACACACAAACACACACTCATACAAATAGTACTTGAGAGCCAAAATCCAAGAACAAACCTTTTATCACAACTGCAGCCTCCCTTATTCTTATGTCGATCAACAATAGCAAAAAAAGAAATTGTACAACAACCAAAAAAACTGTTTTTTGTCCAATGTCCATGCATTCATTTTAATGTAATAGTGATCCAATTAGACGTGTTGCAGCTGCTGATCCAGAACTGCAGTCCTTACACACCAGGAAACTGGACCATGTTGCATCCGACCTTAGAACATGCTTTACTAGATTTATTAGGGTCCATGTGAAGCGTCCAGACCCCCTAAGGTGGTCTGGACCCTGAACCAGAACCAAATAAAGTGAAGCAGCGTTCAGTTGTTCTGTCAGTTTCTTAAAAGCCAGGTTGGAAACATGCAGTACAGTAGTTATTTGCAGGATTTGAATCATTCTAATTCTTATCTTTTGTCTTTTAAACCTGCTTATTTCCTCTACATCCATCATAAGGTCGAGATATGTGGTGAAAGGCGGCGCTTCCTTGGTGCAATGTAGTCTAGTGTAAAAATCTGACTTTTTGCTGAAGTACAGAGGGCAGTTCTATTAACAGCTGCTCACGCCGCCACCTCCCACCTCTGCTTCTTTGGACGGCCTAAAAGTAGTTTTGACCTCAGCGGCATCACACTTACTGTACTGCAGGGTGGTGGACAAACAGGAACCATCAACACAACAGAGATCTGCTATGTAGAGAGAAAAAAAAATAGCGATAGGCTACAGCAAATTGTCCATTTTGTCTGATTTCTGACAAAAACATTTTTCTCTCCCTGTTGGAAAAACATCACACAAACGATACAGATGTTTTATGTAAAAATGTGTGTTTTAAAAAGCAGTAAGGTCTTTTTTTTTCCCTGACAGTGTCTGTCAGAGATAATTTGAGTTTGAGTTAAATCCTGCCAGTTGTGTTTCTTCTCTGTTTTCGCCTGTGATGACTTTTGCAGAGGCTGAAATGTTCCCTTCGCTCCACCGAAATGATTTTCAGTTTGTCGGTCCCACGTAGCTCAGTTCTGGCCCAACACATACCTGGGTCCTTGCCCCCCCCTGAGGCTGAACGCCCCGCATACTGAACTCCCAAATCTGAGCAGAGTCTGGCTCACTGCTGTCTGCCAGGTGAGGAGGGAGCATCTTAAAACCAGACTGTATGGGCCAGAGAAAAACCAGCATGTGGGCCCAAGTATGATTACTTTTCCTGGATAGTACAGATGTTTTATTTAACCATGTTAAATATAAAGGGCTTTTTTTTTTACAGGTGCCGTCTTTAACTTCATATAAATCAGTTGCATTAACGCCTGCAGGTTTTCAACCATTGAGGGAAAATCTTTATCATATTCTCTTCATCTGTCAGTGCCAGTATAAAAAGAGATGTGTTCACATTGAGTGATACATGTTGGGACCATTGATTTCAGCATCTACAAAAATAGCACCTGAGCATGTGTGTGTGTATGTGTGTGTGTGTGTGCAGCAGCTGTCTTCCCCTTTGTCCTCGAGGCAGAAAAGTCTCACGTTAAAGAAACTACTTTGAACTTTTTTTAATTGTATGTTTTGAGGATATTGTAAAGCAGCATACCTGGCTCTATCTGTCTCAAATGTAATATGAATTCATGATATAATACCTGCAGTTTATTAATTCAGGGCCACAGAGACAGCTGAATAATGAAATTTAATGAAAATTTTAGATGGACTAAAAAGTCAGAGTGCTCTTGTCATTAATTTTAAAAGCACACATACCGTCAGGCTTCCCACAGTAATGATAAATTCCTCCACTGTGCTTCATGCTATATACTGTAGTAACTGTGTAAAGAGGATGGTAGATGGTTTTTTTTATTATTATTATTTTTCTATGAATCAAGTGTAACTCAAGGTCTTATCATATGAAATGGATTTGTAGAAAAAGTGCACAATTGAAAAAAAACGAGTTTAAATTGTCGTGGTTGGAAGGGCGGCTTATTTGGATGGTTCACTTTTCAACAAAAAAAGTCAGTACTTAACTTTTAGCTCTTTGCTATTATGGCTTGTAATGACCTTATGGACTTTTATTTTGCTAATGAGAAAAACAGAGACTGGATTAAAACGTATTTTAAGTAGTAGCTAATCTCTCTTAAAGAGGAACTATGCAGGGTTTTCACCTTAACTCTGCTACATTTGTACCTTAATCAGCTGTGTAGTAACAGTGCTGGTTTAATAAATGACTTGTAACTAGTTCCAGGGAGAATGGAGGCTCTCTGCCTTCCACCTAGCGTCTCTTGGCTGAAAACCAACCTTGTAAGATCAGAGCCTCCGACCCGGTGTTCCAGCTCTCGTCTCTGCGGCACCGCCACACAAACATAACGCACCCCGTAACCCGTAATCTCTTGTTTATGACAGATAAAACTACACAAATATACACATGGTAACATGGTAGATGATAAATAACGTTATCCACCACCACTCCATGGATTGATTTCTCATCGCAGTTCGTTAAAAACAAATGCACATGGTGGAGAGGAGGGTTAGAGACACAGAGGAGAAGAGACCATTCCCCTTTAAATTCTGTGGTTTGTTCATTTTCATTTTCGTTTCGCGTACATGGTTTTATTCAACCTGGTCCTCTGCCTTGGTATCTTTACCTGTGTTTTATGGAGTTGTAGCATTATCTATTCATTTATTGACAGCCTATATTGTGAATTATGATTCGGAAGACAGTGATGACATCATGATCAATGTAAATGAGTGCATCCTGTTTATGGACCGTTTCAGTTTCAGCCACTTTGTGCAAAAAGTGCAACAAACTTAACACCTATTATGTCTCTCAGTGCGTTTATATGACAGGCTGGCAGGTTCGGGACGACTTTTATGCTACACTTCGTCTTGACTGTTGTGGAGCATGTGCACATGCGTCGCCCAGTTTCAGTCAGATTGAGGCGTTTACAAGAAAATCACAATTTCCAATCGCATCATCTGGTCGTTTTAGTCGGATGTGGAGAAGTCCAGTCTGAATTGGAATAACATGTTTAGCTGAACTTTAGTCGTCCAGTGTCATGTAAAAGTACTGACTGACTGAATCAACTGGGCACTGTTGGTTGAAATGAAAACAGAGAAAATACATATACTGTATTTCCCTCTTCTTTTTTTTCTGTTTTTTGACCCCAAATGGTTTTGCTACTGTCCATTATATAAACATTTACTAATAAGCGAATTCTTCACAGGTTATTGTGTTAATTGAAACAATAAAATCTGCCGGCAGAGTGATTTTAATTAGTTCATTATCAGGAGAAAACAGTTCAAGCAGAGTCTGATTCCTCTCAAAAAGGAGGTGCAGCTGCTCTCTGTCTGTCTGTCTGTCTGTTTCATCACTTACAATTAATTCACTTGACTCCATATTGGCAGCTGTGATGATTACAATAAATACATATAAATGCACAGAAGTTTAAAGGGAAACAAGCTCTCTTAAGCCTCACAACAACTAATTCAATGGATTCAAGGAGAATTGTGCAACGTGGATGAAGGTGAAGAGGAAAAGTAATCTAAGTCAGACGCTCCCTTAGTAAATGGTAACACACAAAAGCAGCAGGCGAAAACAACAACCATGTGAATTGTTCATTACAGCTGTCACCGCTGCAGCGCCGCTTCGCTTATCCTGACACCGTGTTGGTGTCTCAGATTTTGGCATCCAACAACTTTTCAAAGGCGATGCCTTCAAACGCAATATTTTTTTTCATCTTCCTGTGACCCTTTCCTTTTTTTTTTATATTCCAACACAAAATTTTCAGAGACTCTGCTAAAGACGGAGTTTAGTCAGTGATATATTAGAGCTAATACACAATGTCTGTGTGCTAAAAAAGAAAAAATAATTATTTAAGGACAATGAATGTGGTTGAACCAATAAATATTTTTGGCCAAATTTTCCAGCAGAAAGATTTTCTAAGGAACAGCCTTCAACACTTTGTATTTATTTGAAAGAAATTCACATTCTCTACATAGCAGAGTTCCTCACAATTAATTGGGTTATCATCTTCTTTTCACATATATTAAATTAAGTTTGGAGATAAGTTGTACATCAGTATAAGCAAAGCAAAAAACTATACTTCAAGTGTTGATAATTTCAAGCTTCATGGCCTTCAGTTCTTTTTTTCTATCATGGTTTAATTCTGTGATAAAAAGCCAATTTTTCAAAAAAAATGAAATAAAAAAAATGAATGAGGCGTCCTTGTTACCTCCCGTCTGTGAACACCACTCTCCACCTGTCTTTATTTGTTGTCTCCCTCAGTTCCTCTTTGTCTCTGTGTTGCTGCTAACATATTGAGGCAGCACAATAGCTCCTCTGTTGACCAGAAAGGATGCTGACAGGAGAGTAAATCCACTCAGATCCCTGTGGTTTACTCATCCTAGCTCACGTCCCGTGGTCCATGCCACCATAGCTCCGGCCCAGCGTGGGCCGCACTCAGCCAAGCATGGTGCTATTGGACGAGCCATGGACGCTTCATGTACTCTGACCCCAGAGGAGATTGGATCCTTGGTCATGGAGGAACTTAGTGCCAGCTGCCTCCATGGCACCGCAGTGTGACTCCTTATAGTGGGATAATGTGTTCGCTGTAGAGTGATAAGACCCCAGGCTGCAATAAATCAGGAGTCAGGATAGAAAAGGATGATCCCTAGTTTTTTATATGATGTGATGACCCTATTGGAATAGTGTTTATTATTATTATCAGTCTATAGGCCGACACTATAAACCTGCTCCAACACTCGTGAAACTCATGGAAATTTACATGTTTAATGGAGTTGATTTAAAGAAGGGGCTCCTCCTTTAGCCATGGGTTTAAACCCACATGTGCTATTGATTTATGGCTGCTTTTACAAACTCCTCCTGGTAGTGTTGTGGTACTCACATTCAAGGTCTTGATCTTGTCTCGGTCTTGGTCGAGCTGGACTCGCTCTGTCATTCGCTCACTTTGGTTTATGTGATGTAATTCAATAACTTTAAGATGATTAAATTGTTCAAAAGTATATGCTTGGTTGCACCAGTGCCAAAAGTGAGAGACTTGTGTGATTCTGTTCAGTCCAAACTTTGTTTCCATTACAGATTTTACATGAAAAAGGAATAATAAATATCAAGCCACATGCTTATTATAAGAACTGGTACTAAATAGAGGAATGGTTTTGTAAATGGTCTCGGGTATTGGACTTGGTCTTGGTCTAGCTCCTAAAGAACTGATCTGGTCGTCATCAAACTTGGTTCGTCCAATCCCAAGACCTTTGTGCACCAAACTGCAGAGCTTGTCTTGAGTTTCAATGTTTCTCCATGGAACAAAAAGTGGTTTGAACTCCAGCAGACATTGTCCAAACTACACCAAACTGTAGCTACATATATGTTCAGTTCGCTTTACCTGTTTGATATTTACAGAAAACGTTTAGTTCATCCGGTGATATTCTGTATTTTTTCTTGTATCAACAATTCCCCAGTGAGACCAAAACCAACCCACAAGTAGTCAGTGTTGGGGACAAATTGCTCTGGAAAAGTAATTACTGTAGATTACTGACTACTGATTACTCCTTTTAAATGTTATGACATCACTGTTCACACTATAATTGAGCCCTTTGCAATGTGTGAGTGGTAAACACAACCATCCTGCTGCTTTAAATACTCACAGATCACAGCTATGGGTAGGAATTTCCACGATAAATACACAGTTTTCTAAAAAAGAAAAAAAAAACCTGAACCTTATTGTGCATCTTTTTTAAAAGCAAAGCCCTCCCTAGCTTTGCAGATATTTCAACTGGACCTTGCACTTGACCAAGAAAATAAAGAAACATTTAAAGACCAATTTAAAGGTCCTGAAAATATTTCTTTTTACAATCTGCTACAAGACGTTGGGTGTTCGGCTACATGAAAACACAATTTTCTACCAAAGTTTGTAAGAAGAGGTTTCTGATTTTCTCTTCTTTTTTCTTTTGTGTGTGTGTGTGCTCCTCATTGATTTGAAATAGACAGATCTTGCTGTTATGTCCAAAACTAAATGAACAGGAGGCAGCTTTGTGTTGAAGGCTGACATGAAATTTCTTGTCCTCTCTCTTTCTCAACTTGGAAAAACATAAAAAAAAAAGTAGACTTGAAATCCTTTTATCCATCAATACATCATCAATCAATCAATGGACCTAATCCTAACCACAGTAGCCATTGGTCCAAGTCCAAACCATTTGCTGTACGCCTCCAGCTAATGCTAACGCTAAAGCTAATGCTGGCTCTGTAGTGAAACTGCTCTCTCTTCGTAAACATCTTGACTTTTTTCATCTGAACTACAATCACCATTTTGCATCCAGCTGCTTATTTTTTAGCCGTCAGTCAAGACACGTTATAATTTTAGGCATCGCAGACGCGGCTGCCAGATGCAGCGGTGACGATGTTTGAAATGCACTCCGAGGCCTAAGTCTGAACAAAAATAAATAAAAATATTAGTCCATCAACTTAGTTTACATTTGGCAGCAAAAAAAAAAAGGTATCCCTATATTTTTTTTGAGCGGGCATACTGTCTGCTCTTCTGAAGGTGTTTTGTCTATGGAGTGTCAAAGCTGTCAAACGATGTTGTCACATAAACATGTCACTGCAAGATCCAATATCGAGCCCCCGTCCACTGGCTGACAGAACAACGCTCCCTCTGTTAAAGCCTCTCCTTGCCTGCACAGTATGACTCTTCATAAACAAACAAACAGAGACAAAAGAAAGCCGAATTCTCGCATGTCGAAATCCAACTCTTTGAAAAACTAAAAAAAAAAAAAAAAAGGAGGAAGTGCTTCCATAGAGAGCGGGTGTAACGAGCAGCTACTGTCCTCCTCTTAACTACCCACAGCTTTTGAATTGCATTAGAATACATGAGGACTCCTAGACAGCGAGGTGCTGTCCCCTGGTTCCTAATGTATGACTATTTCATATGGACAGGAGAAGAGGGGGGGCGAGGAGGAGGTGTCTGTGGGGTGATTGACACAGGCCCACATTAGGAGCAGCTTTTGGAAATAGGTCCGTGGAGACTTGGCGGATTGGGTCTGCTGAAGGAACGGTGTCTCCGTGAGGAGCCGTGCCTTCTTAACCCCACTCATTGGTATGCCGATGTGCGGGTAGCGAGCCGTGCTCCTAACGGCACAGCCTTCCAGACTGCCCCCACCTCTCTCTCTCTCCCTCTCTCTCCCCCCACCCAACACACTGCTACGCAGACACAATCCCACTGAGGACCCGTGACGATATGCAGCGTGGAATACTGAATCAAAATAGACTCCAATTAATAATCACATAGTTAGTTCATTTTTAGGCTCCCTGTGTGCAGACTGTGGCCTGCAGGAGCAGGAAGTTTCAGCTGGGAAAAGTTTGGTTTCAATTCCTTAACATGCTGCAATGCACACACACACACACACACACACACACACACACACACACACTGAACGTCAAACATGTCAAGTTTTCAACTTGGTGGGAATAAGAAGGCGCAGGCCCTCGAGTCTGTCCCTCCCACATGTGACAAAACACAGGCAAAATAAAATGTTTAAATTTGGTTTCAGATCTCACTTGTGGTCTCCAGAATGAGAGGAATAACATGTCAGCATTGAGACATACTCTGCTGTCAGGTAAGAAGACAGAATATCACTTTACCCTATTGTGACTTTGAACTATGTGACGGTAAGCAGACAGATTGTTTTTGTCACAGAACTAAGTGACCTTGAACCCAGACGTTCTCTTTTCAAACTCTTCCTCCGTACATCTAAAAATATTCCCATCAGAAGCAAACTGATAGAATTTACAAGACCTAATGTCATTGCAAAGAAATATTACCACAAACATACAGTACATATTTTTGTCTTTATCATTCGAAGGGAGTTATCATTTAGCAAGCTTTGAGGTCCAAGGTGAGACAGGAATATTTGAGTACGCCTAATGAAAGGCAATATAAAAGGTGCCTCTTGTGCTGTTTGAAATCAGCTTGTTTTGTTTTTTGGCTACGTTACATGTGCTGGCACTAATTATACAAGCTAGGTAGTCCTCGCACATTCAAAAAAGAAAACTCGACCATTTTTGACATGTTCATTTAAAGTTACTAATCAGATGTAAATATGCAAAGCAGGTCCCAATGGGATTTCTTTGATATGCAAATTCTAAGTGCAAACAAAGGTGGGGGAGATGAAGGTTTTTTTTTTTTAAATAATAATATAAAAAAACCCTCTGAGATGGTATTGTCATGACATTCTGTTGGAAAAGAAAAAATTAGAGATGCAACCGTTAATGTTATTTTGTACAGCCAAGGCCGTGAGGTGCAGGTTGTGTAGCGTGTAGCTGCAAAATGTATATGGATGTTGGAAGAAAAAAAAAAACATCCCATCACGCATCACGCAGGAGCTCAAACCCACATCCAAAATATCCGACTCCTATTCATGTATCAAAGGCGGCGGTGTCCGATATGAATCTGGTTCTATTTGCCGTTCAGGCCGCAACAGGACATGTAAACATACATGACAGTGCCTCCACCCCTCCTCCTGCTATCATAACAGCAACTTACTGGCCAGTTATCTGTTTGATGGGATGTAAAGGGAAGGTCAGTGTTTCCATAATTCACCCCAGAACCATAAATCACACTATATGATCTCCTCAGCACGGGGAGCCGGCGTGTGCTGCTCACTCTGGAGGCAGAAAACAACCAATTCGCTGCTGTATATATAATATAACACAGACTTTGTTTGTCCTCTCTCTGTATATGCTCTGATTCATCATTAAAATCTAACTTACTGCAAATGCAATCACCATTTTCTGCAGGTTAGAGTACTGTAGCCATCCGTCGCTGTGGCTAGTAGCTGCCAAAAGAAAAAGAAAAGAGAAAAAAAAGTCCCCTTTGTGGTCAGCGATGGGAAGCAATGGAGGGAAACTGACTTTTATTGACACAAGGCTGTCAGAATGGAGACGGGACCGCTGTTCATTTCCAATTTCAGCCCACAGATTGGAATCTGCCTCTGGGCTCTCCAGTGTCTCAAGCACCATTTTCTGAACCTATGGTGTGGAAAACATGATTTAATTCCTGTTCAATGCTTTTCATCAGATTCTCCATCTCTCCAAATCGTCTTTGTGTGGCATCATATTGAAGGAGTAATTGTGCATCACTGGTGGACGGTGGAGTGCAACATCCTCTGGTAAAGCCAGGGGTAGAATTACAGCAGAGGCGTTCAAGTGCACAGGGAAGTTGGAGCTCCATGTTCCAGTTCTGATAATGACGTATTTACTGTCTACCCCCTGTCAAATGCACCTGAGATAATGATGATATCCTCATACACTCTCAGTATTATATTTCACTGTTTCAATGTTAACAACATGTTCTCTGTCAGTGAAACAACTGCAACTAATGAAAAGGGATTGTAAACCAATACCTGGCTCTGTGATCAATATTTACAATTAGCACCGTGATGCTGTTCCTTTACAGAAGTAAGTAACTTAGATTCCCTGTTTTTCAGGATGTGAGTTGATCCAGTTCAGATTAAGGATTAGGATTATATATCCCATCTGAAATAGTTACAGGATAAAGGATAGGTGAACAGGTAAAGGTATGAGATTATGTAAAAAAAGAAAAAAGATACAACGTATTTTATAGAAATAACACAAAATAACAAGTTTTATGAAGAAGGTTTAAAGGTAAGAGCAGGTTTCTGAGGATCTCGTTCCTGCTCACTCACTCATATATGATCTTATATTCACTCCATACGAGTCTACAGGACTCTTCTTTCTTCCTTTCCATCTCCTCCTGTTCCTGTGCAGACGGTCTAGACTCCTGCAGCCGGAGCAGGGCCCTGGACGTCTGGGGTCTCTCTGCTGTTTTATAGGAACAAAACAAATGTGACGAGCATGTAAAAAGGATGCACTTTGAAAGAAATGGTGAGAAATAAATGAGATACTTGCTTGATACTTGGCTTGTTGCAGCAGCAGCAGCAGCAGCAGCAGGGCGGTGCTGGGCGGAGTCTGATGATGATCTCAGTTTGGCCTCCTGTCTCCTCCTCCTCCTCCTCCTCCTTTTTCTCTTTGACTTCTCAGACTTTCAGCTCCTTGGTCTCTTTCCCTTTTTTTTTTTTTTTTTTATCTCAGGCTCTTGCTCTTCGCTCCATCGCCACTTCCCTCAGTGCTCGTTACGTTTGCTCTGAAGTTTCTCCATCTCACCTTCAAGTTGACTCTTATTATATATGTGACATCTTGTGACATCTCAATCCAACTCCAAAACGCTCTGGTGGACAAGTTGTGACCTGCACATTCACCACGCTATGAGATAATAACAGAACGTTACCAGACAGAGTTGTTTTAGAGGGAAATACATGCAAAACCGCTGATGCGTGTTCCTGTCGAGGGTAGTTTTTAGGCAAACAGTCTCTGCATTTGCCTCTAAAACAACTCTGTCTCGCAACGTTCTGTTATTATCTCATAGCATGGTGAATGTGCATGTATACCTTGTCCTTGTGCCCCAGCAGTGACCCTTGACCCACAGGTTGGGAACCACCGATAGGAAATATTTAAGCTATTGAGCTCTAAATAGTATATTGTAAAAATGAAATTTATAAAATGTGTGTTGGCTGCTGTATAAAGGCTCTGAATGACATGGAATTTCTGCAACAAATCCAAACATTTACACAATCAAACAATCAATCTTTTTGTATTATGACTATGAAACCACACTACAGTTTGCAGTAGTGAAATGTTAAACCTCAAATCTATGAACTTAAAACCTTTATTTACAGATATTTATGGCAAAGCTTTATCCGATTTCATTACAAGTGAAGTGTCAATCTCAATTAACAAACACTGCACTTACCCCCTAGATGAGAACATTCATTATCCTGCTTTTAGAGTCGATTTGTTCTGGCTTGGCATTGAAATGAAATGTATTTAATGATTCTTTCTGTAGACAATATGTCAGACGTGCAGTTCACTGACAAAAATATATCGTAATTGCTTCAGGACAAAGAGATTTATCGGACAAAAGACACGCCACACAGATATATCCATCAAACGCTGTATGTTTTCCTACTTGTTGACCGGCTATTGTGGCGGGCGCTGGAAGTATGGAGGGGAAAAATAGAGAGAGGGATTTATTATCCTGTATTGAAGTTCACCCCAAAAGAGCTAGCATTTCACAGGAGCTGCACGCTGACCTTTCCGACAGCCAAAAATGTCATTGAAGGTTTAAGGCAAAGAAATCCAGTCGTATTTAACCAAGCCTTCAAAATCTTTGACATTTCTTCTGATGTTGCCACAGGATGGCACCCTGAAGACTGAGCGCTGGCCTTCTCATAGAGAGCCGGAGCTTTCTACAGATACAGGCTTCACATGGAAGCAGCCCTTGTGCAAACACCAGTCTTCACTATGAAAAGAGAGGATTTAGAGATAAAGCATCGAAGCTGATGGAAGATATGATTTGGCCTCTTTTTTCTTTCTTTCTTTTTTTTTGAAGCCTCTCTTTGGCTGCGTATTCTCTCACACGAAGGGGTTATTAATTAGGAAAGACACAGGTCACATGGCAACACTCACTCAAAGATTAAAGGGGTGAAATCAAGACATTGCTCATCTGCTAATGAGCTATATTTACACTTAAATGATATATACTTTTACATTTCTTCCCTTCTTTCTTTCTCTCTCTCTTTGTGGCTTCTCCACACACACACACACACATGCACATGTACGCACACACTTCACTGAATCAGTGCGGTGCCAGTCCGCATCTTCCCTGCCACTCACTAAATTGGAGAGAGAGCCGCTCTGCACTCGGGCAGAACTAAACTAGGAAGTGCTAAAGCTGGAGGCAGAAACAAGGGACAAGGATGGAGTGGGGGTGGAGGGAGGAGGGAGGAGAGGAGAGGTGAGGGGGGGGTGGATTGTGAAAGAGAGCACAGGGGTGGAGGTAGAGGGAGGGGGTGGTTGTGGTTTGTGTGTGTGTGTGTTGGAGGGTGGGGGCACACTCAACACCACTGGATACCACCGCGGTGGTCCCTCACTGATTCACATTCCCCTAATCCCAGTTGGCAAGCTCTTGGACAGGCACACTCACTCCACACACACACACAAACAAATCCATACACACACACACACATATACACACACAAACACACTCACTACCCCCACACTGTTTCTAACTCACTCACTCTTTTAGAAAATGGACACAATGGTGTGGATGGGTTCGGCTTTAGATGAGGCACAGCCGCAGATTGAAGTCTTTACACTTGCCTAGTCATCTCAGTGGATTGACATCACCTCCAGCAAAGAGGCTGAGCTACTGCAAATATCACATCTACAGTACTGAAGAGCTCAGCCTCCATCAAGGAAAACATGGATATGGTATTTATCCAGTCCCCCCAAAAACACGAGGATTTTAGAAATTTAAATACACCGTGCGGCTGGCCTGTCGTATCTAAGCACATGCACCTGGCTCAGCTGCCTGACGTGTAGAGCACAGGTGGGAAACATCTCAAACATCTTCATAGATTTAATAAAATAATAATCAGGTACTAACAAAAGTGGGAACAGTCAGGAGCATGCACTTTTGCACACATTTCCCAGATTTCAATTCAATTAAAAAAACTTTATCCTCCTGCCTGATAGTTCACAAGACAATATTAATACTACGGTGGTTGAGAATACAATATTTATTTTATTTAGTTAGTTATGTGGTTAATATGGCAACTCAGTAGCCTAAGAAATTGTAAGTCCAACATGCCCAGATACAGTATAAGTTTGTGTTGTTTTCTTTAAATTTATTAATTAATTGACTTAATACTTAAATTAATATTAAAATAGGACTTTCGTATTTATTGTGTTTGTGTATATTCTGGTGTTTTTCTAGTTTCCTTTGAGTGCACCTTACAGCAAGTGTGTGACGTGTTTTTGATTGATGGCTGTGACAGCCAATCACGGCCTGGCTGGCTGTACGTTGCCAGGTAACCTGAATATGGAGACCGGAACAGAGAGGTAAACAGTTGTTGTAGCATTTAGCCTGTAGCTAATAGCTAATAATGGATGCCCGTGAATGTTTTAATTGTTTAGACTCCGTTTCCTTATCGGATATTTCAGCGAAACCGTGTGAGGTTGAAGACGGAGCTGGAGCCGGAGGAGCCACACACAGCAGCGGGAGCTCAGCGCTGCTAACAGCCGCAGGTGGTGCTCAGGCAGCGGCTACGGATCCAAGACCAGCCCGCCGGGTCCTCCAGCCTCGATATGGAGGACTTTAGAGGATGTGGACGACGAGATAACTCCGTTCAAAGTAAGTTTACAATATGTGTCAGTGTGTGTGCATGCCTATTTCCTGTGTTTGGTTCTGTCCATGTCACTGTGTTGACTGGTGCTCTGTTGAGGGATGCTGCTTTACACTTATTGTGACTCCAACATGCTTGAGTGTTACACAGCTGACTTGTATCGTCAGAACAGACATGTTCTGTGATTTTCAGACTGTATCTATCTACTTTAAAGCCTAAATTTATTGTGAAAGTTGCCAGTTTTTCTTGCAGCTCTCCGAGTTATGATCACAACTTAAAGCAGAAGTAAGTGATATACCGTATTTCCTCTAATAGAGGCCGAGGCCTTTATTTACTTTAGCTGCCCAGGGGAACCGGCCTGTACTGGAGACCGGCTTATATTTGAGAGAGGCTATTATTTCTTCCTCTGTTTCATGCTGGTGCTCAAATTTGACAGTTACCGTGCTCAGTTTTCATTCTGCCTACAATTAATTATATTTTTTTACACATTACTGTAGCAGGTACCGCAACAGCAGCGATCAGCTGGACAGGATTAGGCTAATAAACGCTGGAGCACAAGTGACCAGTTTTGTCACAGATCGGGTAGCATCGCAAATCGGGTAGTGACACGCCATGCTGCTAAAGCTCTCTTCGGTCGAGTTGTCAGTGACTGTTTCCTTGAAGCGTGGGTTCATGTGGCACTTCAGATCTAGCTACTGCCATCTGCTGGCACTTGTGGGTTACTGCATCCGTGTTTGGCCGCCTGAGACCAGTGCATCCACAGTGACTGAAATTCAGGTTTTTTCTGTTTGTTTGTTTTTTTCCCATTGACCCGGCCTGTATTTGGGGCCGGCCTTTATTTGTTCGTGTAAACCACGCCCCCGGCCATTATAACAGACCCGGCTATTAAATAGATACCGGCTACTATTAGAGGAAATACGGTATTTGTGTTAATATAAGTCTTAAATAGTTATATCTTCCGACAGCAATCACTTACATAGAGTGTTTGGTCTGAAACACGGGTCTGTCAGTCACTCTGATCTGCTCTGAGCCGAGGAGAAAACATTTATCGTATCCTACAGTTTTTATCCAATGAGGAGAGAGAACGGCATGCAGGGCTGTGTGTGCAGCCAAGGAACGCCGTGAATGTGGCGACGTAGGGACGAGGACTGTTATGGTGCGTTCAAGGAAACTCGTATTTTTCCGACCGTGAAGTGGTACCAGTTCGATCTGGTACGAGTTCACCGGTCGGAAGTTACGAGTGGCCGTTATAGTGACTTTCACCGGTAAAACAGGTCGGAAAAACATGAGTGGGTTGCCTGACACGCTACAAAGTTGTAAGTTGTGACTTGAAGCTGTAATTTATGATTTCAAAAGCCTGCCTGGAACGCAGCATTAGCGAAAACGACCGGACCACTTACTTCTGCTTTAAGGTAGGCTACTGCATATGGAAAAAATAGGTCTAATATATTTGGACATATTAAATCTGTGATCAATATAAGTTTGTTTACAAGTTGTATTGTGCATTTTCTGTCTCTGATCCTATCCTCAAGTGATGTCACTTGAGTCAATAGTGTTGATAATACAAGGAAAACAAAGTTGTCAAGCTGCATTGTGGGTTTTTATCTGTTCAACATGGATGCTTGTGGTTGCTGGTGGCCATTTTTGGAGGATAAATAAGCAGCAGAAATATAAAATGCAAGGCCGGATTGTTGTGGCCGGCGTCTGGAGGTCTGACTAAAGTTAGAAATGTTTCTTCTTTTCAGTCGAGCAACACAAACAGCAAGACGTAGCCTATAGGAAAATAAATCTGTCTATTTGTGTGATCGGTGGAGGAAGAAAACATGCACACTGTGGGTGTGTGTTGAAACTTTTAGAGTTTAGGGACTTCTGTACATCACAGGATCGGTTTGTGTGTTAAAAGATGACACATAAACACACTGTCCCTCACACACACACACACACACACACACACACACACACCTGTGTCTTTGGCTCTGTGCCAGGAGTTGTGACACGCAGACAGACTATAGTTTTGTCCATCTGGCTGCGCTTTTCACTTTTCTTAACATTTACATGTGCATCTTTATTCACATTGAGAATCTCAGACCCGTGTGCTGGTATTCAGGGCCTTGCTGCGCGACGTGAGCGCTTACCTTGAGTCTTGAACAGCATGCTTAATCAGAAACGTCCACACGAGCTGGAGTGGAAGATCCTCTGGCTTAAAAAGAACAAATTTCACATTTTGACTCGATGTGCGGTGTGTGTGTGCCTGAAGCTTTCTGTGTGTTGTGATGTGTAGGTTTGCCATGTAGCACTTTGGTTTTGCGTCTGGTGTCCTTTCACAGAAACAAAAGCGGTTTACCTTTTAGCTACAGGATGTTCAAAGCCAGTCATTTAGAGAAAGGGTGGGAGAAAGATTTTCTATATGAATTAATTACAAAATGCTTCGAAATGTCAAGTATAGATAAAGCTTAATACCCTGTCTCCTCCCTTCTGCAACAGAGAAGCTTTTAAATGGCTCTCTGCCAGCCCCTATCTGCCAAACGACACCAAGGTTACTGGGAGAAGCTGAAATATTCATAATATATGCAAAACCACCGCTGTCCATGGACAGTGTTCATTGGAATTCAAGAGCGAGCTTCAAACCTTTGACAACTGCTTAAGTAATTAGTTGCTGGGAGAGCGACACCCTCCCTCCCCAACCGCCCCCCCCTCACTTCCTCCCACCCTCCTCCCTCTGCATAACTGCTGAAACGGCCAAGTAAATATTAGAGCATTTCCTCTTTTTGGGTTTGATAGCTTAATTGAATGTGTTTTAGGGGAAAGGCTGCAGGAGTTCTTTTTTGTTTTAGTTGGATATGAAATTGATTGTTGTTTAGATTCAGTTTGTATTATGTGTGTTTGGAAGTGCAAAAACTGGAACACTTTTATTTTCTTAATTTGTTTAAAATGAATTCAACTAAAAATCCATTACATTTGAATGTGTAGTTAAGAGAAACGGAACAAATTATCTGAAAAAGCAAACGTCAGGGTGGAATTTTAATCAAATATCTTAAATTTTGCATGACTGAAAAGTCTCACAACATGCTCATAAGTTATGTAACAGTCAGTTTGTTTGGGGTTTTTTTGTGTGTATTTTTCACAAGGCTCCTCATGCCTAATTCTGCTGGATTTGACTTACAGATTTGGGCCAATGTATTATTAATAGCGGACAACAAAGAACAACATGTTTTGTGTTGGAACAATAGCAGAATCCAGTGTTGGACACAGACCTGTGCTGCTTCTCTGCTGTGTCTTCACTCTACAACCCCCCCCACCCCGACACACACACACACACACACACACACACCTCCCGCCTCCCCTGCAAACTGCTAGTCACTGGTCAGTTCGTCAAGGCTGGGAGCTGCTGCACAATGAGAATCATGCCTGAATTGGAGCACAGCCAAAGCCCATTCAAAGCAACTCCCCATGCCTAACGCATTACCCCGGCTTATTAATCTGAAGAGACCGTGTTTTTGTGTTTACTAAGCATGATTCGCTTCTAATTACAGTGAAATAATTATACTTCAAAGGGGGCAGGGAGCCAGGATAAGTGTTCAAAGACGAAAGCACCTCTCGTCACAGGGAGAACTGCTTGCCACAACAATGCAGGACAGCAAAATTAATCAAATGGATGGCGGAGATATTAAAGTCTCTTAATGTAATCAGTCACTTTACACACAGAAGAGCTCAGTAGGAGTGAATTTCAAAAAAACACAACAACACACGTTTAATATTTCTGTGCATCTGTTCATCATCATTAAATGATTTTTACAGCGATACCATGAAATTGTCATAATTTACATTATTATAAATGATTAGAAAATTATTCAAAACAGCAGATCCTCTCCACGGGCATCAAGCATTTATAGACGCGGTATACTCAGGTTTTTTAAGATGGTATTAAAAGGACTTCAGATCATCACTGAAGCTTATTTGCGGACAGCGTGAACTAACAGCTGACTAACCGGGTGTAATATGAACATGTAAGCCTGACTTCAAGGCTCGGTCTGCAGCCATGGCTGGTGTGAACAATTGGACCACCCCTTTTTACGAGCACAAGTGTCCTTGTCCTTGGTAAGGCGAAGGTCGGTGCGTTCCCCCCTCTCTCTCCCGCTGTGACGCTTCCACTGGCCATTCATTTGGGCCTGTGATCGCTCTAATAACATCTCCGTCACATTAAAACCGAACCGGGCTGAGGAGATGTTAATACTCCCCTGCACTCGCTGCCGGGAAATTGGTCATGTATTACAACAAGTGCTTTTTAAGAGCCTCTGTGGCCAAGTCTATGGAAACGGCAGATATTCATGGCCGCCTGCATGTGAAGCTCTTAACACGGTGGATTTTCAAGTTGTGACAGTTCAAGGGAAGCAGCGCTGTTAACATATTCAGAATGGTCCTGTAGCAAGGCCATTCCTCCAATTCCTCTTTGCATCTCCACTGCTCGGCTGACAAGGTTGCCTGCGATGTTTTTATTTATTTATTTATTTTTTTTAAAGGCAGAGATTAGAGAGGAATGCAGCAAACACTCAACTCCAACGCAGGGTCTACTGAAGGGATAATACAGAATTTAAAACACCTGGTGATAAGGTGGGAACACAGACAGACCCTCGACAGACAGATAGATAGATAGATAGATAGATAGATAGATAGATAGATAGATAGATAGATAGATAGATAGATAGATAGATAGATAGATAGATAGATAGATAGATAGATAGATAGATAGATAGATAGATAGATAGATAGATAGATAGATGTTCACAAAACTAGGTCATAACAGCATAAAGTTGGATTGAAAAGAGAAAACTAAAAGTTTCCGGACATCACATTGGATCATAAGCACCGTTCTGCTGTGATTTCTCATCGACAAACTTTTATTTTTACATACAAGTTTGTTGTGTAAATTTAACTGCATTTGACTCTATTATCTGTTTATGTCCAAATAATGTATTTGTTTTGGTTTACAGTCTGCACGAGAAAAGATAAAGATAGATAGATGATGGATAGGGGCGGTGGTCCTCGGCTGGCTGTCACCGCTGGTCACCATGGTGAAGGAGGGATTGATGGCTCCCATTGGCTATTTAAGATGTATACATCATGTTGGTCCAGGGCTGCAGCACCCAGATGGACGCAGGCCATCCATTGTCTGTCAGGGACACAGCTGTCTGAGAAGTGCCGTCCTCCCTCCGCCTTTCTTACAGCGCTAACAAGTCTTTCACCCAACACATAGGATGATGTCGTCTATAGGGGCACGAGGGTTTTTTCTGTCAGTGCACAAGGTTTTCAGGCAGAAGAGGAGGACGAGTGCTAGACTGCATGTACAAGTCTGCTGACACCACATCAGAGCGGCAGAGCTCACAGTGGTTTGTTATTCCCTTTTGTCTGCAAAGAGGAAAAAATGATTTTCAGTGTTATATTTTTGAAGTGCAGGGACTTGAGAATCTAAAGGGAGCATTGTGAAAAGGTGAAGGATACACTAAAGGAAATTGTTATTGCTGCTGTTTTATTTCTAAAGTCAGTGAGACTGGTGAAGTGCTGGAATATTTGCTTTTGTCTTACAAGGACGAGGTGCAGCTCAAGTATCAGTTATCGATTTTTACAAATACTCTGCTTCACATAATGGATCACAAAATAAGAGCTGTGTTTTTATTCCAACACCCTTATACATATGAATAAAAGTCCAGCTAAGTACTTATTTAAAGGTGGTCTGCGCCTCACAGGGTAGCTACGGAAAACTCTCATTCTTATAATTGTGTCCACTCTGACCACTCAAAACAACTATACCTGGGCCTCAGTGCTCTCTGAAAGGAGCTTTTTATAAGATATGCTATAGCTATGTAGCTATTGTTGTCATTTACAGCTGCATACTTGGCACTTTAGAAGAAAAGTTGCGAGTTCAGCATCAAACTTCATCCTTTCACCTGACAATGACTTTCTCCAGCAATGGACAGCAACGCCAGTGTTAACTCTCTATTATTTTCGTCTTCTGAACTTAGCACTCTAACAAGCTTACCGTAGCATGGCGGCTAGGAGCAGAGCCAAAAACAGCAGTGGGCATGACCATTTTAATCCAAAAGCATGTAATTTCAACTTTAATTTTGTAAGCAATATACCGTTTGTGTTAATCCGTGATGTTGTTAGATTTGCACAGAGCTTGGCTTCCTACTCAGCTAAGATAATAGTCTGTATTTTCAGTCTTAAGACCCTTACACATAAAAATTGCCATCAAAAACATTCAAAATGCAACAGACGCGATAATTCTAAGTTTCGCTTTGCATCTGGTGGTTCTTTTCCGCCATGTTGTGCCTTAAAGGGGACATATTATGGAAATATCACTTTTTGAAGGCCCTTTATTTGGGTGTTTGTCTTGCCTTCCGGCCACCAAAATGTGAGAATTGACAAAAAGATCTGTAATGTGCAGGCTCCCTAGGTTGAAATCCACTTGATTTTACGAGCTGTTGTCTTCCAGTGATGTAACTAGGTTTCGAATTTGCATAATACCACCCCTACCTGTGACCGGTAGAAGGGGCGGGGCAAGCAGTGGTTCATTTGCATTTAAAGGGACAGACACTGAAACCAGCCGTTCTGAACAGGGCTGTTTTGAGCGGATGAAAAGAGCTATGAAGTTTGGTCCTTGGAGTATTTTGACCACAGCATGTTACAGACATGTCTTTAAGACACCTGGGAACTATTTTAATTTGTGGAAAGGGGGCAGTATATGTCTCCTTTAAAACTGTACAATGCATACTCGCCATTTATCCCTCAAGTATTCAGCAGCGGTTTGTTTACGTTTGTAACATTCGTGGTCTGTGTGAAAGAAGAAGAAAAATATCTATGAATTACTTGCATGAAAAATACGTCCCCCGCTGTGTGAGGGCCTTCAGTGAGGAGAGGTGATTTCCACAAAGTGTTGAACTACTCCTTTGACCAAACCAAAAGCAGGAGTGACAATACACACATACACATTCCTTCCAGCCAGCCAGTTCATCGCTTCCCCCTGTGGTGTGAGGTGGGACCAGGGAAGCATGGAGTTATTCACTGTCTGCCTACTTGCTTCTAATAGTCTGGCACAGCGTGACTGACGCTGCCCCTCTCAGCCGTGATTGAGTGTATTGATCCGGAGCCGCTGCCGCCGGCGTGCTCCCTGGACAGCAGGCGGGAGGAGACCGACAATCAGATCCTTCACGGAGGGAAAAAGCCCTCCTCATCTGCCTTAATCATCCGATCAATGATTAGCACGCCGGCCCACTCATGTCTCTCTCATCTCCTCACTCTCTCTGCCTGCCCTAAGTTTCTGTTTTATCCTCACTTCCTCGTCTTTTATTGTGTTTGACGCTGCCTTTGCTACGAGGAAGATGAGGAAAGAAGAGGAGGAAGTTGATTCTAGGTGGAGAGAGGACGCTGATAGTGGTTGTGGGCGTAGCGGTGGGTTGGGGTGTAATGGAATCTGACAGTAGGAACTGTTGCTGCTTTTTGGGGTTGGGATGCTTCCACCCCCCACCTCTACACCTCCCCCTCCTCTCCTAGCCCTCCTCACCCCTCCCCGCTGTCGCCGGTATCCAATGGTGCACTCCCTCCCCCCCTCCTCCTCTTCGTCCGACGTTGATTGGGCAGCAAATTGCTCCCATCACCTGGCATTAGTCCAAGTCTCACCAGTCAAAGCTTTTAATCTGATCATTATCCTGGTGCTAAGCGGCAGCAGCACAGCTTCTGTTTGCTGGAGCAAGATATTGTGGCTGATTGAGTGAGGCGGGCGGCTATAGAATTTCAGCTCCGTCGCCGTCGAACCGTTTAAATGTGTGGATTATCAGAACTGGATCATGTGACCTCCCCTGTCTGTACGCTCCACTCCTCAGGCAGCTCCTGCCTCTCTCTTCTACTTTTGTCTTTCTCTTCCTCTACTTCTTCTTTGATTTGCTTCCACTCCCAAGGTTACCCCCGTAAATACATTTTGTGTCCTCACACCCTTATGGAGCACAATGGAGGCAAATAGCAGTGTTATTTTGCCATTCAGCAGAATTTTCTGACCATTTCACCATCTTCCACTCTCCTGGCAACATGTCCTTCAGAGAGGTGATCATGCCTCAGCTCAACATATTTTTAAAGAGTTTATTCTTTGCCTTTCAACTTGCACAAATGGAACAAGGACTTATCTTGAGTGAAGCATGCACTGAAAGCTCATGGTGAGTGTATCTGAGGGTGGCAAAAGTAGCAAAGGGTGAGTGTACCATTTGTCCTGAAAGTTATGGACAGAGGCAGCAGGAGAAAGACAAAGAGAAAGAGAAAGAAATACTGAGGTGGAGGCTCTTTGGGCATGCCATCCACTTCAGCTGCCTACTCACTGAATGTTGTGGCATTTCAGTAAAACTTCTCAAGGCTACAGCTCTTTCCCCAAGAAGGACAAAAAGTTTAGCGCGACAGATCGGTCCAGAAGCTTAATGATCTGTTTCTCTTTGGGTGTAATGCAAACCATCCACCAACCCCCTTGTTGATTGCATTTTGAGTACAGGTTTGTTTCCATCCACACATTTTTATGCACAATAAGTTGTATCGAATTAAAAATGCCTCATGGAAACAGTAAAATTCGATTTAATATCGTGAATAACAAATATCGTGAGTGATAAATGCCGATGGAAACAGTTCTTTGTCGGAAAAATGTGAATTGCGATCACATTTTACGTCGATTCTGCTACGTATTTCCAGCTTTTCAGAGACACGGCTGGAGTAAACAAAGATGCAAGGGGACAGACGGACAGATAGGCTTTTCTGTGAAGAGTCTTTCAACCTACGATCTCCCAGAACTGATCGGAGCGCTGCCGTTCGTTCCCAAACCACAGGTCACTTCCACTGTCATGTAGCATTAAGCTAATGCTAGGTGCATCTGCATCTTCATCAAAACGCTCAGTGGTTTCTAAGGCAACTTTGGAAACACCTTAAAATGCAAGTAATCTATTCAATACACCAATCGATTGATCGCAAAACAGCGTGCGGCGTCATTACGCACAAGTTTCTATTGGATTTACAGCTCTTAGATGGAAACGCACTTTCACCGGCTTTATTCGCATTAATATTTTAAGCGATCTTCAGATAATTCGATTGACAAGTGGATGGAAACATAGCTAGTGTCTAGCACATGATTACAGCAGCCCTTCACCGTACACGAGGAAAAACTGCAGCCGACGGCTAAGTGCTCATTTTCAATTATGTTCTATTAGGAATTCCAGCATCTCCTGCCCCTCGCAGAGAACCCACTCCTGCTGCCCACCCACTAACCTACACACACTCAAATCCGCCACCCGAATGGGCCAAGAGCCCGCAAAACACGCCAGGCGGCGAAACAATGCATGATGTAAGTTTGGAGAGCGTCGAGAGGCCCTTCACGTGGAGAATCAGCCCGCAACCCCGTCTCTCGAGATGTAAGGGCGGGTGATGGGGGAGGGGAGGGGGAAGACGCAGAAACAAAATGACTGTTTTTAGAAGATCCACTTCTTCCTGATGAAGAGAAAACCATCCCTCCCTCCTACCCCGCTTTGTGCAAATGGCCCTTGTGGACACAGAGGATAACTAACACTAGAGATGGGTAGTTATTGCTCAAGTAGCGTTCTCTAACTCGCAAATGGCCCTTTTAAATCTGCGTGGAGGGGCTTTTCTTTAATATAAATGCTGGAGAGCTCCCTCAAAGTAAATGAAGTAAAGAAATTAGAAGATTAGAAAAAGAGTGGGAGAAGTTAATTCCTACACTCGCAAGTTACAGACAAAGAACTTATGATTGACTGTGTTTTATTATAATTGACAGAGTTTACATAGACACAGGGGTTAGTCCGAACAGGCGATGGACAGAAATCAACCTCCCTGTAAGTGACTAATGTGTGACATCAGTCTTCACCAGTGGCCGACTGACAGCCAGTCTATTTGGTGTGACATGAAACAACCACCCTGTTGTTTCACTTCCCGATTCCGGAGGAGTTGATGGAGGGTGTTGATTGTTGTGTCGTTCCCATGACAAACAGGAGGCAGGGGAACCAATTAGTTGCAGCGGCTTTTAACATTCCCCTCAAACCGGGAGGAGATGCAGAGGTTTGCGCTGGAGTCTGCCACTGGCTTAATTATAAAGAGGGGATGTTTTCCCAAGGCCAGCGCATGCAGACATATTATTAATTTATTCTCCTAGCATGAATACATTGAGGTTTTTTTTCATGCAGTGTGTTTTGGATACATATCCTCCACTATAGCCATATTTATTTATTGTGCACCGATGACTATACACTTTGTCTGGGCAACGTTAAGGACAGGAAAACAAGATTGCCCACAGGAAATTTGATAATTGAACAGGCGAAATAAAAAAGAAAGAGTGAATTGAACACATTCTTTTATGGTAGACTTAACCTCACCGTAGCCTTCAGTTGCAGCGCTCTTTCTCTTCATAATCTCCCCCCTCCCTGGGGTCATGGGAGGCTGAGGTCTATATCAGCATATTTTCTGCAGTAGGCAGGGATGACCTCCTCAGGTCAGCAGTCTGTCACAGGGTCAATGACAAGTCTCTTAATTTCAATTATATATTTAAAATGGATCCAAAGATATTGAACGTATTATATGGTTGCTATGTACAGCTGCGTGTTATGTTAGTTATGGTCTTGACACTGTCAGGTTAAATATTTTATCTGAGGCTCTTAGCACTGTATTTTAACCATGTATTACTGTGTATCTTGACTGGGGATGCACTGGTCTGATGTTCAGATTGGATATAGGCCCAGATATTGACTAAATAGCTTGATCGGGTATCGGATAATGGTGATGTTGATCTATTACCTTCAGTTCTATGTTTGTGCTACTGTCTGGAAGTATTTCACACTTGCTACGGCAACAATTTCAATGGCTTCTTGCAATATCTGCAATGGAAATGTTGCAAGTTGCATTGTAAAGTACATTTGGATCGGTATTGGGTATTGGTATTGGTATTGGTGCATTCCTGATCTTGACATCAGTGGAAAAGAAAGAAACCTAAATGGTGTTTGACGTTGAGAATAATAAATGACTTTAGCAGTATGCACTGTGTTGACTATAACTGCTATGTTGTTGAATGCTGTTGAAATATTGGAGGCGATAAAACTTTGCCGATGTTTAGCCACTTTTCTAAAAACCGAAACGCCATCAATCAAGGAAAATTGGCCAAGAAAACCCAAAGTGCAACAGCATTAGCTGGGTTTCCTGCAGTTTTCAAGTGTTTTCATGGTGGATTTTTTTCCTCTTCTCCTAACAAATCATCTGCCGGCTGCTGCTGACTTGTTGGACTTCACTGTGCAAATGGTTCACCACATACGGCAGCTGCAAGCTTTCGGGCCAACTTGTTGAATTTGATGGATAGTGAAAAGGCCTTGGGGCTGCATGTGTTGGCCCTCCCTACCCCATGCTTTCTTTCCTTCTTTCCTGTCTTTGTTTCTTCCTCTCCGACTTACTCTGCGCGCCTATTGATTATCAGAACTTGCTCTCAACACTCGGATGCATTACCTTCGTCTCCTCAGCGTGCCTTCGCTGCTCCGACTGTTGGAGGTTCTCCAGCACTCTCCAAACAGGTCTGATCCTTAACAAAGGTGAGGGGCTGCAGCTCGTTGTGTTCCTCGCACAGCAGAGGTGAACGCGGAGAGGTCTTGTGTTTCCTGGCACACGATTCCTTCAGCATGCTGTCACGTCTCTTCAACCCTCTCCTCCTCTGATGCTACCTGACAGGTGAGAGGGTGTGTGTGTAGGTGTGTTTGTGTATGTAGTTTCATGCATTCTGCAGTCGGGAGGAAAGGGTGCGAGGAGGAGGAGGAGAAGAGGTGGGAGGTATGTAAGGAAGTAGGAGACGAGGGGGAGCTGGGTGTATATGCATTGTGGATCTATGTGTGTCTGTAAGCATGTGGGCATCCGTGTGTGTGTCTATTGATTTGTGTATTCGTGTGTGTGTGTGTGTGTGTGTGCCATGGACAGGGAGGGTGTGTGATGGCAGTGCCTTCAGGCTCCTCCAGGCGTAAGAATCAGTGAGCAGGTGGAGCGCACCGGCAGTGCTGTCTTCTGACGAGTCCCCGCCGTCTCCTGTTTTGTCAGGACCCCTGGAGCGAAGACCAGGGAGTGTGTGTGTGTCTCTGTCTGTGTGTGTGTGTGTGTCTCTGTCTGTGTGTGTGTGTGTCTTGAGTGGTTGGGATGCACTGTGATCATTAGGATTCACAATGGCTTTGACAGCGGGGCTCTGGAGCAGTGGACACAGCATATGCCTAGGGAGATATCTGGTTGGCTGACTGGTTACCTCACTGCACTAACTTCATCCACTCTTGCTTCGAAAACCCAAATCCTGAATTTCCCTCAGACGTACGTGTGTGCGGTGCGGTGCGGTGCGGCCCTCTCTGGAGCCGACTCACACTATTGCATCAGGCAGGCAGGAGTCTGAATTATTCGTTCGCTTTCAAAGTTGCGATTAATTTTACATCAGTCTTGTTTTTATTCAAGTGAATTCAAAGCAGCAGCGTGTTGATTTTGTAATGTGAACATTCAGGACAGCTGGGACTGGAAAAAAAGGCTTTTATGTTGTAATAATTCTGTCTGTTTCCCCCAAAAGCATCATTTTGTTCCTACATCCAAGCTCTTTTGACAGAGGAGGAGCTGAATGTGTGTGTGTGTGACTCTCCTAAGTGTGTAAGTGGCTCAGGTGGTAAAGAAAGGACGTCCTAATAATAGGCCCCTGTCTCCACACTGGTCCACAGGCTGTAGCCGTATCGATTCTGCCTCTCCATCTCCTGCGCTGCCCAGCATCGTTATAGACCAGATACCGAGGGTTTAGTTTGGAATCATGTTGCAGCGCAGAGGCAGCGATTCCTCCCGACCCGAGCTGGATAAAGCCGAACGCCCTGGGGGAGAGGCAGCAGTGGTTTTTAATTGTTTGTAGTGTTAGTTGGCCACGCTGGAGGCGAGCTCTCCAGGGACGGGCCTCCAGCCAGGGTCCTGACCTCGCTACGTACACACAAACACCAATGACAAAATGAACACACACATGCCCAAAGCCTTGGACAGGTACACTGTACCTGAATGCACACTAAACACATGAACATACATGATGAGATAAGCCAGTTAACATTAACAATATCAATGTGAGAATCCACTATGAGATTTGGACCATTATTTTGAAAACCTTCCTTTTTATGGACAGTGAAAACTGTAATGCTCAATGTGGCACTATATAGTAAATAGGAATAAAAATGTCAAATAATACTTTAGCTGCTTTTTGTGATTTGATATGAATGGAAGTGATTGTGTTGTGTGTCGTCTCCTGTCAATCACCGGCCCCTGAATCCGATCCAATCACACCTGAATCGAGGCAAACTCAATGTTGTGATATCAACATTTGTTAAATTGTTGTCCATTGAATTGATACAATATTTTTTTACCCTTGGGAAACATATTGTACGAGCTGAGATACACTTTGATTTTTGCTTTAAAGTGCTGTTGAAGGCTATAAGTCTATAATCTTTGGCGACAGTTAAAACCCAAATGGACTTCTTTTCATAAAGAAAATCTAAAATCTTCTCCGCACACATTTTTTTTTCTCTCCCCTCCTCCTCTGTAGAAGTGGTTGTTTTATCCTTTGATCCACGGTACATTAAAGTAATACTGTGGGTTTGAAAAACCATTAGATGGCCTTTTGCAGGGCAGCAGGTCTCTTTTAAAAGCACAACGAACCTCTGTACAGATCAGGTTAGAAACTTAGTTAAAGGCACAATAACACATAGTCTCAAATTAGTCTTAAATGGTGTTAGCCCTCAAATAAGACCATTGACTCCTGACCTGTGCTGTTGCCATCCAATTACACCTACGGCTTTTTTTTTTCTTCCTTCCATCTCCCCCCCTGTTCTCAGTGAGTTTGCGATTTTCTCCGATTCATCCGAGAGTTAAAATATTCACATGTTGTGTCTTTTGTCTTCGCCGCCCGCCACCTGTCTGACTGTCTGTCACGCTCTCTCTGTGTCTGTCTGTCTGTCAGGGTGGCAGGTCTTGTTGAATAGAGAGTGGGTCATCTCCCTGACAGAGCTCAACTGGTAGTTATGGCAGCCTCGCCACGGCTGGCTGGCTCCACAGTCACCAGGAGACGGGGACGAAGGGGGGGGGGGGGATCATCAAGCCTGTGTCCTCCTGCTCCAGCACACACACACACACACACACACACACACACACACACATCTGTAGTCCACACACTCACACAACATGCACCCGTAATAACAACGGCGCAATGAAGTTGTAAGATTATTGTGACAGACAAGGACGTTATCTGTCAGTTTTATAACCTTACCTGTAGCTTACAAATTACACTTACACCATATTGCCACAATTTTGACTTAAAATTTAAGTGAACTCTGATTTTACTTCAGCTAATAAATAGATGTATATATATTCACTGTCATTGGACACATAGATATTTGATAGTTAGCCAGTTTTTTTTGTAATTAACTTTTTTTTTTTTTTTTGATTCCACATATCAATATTCCATCAACATTTTACATATAGGTACAGTTTTCCAACAGTATAAAACATTCCTATATATTCTATTCCTATACATAGATAGACATAAATTCTCAAGTAAAGTTACAGTAGAGTAAATGTGAAGTAAAATAAAACACTTTCCTTATTGTTACACCTCTCTTGCATTGTCCCTTTTCTCCTGTTGGAGGGTAAACATAACAAAGACACATATGAACAAGTTTGTAGCCTGAACCAAGGGGGTCAGTAATCTACAACACAGTGTCCTTACTACACAAAGTCTGCTCTCAGAATTAACCCAGTTTTCCCAGTAATTTTTTAAAAATATCTGTTTTTAGTCTCCATTCTATAAATATTAAGCATTACCTCGACCCAATCCTCCATTTTTGCTGCATCTGATTTTAGCCATTTTCATTTTTTTTTAGCTGCCACCAACATTATTCGAAATAACCATGAGCATTTGAACCTAACTATGTGTTTTCTAGAGTTCATGACTATATTCTTCTGTTAATGATAACCTCAGTTGTGTTGTGTGATGATGATTTGTTTATACCAGCTTGCTAGTTAGTTTACAATTTAGCCTGTACTTGCTATGTGAACTTGCTTCACTTTCCGAGTGGAATATATTTGATTTTATTCATAATTTGGGGATTTTTTTTTTTGTTAAAGTAAGTTATGTTAAACAAGAAACAATATGTTCTTTCTTCTTGGCTTTTTTTCAGTGTGAAGAAAGCCAAGAAGAAAGACATATTGTCCGTTTTGACACCGCTGTGCTGAGCTTTGGGTCGGCACCCGGTGTATTTTCAGACTGTGAGTCGAGCACGTCAGTTTCTTTTGTTTCGTATTGTGTATTAATGTCCTTGTTTGTTGAGAACAGGTGGAGAACACACATAAAGTTTAATAACCAGGGGGCCGACAGTCTTCCTCCTCCTCCTCCTCCTCCTGCTGCCTCCTTGTCTTGAAGCTCAGACATTGTTCACCCACTTTGTAGAAATCAATACATATGCAAAAAGATAGCAGAATTACAAGTTTGATTGATATTTCCAACATAAAATGAGCGGGGAACTGAAAGGTATAGTTCTCTCAGCTCTAATATATTTTGACTCCTCACCATGAGGATAGTTACCATTAAGTGGGGGGGATAGGGGAAAAAAAGACATAATACTCTACCAGCCAACGTCCCAGTTATTCCACAAAGCCAATAGTGTTTTAATCTTCTTCGCCACTTAATGTCCCATTTAAATGTTCTGCAGCCTTCAAATATGAATCATGAATATCTGCACCCGGGGGTTGGCCAGCTCAGTCTATTAGAATACATCACTACTCTACCAGGGGACCACTTTGTGCATCCCTCTAAAATGTATCATATCTCCACTGTAGAGAGGGAGACATGACTTCATGTGTCTTGTGATGTAAGTATTATTACAATTCATGAAATTCAAACACTTATGGCAGGGCCATTAATTTGAACCATAAGCTGTTGGGGAGAGATTTACAGTGGAGTTAAGGGCGATCGCACCATTAAAAGACTTGGGATGGAGAGAGAGAGAGAGAGATAACTGGTTGGAGCTGGAGCTCAGCAATAGCAGCAGCTGTTTGAATTTTCTTCATGTATAAATGCAGCAATTAATATTTTTTTGTTTCATGCTCTCAGGTCAAATCCGCAAACATTTCCTTCAGAATTAGAGGGGGAATAGTGGAGCTCTGAAGGTTCACCAGTTAAAACATAACCCCTGACTTCTGCCTCGGCTCCATCTCGGTCTACAAAGTGCTGAATTTTGCATGAGCGCCTGAGCGTATAGCAACTGGAACCCTATAGCGTTGTTTACTGATACTTCCTCGAGGCGTCTCATTCCGCGCAGCCCATTCTGATAAGAGCGCGAGCAGCTGAGACCTGTCTCCCGTCGTTGCTGTGTGATGGTCTTGTTATACAGCGGGAGCATGAAGAAACAACGGGCAGAGGTCAGGACATGCAGACATACTTCTCTGCTTCAAAATGACCAATCAGGAAGTCTGCTCCCAGCCAATGTTCGTTTCTCAGATACAGCCGGTACAAACTGACATGTGACTCACTGCAGAAATTGTCTGGGTCGTTCCTCAGTGCTGTAAGTGCAAGAAGAAATGTATTTCCCTGCTCCGGGAAAATCGATTTTTACTGCGATACAGTATGACAAATACAAACTTTTAAACTGTATTTAGTGAGAGATGACGTAGCCTGTCACACTGTATCTGTATCCATTACTGTAGCAGACAACGTGGAAACAAGACTGCCTATCTCGCTCCACAGGGCAAACATCTACAGATTTTTCAAGAATTCATCACATGCATCATTTTCTCTGTGTTTTATTTGAAGTATTGATCCACACGGAGATGTATTTGTGGTTTTCAGCACCAAAAACCATCGCATTTCCTCTCTCTGGTGCTCTGAGGGTAATGAACCAATCAGATGAGACTCTGTCTCGTAACGTTCTGTTATTATCTCATAGCGTGGTGAATGTGCAGGTCACAACTTGTCCACCAGAGCGTTTTGGAGTTGTTGGATTGTGTATTTGATGAGTTTGATGAGGGAAACCAAGAAATCCCATTAGCCTCCATAGTGTAGCTCTGAGCAGCTCGCGGCTCTGCTCCGCCGTTCTAAAAACAGCTTGCACCGACAATTAAAGGTAACGAACCTACTGCTAAAACTATAGGGATTATGGCATTGGGCCAATTTGCCAAAATGTTGAACTATCCCTTTAAGTGGAGCAGAGGCGCGGCTGAAGTCGACTGTTTTGTGACATCACAAAGACACAGATTGTCTGACGGTGCATTTTAAAGGCTGTGTGTGTATTTTTCTGTGAACTTGGCACTTTGTCCTAGTAGATATCAATAATCAAAGAAGACATGGACATCTGCTTTTATACGATATTGAACCTTAAGTTTAGAGGCACTACTAGACAATGCAAACTTTATACTATACCTATTCTATCCTTAATGTTACTTGACTTGACACAAACACAAATAGGTTCTTGTCAACTGAACTGGGTTAAATAATGAGTCCACTCCAGCTGCGAGAAGGAAATTTTTTTGAGTTTTAGTTGAATCTGAGCTGACTGTAATCTGCTGCGAGCGGCTCGGGCTCCGTGTTTGCTATCATTTGTCACATGGCCGCAGTGTTATGGGTTCAAACAGAAATTTGCAATGGCTCATTGCACTCCAACAGCACACTTTTCCATCTCCACTCTCCCCTTGGCCCAGTTTCATTATCCTCAAGGTATTCAAGGAGTAATGGCTTCGAGGGCCAGAAACCTATTGGCCATTTCAAGTTCCTTAGCCAGACCTTCACAGCTATTGTTCAGGAGCCGTGTGAGAGTGTTTTTGTAGAGACGAGATGGGATTTGTACAGTTAAATGAAACAGTATTTTTGCTCACAACCCTTTAATCCCTTTTAAGCCAAACACCTGTGATAAACGCAGATTTCAAGATGTTTGATGATTTAAATACACAGTCGGATTTAACAGCAGAGATAAGACACTGATACTGTATCCTTATTTCCCATATGCTCAGAAATTCTGTTGTTTTCTGCGAACATTTAATATGTTTCCATGCCAGCGACAACAATTAAGTGTTTTAGCTGTGTTAACAAGTCAAAACGACTTTGTTTACATCCCTAAAATTCAGGTGCTGTGTCGTCTCCACAGAGAGAAAGAAAAGAAAAAAGATGAAGAAGTGTCTTTACATGTAAACATCGTCTGAGAACCAGGCCGTCTTTTTCTCCGAGGAGCTGCTGTAGTGTAACTTCAGCTCCATTGAGCATCACCCTTCACTGGGTTTGAGGTATCTGATTGAGTCCATCCATGTGGAGCGCTATTGAATCAAAAGAGTAAACCTCAAGGACATGGTCCACCACACACACTTCTGCTGTGTGTGGAAAGCTTAGGAAAATCCTCGCACGTTACAAAGAAAACCTCAAAAAACACTCAAAACATGCGAAGGAACTGTATCTCGCGCAGGTGCATGCACTTAATGATGACTAGTGTTATGAATAGGTGCAGTTGTGGGTTTAAAATCGGAATAATATGAAGTTAAATTGACATTTTTACTGTCACTGTTTTGTATTCAGCTCAAGAGGCTGTAATGGAATAGCAGCCAGTGATTTATCATTTAATCTCAGCATGCGTAATCTGTTCTCCACAACCCCAGTGAGATGTTTTTCCTCATAATTATATTGTTCTTGATTGTCGGGGCCGTTGATTCGCATTAATGGTTGAAAGGCAAATTCTTGTTCAGAGGGAGATTTGTCTCAGCAGAGAGAGAGACGCAGGGAGCTGCTGAGAGATGGACTGGTCAGCAACAATAACCCTGCACTCACCACTGCAGGAGACAACGCCGGACCGCCGTAGACTCAGCTACACCTCTCAAGTGGTTAATTAAATGAGTCCAAGCACAGTGCTAGTGTGCAACGCTTGGTTTACCATAAACAATGTGATTAAAGCGGCCATGGGCCAGCCAGAATGTAGAGTTGGGAGAAAGAAAAAAAAAACAGATCACCATGGAGATGTGTGAGGGGAGAAAAAAAAAGGTTTGAATGCAGATAGGGATGTCATTATTACTTTTTTTATTCATTATTTTCATAATGACTGTCATTATGCGCAGGCTCTGATTGAATTCCATTTTGTTCGTCAGGTTTGTGGCGAGCGGAATAATTATCACTTAAGTGATATTAAGATTCATGCTGAACATTTTCATGGTCAGCCACAGGCAAAGGGACATGCTCGTCTTTGAATATAAAAGAAAAGACAAAGAAATCTAATGTTTTTTTGTGTTTTTTTTCTCGCTGTGGAAATTAGTTGTGACTGATTGGAAACAGGGACAGAAATAATATTGGTCTTATTTTGAGAACTGACTCACAGAGAGAATTTTTTCCACCACTCTCAGCAACATGTTGCACATAAATGTCAGATTAATTATAATTGTGTTATGGTTTTGGTTTGATTGCTTGTACTGTAAGTAGATTCATCTGTCCTACATGTAAAACTCAGATACAGTCATCAGCATTGGTACAGTAGAAACTGATGAAAACAGATGATTACATCACTGGAAGTGTAATTATCTGTGGACTAATTCATTTAGGCTACAGCATGTGAAATATCAGCATTGATTAAATCGGTGCAGCCATTAAAAAAAAAAGGAGGAAAGATAATATGGATTTTTAGCTGCAAAGAGACTCATCCACTCTTTTTTTTCTCAGTTTCCACTCAGAACAGAACAAATCACATCAAATGTAGCATCGACAGTTACAGTCGTTGTGATCAAACCTGTGTTAAGTGTCAACCCTTACTAATTGACTATTTAGTGACATTTGCATTTTGATCATGACACAGGATCCTACTCACATCGGTGCTGCCGAGGCGCCCGCGTGCAAGGCAGCGAATCCCCCGGCAGCGTGCAGACAGAGTCCTGGGTTCTTCAGCTGATGGTCTGGAATAAGGAAAACTTCAGGCTCAGATCCAGACGACGCCTCTGACATGTCGACGTGAGTGGTTTCACGAGTTTCAGACGCTTCATCTTTTCCATCCACGTCTAACAAATTTCAATCAGAAATTGTCTCATTAACCCTTTAATAGCCAGTTCAAAGTCAGAATAAAATCATCTTAACATTACACAGTGGTGGAAAGAGACTGTGGAGTATTTATTCTTCAATTCCACTAGGGAAATACTACATATGCTGTATATCTATAGGTTATTAATTGACAGTTCAAAATCCACCTCCAGCTTAAATGCAATAAATGACAAAGATAGAAGGCTTTTATTTTGACATGAAAGCAGGTTTTTTTTTTTTATTAATAGTAATGGAGTATTTTTACATTATATAAATATTAGCTTTTACTTTACTAGGGCATATTTAATGTTAATATGTGTGTTGCATGTCAGGTTTTGCAGATTTAAATGATGCATTCACTGGTCCATCAGTGGGTCAGGTAAACTTCTAAACATTTTCTATACATTGGCTCCTCTTGATCTGGTTTTAAATTGTACAAAAATGACTTTTTGAACCAGTGACCTCACATGACCTCTGTTATTGTTGTTGTGTTTTCCCCCTTCCTTCATCCTAATAAATTCTATTATAATATTTGTATTCATGTTATTTATTACAGTAGGATGTCAGATGGGGTTAAAACATGAGACATTCCTGATTCTTGAATATTGTGGTTAATATTTGATGTTTTTTTTCCTATTAGTGTGGATGAACTTTTTCCATTTTGACTCCTCTGCTCGCACGTCGGAGAAGCGTGTGTCAGCGCTTGTCTTCCTGTCTTCTCCCCTCTCTCTCTGCATCTCTCTCTCTCTCTCGCTGCCTGGTACAAGCAGCGGGCGGGCCGGCAGCCTACCAATGTGTTCAGTGAGGGGATTTGGCCGGGCTCTAATCAATCACTGACAGATTACCTCCAAAGCCACTTCCACAGCCATTAAAGCAGGACAAATGCAGAATTGCAACTGAACAAGTTGGAGTTTTTAAGCCAACACCAGGACTTCCTGGTTATTTGTCAAAGTCACTGCCGCTGAGCCGCATGAGTGGCTGCGCGAGTGTGTGTGTGTGTGTTGTGCGTATGTGTGTGGGGCTCAGAGGAAAGCTGGTCAGGCATTCGCTCTGTGTGTGTGTGTGTCAGGGAGAATGAGGGAGAGAGCAAGAGACAGTAACAGAGTGAGTGAGTTATTGTTACTGTATGTGTGTGTATGTGTGTGTTTTTACACTCTCAGGTGTGCGTGCGTGCGCGTGCGTGCGTGTGTGTGTACACATGCCGTGGGCTGTGTCGCTCTCGGCCCAGTGGAGCTTACAGTAAATCACATTCCCTTTATTGCCAAATTTAGCAGCTTATGCTCAATAGGCTCTGCTCAAATATACGCTGTGTCCCATCAGGGCGTTAGTCTGGGCTCATAAAAGAGGATCGGCCACACACACGCACACACACAGACACACACACTAGCCATTCCCTCCTCTATTCTCCAACATTATTTCCCCTCGTCTTTATCTGAGCACTGGAAACAGTCTAATCTCTTCTTCTTTCTCCCTCTGGATTTTCCTGCTTTGAGATTGTACACCCCCCCTCCCCACCTCAACTCCTACCCCCCATTCACTTGGGCTTTGTTTATACCAGCGTACACTTCATAGGGAGACACTAAGAAATTGGATATCATCATTTCCACACTGTATTACCAAGGGAGCAGGGTCTATTCTAAAGAGTGGACATTTCATCCTATAAGCTTCCCGTCTCTCCTTTTTGTGCAAATTGATTGTGACATTTTTACGTCGTCGCAGACATGGCAGGTTAAGTGATGATAATTATTTAGAAGAGATGAATAAAAAAAAATCTGAACAGTGACATCAAAGCAAGTAGGTTTTCTGTTTCTGTTCTGTTGCATGTTTTTTTTCCTTATTCCGCAAATACGGAGCGTTTTATTCGCACCAGAAGGTTTGATTAGCTTTGATTAAGCTCTTATTCTGAAAAGCCGGCTTTGTTTTCACTTGTTTTCACATGAACAAGAGTGTGTTATTTCATTTATTTTTAGAGTATGTATTAAGAGGAGGGAGGGGCAAAAAAAAAAAAAAAAAAAAAGCATAAATAAAAGTGCAGATTTGAAGTGATGCAGGCCGACACTGGAAGTCCACAGGCAGTGGAGTTGAAATTTAGCTGGTCATGTGACTATGACACCCACCTCTCTTCCCCATCTCTTCCTCCTCCCTCCATCATGACCCCAGAGAAGGGAAGAAAACACACACACACACAGACCCCATACCAACACAGGAGGCGGGATTGTATTTGTAGGTGTGTGCGTGCGTGTCTTTATGTGTGCATCCTTTTGTGCAGCTGAGAGTTGTGTGGGCGTCCATGCTGTGTGTAATGTGCATGTGCGTGCGTATGAGTGTGTGTGTGTGTGTGTGTGTGCGTGCGCGTTCCCCCACCCCCCCTACCCCTCCTTCTCCCCTCCTCCTATTCAATTAAGAGCTTAAGCTCATTAGTGGCAGACTTACATCATTACCTCTCCAATGGCTAATGAGTTAAAATCTATTTAGATTTATGTTGCCGTTAAATCGCCTCCACCGCAAACACACACATACACACACACATACATGCAGGTTGTGTCACAATCACAAATCAGTAAAAAAAAAAAAAAAAGGGTGTTAGAAAATTAAAACCTCAAAGTGTCCTACACAAGACTTCCCACATCAGTGTGTGGAGCCTTTTATAGCATCACTGCATATTCAACACACTTGAATGATACCTTTGCCTT
This sequence comes from Trachurus japonicus, assembly GCF_045865225.1. Classification (NCBI taxonomy): domain Eukaryota; kingdom Metazoa; phylum Chordata; class Actinopteri; order Carangiformes; family Carangidae; genus Trachurus; species Trachurus japonicus. The sequence continues at coordinate 9,442,257 of NC_140908.1, read as the reverse complement.
CAGTGTATGTAAATCAGACAGAAAGCCTGGTAACACACACATCTACACACACACACAGTCCACAACACAACACAAAGCCCTGTTTTCTCTCACTTAAAGCGTTGTAGGATTTTTCTAATTACTAACTAATAATCAGCGCTGCATAAAACACAGAATAAGAAGAAGGAGAAGGTTTCTTCTTTATGGAGCTGTTACAGCAGTTATTTGCCTTTTCAATCAATTTTAATTACAAAAGAAATCCTTGATTGCATTGCAGGCGTGACCAATTAAATGAATTGATGGAGTTATATATATAAATTTATATATTTATACATAAAAAAGACAATTAATTACAGTGTGTTGTAATGTGCTGTAATAAACAAAGGTGGAGGTACAAAGGAAACAACTGATGGTGACTCAGTGCTGCACTCTTGACCCCTCCCTTCCTCTCGGATCACACTCTCCAGCTTCATGTGTGGGTTCGATTCCCTCGCTGTCTCAAACTTACTGCAGCGAGGTGCCGGTGCCTCCTCCCTCCATCATCTTTGATGTCTTGTTTAACCCCCCTCTGATGACGCTTTGATAACGAGCTAACTGGGACATTTTCACTCTAATTAGCGCTTCCACTGCTGAAACCATATTGCTGCTATAATTATCACTGGGAGACACGGACGCGGACTGTGGCGCCGGCATCCTCCGTCCTCACCCCAGGAGGTGGGCAGATATGGGTGTTTAAAGTGCAGCTATTATTACCTCATTGGCTCTTACTGATTGATATTGATTGGTCTATTGATAATAGTAAAAGTAAAGATATATGATATTCATCTCAGTTGGGAATCAAACCGCTGATCTTCTGTGTCCTGTGTTGGATGTGCTCTTTCTCACCCTGCAGCTTTGATTATAAGTGCATCATCCTTCTGCGATCTGATTGGCCGAAGCAAGTTGAGTCCCTGCATCTCATCAGCTTCCTTTAACTTATCATGATTAGTTATTTGTCAACATGTGTTTTTACTGTAATGAGTCAATGTCTGCTTGTTTGTCAGTCGATGGGAATGAAAACAAAAGAAGTCTTCACACCTTTATTTTCTTAATCCAGATAAACAGAGGTGACTTGTTAATGAGCCCGTCTCTTCTCTTTCTATCTCTTCATTTGCTCCTTCTCTCCTCACCACGTGACCTCTCCATACAAACCAGACGCCCATAACAACCTTATGGGAATAATTGGAATTGAGGATTTTCTCTCTCTCTCTCTCCCTCTCTGTCTCTCTTCTCCTCCTCTCCCCCCTCCCTCTCTTTCTCTCTCTCTCTCTCTGCAGGCGCATGCGCAGTGGGGAGCGTACTGGTCAGTCTGAGAAGCAGCTGTTCAAGGGGGCTGGTGAAATTCCAACATGGCAGTGGCTGTGGTCAGTGTTTTCCTGCGTTAACTTGGGATGGTTTCAGCTCGCACGCAACCCGGCTTAAGCTCGTCTCCAGCCCGACCGTCAGCAGCAGCAGCAGCAGCAGCAGCAGCAGCAGCAGCCCTCCCCGGGATCGATGCGACCCTGAAGCCCCACGTGAGAGGTCGACCTGTCGCTAAAAACACAGGTAAGGGAAGGAAGCGGGGAGAAGAGAGAGGGAGAGAGGGAAGGAAGGAAGGATCGTCCGGGGGATCCGCAGAGTGGTCAGCAGCAGACAGACAGCCTCTCTCCCTGCGAGGCAGCGCTCTGTGCAGACGAGCCCAATAATGCATGTGCACTTTGTGATTTGACAAGTTTCCCTTATTGCAAAAACACGCAACCTGCGCGGAAATTGGAGCGTGCGTCTTTTTTTTCTTTATTTTATTTATTTTTTAATATTTTTCTATCTCGGATTTTCAAGGAACGCACCTGCGCCACCGTTTAAAATCGCACAGGAACGGACACGTAGCTGCACTACAGGTTCCCTGTGCGGCACTCACTAAAAAAACACGCATGCACACACATACACAACTTGCGGTGCATGCACGCGGAGGCTTTTCCAGCCGTTTTTTCTCGCGGTTACGGTTACAACAAGTTGGATACAATGACACCGCAGCATGTATTTTTTAAAAGAGAGGGAGCGTTTTATTCATTTTATTTATTTATTTATTTATTTATTTATATTTGATCACAGGGCGTTATCAACAGATTTAACTTCAGTTCTGCATCACTAGTTGATTGACCCCTCTTCCTCTTCCTCCTCCTCCTCTTCTTCCTCCTCCTCCTCCTCCTCCTCTTCTCCTCCTCCTGTCATCCCGGGCTCCACTTTCTAATGAGATGCATGTAGGTTAAGATGCCTTCTCTCTATTGAGTTGCTCGCTCCAAGACTCGGAAGGGCCCACCTTTCACACGACTTGAAATCCGAGCAGCAGTGCTGGACCCCCCCCAACCCACCCCCATCCCCCAAAAAAGAAAGAAAAAGTGTCCTAATTCTTTTTATTCAGAGGGAACCCTTCTGCTTTTTCTTCCTCCAGACATTAATTCCAATGCTCTCATCTCCTCTTCCTCTCCCTCCTCTTCCTCTCCCTGTTCCAGCACGACATGATCAGCAGCAGCAGCGTCTATGGTAGGTTGATCTTCCATCAGCTTCACTTGTTATTATTCTTATTTGTTTTCTCCTGAATCACATGTTACAAGGTGTAAAACTCACAACAGCAGCAACAACAGCACTGGCTGTGTTTAAGCTTGACATGTAAATTGTGTTGTTTATTATAGGAGAAATGCACAGGTGCCATATTGAAGTTTATTTATTCATCTTTATATATTGCACACACACATACACATACACACATAGCAGCAGCACCTCCTAATTAATACCTTTAAACTCAACTACACACTGCAGCTTTAATTAGTTTTTTGTAGATAATAAACAACAAAACTGTGGCAAAAATCTATATATATTTTTTACTTTTTTAAAACAAACCTGTTGCTTTAAAATATAAATATAAGTTTTTTTCATTTTGTACTCACACACACAAGTTTTATTTTGATTGAAGGCTAGAAAATAGTCGTATTGAGGGCATGTGATTGTGAGTGAACGAGGAAAAGTCTAAATTCATGTTTATTGTTAAAAGCTGCACTATATTGATACGTATTAGTAGATGTTTAATGTTAAATTTCATTGAATATGGATTTAGAGATAATGATTTACTGTTGGTCGTCATGTGTTGGTGACAGCAGCGTTAACGACGCTCAGCAACACACACCAGAGTCCAGTTCATTCAAATCTCAGGTGTTAAAAAAAATTTAAAAAATGAAAATGTGTTTTCCTCCACGTTCATGTGGAACAATGGCAGATTGTTCAGATTTGAAACACACATCCCACCAGGTTGCAAGTGCAGTTTTTTCTAATGAATAATCATGTTGGTGGCTCCTTCACACACACACACACACCACACACACACACACACATGCAGGCTGAAGTTCCACGGTTGCACAGTCTTGGTATTTTTTGTAGCAGTTATTAGTGAGAACTCAACACACACACACACACACACACACACACCTGCTTTACAGTAGGTCATGTGCTGGTTTCCCCTTCCTCCTGCTGATGCACGTGTGTGTGTGTGTGTGTGTGTGTGTGTGTACCTTGTAAATATTTGCATGTTTGTGTAGTAGGTGTGTGTGTGTGTGTGTGTTCTGACTGTAATGCAAATAGAAAATGTATCATAGCAGTGTGTGAATATCCAGTCATTTTGAACTTAATCTGAGGAAACAGACAGCAGCAGGTGTGTGTGTGTGTTTATTTAAATATCAAACCATCTACATTTTATTTTCTTATTTTAATTTTAAATAATGAGTGTTTTAATGGAGACATCAAAGTAGAAATGAAGACGTCTGGTTGTGCAGATGCATTTGAAAACTTCAGTTTGGAGAATCAAGTTTTGCAGATCATCATGTGGACTCGTGGACTGTGTGTGTGTTTTGAAATTTGACTTCACGTGTGTGGCTGTGCGTGAGGAAGCTGGAGCGCGAGAACCGTACCTGTGTCTCTCCTTTTTATTTATTTATTTTTTTTTTCCCCTAGCGTAATGTAAATAACGCAGACACCACTCAGCGGTTTGTTTATTCCCTCTAAGTCTATTTGTTTGCTACAGTCCTCGGCTTAAGATCCGTCCCCGTGCAGCCGCCGTCTGCGCGCGTGTTGCAGTGACAGTAGCAATAATCCCCCTCATTATACACATAACGTATCGCCTCACATCTCTGGCAGCCCCCGCGCTACGGCTAATAGGGACAGAGAGAGGGGAGATAATAGGAATAGAAGAGAGGAACTGCTTTACAAACAGCCACCTCTTTACTCTTCCTTTATTTATCTAAATATGGACCTCTCTCCCTCAAATGGATGGAGAGAGAGAGCCGGCGTGCTACAGGGGCGGCTCAGCTACTCCCAGTGGGACCATATAAATAAATTATCCTGACACTTTCTATCAGTCTGTAATGTTTACCATTAAAAGCTGTTTTACCGTCCCGGAGCCACCGTGCGATCCGACCCGTGGGGACTGAGCTGCCAGATGTAAAGGGGGAAATATTGTGCTTTTTAGACAGACATCACACATATATATACGGAGGGAGACATTTGTTAGCCTCTGCTGTGTCCGTATCAGTGGATTTTCTTGCTGTCTGCACGTCCTGACAAAGGAGGCCCCTCTTCAAACGAGATCCAGGCAGGGTTGTCATCTTTTAGCAAATATGTTAAGTGTTATCTTTTGTGCTCTCGGCTTTGCTGAGCGGAGCCGGACCCCATGGGAGCCCCCGGCGCATGCAAATAGAACAAATCCCTCTCGGACCTGTCTGTCTGTTTCACTCTCTCCATTTCTCTGTCTTCTCATCTTCCTCTCCCTCTCTCTCTTTCCCCCACCACCAACCACCACCACCACCTCCTCCTCCTCCTCCTCTCTTTTTTTTTCTCCCTCCACGTCGTTTTGCTCGACAGTGCGTCAGCCTGTCTTGTCTCCTTGCTCTCTCATCTATTTCACTCTTTGTCCACTTATTTCCCCTCCTCTCTCTCTCTCTCTCCTTCTCCCTCTCTCCCTCCGTCCCAGAAGACAGTGCTGGGGGCTGTGTGTCAGCTAACTGTAGTGGGGCTGTGTAAGTCTTTGTGTGTTTCCCTGTATGCTCGCTGACAGCCCCCCCTTCCCCTCCTCCTCCTCCTCTTCCTCCCCTTCCTCCTCCTCCTCCTCACTGATCTAAGTTCCTCTCCTAGAGACGGCGGGCAGCTGTCGATGCAGCGCCGCTGCCCGAGACGTGTTTCTCCGTAGATGAGCGGACGCCAATTCCTTAAATCCTTGACACCATGATCCACTCTACCCCCCCTTCCTCCTTCCTCCTCCTCCTCTTTCATCGCTCCATTTCTTTCCTTTTAAAAAGACATTTTGGGGATTTTTGTGTTGGTGTGAATGACAATCGACGGCTGATTGATTTAAACATATATTCACTCTGCCCTCACTTCCCTCACCCACTGCTGACTGATTATTATCTAGTCAAAATCTGATGCTTCAGGTGCACAGGACTGACTCAGGGGTGCAGTAATACTGCCAGCTTACCACTGTGTACCCTGCTGTAACCTGTGATAGGCCACTTAATACCACCATAATGCCTTTTATGCGTCACGGTGATGCGTAACACTTGAAAGCTCTGAGATGTTTCAGTGGCCGCGATCATAAATCGACTAAAAGCCGGTGTCACTTTTAATGTTTTCCAGTCGGAGGAGGGAAAAAAAAAAAAAAATCTAAAGCAAAGAAACGAGATGGAAGTTTTTGTGCAGAAGTGTGTCAGAGGCAAACGACAGCTGCTCCAGGGTCAGCTCAGGTCGCAGTCGTTCCCGCCACAGCAGCCGAAGCTGATCTTAGATCAGTGCCACTAGATTTTTCCAGCTTCCTCCACCTCCGTCCTGTTTAATTCACCGCCATGTTAATTCCAGCATTAAAAGCATTATCTCACTTTCTTTGAACTCTGAATCCCCCCGAATGTTTGAAGTTCCTACATTTTATGTAATGTGTCATTTTCAGAGCTTTTTAATCAAATCAAAGCTGTGGGTTTTTCTTTTTCCTTTTTCCTCCCACCTTCTTTTACGAACCACTGCCCCCCTTTTTCCTGAATATTTTAAGCAGACCGACCCCCGCTCATCTGCCTTTTACTCCTCGCCGGCAATCTCCCTCCACCGCCACCTCCACCACCCATGGCCCGGATTCTCGGGCAGATATTAAAACATTCAGTGTGGAAGCGTTAAATATGCTAAGGACTTATTAAAAAAAAAAAAAAAAAAAAAATCCAACTTCCACTGTGGAAAATCCTGCAGCATCAGACCTCAGTAGACATGGCGGCGTTGCAGCTTATCCTTTACATTGTGCCTCCAAATGAGAAGGCGCCGTTTCTAATTAGGTTATTGCCATGGAAGTCTTAAGTTAAATTGCGCATTGATGTGCGGAGGAGCTCGCCGCTCATTTGGCCCCCGTGATGGAGGACGCAGACGACGAGAGGCTTTTTTTTTTTCTTACAGGGGCCAAAGAAAATGACAGGAAGGATCTGACTGTAATCTCTTCACTGCTGCTCTTCTCTCGCCGGCTCTGGCTGGATGATCTGATTTTGTTAACAGTGAGCCTCGTTGGCTAGATAGTGGCCGTCTGCTGCCGCTGCACCACCCCCCTCCTCCACCCCTCCACCCATCCACACCACTCCCCTCTGCCCCTCTGCCCCCCACCCGCCACCTTCCCGTCTGCAGCTGAGTTCTGAACGTCTTGATTAGCGCGGCATCTCCCAAGTAACTCGGACACTTTTGTGTCTGCGAGGCAGCAAAGGTGTGCGTGCGCGTTAATGAACAATGGCTCATTGGGTATGAGGCTGGATTGTGTGTGTGTGTGTGTGTGTGTGTTTAAGCTTGGCAGGCTGCCAAGGGATGGACACAAAGGATGTTGAGTGGCTGGGCGTGTGGCACAGCATCACTGAGCTGCCTGTGGCCTCTGGGAGACGGACACAAACTGGGAACGAGAGCAAAAGCAACTGCTGCTGCTGCTGCTAAGTAGCGTCTGCTGAAAGCCATTGATCGACTTTTAGTTTTATCCTATTAATCAATCAATCAACCTCTGTTCAAATTCCATTTACAGCTTCATGTGTCACATATGAGCTGCAACAAATCCTCACAATTCATCATGTATTCACCTTTTTTTTATTATTATTGGTGATACAAGAAAAAGTGCCTAGAGTTGTGCTATTTTTCAGGTGATCAATTCATTGACAGAATAATTTGAAGCATCCCTGCCTCCCGGTGTCTAAGGTGACATCTTTAGCCGCCTTGTTTTGTCCGTTCCCGTGTCACAAAGTCTGTTAACAATGACACAAAACTCACAAACAGCAACAAATCCTCACATTAGAGGAGCCGCAATCGCAGAAGTTAAATATTTTTGCTGGAAAAAAGTGACTTTAAACCTGTGTATGTCCATGCACCCTGGCTTGTCAAGCAAAGAAGGTGTGTGTGTGACTGTGATTGTGTTTGTGCATGCTCCTACAGTGTGTGTGTGTGTGTTTGTTTGTGTGTGTGGGCCAAGTTTCCCCACTGGAAGCAGGCGAGAGCATTAGGATGTTGCTTGTTCGACTCTGTTGGCAGGATGGACACATGTGGTAGCTAACTAATGATAGCATGCAGTGTATAATGAGATCCTACTCTCCGTCTGTCTCCCCTACCTGGCATCATGCATTAACCATACAAGAGGAATAGGAGGCACGCATGGTATTGACTTTTGAGTGGGTGTCTGCTTGTCCGTTGTTGGTTTTGTTTAGTACTCAGAGGTCAGCATGGCTGCAAGCGCCGCACATTTATAACAAGTGTATTTTTTTTTTTTGTGTCTTATTTTCATGGCGGGAGCTTGTTTTTATTTATTTATATATTTAATATAAATATATATATATATTTATAAGTCAAGACTCTCCTCATCAGCACCCCTTGAGCTCTGTTAAATGGTTGTAAATTGATTTTGGATGTGCTGCAATGTATATGCTTTACAAGCCAAATGGGTTCAGTTGGTGGGTTAGTTTGCGAGAAGATTATTCTATTAATGTATTCCACGCAGTATGTTGTGTGAAGGAGGGAGGCACTGGCAGCGGTCCATCGTCTTTGCCCAGTAACATATATTTATCCTCTTCACTACACAATCCTCTGGGCTGCTCAAATCCCCCCAGGGGGTCCCAATGACATGCTTACTAATGTGTGCTTTGGAAACGGAGTGCTATTGTATCCCCTAAATCTCACAAAGCACTGTATGATTTGCCCATTGTCGTTAAATCGCTTTGCTTGTGCCAAGTACTTGCATCTCACAGAGGCTTAATGCTTTGAGGGTTTCAGGGACAGCTTCGAGTTCCTCTTTTGTTGATTTCGGGGAAAAGTGCCAAGACTGCTGCGCTGAATATTGTTTTGAGTATGGAGGAGGGAGGGGAAGACGGGCCATTGCCAAGCGACTCCATTGAGCCCCGTGAATGGGCCATTCATATTTAGGAGAATCACCCAGATGCCATATTGTTGGCTCAACAACGCTAAATATTCTCCAACAAGGATGTGATTGTAACAGGTTTTTGAATTGTGCAAGTGTAGAAAAGGACATTGGGAAATTGAGGGGGGGAAAAAAGCAGCAAAAAAAAAAAGCGCCCAACCCACGGTTTACTGTGAAAAGGGGTGAATAGTAAAAAGCAAGGACTAATACGAATGTGACATGCTGAACAAGAATTGTAGTATTTGTCAAAATAGTAGTAGTGTGTTGTGTGTGTGTGTGTGTGTGTGTACACTCTCAGGATGTGAGTAAAATGTCACAATTTGTGAATTGAAATCGATTTTACAACGACAGAGAGAGAAGTTAAACAAAGTAACGTAAACACTTATTAAATCTGACACACTGTTGTAACATCATTATTGTCATAGTTATAATTGTAGTTCTGGTTCCTGAGGCTGAAGTGCAAATATTAGAGGGTTGTTGTTTAGTTTTTTTTTTTTATCTTGAGCTCGTGGCTGCTGTGGGACTTCAGTGTGTGTTTGATGCAGGTTCTGGTTTGCTTCCATCCCAGTCTGGCAGGGACGTTGGGACGCTGGTCCACATGGATCTCTCTCTGAAGCTGCTGCTGCACTAACCAACCTTGAAACTGTCACTGTAAGCAGCCCAACTCCTGTCCCTGCCCCCCCACCACCCACCACCACCCCTGGACTGTCAAAGGGTCTAAGACAGGACTTAGTAAAATGTCATTGTGGTCTTTTATGTCATGCATGCACTGAGTATTAATCACGGCTGGATCTGTGCCTGAGAGGCCTGATCAAATTTATTGTTTGGCTGCATGGGACAGTAATGGGTGTTTAATTACTCAATAAAAGCCCTTTTATAGATTCCCGGGCCTCCTGTGTGTTGAGCAAATGGTATTGATCTGTCTCCGGGCTGCAACATGATAGCCTGTGAAGGAGAATTAGAGCCGTTAGCCTGCTAGCGCTCTCTCATTCATTAGCTGCATTAGCCAGAGGGTGGTTAAGACGTAGCGTCGTTGTTAATACCAAAGTCTCCTAGGTTCTTTTTTTTTTTTTTTTCATGTGTGTGTGTCTGCCTTCTGTTGTAAAAGCTCCGCGGCACCTCATTTACACAAATATGGATTAGGTGAGCAATGAATAACATTGACCCCAGTGGAAAGTGTTTCGATAACAATATCCAGGAGAGTTGTTTTTCCTTTTTGAAACGTTTCCCTCAGTGCGGTTTGTAGCCACAGCGTAAAACCCACAGGACTGGGTTTGACAACGCCCTTAGCCGGTGAGCTGTGAGCTGTATTAGTGTGGCAAGCATCTAGACCACATGTTTAATCCCACCACTTCCCCACCTTCTAATCTGTAATCTGACGGCTCCTCCTCCTCCTCCTCCTCCTCTTCATCCTGATTCCTGCTCACAAGGAGGAAAAGGCTGAATGATAATGACAGTGAGCCTCACCGTGTCTCCATATGGTTTCCCATTCATGCATTCATGCACGGATACATGTTTGGTGTTTATATGCAGGCCTGCGCCGTGTGTCCTCTCCTCTGTATTTTCATTATTTATTTCTTTTTCTTTTTCTTTTTCTCTTTCCGATCAGCATCTGCCTGTGTCCATTGTTCTTTTATGTTGAGAGCACACTGTTGTTTCTGTGAACCAGCTCCAGTCCTTTCTTGATGCACGGCGAAAACCGCTGCAATATCTCCCTTGATGTGTCTGTATCAAATGAATGTGGCCTATTACAGACGTGGTGGAGTCAGTTGGGCGGCTTTGTGGACGAAAAAAAGGGCCTGCGAGGGTCCATGAAAGAGACATTGTCCAATATGGGCCATACAGTTCCTTTGTAGATAAATGGATTTTCATGCTTATCAACCGGGACAGTGACATGAGTGAAAACTGTGGAAAATGTGGAATTATTCCCACTGCACGGCCATACACACAGACGACTGTAGTTTCGCGTTGTGTGGTCTTTTTTATTGTCGCGCAGCAAGTCTTTTTTTTATTTTTTTATTTGGGTTTAAGATTCAATTAGAAAGAGTATGAAGTGTTAATGCTGCAAACGTGCATCGTGCTCAGAGCCAACTGTAACCCTGTGGATGGATAAATAACAGGCCTACTCACTGAGCTACTTACTTCTCACATGAGAGCGTCATTTTATAGGATAATACTTTAGATTATCCAGCAAATTGGATTTTCAGCTTTAGTAATTTTAAGATATTTATATTGTTTATTGCTTGTATTGTCGAGTGGCAAGTTTCTACTAGCAGCTAGCTTGGAGGCTGAAAACAGCTGTTTGGATTTCTGGTTATAATTTGTTTATGTCATTGTTTTAAAGGGGAACTATGTGCATTTGTTTTCACCGGTGAGAAATCAATCCATGGAGCGGTGGATAACGTTATTTATCATATACCATGTTACCATGTGTATATTTGTGTAGTCATCTGTCATAAACAAGAGATTACGAGTCGGAGGCTCTGATCCTACAGCGTTGGTTTTCAGCCAAGAGACGCTAGGTGGAAGGCAGAGAGCCATTTAACCATCACAGTTACTGAAAAGCTGTTTCCAAATCTTGCCTAGTTCCTCTTTAAACTTAAAACGTTAAAAAAAAATCAAAGTCTAACTGAAATGAATAGCTGCTAACTAACTTTCAACCTGTTTAGCTCTATTATAAACTAACCTTAGCTCATCCTTTAAAAGTCACACAATATTTAGTTGGACCGCCTTTAGCTTCGTTTACAGCACGTATTTGCTGTGGCATCGTTTCAATAAGCTTCTGCAATGTCACAGCATTTATTTCCATCCAGAGTTGCATTAATTTTTCAAAGATTCTCAGTGGAGTTCAGGTCTGGACTCTATGGTCACATTGGACCATGTTTCTTTCTTGAAGATGATGGTTCCCCACTCTCCTTCCAGTTTAATGCGTTGGACATTTCTTAACCCAATTTTAGTTTCAGCATAGATAGATGTTTTATTTGCTTGATTCATGCCAATAATTTCACCCTTCTGAAACAGATTAACATCTTTTCCACGACCACAGGATGTGTCAGTTACAATAGGTAGATAAGTTGTTGCCAGCTGAAACACTTTTTTTCTTGGACCGGCAGTGTATCTTTGTTTCAGTTTGATAATTAGAGTCTTATGTATTCAGCTTGTACCTTAAGAAATATATAATAATCTTAAAATACACTGTTAAGGCAGCATTTTGGTGCAACCACATCTTATTCAACATCATGTAGAGCAGATAACAAAAAATCATTCACAATTATATTTGATGTTTAAGGTTATTTGTACAAGGAAAAACCAAAAACACGACATTATCCTATTGTAACAATAAGAAAATTCTGCTGAGTATTAAATTGTTCAGTCAACTTCATCTTATTTATACAGCATAGCACTTTTCACATAGCAGAGACCCAACTTCTCCCCATTTGGAGCGCCATTGAAGAAGCAGCATAGAAAAAAACAACAGAAATCCTGAGTGATAACAACAATCAGACTTTTAATGAGGACTGGTAATAATGTGTGTAGCTGGTTTTGCAGTCACAGATCTGGACTCTGCAGCTCTTGGAGGCAGAAATACCTGCAGAGCGACGCCGGGTTAGTAATGGGATGTGAGAGGAGCTGGCTGCATCACAGGAAGTCTCTGAGCCGTCTGGGCCCATAGCAGGATAACCAGGGGATAGTTCAGGGCTCACCTGAGTCGGCCCTAACTTATAAGACTTATCAAAAAGGAAGATAGTTCTGCAGTCGAGGGGCCTGATCGCTAACGGCTCTGCTTTTGGAGACTCTAGGAACCGCGGGGATGGGAAGGAAGGAGAGCATTCTGGGATTGCAGTGTTTTGGAGGGGGTAATAGGGTAGCGTGAGCGCTTTAAGACATGATGGTGTTATCAAACCCATGGAGGAGCCACGTTTTTACCTGACGGCGACAATATCCAAGTGGAGAATTAACCCCCGGCAGATACAGCAGCCTACAACCCCGGCCCCATTGTTTCATGTTCTAATCCCAGGGACACGTGTACAAATATGCAAGCTTCACACACACACACACAGGGAGAGAGAGAGAGTCAGACGCACACACATTAAACCTTGTTCACATTCCACTGCCTGTGGGGCGCGAATGAGAAGCGATGTCTACTCGATGCGGAGCCAGTGATCTAGGTAATCTGCCCGTGCAGTGGGACAGGTCTATTGGTCCACAAATCAATTGGCTTCGTGTCCGTGCCATTAGGCTAACATGGCGCTGCTGCTGCTGCTGCTGCTGCTGCTGCTGCTGCCGCCGCCGCGCCGAGATGGTAAACAGACTGTTTAATTCCCCTGGACACCGGCCAGGTGGACACTCCTCCTCCTCCTCCTCCTCCTCTTCCTCCTCTTCCTCCTCTTCCTCCTCATCATCATCCTCCTGCTTGGTCCTGATCCCTCCGTTTTTATTTTTTCTCCTCCTCCCCTTTTTCTATCATCCTCTTCCATTCCTTCCTCCACTCCACTTCAGTCAATGCGGTTATTCTCAGTGGACGAGTGCTTACAGGAATATCGCTTGGAGGGATTGTGTGTGTGTGTGCGTTAGTGTGTGTGTGTATGTGTGTGTAAAGAGGAGAGATTTTGGCCAATGAACCCTTGTTGTGCTCTGTCCTCCAGTACTGTGTCTATACTGAGTAAGTGATCCCTTGGGATGCAGTACACACATCCAGCATCCTTATCTCTCTCTCTCTTTCTCTTTCTCTGTCTGTGTCTCTCTCCCTCCTTCTCTCGCCTTATGTGTTTGTCTCAGTCTTTGTTTCTCTCTCTGTGAATCTGTTCCTGTCTTTATCTCTGTCTCTCTCTTTATACCGTATATATGTCCAATCCCTCCCTCCTCCTCCTCCCCTCCTCCTTTCTCTCTCTCCGTCTCCAGACAGAAGCAGCAAACAACTACAGTAATTTAAGGGGCTGCATCAAAAAACAAACACACTCTCATGATTAGAAAAAAGGACGGATTTGCGGCGGGAAGAAGTTTACCACTTCCTCTTTTGCACACGTACGCGCCGCCAAATAAAACAACACCTCTGTCCCCCCTCGTTCCCGCGGCGCTTTTGCTTTCCCTATATGGATGCGACTAATGACTTAGTCGGTTTTAACGTCAGCAGCAATTCAGTTTGCCCTGATTTGCGTGCTGCTGTATGGTAATTGAGTGTTGTTGGTCGCACGTCTCATTTCCTACGTGTTGTCGCCGATTGGCTGATAAGATAAGAGGCACGTTGGAGAGCAACGAACAACCTGAAGAACTGTAGGAAGAGTAGGTAGATAGATGGGAGAGAATTAACACAAATCTCTCCAAGTTAAAAAAAAAAATCAGAAGTGGCTGCAGGATCCATTGGAAATGACACACTATAGAAATCTGTGCCATAACATTTCACTGTTGCTAGGAGACGCCGAGACCCTTGGACACATCTGGTCAGCTGTTAGCAGCACAAGCATCCGCAAATGCATGATGTTGTTTACAAAAAAAAGAAAAGAAAAAACTGTCTATAGAGCAAGGAAGCAGGTGAAATGATATAAAAAAAATAAATAAATAAAAATCCTGCTCGTTTTTTTGCAGGATGTGACAAATACCGCAAGTTTCCAAAATGAGAATGTGATGGGCTGAGTTTCAGGCTGCTCTGTTGGCCTTAGCGTTCCTCGGCCTTGAGTCATCTCCCTCCTGGGACCTCGGCGGTGGAATGACATTCCCCTCCCAACAGGACACACAGCGCAGCGCAGTCGCCTCCTTATCACAGCTCATCACTTCAATACACCCTTTCTCTGCCTCCTCGGCTTCTTCACACACACGTAGAAGTGGTTACCGCCACCACGACGATTAAGCATCCCAAAGAAGTGAGTCGTCTCTTGTCATTTGGAGACGAGCAAAGTAGTTTTGCGTTTTTTATTCCTAGACGACAGACAAGTAGAGACCTTGTGTTTCCCTGCGGCGCCCCACAGTAATAAAGCTGTAATTATTTATTTAGTGAGAGGGAAAACAAGACTTTTTCTAACTGCTGCTGCTGCTGCGAAATATCGAGCTGAGAATATGTGTAGATGAAGTTGCCAACATACAGTCGCACTGTTATCAAGGTCCTGGTCTTTCTTACTCCATATCAGGCTGAGATGCAGAGTGGTGAACACACAGAGGGGATGAAACGTCTCGGCTGCTGTGGTGGTTTTTCAGAGGAGATGCTACAAACTGCAACTGCGATGGCTGCCGCTGATAACGCCGAGGTGCAGCGGAGTACGACACTTAGCTCAAAACAAACAAAGTCTCGGTTTGACTGGGTCGTTACGGTGTAGAAAAAAAGGTTTATCTAAGAATACGTTGCGTTTACTGCACACCGGGGGCCTTAAACTAACAGACTGACTGACTGACTGAGTGTCAATTCATCGACAAGTTCCCCTTCCCCTCAGATTTTGATTGACAGTTTGAGATATTTCAACCTTTTATAGACAAAAGAAAGTGATGAGTGGACTGATAATAAATGGAAATGCTAATGATGCAAAAGAGAACAATAGCTTGGATAGGGAACATGTTTTATGCAGTGTTGAATTTCAAAATAAAAGCCCAGCTCGGCTGCTGCTGTGATTATATTTTACAGATTGTTACATGTAGCGTGTCATGTTCACGCGTGGCCTTGCTCAGACTGCGAGCGTGATGGCCGGGAAGCCTAAGTGGCGTGGATGGCAGCAGGCAGGAGTTTTGTCGACTTAATAAGTAAATGCTGCGTCTGTGTGTGTGTGTATGTGTGTGTGTTTTTTCATTACCTCCCGAGTGTGCAGCAGCGTCGTCGTCGTTGTAACCTGTGAAATCGGCCGTCGGCAGATAAACCGAGAGGAGGCCTGTGTTCCCAGCGTCCATGTTCATCGCCTGTGAATGTGATTACAGCTATTGATCGATACACAATGACACGACGCTGGTGGATGTCACCTGAGGAGAAGGAGAGTGTGTGTGTGTGTGTCTGTGTGTATGTGTGTGTGGGTGAGAAAAACAGCCTTGCAGAATGGAAAGAAGGAAAAGGAGAGTAAAATGTGTGTGTGTGTGTCCATATGTTGGTGCATGCTGCTCCATATGCTGGCGGGTGTGCACGTACGCGCACGTGCAGCACGCATGTTAGAGCCAGATCCAGTGCGGTAATGTGAGATCAGACGTGGCCTGTTAGCCGGAGCCTTACATCTGCTGTCAGCCACTCGCTCTAACTCTGTTAAGGACGTTATTGATTGCTCATTATTACCCCGTTCCCTGAAAGATGAGCGTCCCCTATGATCACATTAAATCTCTCCTCTGTCCAATCCTCCTGAGATGCCTTCTGCTCATCGGTGCCCATCAAATTTCTCCTCCGAGATCTGATATCAAGCAGCCTGACGTGTTTCATTGCCTCTGGTTCTCTCTCTTGTTGCGTCTTGTTTGATTCACTCCAAATAACTGTCTGTTTTCTTTCCCTTTGTCCTGAACCGATGTGGTTTGGTTTGGCTAATTGATGTCTTTTAGTCTGTGTAATGGAAATCAGTGAACACGGATGAGCAGGCATTTGAAATTATGATTTGTTTTCTTTTTATTAGACGCTTCAGGATTTCATGTTAACTTTGTGATCCTTGTTTATTGACTTGATGGCGAACAAGAGGAGCTGACAAGGGAGTCATGATATGTACTTTATTTTTCAGAGTGGGGCTATTTTAGCTCTGGAGGGACTTTTATTTAAAAGGCAGCGAAAATCTGCTTTCAAACTCCCGCATTCCTCGCTGACGGAGGTGTCACGCGTCCGCCAACCCCCCTGTAAAAGTTTTGGAGAAGCGTTGAAATCCAGCCCGCAGCGAGAGGCCATCTCATCGGCCCCCGTCCGATCCCCATGAATAATGCAGAGCTATCGACGGTGTCAGTGGAGTGCGAGGAGACGCGGCGGCAGGCAGCTTGATATTCAGCTGCCGGAGCTGACTGGATGCCCTCACTTTGAGACAAACTGCCGGCCGAGCGCTCCGACTCCAGCAGACAGGACCTGAATCTGCTCCTGAGAGATGAGCGTCCCGAGAACTGTGTCTGTTGTCGGAGAGAGCGAGACGAGTGGAGTGCAAATGTTGTGTGTGCATGAAGATTTGCAGTTTATACCACACTACATATGTAAAAAAAAAAAAAAAAACCCAGTGTGTGTGTTTGTGAGTGTAGTTCTCCAGGCGGCAGCGTTGCACAGAGCTGTAGTGAGAATCTCCTGCCCCCTCGACACGACCGGTTCAGTCTCAATGCCACCGATCGATGGGTGTATTGATCCGCTGTTTGACTGTTTAGACAACCTGTGTGAATTCCAGCGTGATGCGAGGCCCGCAGTGGATTTACAAAGACGCATGTTTCGCCGCTGTCGTTTACAGATGTTTTTGACGGTTCCTGCGATATCACCTGCTCATGTTTACAGCTTATAATGTTACTGTAACATGTGAGTCCAGATGGGAATAAAAGCAGCTGGAGTTGAACTGGTGATGAGTGTGTGGGTGAGAATCCAACTCCGTGACCTTACGCGACACGTCCTCCCATTTCATCAGGAGAAATGACATCACACTCACTCAGCAGAAGTGATGTTTTCTATAATTAAATCCACTTTTAGACACATGAGTGTGACCTTTAATCTCCACTTGCTAACGGTGTTTTATTCTGAGTGAGTCTTAAACTAAATTTTCAAAGGTCTCATATCGTATAAAGGCAGATTTCTGTGTCTATTTTGATTATAAAGCAGCTCTAGGTTTTATATTAATACTGTGAAAGTATTAAACTCTCAGTCCATGGAGAAAGGCGGAAAAACCAGACTTTGTGATGTCACAACGAAGCAATCAATCACCTGAAGCTCAGAGCCTCCTCTCTCCTGATTGGCTCATCAGCCTCCAGCAATAGATTTAAATGGGGGTTTACTATATATAAAAAAAGTGAGGTGTTGTAAATGAAAATTGATTTTAGAATGATAGAGTTTATTTTTGTTTCATGCATTAATCTGAGCAGCGTTGCATTCTGGTCACTGTTCTGAGGCCAGCACATCATGATTTATTCAGACTTTATTCCCACCTCCGTTAAGGGTGAAAACTTTTTCACACTATTTTTTACTTCCAATTTCCACCCAGGTGCATAAAAACACGCTTTCTGAGACTAATTCTGCTCCACATCTTTTATTTATATTTATATATAAATATATATTATTTTATTTTATATCACTGGAACAGAGAGAGAAGGCGTTGAGGTTGGCAGATCTTGCCAGAATCTATACGAAGTGTGCAGGATTTGACACTTCAAACATGCACCATGAAGGATCCTGCGAGTTCACAGGCCGGGGGGGTTAGAGGTCATCCACACGTACCCCACAGGCAGGTACACACACGCACACACACACACACACACACACACAAGTCTCGCACATCATGAGCGTCAATCTGTACCAACTACTGAACTCACCAATAAATCCAACGCTTTAAAAACATTTAAAACTTTTATTTATTGAGCCTGGTGATGAAATTACAGTTTTTAGGAATATAAAAGAGAATAAAAAGTCTTATTTTTTATTTTGAAATATATTTTTCAACTCAAGTTTGGATGGGAAAAAAAAGTATTCAACATAATTATTGTAGAAGTTCTACACAATAGACCTGTTATAAACTATAAACTATGAAACTGTGGCCCAGTGACTGTCTGCCTGTGTCCAACCCCCTCATCCTCCACCCTCCACCCACACACACACACACACACACAAACACACACACACACACACACACACACACACAGACACACAGACACACACACAGAGACACACAGCCCAGTGCAGACAGACATAAATGCATCCACAGATGGTGACACTCCGGCAGTCACTCCTGGGCTGTCTGTCTGTGTGCCAGTGATGCTAACACACACACACACACACACACACACACACACAGAAAGAGAAAACACACACACACACACATATGCACACCGCCTGGCGGCAACAAACACGGTGATGCATCATTGAGCATCGCCTGGTTTCTCTCTAACTGCTGAGGGGAAATCAGCGTGGTGTTAAGTAACCATTCATGTGGAGCCGAGACCACACACACACACACAAACAAACATCACACCTACACTTCTAAAAATACATTATTTACCCCGGCTGAATAAAACATACAATAATATGATTGAATAATGTGACAGCTCTCACTTGTACCCAGCTTTTTTTCCCACCCAGCGTCGATATGTTAATAAACTCCGGTATCACTATTTAATTCCCGTGACAAATATCTCTTGTGCGCTTTTCAAAACTCTCTCACTCAGATTGTGATATATTCATTTGTTGATGCATTGTTAATGTTTCCACTCTGGACTCTGTGTGTGTGTGTGTTGTGGAGGTAATCGCCCACTCCCGGTGACTGCGGCCCGGCCAGTCGCAGTGTGTGTGTGTGTGTGTGTGTCTGTGTTTGTGATGTGGATCTTCCTGAGGATTGGATTTGAATAATGAGGGAGGCTGGAGCGTTCTCTTGTGCAGAGTGTCTCTGTGCTGCCGCAGCAAATGACCTCTGAATAGTTGTTTTGGATTAGCCATCAAAGTCTTCTCTCCAAGTGGCCAATAGATAGGTACTTCCAGAAATGAGTCACTTGAAAATGATCATCGCCGCCGTTGCCGTATAAGATAATGGATAACCATTACACTCCATTTTCCCCAGCTCCTCACCCACACAACGCCTGCTCTTGAAATATGATGCATCCACTGTGCTTAGTGAGCACTTAATGTCCAAAAGCACCGTGTTTGTTGAGATTTACAACTGCGCTGGCGGGAGAGGAGGAGGGGGGGGAAGAAAGAGTGCGTCGTCGTCGGCGTATAATGTTGTTCACTCAATAATTATCTCATTTTATTTACGAAGACAGACAGCTTTAGACGGGGTTAGAGGCTTCCTTTCTATTATCTCCACCTGCCACCTCCTCCTCCTCCTCCCCGCCTGGCCCTAAATGACGTCCTTCATGTCGAGGACTTTCCAAAGTTTCAATCGAGGAGGAAGGAGGGTAAAGAGGGGGGTTTGGTTTGGTTGGAGATTGTATGTAGAGAGTGTCAGCAAGAGAGCAGGAGAAAAAAAACAAATACAAAAAAAACTAAAAGCAGGCAGAGTCTGGACACAGCTCTGTTGCACCGGTGTCGGTGGATCAATGTCATTTCTAAAAGGATTAAGCCTCCGCGCAGAAATCTATTTTAATTACTGAACACACAGGTAAACAAAGTGGTGGGGTATGGATCTGGGGGGGCGTCGGACGAGTATTGATAGTGTGTGGCCCCATGTTAACCTCAGGGGCCGCTCTGAAGGATCCTGTTGACTGCACCGCAGGTAGAAGCAGCAGCAGCAGCAGCTGGATGCAGATGTTTGACGGCTCCTGTTCACCTGCTCATGTTCACTTTAAGGGTTAGAGATTATAAATATATATATGTGCATCATTTAAAGGTCATCAGTCAGTTTATGGACTCAATATCATAATATAGTCTAAAGTTAATCTTTATTCTTTATTTTATAATTAACAAGTGAATAAATTGTTGTTTAATAATTACTTACAGCCCATTAGGAAATGCTCCATAAGCCATTATAGATAATTACAAATGTATTTATCAAGTTTATAAATGATTTGTTGGTGCTGAAAAAGATTTATTCAATTAACAGAAGAATCAGTGACAGCATTCATTATAATTGATATGTAATCCTCAGTAATAGCTTAATTAATGTTTATATGAGGCTTTATAAATCATTAGTTAACCTAATAGCTGCGTCTACTTATTTGATCAACTGTTTTTATATGTTTTTACTCATTGTTTTTATAGTGTTACTGGATGTTTTTTTGTTCATTCTTTTAAATACACATAAAGACTTTAGTAATCATTTAGAATCCATAAATAAAGTTGATAAATAACTTGTTAGCCATTGGTTACAGCTTCTATAACCATAATAAATCATATGTTTTTACTTAATATGAGGATAGAAAATATTTAATGTATCAACAATTAAATAATCTCACACGACCAAAAGGTTTTAATAAAAGATAATAATAATAGATTATCGATGTTTAATTGATCAGAAATAAGAGAGAATCAGATTTAACAGCTGAATGAGTGCAGATGTTTTGACAGATGGATTTATTAAGGTAATTAATTGTCCGTTAAGACTCTGCCTGCAGTTTGTCTTCATCATCATCATCATCATCATCATCTTCCTCATCAGTTGCACATTTTTTATTTGTCCTGTGAAAAAGACAAAGAGACAAAGACACAGGCTTCAACATGCGGGTGTGTGATCTCACCTGACTTTCCCACCACACAGGTGTGTCATTCACTGTATCAGCCACACACTCACACCACCACTCCACTGGTGTGTGTGTGTTTGTGTGTGTGTGTGTGTGTGTGTGTGGATTCCTGTGAAAGGTTTTTTCTCCTGTGAGTGATGAAAGAGGAGATGTGGAGATGCTGTTGGGGTTGTGACACTGTTAGAGCGCCGTGGTGGTGAGAGTCTTTACAGATGTTTTTGTTCAGCAGATAAGAATAATCTGTTTGCCTCAGCGGGCCTGATGCTTCTTCTATGCATGTTGCTGTGTCCTGCATGCATCTCCTCTCCTGTGTGTGTGTGTGTGTGTGTGTGTGTGTGTGTGCCAGGGTTGTCTTTGAGGAAGGAACCCCGCGTGGCGCCGGGGTGATTAGGCACGCTGCGCTAGTCACAGGAAATGGAGTAGCTGACGGACAGGCCGAGTGCATTATAGATGAATGCCGGTGCGTTAGCGGCTCGGAGCTCCCCCGCCGAATATCTCTCAATTTCCTCTCTGGATGACAAAAGAAGCCACGCACAATTTCCTTGATCCGGAGCATTTGTTTAACTGCGCCCTACCCATTTAACCCACCCATTCAATAGTCTGTCTACTGAAAGGAAATTTAGACAGTGTCAATTTATCCAGCTCTAAGGAAGATCTGATACAGCCGAGCAGGGGCGGCCATGATATGCCTCCGGAATTTAGTTAGAGATTCATCACAGTGGAAGTCTTTAAATACAGCCTCGTGTTTAAAAAGCAGAAAAGAGTTCTCTCTTTTTTTGGTTTTTCTTCTTTTTTTTTTTAACTCAAAGTTTTAAAGTCGAAGCTGTAAAAAAAAAAAAAACTTGTCTGGAGGTCAAAGATCACAGATTACAATGAATATTTGATTTTTTTTTTGTTTTAAAGACGCCGTCATTTGTCAAATATCCTTATATTGCAGCTCGGAGCTGTCATCCCCCCTCCCCCTCCTCTCACCCTTACTGTCTTTGAGTTAGTGACAGCTCATCTCTCCCGGTCACTGCTCGCCGTCAAGACTTTGAACTCGCTCTGTTTACTCCCTTATCAGCCGCCGCCGTTGTTGTCGTTGTCGTCGTTGTTGTTGTTATTGTTATTGTCGTTGCTCTGCCACAGACTCTAGTCGTCGTTGTAATGGCGAGCTCGGCGGCTCAGCTTGAACCGAGGGGCTTCAAAGTCTGGCATGGTGGGAAAGAAAGGGAGGAAGGAGGAGGAGAGGAATTTAGCTGAACACATTATCTCGTTTGTTTCGTTTCATATATTTTTTTTTGTCTTTTAACGAACACAGATCGTTTATTTTCCGGTTTGGCATCACAGACGAATTCACCAGCGCTGGGAGAGAGTTTTGATTATGGTGTGTGTGTGTCTGTGTGTGTCAGTGTCTGTGTGTGTCTGTGTGTGTGTGTGTGACACAAGCTCATGACTAATTTTATAATTAATTGCCTTTTGGAGGACCTAATCACATTATTTGACTCTGTACAGTAGGTTGTGTGCCAATACAGCATCGCCCGTGGCTTAGTCACAGTGTGCCGGACTCATTAACAAGGTGGTCCGGAGGTTGTCAAACACACACAGACACACACACAGACACACACACACACACACACATGAGGCTCTGTGTGCATGGCTATATACACTCATATCCACACAATAAAACAATAGCAGCACATTGAGCTGCAGCAGTTAAGAGGTTAACAGATCCCCTCTGGTGTATTTGAGAAGGATTTGAATAACTGGCTGCTTAGATTTCCCCGGTGGTGTGAAAACAGGTCTCTCTTGATGAAGTTATCGCTTGTCATGTCAGCTCCTTCCTCCTCCTCCTCCTTCTCCTCCTCCTCCTTCTTCTCCTTCTCCTTCTTCTTGTGGAACAGATATCTTAAGAGGATGTGACATGGTAGTTTGTTTTTGAAGGTCCTGCGTGTCTGTTTATGTTAAAAAGACAAAGAAGGCCGCACACATTTGTACATCTCATCTCAGAAATATATTTATGCATGTGTGTGTGTAATTGTGTAAGTGTGTGTATGTGTGTGTGGGCATGTCGGCGGCTGCAACATGTGTGCCGGCATCTCTTCCCAACGCTCACGCGGCTTAATTATGACGTTACCAAAATGGGCAGTTTGCTCTGACACCCCGCTTGCAGAATCACACGGCGGACAGACTTAAAAGAGCTCATTAGCTCTCTCTAAAGAGCTGTTTACTGCACACACACACACACACATATACACACACAGTAATAGGCAGCTCTGTTGATGCAGATGGACGCCGAGTGTAATGAGAATGATTAGGCTTCTCTATGTGGAGGCTGGAGGAGAGAGGACCAAAAAAAAACATAGTGCTGGCAGACTTGACACTTCAGAAGGTGGAGAAGATTTTCTGTTGGATGTTGTTTCAGCTGAGTGCACGATCCCCCCCTCCCCATCCGCCCCTCCCTCCCTCTTTCACTGCAGCACAAACACACTTTCTTTTCTGCTTTCGTTACTCGCACACTTTGCTGCATGTGTCCCTCCATGTGCTTTTGCAAATCCTGTAACCCCCTCCCGCCCCATCCGCCCCCCCCCCCCCCTCTCTCTCTCTCTGTCCCCCAGGCTTCAAAACCCCGTTGTGGGCAAAATCAAATCTCGCGCAGCCTTGCAGCTCCATCAAGGATCTGGACTGTGAATGAATAGACACGATCCGCCGACGACTATTTAGGAAAATGTGGACAAAGCTTTTAAAGTGTATTGTGTGATGCCCTGTTACCCTGCTGAAGGCCGCTGCAGCCAAAACACACAGAGTTTTAATTCTCTTCATAGTTCAAATAAGAAAAAGGCCTTGAAAGTTTTTTATCTTTTTTTTTTGGACAAGTGGCATTCAGAATCAGGCGAGTTGATGTTTTTATTAAAGAGAGTTTTCTTTTTGTTGTTGATTGGACAATGTGCAGGCTACAACTATCAGCTTTTAGTGTCTGACACGTGGCACAGATGAAGGCTTCATGTGCAGCATAAAAGGAAAGTGAAACTGTAAAAAAGAAAAAGTTAAAACAGAAAGAGTGGCTGATGGAGAAGTAGTGTGGACTTCAGGTTTGATAGACTGAAAGACCAACAACCAGTTGGACCAACCGAGTCATCAAGACAAGTACTGTACTTGGATTTGATTGATTGATTGATTGATTGATTGATTGATTGATTGATTGATTGATTGATTGATTGATTGATTGATTGGACTTTGAGGAGGTTGTTCTTTCCTTTCAATCCATCTTTTTCCGAACGTCAAAAACGTAGCCTGTTTTGCCGGTTTTGCTCTTCCGGTGGAATTTTATGTTTACGTTTCCATGGTTTCAGTAGTCGCGGTAAATGCATGGATTTTTTTTTTTTTTTTTTTTCAATGAAAATCTGTAAAACGCACGGATCATCACACCAGCTTTTAACAGTGGATATCACAATCACACAAATTGACATCCGTGTTAAAAGCCAGCGGTAATAGATCCATGCGTTTACCGCAACTATAATGACAACGACTGAAAACCATGGAAACGTAAACGTACAATTCCACCAAACCGGCAAAACCGGCCTCCGGGTTTGCCCATAGATGATGTTCGGAAACTTGTGGATTGGAAAGAGTTAGAGACGACGTACAGCAAATGCTCAAGGGTCGGCGTTGGCGTTGGCGGTGGTGAGGACTCAACCACTCATATAGTATCTGGTTTAAATCTGGATTCTTGAGGTTGTTTTCTTTCTGCGTGGGTAAATTCAAAAAGAAAAAAGAAAATAAATACCTTATTGACCCAAATATGGTGGTCAAACACTATCCGACTGCAATCCCATCACTGAAAAACCCATGTTAAAGAGGAAACTATGTAAGTCCGGTTGCTTTTCCACTGTGTTGCTAACCCTCCTCTCGGCCATGTGCATTTGTTTACAACGAAGCTGGCGAGAAAGCAATCAGTAGAGCGGTAGATGGCGTTATATATCATATACGATGTTACAACGTGTATATTTGTGTAGTCTTATCTGTCATGAACAAGAGGTTACGGGTTAAGGGTTTGTAAAAATGTAGCATAGTTGAGCTACAAATCCTGCACAGTTCCTCTTTAATGCCAGGTGAAAACGGGGTGACGGAGAACGACCTCTTCCCTCTCCTGTGCTGGCTCGTTGGTACAGTAGATGCGGTAAAAACTTTGGAAACACAAACGGTGATTCAAGTTACCACCCAAAGAAAAAAACCCACCATGCTGGATCTTGTGTTCGCTTTGACAATGAAGGACTTTGCGGGGACTTTGGAGGTCTTTCAAAGTGAATGAAGGAGTGTGTAGCAAGTCAAGCTACCTTGACTATTCTTTTCAGCACCGCCCGTCCTGCACCTCCGCACTAAGCGACTTTGCTTTGCTCATTGCCCTTGGTTTACATCACATTGAATTAGAGGCTACATCCTGAATGATACCAAAGTCAATCCTCCTCCAGCTCTTCCATATGTTTTGGAGAAGGAGCAGTGAGTTCAAAGCGCTCGGTTCAAAGCATCTGTCCTCATTTGAATAACGTGGAGTAATCGCTATTACCTTATTTAAATAGTGCAAGTTATCATTTGGCCTTCATTTGCATTGCAGGGGTAATCACTGCGTCTCTGCATTAACCTCATTATAAAAGAGATGAAAGCCCTGATGGAGCCTGACACACTCTTTTATATATGTTATCTTTATTAATGATGGAATTAGAAAGATCCATGTTTCTTTAAATGGAGGACATATCAGAGTTTGATGGAGTGTCAAACTCTGTGGAGGGAAGAGTTTATGATTCACAAAGCCCAGTGTATTCTGTTATTTCTCTTTCTACTATTCTCTCCCCTCATCTTCCTCCGTGTTTGCTTTCTGACCTTCTCCTCCTCATTCGTCTTTCTATCATCCAAGAGCAGCTTTTTTTTTCTTCTTTTTTTTTTCTCCCCTCTCCATGTGTTATGTTAAATCAACTAATAATGATCTTGGAACACGCTTATTTCTGCTTGATTTCACCGAGCACCTGCAGACACAAGTCTAACACATTGTCTAAATTGTTAGACTCCATAAAAACATCTGTACAAATGCAAAGAATATAAATAGATGTAGATATTTTTGGTTATGTTTCAAGTTCCTATAGTTCATAATGAGATTTATACAACAGATTCATGTTTTCATTAAAGTTAGCTCCTCTGCAGGGGTGGTGATGAATAGCTAAACACTGCAAGGTGTAAATATTCTCAGGTCATATCACATAACTCCTAATTATCATTATGTGGCCTTGTTTTATTAATCACCGCGTCTCTCCATCATCCTATAGCGTCTGCTCTATAAAAGTGGCATTTCCTGATATTATCAGCAGCGGGACGAGGTCAAGCACTTGCCAGTGTTGTTAATCCCCTGATCAGCGGTGGAGGGCTTGATTAGGAAACTTGAATGGTAGATTACTCAGTAGGTGACATGTGATAGTGGATGTGTTTTTTCTTTTTTTCACTGCACAATCAAGAGACTGAGCGTGCGTCGGTGAAGCGGGTTCACGGCCTGTGAAAAGCTCCAGGACCAGACGGTCTGGAGCGACATGGTGCAGCGACTGCGGCAGAGTCAGGTGCAGGGACCGGACTGTAGATTAGCCAGAGAAGGCGGGTTCTGGTGTCTGAAGCTGTGTGGCCTTTGCCACGTGTCGTTCGGTGTGTGTTGTCGAGAGATGAAGGAGGAATAATAGAAATTTCCTGTGCAATGCTGAACCAATATCTGGCCCGTGGCTGCAGATCACAGCTCGGCTTGAGAGCAACAAACATTATAATGGAGAAGCCTTTAAAACCGTTCTTCAATAAGACAATACAATGATCATTTCCTGTTCCTATCATCATAGGATCATATAATATTATAGATAAGACACTGATCAAATGTGCTGCTTCTTTCATTTAAAAGTTTTCTTCCTGACATTGAAATCAGGCGAGCCTCGGTCTGGATAACTAATAAATTATCGATGATTATCAATAATTTTGACGCAGCATTTCTACTATAGCTGCAACAGCCTTTCTAGTCTTGACAGCGCTGGTCATGTGACTCTACACAGCCAATCCCTGCCACTCGAGTTAGTGAGAAACAAAAGGATAGAAGAGGGAATGACAGAGTAAAGCCCTCTTTCTTTTTTTCTGTCTTTTATTATATAGAGAATCAATGTGATGTATAAAAACGTAGTTATGCCAAGCACAAAGGTTTTCAGTTCACATACATTTAGTGACTGAGTCGTTTTCTTTTTATTGTGTGTTAAACTTGAAGATATTTTAATCCTTGTTTTTATTTTTTCAGAAGCTCACAACACTATATAAAAATGATTAGAGGGTGTGTTGTGAAATCTGTGTTTAGCCTAGAGCTGTATTTTCTCTTCCTTTTGTCCAGTTCTTCCTGACTTGTAATTTTCTCCTTGAAACACTGCCCTCTGATTGCTCCGCTTCCACTTAATATATTCTCTGTTTCAGAGCAGCCTCCCAGCTAATGCAAAAAAAACTTCTCTCCGCTCGGCTCTTTGTCTGAGGCGTTCCTCACTCGGTACGCTGGGATGGTGACAGGCTTGCCAGCCCCTGCTAGACTCCCCTCGGCTAAAATGTTGTAAATTAACACAATTAGCAGATCGCCATTCTGCTAATTAGCCACTGGCGTCTGCCGAGAGATGGCTAGAGAGGAGAATCAGAGAGGAAATAGGAGTCTGGGGATTCCCCCCCTCCCTGGCTGTGTGTTGTTACCAAACAAACACAAGGCCCTCGGAAAAGAGAGCAAGAGAGTGTGAACGTGTATGTGTTTGTGCTTGCCTGTTTTTTTTTCTGTGTGTGTGTGTGTGTTTTCAGCAGCGTAAATGGATGAGAGAGAGGGAAGATTTGCTCCTCGGTGAATGGATTTTATTGTGCATGTCTGCTTACAAGCACAAAAAAACCACACAGAAACCAATTCCAAGGCAGGTATTGCTCACTAGACCCCCAACCGTGGCTCTCTACATGCATCCAGTGCTAGTCAATAAGTCAGAGGAAGCAGCCTAAATGACACCGATATTATCCTTTATTTGTGTGCACTAAGTCAAATCAAACGGGGTTCAATCTGCCGTGCGGCTGCTGTGATTACGCCCCGTCCAGCCTTTGATAGCCACGCGGCTTTGATAGTGAGACAACGATGGAGTCGCTGTGTGACTGTCAGTGTTTGCAGATGGCACTGGCTGGGATTAAAGGAAACAGTGGCTCTCCAGCCTCCCGAGGCAATAAAGGGGGGAGAGCCAGGTGAGTGTGTCTGAGATGAGATGGAGCGAGGAAGGAGGGGAGGGAGGGGAGGAGGTGAAGCGGACACAGAGGGAGTAAATAAAAAAGAGGGGTGGCCGTGAAGAAAGAGCCGAATGAAAAGGAGAGATATATATCGAAATAGATGGAGTCAGAATAAAAAGAGGGGAGGGGCGGCTGGAGGAGGGGGGGGGGTGAGGAGAAATAAAGGAGGATCTAGCAGGAGGGGAGGTGGAAAATGGATGACAGAAAAAAGCAGAGGGGAGAAGAGAGTGAGGAGGAAGAGAAGGCAGCGGGGAGGCGTGAAGAAGAGACGCAGACAGAAAGGTAAAGAGAGCGGTGGAGAGAGGAGGTCAAGGTGGAGCTGTGCAGACAGGAACTAAGCTTGAGACACAATGTGTTGTAATTCATAGCTCGCTACAGCTCCTGTGTGCGTGCCTGTGTTTGTCCGTCTGGGTCAGTGGATGTGAGCTCGTGTGTATGTGTGTGTGTGTGTGTGTGCACGTCAGCACGCTTGAGTGCAGGCATAGATAGTTTTTTTTTTTTAAATGCCTGTGTGTCTGAGTAGAGGTTTGTGTGTGTGTGTTGGATGAAAGCAGAGGGGGGTGGGGGTGTATGAGTATGTGTGTGTGTGTGTGTCTGTGTGTCTGTGTGTGTTGCTTTGAGGTGCACGGCGAGGCGCATTTTCAAACCCATCTCCAGCCACCTCAGATGAGCCGGGGATTATAGAATGACCCTCAATGCCTCTGTCTTATTGGTCTGGCCGGGGTGCATTAGGCTGCAGTAACCAGCCTTCCCAGCATCCCTCTGTAGCCACAACACACACACACACACACACACACACACTCTGCCCTCCTTATGATCTGTAGAAATCAACAATACATGTCTAGTTTGACATTTAAAAACAACAACAACAAAAAAACAGAGGGGAATATATATTTTAAAAAAGCCTCAAGATGGATGTCGCCTTTTTAATTGACCGCCTTCCATCTTCGCCAATTTGAAGGTGTTGCCTTTCCAATTAGAACCGAAATAATTTAGTGTGTTCACGCGCAGTTCGCAGGGTTCCCACGTGTCCTGGAAAACCTGGAAAACCATTTTCCAGTCATGAAAAACACACGAAAAAAGGAGAAAAAGAAGTAAAATGTGATGGAAAATGATTTATCAGCTACCAGAGCTCAATTTGCCATTTTCAGTGCCTGGCGAGAAAACTAGAGACTTTGATTTGATGAGTGTTTCCAGTGTTGGACGTTGTTCTATGATAAATTTGTCATAATTTCTAAGCGTGTAAGAGATTATTTCATATATAAGTGAGAACCAACTGCACATCAGACTTCTGGGGGTGAGAGAGGAATAAACATAGAAACAATCATGTACAAAAGAAGGTACAGCTGTTTTGAATAGGACGGGGGTTTATTATATTAACATGTAGCAGCTGAAAAAGTCCTGGGAAATGATTTCAAGAAAAGAGTGGGAACCCTGAGTTTTCTTCTGTCGTCTCTTCCCTCGCAGGCTTAAAGATGCAGTGGACCCCCGAGCACAGCCAGTGGGCCGAACAGCACTTCGACATCTCCTCCACCACGCGCTCGCCCGCCCACAAGGCTGAGGCCTACCGGGCGGTGCCGGGCCACCTGCAGCGCTCCGCCGCCACCGCCTACCAGTACGCCTGGGCCAACGACGACATCTCGGCGCTCACCGCCTCCAACCTGCTCAAGAAGTATGCCGAGAAGTACTCCGGCATCCTGGAGATGCCCGGCTCGTACTCGGAGGCCCCGGGGGTCATGAACGGGCGGAAGGGGGAGTCGGAGCCGTGGCAGGACGGCGTCTACCCCATGAGCTGCATCCCGGAGGGGGTGTCGGTGAGGAAAGGCGGCGTGGCGGCGGCGTCGGACGTGGTGTCGGGGATGTGCAGCTCCCCCGGTCTGGCGTCCAGCACGCTGAGCGAGCCCAGCTACTCCAGCAGCAGCTGCGGCAGCCACAGCGCCACCGCCCTGCACTCGTCCTCCCTCCCCTCTCAGGAATACGGCGCGGCCTACGGCGGCTCCTACCTGCACGGTAGCTACAGCTCGCAGTCGGCCCCCGCCCCCGCCCTCCCCTCCCCGCTGCACAGCTCGGGGCTCCTGCAGCCGCCCCCGCCGCCCTCCCACCCCACGCTGGTCCCGGCGTACAACGGAGGCTCCCCCAACCTGTCCAGCTATAACTACCCCCCAGCAGGATACCCGGCCCAGAGCTCGGTGGGACCGGGCTACAGCCCCGGGGGGGCGCCCCCTCCCTCCTCTTACCTCCCCTCAGGCATCGCTGCCCCTACGCCCCTCCCCCCCTCCTCCGCTCTACCTGGATACCCCTACCAGAGCCACAACCTGCCCCCCATCGCCCCCACCCCGCTGAGCGGCAGCTCCTCCAACTCCCTGAAGAGGAAGGCCTTCTACATGAGCGGCCAGGCCGAGATCGACTCGTCCTACGGGAGCTTCGGCTACGGCCAGGCCCGCGGCGCGGCCGACAGCCCCATGTACCGGGTGGCGGCGGACAGCAGCAGCGCCAACGGGGGCTCCAACAGCGCCGGTGGGGGGGGCTTCGACCGCAGCGCAGAGAAGTCGTCCGTGTCTTTTAACCCTCAGAAGCAGTCCAGCATGTCGTCAGAGCAGAGGAAGTACGGCGGCCAGGCGGCGGCCGGGCCGCTGACTCCGCCCACCTACGTCTCCTCCACCCTGGGGGGGTCCCGCTCGGCGGACTCCCTCGCCAGCTTCACCTCCCCCTCCCTCAGCGAGCAAGGCGCCGACGACCACCGCCTCCACCTGTCCCACTCGGCGCCGGGCCCGACCTCCTCCTCGTCCTCGTCCTCCTCCCGGCCGCCCGCCGAGGAGCAGCTGAAGACCAGCGACCCCCACCTCCTGGACATGGTCACCTCGGAGATCGTCCAGCAGGGCCCCCCCGTGGACTGGAGCGACATCGCCGGTCTAGAGCTGGCCAAGGCCACGCTGAAGGAGGAGGTGCTGTGGCCCATCCTCCGTCCGGACATGTTCAGCAGTCTGGGTCCGGCCCCCCGCTGCGTGCTGCTGTTCGGCCCCCGCGGCAGCGGCAGGACGTTGCTGGGCCGCTGCCTGGCCAGCCAGCTGGGGGCGCCGTTCCTGCAGCTCAGCGGCTCCACGCTGGCCACCAAGTGGCTGGCCGACGGAGAGAAAATCATCCGCGCGTCCTTCCTGGTGGCGCGGTGCCGGCAGCCCTCGGTGCTGTTCCTCAGCGAGGTGGACATGCTGCTGTCGGCCCACCTCAGCGAGGAGAGCCCCATCAACCGGCTGAAGGGCGAGCTCCTGGCCCAGCTGGACTCGCTGCTCATGGGCTCCGGCGAGGACAGCGGCAACCAGGTGCTGGTGGTCTGCTCCACTAGCAGACCCCAGGACATGGACGAGGGGCTGCGCAGGTACTTTTCCCGCAGGGTCCTGGTGCCCCTGCCGGACGGCGCCGCCAGACACCAGATGGTGAACCAGCTCCTGGTCCAGTCTCAGCACAAGTACTGCCTGAGCGAGGAGGAGCTGGCGCTGCTGGTCCAGCGTACAGAGGGTTTCTCCGGACTGGATCTGGCCAGACTCTGCCAGGAAGCCCTTGTAGGTCTGTTACACGTCTCTGCACAGGGCATGGACATGACAGGTATGATGCCCCGGGGACAGATAAGGCCCCTCACCTACCAGGACTTTGAGAGTGTCTTTTGTAAATTCCAAGCCAGTATATCACAGAAAGAGATTGACACATACACTGAGTGGAACAAAATGTTCGGCTGCAGCCAGTGAAAAGATAGATCCCGCCCTTGAGAAAAAAGAGGCATCCACAATTCCTTTCCTCAGGGCAGACGCATTGTGCTGGAGGGAAAGGCACACAAAGGCCAACACAAGCCCACCGAGTTCTCACAAGCAGGGTCGAGACGCTCCAAGAGACCTGGTTTTGACGAGACGACGACTGGCAGTTTCGCAGTTAACGAGCAAGAGTTTTTAATTTGAAATCTTGACACTCCAGAAAGCCAGGCATTGTTTACACATGTTGGCTTCAGAAAGAAAGAAAGACGCCCCAGTGTCTGTGTATATATCCTTACGTTCTTGTTCTTGAGGTTTAGTTTGGCTATCCAAGTGCCTGAAGTGGTGCTTTCTGGTTTTTTCTTTCTTTCTTTGCCTCACAATCTACATTCATGGCATGAGCTGATGATTATTAAGAGCTTTAAAAACTTCAGCAGTGAGTCTGAACAACTGATTGACAGTCGCCAATCGCCGGTGGTCAATCATTCTTGTATTTGTCTTGCTAAGAGCAGTAAATCCATCAGAGCGGCAGTCGGGGCCCTTACTCACACTCATCTCTTCTGATCCTGTGTCTGCAAAACAAAACAACACAAAACAAACATACGAACAAACGTAACAAACAAAACTCAGGAAAGCGTTTGTGAATTGTACAGTACCTCAAGATATCTTGACGAAAAGCACTAAGACCTGAGAGAGGAATCCGAGGTGGTTTTGGCAGTTCATGTCCAGCAGTTCAGCAGTGTTAGGTGTACCTCAGCTGGCTATGGGATAAATAGCAAAGAGGTGACGATGAATGTACGAGATGTGTCCTGGATCGACGGGACATCATCTATAGTGAGAGTAAAAACATTATTTCTTTCCTTCTGTTTTTTTTTGTCCCCCTCTAAGCAGATCTGTGCTTTCCTTACATGTTTCTTCTCGACCAATCCTGAAGCTTATTTCCAATTTCCATCGCTTTAAAAAAAAAACATGTGGGTTTGTTTGAGAGACAGGCAGGTTTTGAGGTGTGGGGGGTGGGAGGGGGGGCCGGGGGAGTTGTATATTTATTAAAAACAACCATAATCAACATTGTTTATAATCTGTGATCTAGGCTATATTATGGTTAGGCTGCAGAGAGGTCCCATCAGTCAGCTAACTTCTGCGCAAAATACCTCAAATAGCTCATTTGTCCTGTTGTTTTAGTGACGGGGAAGATGCGGAGGAACTTGATGCTGCCTCCAAATGATTTAAAAAGAATAGTTTGGGAAATATTCCAGTCTGCTTTCTTGTCTAGAAGAGAGGATCGCTGTCACTCGCTCTCCAAACTAGTGCCAGTTACCAGTAATCTAGTGTTAGCAAAAAGCTTTAAAGAAAGAAAACAGGTCAATAATAAAACCTGCTTCATTCAAGAAGTTAATAAAAGACACCAACGGGCCCGTCTGCTAACTAAAATTTGAAAACAAAGCATTTGGATATAATACGCTTCATAGGCTTCAATGTCTAAACCATTAAACAACGTCCAACATTGACAACTTGTAGTTGAATTTTGCAGAAAATACTAAAAAGACAAAGAGCAGCATCGACCCTCTCATCTTAACTTCTAAGCAAGAAAGTAAATAATATTTCCCCAAAATGTCAACATGGTGTTTTAAATCACACTAATATCAATCATAATTTACCGTATCTCTCTGTGTGGGTCTCAAATTTACATGTTTGACTTGTCTACTTCACTCTAGTAAAATGCTAAATGCTGCATTGGATAAAATAATCAGTAAGCGGCTCGTGTGTTCTCCTGTGAGTAAACAAGCGTCAAGAAAGCTCAAGTCAGTCATTCTCCTACAGTAGTTTTTAAGTTGGATTTGATGCTAGCACCACACGGATATTGAGGTTGGAAGTTTTGCAGAGTTGCCTTGTTACGCACGCTGATTAGCTGTATTTGAATTGGATTAGCTATAGAAATGGGATGCCACTTAATCTAATACATATCTCACATTCATTCAATTTTTATGAGGAAAAACTTGCGTTATTTTAATGGGCCTGCATCATAAAAGTTCATTTAAATCCAAAAAGAACTCATCAGACTAACTAATCCAATTCAAACCCAGTCATTTTATACCCTCTGTAACTGTATTGTCAGTTTTTTTCCCACTGTATCTAAACAGATGTCATGAAGCACATACTCGTAAGTGCATTTTCAGTTTACTGAAAAGCTTTGTAACATGATTGGGGAGTCTTGGCACTAGTCTTCTATCTGTTGCCCATTGTATTGCATTGGAATGTATTTTTGTCTCTTCCGTATTGCCTCTGTAAGAAGCTGTCCATTAGCTCTACTTGTGGCATGGAGGTATTTAAGATTATTGTATGTGCACTAAAGCATTTTTGTGTGTAATATTGTTTTGTTGAAATGTCTCAATACCACTGACGGTTTGTCTCTCTGGTATTTATCCTGAAGGAGATTTCCATTTATCTGATTCGATGACAATTTAAACACTTAACTTTTTTATCGTACATCCCCTTTTTTTTCTTTTCTTTTTTTAAAATATATATATATCTATATATTATAGAATATCTCTGTTGACGTAGGAGCTCCATACAGGCCCTCTCTGTTGCTATCTCTAGTATAGGCACCTGATGTGAGAGGGGGGGGGGAGTTCTGCTGAGCATCAGCAAAACTGACGGAAAGCAAAGACAGCCAGGCGGTGTGGCGGTGTGGCGGGCGGCAGCACAAGGGGAAAGCAGAGTGGTCCGTCAGAAAACCACCCTCAAAACAATCTGTACCAGAATTCCTTCTGTCAGCAGATCCTCTGGAGAGAGAGTCCCTTTAGACAGAAAAACCTACTAATGCACTTCAGAGCACACAACAACAGCACAGGCGCTCTCTCTCAGCCCGCTCCCCAGCGCCGACAAACACACGACTTGAAACACACCGGTCAATGCTACGCTTGTTTGTTACGTGTTTTTGTGGTCTCTTCTTTTGTGTCTTGATCTTTTTTCTACATGGTGTTTAAATCTAGCTTTTTTTTGTTTTTTTGTTTTTTTTCCTTTTGAAAACTTTCCTTAGAGTTCTTCTTTAAAGCATTTTCTACCTCATGGCTACAAAACACACGTGGTATTTGATTTACGTCTTTCCAAATGTCAGACATTTGTGAAAAATGCATTGAAAAAAAAAAAAAAGAAGTAGATGAAGATGTGGGGAGAATAACACCATAAAATTTTGCGCAGTCTACCTCAGATGACTGTACTTAAACATTTAGCTGATGGTGCAACCGCAGGCTGCAGCATAGCCTAGTGTGTGTGTGTGTGTGTGGGTCTCTGTCACTGTGTGTCAGATCCGAGCTATAGGCAAAACACACACACACCTCATAACACTGACGTCAGAAACACACTCACAAGCGATTTG
The DNA here is from genome assembly GCF_045865225.1 of Trachurus japonicus. NCBI lineage: Eukaryota > Metazoa > Chordata > Actinopteri > Carangiformes > Carangidae > Trachurus > Trachurus japonicus. The sequence continues at coordinate 9,407,081 of NC_140908.1, read as the reverse complement.
TGAGGGCGGGGGGGGGAGTTTGGGGTCGACCTAAAGGTGACCTGGAAATGTATAATCCAATACATTTGCTTTAATCTTTTGTGAACTACTGTGGTTGTGCGCGTGTGAATGTGTATATACGTGGGCACACTCTTCTTTTTTTTATTTAGTGTGTTGAATTTTATAAATTGTTAGTATATATAACACACTTGCACAACTTTAAACCAGAGTGTAACGTGTTTCTGTTGTACATACCTATACATACAATACAAATGCACCACTTGTTTATATGTGTGAATATGTTGCCATACTTGCAGTCAACTTAAATGTATTTTCATGTAATCTGAGGTACAAGCAGCAACAAACGATTCATTAAAGACATTTTCTTGGGAGATTATATCTTGTAGATGTTGTTTTTTTTGTTTGTTTGTCTCTAAATACTATCATCATCAGAATTATTATATTATGATATATCAGTAGAATGGAAAAATAAATGTATTGTCCTGCCAAAAAATAGCCCAGCTGAAAAATCACCTTAATGAGCCTTGAGTTAGTCACCCTTGTGTGCAATTATAAAATCATCCGTGTTGCACAGAAGCCAAAGCTGTCGCTTCTCTCATTAAAATGTAACAATTCATTTCTCTTGCTGTGGCGAGAGTGGCAAGACCAAAACATTAAAGCATTAATTATCTTCCTCCATCACAAAGAATTTGGATTATGTGAGCACTCTTAATGAAAATGATGTGCATTTTGCCCACTGCACTTCTAGGCTATCATTATATATATATACGGTGTGGTGGTGGTGAGGTGTGGGAAGCTGCTGTATAGCCTCTATAATTATCTGTGAGAACTCAGACGCTTCACAACAGGTTAGAGAGCAGCAGAGGGCTGCTGTCGTCTTTTATTCCTCCACATTGAAACATAAAGTAGCCATGATCAGTAATAATTTACAGTACAAGCTTTTTTTCTTTTTTTTTGTCAATTATTGTATTTTTTTGATCATTTAGTTCTATAGATGCTGTCCCACATCATGAATCACATGATACAGGAAATACTATATGAAACAAATTCCTCCTTTATTCATAATTTAAATGTTGTGTGTGATAAGTTTGCATGAGTCAATGCATGTGTGTGTGTGTGTGTGTGTGTGTGATCCTCCAGGTTATCTGCCACAACACGGCCGCGTCCTCCCTCACTTTAAAGGGCCCTCGCTCCATAAGCTTCGCCTCACACACCTCCGCTCGCTCTTTGCACGACAATTAAAATATGCTAAGTGATCATTTTCCTTAAGTAGTCTTAAATGTGCAATCTATTCAAATATGAGAGGAAATTGCCCACAGCTCGCAAAAAAAAAAAAAAGAGAGAGAGAGAGAGAGAGGTGGTGGTGGTTGAACAGAGGGGGTGGTGGGGGGGTAAAGCTGGAATAAATTATGCAAATAACACAAAGGACTTTACCACTTGAAAGCCTAATTTTCCTATAATCAGCACACTGTCGCCTAATATTTTTTTCCCACCTCTTATTAAAAGTGACTGTTCTTTTGCCGATCATCAGATGGCTCTATCTGTCACTGGACTGTGAAATGACTGCAGCCTGCCAGACTAAATGCTAAAGCATTTTGCTGGAGCTTTTAGATGATGGTTACATTCCCACACAAGTAATTATGCGCCAGAGAGTCCAGAAATAAGGTTTAATTATACAGTAATCGTCTGTGATGGACACTAGGAAGTGGTGAGTAGCGCCGGACTGCAATCCATCAATGACAAACCTCTGGCCAGTTTTAATTCCTCCTCATTTGCATCCTAACCTCCACACCAAGTTGCGCAAACGCTGTTAAATGTTAATAGGACCTGTCTCGCCACTCAAAATGAATGCTTAAGCCATTTTTTAGTCACTCCCACCCCCCACACCTCCCTCTGTAGTCTGTACCACCACTCTCTTCTTTTTGTTTCATCTCTCATCCTCTCTTTATCTTAGCTATACCTTCTCCAACCCACTCCCTTCTATCATTCCTCTCCTCTCAAAGCCCGTTGTCGTCTTCTTCACGCCGCTCTCTCCTTTCCTGTCATCCTTTCCTCCAATCTTTCACCCACTGTGGACCCCCCACCCCCACCCCCACCCACCTCCTCCATCTCTCTCTCTCTCCTTCCTTCCTCCCCTTCCTCCCCTGCCTCCCCTCCTCGCCGTGGAGGAGGCACAGAGCGGTCACTGATGCACTAATTGGGAGCAACACTTACAGTTTTATCTCCCCCTACCACTAATAGCGGTCTGCACTGAAGCAACTCACCTTAGGATGAGGAATGGATGGATGAGCTGGAGGTAGAAGGAGGTTGGGCAGTGGAGGGTGTTAAGGGGGGTGGATTGGTGGGGGTCTGGGCCTTGAATGAGAAATTCCTCCATGCAAACGGCTCAGTGTGAGATTGGGCCCTCCAGCCATCATGGTTAATCCATATCCCGCAGGACCTCGGACTCAATTCCCTGCTTCATTAATTGAAAACGATGGCCTTTTTTTTTGGTGTGAGTGAATAAAACAAGGAGCCATTTATGAAGAAAAAAAACATTTTGTCTGGTTTTGTTCCTGAAGTAGCTGCAATCTCATTATGTCTCTGTGCTGCATTTCAAAATGTGCTATCATCTTTGTCTTGATTGTCTTCCCGGCGTCGGGAGAGATAAATACACACGCTGCTTTGCTTTTTTGCTTTGCTTCGCCGTGCTGATGCCAGGACTGTTTTTCAGTGAATCATTTGAAGTCTTATCAGCCTTTATGGAAATAAAGCCTTTGCTTAATAAACTGTTCCACAGGCTTTAGGAGAGTAGCACATAAACACCTTTTTTTTCTCCCGACAACGCCATCATTAGCGCATCTTGTTCAATGCTTTACACATAATTGGAATCAACATCTATTGTTCGTGTTCTTGACCTTCCACTTGTTTTCCAGCAGACACTCAGAAACATTGTATTACTGCTGAGAGGGAATCTTAACTAGGAGAACACATGCTAAGTGCCTTTGCTTTATTTTATCAGGGGCACATTGCTTCACTTTGAATCTGAACTTGAAAACCCATACCTTTCTGATTTAATGACAAAAAATCCAAATGGTACAATTGCAATTAATTATATTGTCTATCTCCTGTTCACATAATGTCCATGCAGACCAACACTATGGGAAATAGATGACCACAACAATAGATTGGGACATTTTGGCCTAATGTGATGAGATCAATGCATTGAAGGAAGTCTCAGCTGGGAATCAATCAAACCAGCAACCAAGTAACTATAGTTGAACTGTCCATATATAGCATGTAGCCAGTGTGATGTGGCAGGTGGCACCAAGTAGGAATTAAAGGTCTAGGTGCAAAAATTAAGAGGCGGGTAGGAATATGTCGACCTGCAGAAGGAACAAAGGTGTGTGTCTGTTGGTTTCCGGCCAGGGCAGTTAGGTGCACACCTCACTCCATGCTGGTAAGCAGGGAAAACAAAGCAACACCAGTATATTGTTTCAATATTGTTCAGATGTGTATAGCCTATTGTTCAGATGTGTGTGTCATATGAACTGTTTTTATATGTTTCAGACCTGGGCTGCAGGCAGCTGGTAGTCGGTAAGGGGACATTTCCACATAGCTACCAGGTATTTTAAAACTTACATGATGTTAAAGCAGATATCAGTGGAATGTTTTTGTTAATATAAGTCCTAAATAGTCCTATTTTCCGTCAGCAATCACTTACATGAAGTATTTCAGCCTAAACACGAGTCTCTCCGTCACTCTGCTCTGCTGTAACCCGAGGGGAAAATTTTCCTTGTGGGATACAAGTGTTATCCAATGAGGAGAGAGAACCGCATGAAGGGCTGTGTGTGCAGCCAAGGGATGCGCGTGAATGTGGTGACGTAGCACGAGGACCAATTGATGCCTGACAAGGGCGGGGGCTGCTAACTCATGGTGCGTTCAAAGAAACTCGTACTTTGTGTTTTTCCTTCCTGTGAAGTCATACCAGTACGATCTGGTACGAGTTCACGGGTCGGAAGTTACGAGTGGCCGTTATAGGGAACTTTCACAGACAACAGGACGGTAAAAACACGAGCTACGGGTTACCTGGAACGCTACCAAGTCGTAGTTGTGACTTGAAGCTGTAACTTACGGTTTCAAAAGCCTGCCTTGAACGCAGCATTAGCCGAAACGGCCGTGCCACTGATATCTGCTTTAAGATTAATATTTGTGTCCCTACAGAATGTGCGGCCTGTTAGCTGTTTCTTGCAGATGTTTGAATTTTTTCCTCATAGTGAGCAAGTAAGAAGCAGAAAAGATGGGTATTGCTCATGGGGTGGACTAAAGTTTTTCTTTTTTCTTCTCGTTTGTTACATTTTATTATCTGCAAACTCTAAATGTGTTATTTCACAGAGTGCACCGGAGTGGTTTATTATCTCTGCCTTGCTAGTGCTATTAGGGAAGCGAACCAGGAGGTTAAAGTGGCCTGGGCCTATTACTGTAACTGTCAAGGTTTTGCTGTTGCTACATTGTTAGCATTAGCATCCGTTTGGTGACAGGAACTTCGGCCATTTTGAAAATTTCAAAATAAGAGTTGTTTTTTTTTTTTTTAACCTTGCAGGCCAGAACTAGCTGATTAATTTCAAACACAAACACTAACACAGCAGCAGTGGTGAAACAAAACCACTAAAGGGCTGCTGCTTTCCACAGCTGGAGACAGATGTTGGCCAAGTGAAGCAGTTGAAGTTTGATGCTGAACTCTCAGCAGCGTAAACAGCTGCTCATGCTAACGTTGGCTACGTCGCTCCAGCAAAAACTTTGAATTTGCTCCTTTTGAAGTGAAAGTAGGCGACGGGCATTTCAACCAGCTGCTGAGCAGAGTGGAGCACTTATGTTAGTGATGCTTGGCATCTGCTGAATGGGAAAATAACAGCTTAAAGATGAATATGTAAGTGTAATGTAGCTGCAAGGCCTTGGGTTGCACTTTTTGTTGATTTCTGTACAACTTTATTTAAATGTTAATGTTCATCACTGTTATTTATTTATTTATTTATTTATTTATTTATTTATTTATTTATTTATTTATTTATTTATTTATTTATTTATTTATTTATGTATTTTATATCTTGTGCAAAAGCTTGGCCAACTTATCACGTCAGTTTTCGGTAGGTTGCATCTCTCTTGACAGCATGGGGGTGGAAACATGAATGTTTTGTGTGGCACCCAGTGGCTCAGGTAACATTGCGTGTGGATAGAAGGGGGAAAAGAGAAAAATAAGCTCCACTAAATATCTCTAAATTCTGGATGCAGATGTCCTGGAGTCAGTCAAGCAAGTGAAGAGAGGCCGACTTGGACAACAGGCCAGTGAACCACAAACTACTTCAAGAAGCACAAACTGCAGCTTTTTGGAACGGCCTTCACAGTCCCCTGACCTGCAACATGACTGCAAATCTGTAAGTAGATATTAAACCAGCTGTGTGTGCAGGGCCGGAGAAAAATATCTGAGAAGCTGAAGCGATCTGCAGAAAAAGAGGGTGAAGTTTCCGCAATCTCGAACAGCAAAAAAAAAAAAGGGTTTGTGAGCTGTGATATCTGCCGACGGGTGTGTTGCCGAACTTTTAAAAAACACAGCTGGAACTTTTGCTGTGGCCTGAAGTGACATGTATGGGATAAGTTCAGAGAGGAGCTAAAATCAATGTATTGACTCAGTAATGTCTGCTATGGCTATATACGTAGCTAACATCAGCTGACAGTAACCATAACCTAAAGACCATGTAGCAACAAAGCCCCCAAGTGAGCAATGCTGTGTTTTATTATATATGAAGTAAACTTTTTATTTTTCTTTATGAAGGAAAACTACTTGTATGATCCCAATTAGTGGTTTTTGGCTAATATGACCATAACAGTAAATTATACTAAAGAGTAAATAGAGACTGTAGTTTCTCCAGTTTAAGTCCAACAAACAAACACGTCCCTAATTAAATGAATGTTCAATGTGAATCTGATGAAGATGATGATGATGTTGCACAGTGAATTGGCTTCACCTCTTGCTGACGTGTGGAGATCCTGTGTGGTTTACAAGAACATCTCCCATGCAAATGATGGGCTTGATTATGCTAATATATTATTATGTTAATGGTGTTCATCTTTAATAATGCATGATGTTGGCATATTGATAATGCATTGCATTTATTCTTATGCAAATCATATGTTAGATGCCTATTAATTGACACTTATCTCAGTATCTAAATCACAACAGGAATGAACCTGCAGGGTTTGATAGAATATAAAGAATAATGTGGTTTTCTAATTAAACTGTAAATATCCATCCATTCTTAGAGAGAATAAAGCCCAGGCCGTCTTATCTGGGAGGTATCAGTGAGTGTTTGAGATCAGAGATGTTCTTTAGGTTTTTAACAGCTGGCTGTTATCAGTCCGGCGTTTTTCCTCTTTACAAACCTCTCGCGCCATCATCCAGATTCAAAGCCGCCAAAAATCAGTTGTGTTTGATCGCTCAGCCCCCTCGCTAACAGGGAGTCAGACTTGAGTCATCCTCACTCCGATGCCCTCCTCCCTCGGCAGGGGAAAAACTTGAAACAAGCCTTTTCGGGCGTCACAGGAGGGTACCTTCAGAAACACTCTCTGGGTTTTTTTTTTTTTTTCTTCTTTTTCTTTTTTTTTGGTGTGTGTGTGTGTGTGTTGTCAGATTGGCGGCGCTTGCGGAGTGTTCACAGGCTCTCAGGGACGGGCTGTCGCGTTAGCAGTGAGTGGCAGACCGACCGACTGACAGGCAGCGAGGTTGTCTCTGGAGGATTCCTACTGAGGAGGTGTCGCTGAGTGAACTATCAGGGACTGTGATGTGCAGTAGGCTGTGCAAGGCCTCCACCAAGACACGCTGCTGTTGTATTTGTTGGGTGTGTGGATGTGGATGCGTGGGTGGGGTTGGTTTTGGTTTTTTTAGATGGTGATTCATTAGCTGTCTACCTTTTTTTTCAGATCATTACTCATCAAAGTGTGACAGTGATGGACAGCTTGAAATAACGCACTTCTCTTCTACCTGTGTGATTGATTTGATCGCAGCACGTCCTGTACCGACACCACCATCATGTGATATTTCCTCTCTCATGAAGGAAAATCCCACTTGTTCTATTTTCTCCCACAGTGCATTGTGGTGGAGGAGGTGTATAGTTTCCTATGTGGTTTCTCTCTCAGCCGTAATGCCAGCACGTCGCCGCGTGTATAACCGCCGATGGAGACATCCAATTAGTAGCCAGTCAGGCTGTGTTAGCTTAGTTAAGGAACACACACCTACACACATACACACGCGCAAAGGTGTCGCAAATGTATAAACACACACATGCACGTGAGAGAGAGAGAGAGGGAGAGAGGGAGTGGATGCACACAGAAAATGCACACAACCACTTGCTGTTTCCACATGAGTACACTCAGTGGAGGTGGGGGGATGGGAGGAAGCAGCAGCAGCAGCAGCAGCATCAGTGGTGCTGGTGCTGGTGGTGGTGGTGGTGGTGTGGCAATCTCACCCAATCATGTGTGCTGGGAATGACTTCATTAGGAGGCCCCTGTTGAAGTCCGGTGCCTGGGAATTGCGTTTGCGGCGGAGGATTGCAGGGGAGGAACGGCGCGCGGAGAGGGAGAAGCACGAATGAGTCCTGAATCCCTCTTTTATCTGGCGTGTGATGGAGAGATCCAAATCAACAGCTGTCAGTCAGCTGGGCCCCAAGGTGAAGGCCTCCAGCAGCAAAGGGGAGGGGAGGTGGGGTTTGGGGTGGGATAGAAAAGGAGGAGATGTGCAGGGGAGGAGGTGAAGGGTTGTTGAGGACAGACCCAGAGTGTCAGTCCTAGCTGAGCTCCTCCACAGGTTGCTGCAGCTGATTTGCATTTTTAGACATCAGAACATCTGCAAATGTTCACTATCTTTTATAATATATCTCAGAATTAGGACTAAAACATTTTATTGTGGTAAAAACAAATTTTTTATGCTTAATTTGCAGGTTAATCATCAGTAACTGAGTCCATCTAATGTAAGATGAACGCTGCCACCTCCTCTCATGGTCCACTGATGATATTTGAATTGAATCAAATTGAAATCAGGACCTATTTGACACTAGTAATTGAATAGAAATGTGTAGCCTTAAAGGGATACATCACCCAAAATCGATAATTCACCAATTTTCTACTCACCATCATACCAAGGAAGGGTTTGGAGAACTTTATGAGTTATCAAAATGCTTTTGGAGTTCAATGCGATGGATTTTCATATAATGGCGATGGATAGAGTTCACTTTTGAATCGTCTAAAACACACACTATGAAACATCCAGATACCTCCATACTGCTCGTCTGTACTGACCCAAGTGTCCTGAAGCCGCCACATGAAAAAAAAACTCTATCCGCCGCCATTAAATGAAAATCCGTTGCGTTGAACTCCAAAAGCTTTTTGATGACTCCGAAAGTTCTCCAAACCCTTCCTTGGTATGACGGTGAGTAGAAAATTGGTGAATTATCGATTTTGGCTGAAGTATCCCTTTAAAACTTATGTCTAACCCTGAGACACTTGATTAAAAAAAACAAAAAAAAAACAAATCACCTTCCTTCCTTAAGTTTGTTTTATTCCCTCAGGATTTCAGAAGCTGCATTCCAGCCCATAATCCTCATTACTGTGTAAAAGCCGGTTATTATGTAAAGTAGTCGAATCCCTGTAATAAAGCCAAACATCCCCTGCTACCAGCGACTTGTGCTCAGTCAGAGCTGAGGGGGAGTAGAGTAGATGCAGAGAGAGAGAGAGGTGTGTGTGTGTGTGTGTGTGTGTGTGTGTGTGTGTGTGTGTGTGTGTGTGTGTGTGTGAGCGCCACGAAGGTCACTCCAGATTGAGAAGTTTGTCAAAATGTGATGACATCAGCAGTGTGTAAACTGTTATTGGCCCTCGCTGAGTGTCGGGCCCGTCCGAACCGTCTGAAATTACTGGGAAAAAAAAAAAAAAAGACAGAAGGAGAAAGAGAGAGAAAGAGAGAGAGAGAGAAACACACACTCAGACTGACTGACTGCCACCGCTCTGCCAGAAATGATTGCCTCCGAGGTTTCTTTTTTTCTTCTCCCATCTCCGCTTGTTCACCCATGCCTTTCCTCCTCCTCCTCCTCCTCCTCTTCCTCACCACCCCAACAACAACACAACTCACATCCCCATCCCCCCACTCCCTGGTTCTCAAATGCTTGTACTGTAGCAAGCTGCCAGATACACGGAAAAGAAGGAGAGAGGAGGAGGGAGAGGAGGAGGAGGAGGGGTGAGGAAGGTGAGGAGCTCGATCTGGATTTAATGACATTAAAGATGGTTTTTATGCTCAGTAACAGGCCCCAGATTACGTGTGATCCAAGACAGTCAACACTTTTTATCTCGACACAAATGGAACGGTCTGTCAGGGAGTCTATTGAGTCATCAATATCTGCTGTAGTTATTTCTCTCTCTTTCTTTTTTTTTTCTCCTCCTGGATCGTTTACAGTGAGTAATCATCTGTCTGGTCGCCTGCGTCTCGGGGGTTTGATCGGATAGCACTTTTGAACACCGGCGGAAACCTGCCTGACAATCCAACAAGCCACTCACTGAAGATTGAGAGGGCCCCATTATGTCGGCTGCCTGTGGCCATATCACAAGGCTTTTCTTCTCCCTCCTCTCGGCTCTACATAACACACAGCGGTAAATAAATCACAGCTCCGACTCTGTTTATCGATCGGCCCTGCTCCAAGCTGCTTTTTTTTCTCTCTCCTTCTTCTTCCCCGTGTCTGCTCGGTCTTCTCCGCAGGATGAATTGTTGCTTTGTGTATTGAGGAGGGCGAGATTTGTCAAAACACAGAGGTTCTGGGTCAAAACAAAAAGGAGACACAGGGAACGGCAGTACTCCGCCTGCATGACCCGCTGCGATGCCGTGTAGTTAACCTTGATTAGGCTCCGTATTAATCGAAATCATTTCAATTAGTGGCAGCGTTTACTTTTGCTTTCCTGGAGGGGGAGGCCTCCGTCCTGCTGGGACGTCTCCTCCGCTGCCATTGTTTCAGGCAAGATCAATTAGTTACAGACAAGTAATTGACTCATTCTGAATACTTATTTAAGCAAAGACATTGGATACAGCTCAATTAAGTGAAGCCAGAAGATTCAAGGTGATTTTCTGTAACGAAATGATCTATTGTTCAAAAGTAGAACTAATCGTTGCACTTTGAAAGCATCGGATCCTCTGAGATACTGTCTTTTATTTATAGTTTCTGCTTAAAAGCTGGAGCCATTTTCAATCTTGTTCCAAGTTTAAAGAAATACAATGAAAAGTTGTGTTAATATGGGAACTTGGTGAGCTTTATACAGGGCCGTTGTATAGGGGAGAAAGGTGATGATAACTCTAGGGGCCCAACGCCGAGTAGGGCCCACAAAAAACCCCAGTAGTCTTTGTATGACTGAATTATTCTGCATAAGACCCTGACTAATACTCATAGTAATGCTGCATTAGCATCAAAACAAAGTAGACTAAATAAAAAATGATAATACATACGTAGTCTAAGAAAAAAAGTGGAAAAGTCAGGGGCCCACTTTAGTATTCTTTCAGGGGCCCCAGAATTCTTAGCAACGGCCCTGGCTTTATATATAGTTGCCATTCTTTGCAAGTTGGGAAAAAAGTGTTTCTTTTACTGTAGCTTCAAGGCTGATGGAGTTGTTATTTCGTTGATTGAATAACATTATATTATTTATGATATTAAGTGAGAATGCCTCTCATTATGAATATCAACACAAGTGCTATAGGATACCGGTAACAAGAAAAGACATAGCAGAACAAAAAACACCTGTTAATGTTTGATGCTTAACTTGGCTGTTAACGCTAACTATGTAGCAGAAGTAGCTCCTTTAGCCATAATTAAATTGCAACAACTGACATGAATCATACAGGAGATGCTGTACACTGATATTATAGAGAGAGAGCAGGTAAAGTAATAACTGAATAATAATCCAGATGTATTAGCATTCTTGTCTGGAAACAGGGTTAAGCCTAAAACCAGTAGTAGAATGGATAAAACATTTGAAAGGATTCAGATTTGATAAAATGCTCAACTGCAGCCATGATACATTCCCGGTGCATCCTTGAAAGGGTTAAGTAAGGTGGGTTCCCGAGGCAGAAATGGCCTATGACTAACAATCAGCTCTAATAAGATCCATCTTCTCTTAAAAGACTCAGTGAAAAGCCCTAAATCCATTCTGAACACAGTCAAAGGGGAGATAGAAGAAGGAGCCATGTGCTATGATGTTTTCATGCCCCCCCCCCTCTCTCTCTATCCCCCCTTCACTTCATTATCATTCCCAGGTTATCCCAGCAGCCAAGTGAATCTGGAGCGCAAATGAATTAAGGGAGAATTAAGGAGCCTGTGCAAAGTGAAGCCTTTCCAAAACCTCAGCGCGGATGAAAGGTAGACCTGCTCGCACACACAATGTGTACTATGTTGTACGTACACGTCCGCAATTCTGTGGGTGTCGGTGTGTGTGTGTGTGTGTGTGTGTTTGTTGTAGGGAGGGTTTGTCCTCACCTTGCTTCTGGGCCCGGTGCCAAGCGCAACTTCCTGCAGTCCACGGCCAACACGGCAACACAATGGTGCTGAACGCAGCCCACCACCACCACCACCACCACCAACAACACCCTCCTCCCAGCATTTTATATCAGCTGGGAGGAAAAAAGAGTTGTTCAAAGACAGGACAAAGAACTGTATACATATACAGGTACATCACACACACACATATGCACAAACGTACGCCGATATCGAACATGTGACGCATGTGAGTGTGTTTAAATGTAAATGATGTTCTCTCTGCAAATGGAAAGTGGAGGTCTTAGTGTATATATGATGTGGAGGACACACAGCAGAGAAGTTTGACATTGAAATGCTTCAGTGAAATGTGAAAATGTGACTTTCTCTTCACTGACCTCAGTTTTTTTTTTTATTCCCAGCTGATACCACTGATGCAATTCTCTTTCTACCATGTGCAAAGGTTTTTTCGAGACTTGAAGCTGAACCCAACGTGTTTGAACCAACTAGACCTAGGTATTCATGGCTTTGACCAGCCTGATGAAGAATTTATGTTTTACAAATGACAAAATAAATTTGACAAAGAAAGAAAGAAAGAAAAGCTTTGAATGCCAATTGAAATCTCAAAAAAGTAATATTTTAGAGCTGCGACCTGACCACGCATTTAGCCTCTGGAATTGGTGGAGAGCAAAAGATTTAAAAGAGCTGTACAGTCTGTAGTGTAAGAGTGTGGACAAACTGTTGCTGCAGTCGTAACAGAAGGAAATGAAGTGCATAAAGTTGTAAACATGCACTGGGCAAACAGATTATTGTGCAAAAAGCTCAAAAGTGTGCCAGCTTCTCCACTTTCATCCGTCTCCATCTCCTGGTTTTTTGTTTCTGCTTTTGTCAAGACGTTTCTGAGAGTCACAGCGAGGTCTGTTAATGTTAGTAACGTCAGATTAGGATCCATGACGCTTGTAGCTGCAGCTCAGTGGGAACTGGAAACCTGGATGATGCTGAAATGCTCCTGACTTTGTGATTGGAAGATAGAGAGCGGTGGGTGGAGAAACAAGCCAAAACCACAAAATCAAAACGTAAAAACATTAGTCTCTGGTGACATATTGAGTAATTTTATGATTACTTGCCATACATTTCTTACGTATAGCTCCTTTAAGATAACTCAACTCAACCTCAGATCATAATAATACAAAGAGAAGTTTGCAGAAGCCTAAAACATGACATTAAAGGTGAAAAACTGATTTAGATAGCATTGATTATGGATTAATGGTTACGTTATCTTATCTTACAAATAACAATCAAGGCATCAATCTGCTCATCTATAGCAAGAAATCATAGAAAACATATTGATATCATAGAAAACATATTGATATATAAGTTGTTACATTCAAGTGGTGGAGAAATTCAATCTGTGTATCAAGGAGCTTGTTCTTGTCACAGCAGCGAACCTCCGAGTCTCAGCAGCAGAATACACATGACGGCCGGGCGTCAGGGGAGCCAGCCACCTCTCTCACATCTTTACCCTGCTCAATAGGAATCAAAGGCTGTGAGAACAGAGACAGGGATGAGGGGGAGAGAGGCCTCTGCTGTGGCTTTTTAAAGCTCCACACAAGAAGTTGCCTTCTCTTGCATTTCTTCCACTCTAGTTTCTTTTCTTTCTTTCTTTTTTTTACACACCAGTTATGTGCAAGTCTTTGTTTTGTTTTGATCTAATTAATCTGTTCTGATCCTGTGTTATTTCTCCAGTCGTTATCATCTCATCTCCTAATCGTACGTACAATTGCCTGTGGAAGGTCTGGAAAAGCTGTTTCATTGATCGGGCAGGGATGCGGATTGATCCGGCTGAATTTGCATGGGAATCTATTCGGTTTGAGCCGAGAGATCATAATCGATCAGATGGGATAAAGCCTGCGTCCTGGCCCCGCTTGCCTTTCAGAGGTTAAGGTGAAAATTAATTTGCTTGTTCGTTAGTTACATTTCAATCCTGTAATTAAGTCTTGCAAATGATTAAAATGTAAAACAATGGAGCAATGAATGTGACTTTGATTGCTTGTTTCTTTTTTTTTTCAATAACATGATCTGTTGGCCTGATGACCGCGTCCACAGAATTATAATGAAGGTGAGTGAGATAACACAAACCTATCCTTTGTTTAATCTGCTATTTTTCATTTTCAATTATCATATTAATTACAATTATAAAAGAAGAAACTGTTGTTTTAATCCCCAAAATACAGACATTAACATTTATTTTCCTATGTAACATAAAAAAGACTAAATTCTTCTGATTTGATACGTATTATTTGACATTTCATGTAGCTGCAGTGTTAGCATACATTTGTTCCACTCGCATCCATGTAAACCTTTAGTCTTGGCTAAGCTGCTTCCACAATTACTCACAAAATCTACTTAACTCACATACAGTACTACTACCTAAGTAGTAAGCTTAACCTAGTTTAGGGAAACAACACTATCTTGGTCCTTCATAAGTAAAATGAATACATAGGAATACATCTCTTGATAATCACCTAATAAATAATATATTTCATTTTTAAATGTGTCTTATAAACACAAAAGTTAAATATTAAAATGAAGCCTTTCTATGGATCAGTAAACATATTAGTATTAGAATAATAATATATAACTTGTACAACTTAACTGTTACAGTACAGAGCCTCATGTTTTTCAGGTGGAGCGTTGCCTTTTGCTGGTTAAAAAAACAAAAAAAACCACAGAGTCCGCCAGAGGCAGATTATGTCAGATGCAGCTTATTAACACTGTGTCTATTACAGGCTCCAGTGGAAATAAATAAACAGTATTTTTCAAAGCAGACAGGAATATTTCATCAGCTCACTCTCAGATACGCGGGCGACAAAGCTGAAGAGGTGTTTGTGGTATCGACTGCTGGACAAATGCCACACATACACGAGGAAGTTGCATCTGCACGTCCATAGTTGTGTGTACGGTTGTGTGTGTGTGTGTGTGTGTGTGTGTATTTGCGCACAAGCTCCAAGCCTTCTGGACAGGGCCGAGGGTGAAGGGGAGTGCTAACACACTCTCCTTGTCAACGGCAAGGGTAATTACTCCTGGCTGAAATTACTCAACATTTGTTTATAAGCTCCCCTGAGCACACTGTAAATAGATTGTCTGCTCAAGTCCAATGCCATTGAAGCCCTGCTGTTCCCTGCAAACACACACACATGCACACACATGCACTTTATGTTCACTTCATCTTTACCTCATCACACATTAATAAGGTTTTTTTTGTGTCTGTGCATCTTTCTTATCTGTAATGAATCCATGATGTTGGAAACCTTGGTGCAGCTAAACGTCGTCGCACTCCTGTCGTGTCAAGTGACGTCTTTTATCCTCACGCTGGAGTGTTTCAGTGTTCGGCTGGAGCCCTTGATATTTTCACACCTCATATAACTTTGCATGTGGTGGAGTTGAATCTATTAATCCAGTATTGATCTCTGCTTTGCCGCCCTTTTCATGGCTACGCGCTATCCCTCCTTCTTTCTGTACCAACAATAGCCAAGATCTTTTTAGCATGCATATGAAGAGAGGAGGGAGAAAGAAAGGACGAAAAAAAAACAAAATGAAAGCACTCCAAGTCAAGGTCCATCCATGTAGTTACTGTATGAGATGGTTCCTGTCAAAGATGACAGTTTGAAACACTTGACCCACAAAAATGAATTCTTGGCCAGGGCCAAGTGACAGCCCAAAGTAATTCATTCTTTTGAAATGTTGAGGGAGATGGAGAGAGAAGTGAGGAGAAGGGGAGTGACATGGAGAGCGATAGAGCAAGACAGAGAGATGGAACGAGGAGGAGAGGAGAGAAGATGAGAGAAACAAAGTGAGGAAGAGAATTAAATAAAGCGAATGGGCAGAGTTGAATGAGATAAATAAACGAAAAGAAATCACATCATCTTATCTGTCGTGCTGCAACATGGAGAAAAAAAAGGAGATTTAGTCTTTCAGCTGGAAACATTACAAAGTCAGCCAGAGCTATAGCTGTTAGCAGTGTGTTTCATAGTGTTCATGGTGTTTCAGCTCCACTAAACACATTTAACTGTGTTGCTGTTGGTTTGTTGTAGAAAATACAAGCAACAAGCAACGGCAAAGACTGCAGCTTTACATCAAAAGAAATCAATAGATCCCCCTAATTCAATTCCAAGGTGGAAGATAAGCTTATAAGCATTACATGATGCATTGCACTATGCTTTTTTGTGCACTGACTTTGTCTGCAGGTCCTTTTTACAGTATGCACCTTTAATAACGTATCTGATTTTAATATTGTTGATTTTTAATGTTAAACGTCTTACATGTTTATTATGTGTTTTATGTGGAAGTATATTTTGTTTCCCCACATGCTGTGGCAATGACAATAAGGCCTCCTTGGATTTCTGTCATTTCAAGCATTACATCATAGCTTTGGCTGCAATATTCTTCATTTAAAAAACGTCGGTCCAGAAAGTTGTACTGTTAGCATCAGAATTAGCTTACGCCTCCTGACAGAATCTAATTGTGGCATTTATCATTTCAGACGACAAAGTCCAGGACCAGTGACGGAGAATCTGAAGCCAGTTTTGTCTCCGAAAGTGACGGATTGAGGCAAAGAGATAGAAATACAACAGGAAGACGACAAATAAACAAAGAGAGCAAATGGAGGGGAAAAAATGTGTGTAAGTAAAAGAAGAGTGAGATAAATAATTCAAAAGAAATCGAGGCGTTATTAATCTACCAAGGTTTGTGATAAGTGGTTTGCTAATGATGATTTTGATTGTAATCTTCTGTACACAAACCTCCCAACATATGTTGCTGTTATTGCGAGCTGCCATCCGGGCTAATTTGTCTTAATTACACTGAGTGTGTTTGCTGCCTACCACCGCCGTCCACTGAGAGAGACAGACACGTTAGATAGAGTGGAGGGCGGGGAGCGCAACATCTGTCTGTTGAAGAGTCGAAACACACACACACACACACTTTGCAGACACACTCAAAATTGCTTGCAAACACACAAATATGAACACACTCGCACCGGCACATACAGTGAAGTAAAAACACACACACACTCGCACCTCTCTAATAAAACCTTGGTCTAGCCACCTCACCACCATCCCTTAGCCCTTACCTCCCATGTCCTGCTAATGGCGGCCACCACAGAGGTGACTGTGTGCAAATAGGGCCGTAGCGCCGATGGCCATCCATCACAAGGCCCCGGAGCAACATTACACCACTCTAATGGCCCACTCTGGCCTTCCTTATGATATTAATCCACAGCCTCACAGCACTGATTTCATTTGTAAAGTGGTGGGGGGAGACAAACTGTTTTTTTTTTTGGTGTTTTTTTTTCTTTTTTACCACAGGGTGCGAACAGACGCAGACAGACGCCTCAGTTCGGACACAACAACTCATAAACATACAGGCTCACATGTATGCTCTATGTGTGGTCTGATACACACACACACATCCACAGGAACATAAAACATAAACCAGCAGATGCCCACACTCTCACTGACTTCCTCTACTCTGTTTTTCCTGCAGACCTTCAACCTGCCATTACAGGGAGTCTAATTATATAAAGTAACAGCAACATGCTGTAAACAGTGATCAGCCACAACATTAAAACCAGCTACCTGCTGTAATGTTGCTGCTGTTCTTTAACTACCACAGCAAAGTAGCAAACAAAGATTTGGAAAGTGAAACTTTCTTGGAGGATGAGGCTTTTGACTTTACGTTGCAGCTGTTTCTTCTTCAAGAGTGTTGCAACAAGATATTAAAAAACACATTTGACACAAGCTGTCCTTGGTCTGTTTTATCATTTATCACCAGAGCAACACAGCCAACGCATTGTGAACAGCCAGAAATGGACTCATAATCAGTGTTGTATTATGACAAGGTGCTTTTTATTCATTTGTCATATCAGATACCTTCTCTTTTTACTGTCATTATGAGGTGTATGCAATAAATGCACATGTTTTGCTGAACAATGCTTCATGTTCACTGGGTTTGTAACTTTTTTTTTTTTTGCAAACTATTCATGGGGGTGTAGACAGCACTTTCCAAAGATGTGAAACCATTAATTAAATATTGAAATATAAATAAACTTGTATTTATTTCCTGATAATACTATTATGTGTAGTGTTGTGTTTTCTGTGTATGTTTTGACATTAATAATCGATTTACAGTAGCCTATTTTGTTTTGGTAGTGTCTATTACGTCACTACGTCAATATAACGTCACTTCCTCATTCTCTCTCACTCTGTTTTCTGTACTGTCTTATTAAATAAAGCCATGAAATGCATCAAATAAAACATAAAAAGCACGAACGCGAGATTAAATGTGAAAAAGAAAAAATACATATGGTGTGTTTTGGCTGCGACATACAATCACGACCTCATTGAAGAGGTCAGAAGTCAACGTACGTCACTAGGCAACCTGAACGTGGAGCCCCGGAAACAAAAAACAAGAGAAGCTAACAGCTGTTGTAACATTAGCCTCATAGATATTACGTTATATATGCATTAGCCATAGGCATTAGCCTGTAGAGCCCAATGACTTTGCTTCCATATCAGACATTTGACGGAACCCATGTGAAATATGAAGACGGAGCGGGAGCCGGAGGAGCCACACAGCAGCCAGCGGGAGACCGGCGATGCTAACGATGCTAACAGCTGCAGCAAGGCAAGCGGGAGAGAGAGCTCCGTTCATTAGTTCAAGGTGTGTGTTGTGCACATTATTATTATCTTCCACCTTGGAATTGAATTAGGGGGATCTATTGATTTCTTTTGATGTAAAGCTGCAGTCTTTGCCGTTGCTTGTTGGTTGTATTTTCTACAAAATTGGGACACAGCTATAGACTGTAAATGCATGGATCCTCCTCTGGTGTTTCCCCCCCATTAGTAATCACGTGGTTCGCTCCTGTGACGTTCTAGTTGTTACTTCCGGTGTTTGGTTCTGCTGCTTTGCACTTGGGCTGTTGTGTCTTCACTTTACTTTGTGCTCTATGGATCAAACTGTAGATCAGGGGTCTTCAACGTTTTTCAGGTGAAGGACCCCCAAACTAATGGAGAGATGAAGCAGGGACTCCCTACTTTAAATAATTATAAAAATGTGTATTTATATGCAAATGTGGAAACAAAAAAATATAGGCTACAAAGTTTCATAATCAACCAAAAATTGCATGACCCCCTGTTGAAGACCTCTGCTGTAGATGTTAGATATTATCTCTAGACTGCTGTGGTTGGCCTGTCTGTTTGCTGTTGATGGTTTGGTTTCACGTGCGTCTGCAGAGACTGTAGCCTATCTAATGTGCTGTGTCAACATCTCCAATTTTCTAAAGTCAGTTATTTTACACAACCATGTAAGTGCGCCTGATCGGTGCCAATCATCAGATCAGTAATTGCATTGTGAAAGTTGCCAGTTTTGTTGCAGCTCTCCACGTTATAATCACAACTTAGGTCCTGATGTATGTGCACATAGTAAATCTGTGATGTGAATATGTGGTTGTTTTCACACGGTCCAACATCGTTGTGGATGTAGCTGTGTGGTTGTTTTGTTTTGGTCACCTGACTCTATTCTTGCCTCATGTCCTCTGTCATATGGCGTCGACTCGTAAAGTGAGACTTGTCCTGTATTTATGTACATGTCATTTCCATCGTAAACGCACAAAGCTACTCAATTCTGCTCCCTGTATCCATGACGATACTCTGGATCTCCTTGCGTCTTAAAGAATATCAAATGTCTGTTCTCCTCCCTCCCAGGTTAATGTGAGGTGATGATGTGACATGAAAGCGTTTTGTACAATTTCCTGCTCTGTGTTTAAAATGTGGATGTTGGGGAAGTTCCTCAGACAGAAAAATCAGAGCTCAGTCTCTTAGCATTTAACACATCAGTGCATATTGAAACGGTTACTAAGTTAGCAGGCAGCATGGATGTGTGTGTGGTGGTGACCTGGGGAGCAGATGGTGGGCTAAGAGGAAGGTCTGCAGTCTGGACGTCAGAGCTGGAGACGGTCTTTGTTGCTTTTTCTTTTCTTTTTTTTCAAATTTTTAAACACAGCACTGCAGGGATGGATGCAGACACTTACTGTACACACACACACACACACACACACACACACACATCGACCATATGAATGTCAAAAGCTAAAAGTGTCAGAATAAAAGGACAAAGAGAAGCGAGCCTTCACGTTTTCCTCAAATACCATGGTACATTTCGTAAAGGGAGCATGTTATGATTCGATCCTGACACGCGTGAACCCCAGATATTGTCTCATCCTGTGTGTGTCACCCTCATGGAAACACACACACACACACACACACACACACACTAACCCCTCCTTAGATCTGAATGTATTTTTTTATACCACAATGACAACCCACCACGCAGCAGCAGTACAGCTCTTTCTTTGTTTTGTTTTTTTTGAAGAATCAAACATTAAATGCATCGCTACACCATACTAGGAGCTGTCTTCCCCCCCATACAGTGCTAAATTATAAAAAAGGCAGTCTGTCCTGGGTAAAAATTTCATCGCTTGCTGCGGATGAACAGAGCGGTTGCAGACAAGCGGAGGAGTGGAAATGAGGAGAGCAGAGGAGCGGTGATGTCTGGCGCTGAACGTGTTGAGCCAGAGGTCAGCCCAACTCTGGCGAAACCCAGAAACAATAACACAGAAACACACACACTCACACATACAGACACACATTCACACTGTGTGCATGTAAATTGTTCTATTCACTTACTGAAAAACACTAGAATTTGAATAACCCCCCGGTCGGGAAAACAAACTTCACGAGCACGGAAAGACTTTGACGCCTTTATTAAGGATTGACGACGCTTTGAGTTTATCCGAAACCGTCTTGTATGATGTCCATGAAGCTTCTAATATGTTGTGAATACTAATGGCTCAGTTGTGGTGGTTGTGTGATAAGTGATGAAACGCCTTTGAATGCCGCGCCGTCCTTGGCTGACTGGTGGGCGCCGTTTCATTATGGATATTCTCAGTGTTCTTTGACAATTAGCAAAACCTGGCAGGTATCAACCGTCTCAAACGCAGCGTCTTTGAACGCGCCTCTGTGTTCTCCGCAGCCCTTGAACTTAAAAACAGAGTGGATTGAAGAAGCATAAGACACTGAAGTCATATTGGTGGAAAAAAAGGGAGAAAAAAACATATAAAAGTGAAACACTTAAAATACAAAACTCTGTTGCCAGAGGTAAAATAGCTGTCAGGGATGGCCTTCTTAGCCTAATGACAGACTGGGATCATCAGGAGGGGGGTGGGGGAGGAGGAGAAACAAAGACAAACACAAGTGGAGACGCGTAATATTTCTATAGATACGCTCTAATGAAAAGATGAAGGAAATAACAAGGGAAGGAGTTGGCACTTTCCTGTAACATCCTAGATTAAAGACATACTGTACGGAGACCATACCAAAGACAAGTCGTAAAAAAGAAAAAGCAGATACAGAAATAAGAAAAAAAAGGAAATTAAAAGTTAGACTGTACTATTGAAATCAGAGAAACCCTCTGCTGAGAGGCCAGGAGGCCAAACCAAATATTCCTTGACTTAGCGTCTATTCTGAATCTGAATATTAGCCAGTGAGGTTTTAAATGTAAATATGCCATTATGCTGTCATTACAGTGTTCACATCCGCAAGCCCACAGGTCAGCCCAGCCACTGTTAATTTTGCAGGCAAAAGCGTTTTTTTTTCTGTTCCCTCGCCTCCCTCCTCTTCCTCTCCCCCCCCCCCCCACGCTCTTGAAATGTTAATAACTTTCTATTAGTTAATGTAGCGTGACTAAAATTCCGATTAGATATAATTCATTTTAATATCTGTGACTGGCCGGCCTGATCATTTTCTGCCGCGTTCTGCCCGCTGCATTACATGAGTCTAAATTGGACTCATTTACATTGGCTGGTTAAATCAAGGCCTTCTCTCGCAATTTAGCTGTCATCAAATCAATTTTGTAATTTTCTTTGCTCTTTGAGGTACGACTGTTTCTGAATTGAATAATACCAGCTATCACATATAATTAGCTGTTGTAGCGTGTGTCAGAACAGGAGGGGGACGCAGCAACATCCTAAATGCAATGAGACAGCGTCGGCAGCTGCAACCTCAGAGCCACGAATAGATGTTGCGTCCATCTTGTTTATTCCTTCTGTCTTGGTTCATGTGAAGGTGAATTTTTGGTGAAATATTTGCACTGTTGACCTTTGACCGTACAGGTTTACGTCCAACCCGCAGACCTCAGGTTCCACGGAGGGACAGAAAGCTGCACAGTGGGTGAACAGTGGAGTTTCCGTGGTGGGACCACAGTGCTGGAGTGGAGCTCCCATGTGGCCTTGCTCAATGGTGACTGAACCATAAGAACAGAGGGACAGAGGGCCGCGCACCGCAGGGACTCTGGGAGAGCCGCAGCCTTCTCCGGGAGGACCGCTGCCTTTGGGTAAGCGGTGGTGTCGCTCCAGATCAGAGGACAGCCGGGCTCTTGAGGGGAGGTGGAGCAGGGTGGGGTGGCAGGAGCTGGAGGAGGAGTCAGGGGGGAGATGAGGGTCGGCCCAGGCAGCGAGGACTGGGAATACGGGGGCACATCACAGTGGGAATACCAGTGAATAGGTTGGTTTTTCCCTGACTGGAGGGAGTGTGCGCTCTCAGGCTGGCTAATAATAGAGCAGACGAGGAGTGTCTTGTTAAAGCTTTTTCAGTGTTGTGTTGACCCACTCAGCCTCTCTTAAAAATGTCACACTTAAAGGGACATTGTGTAACTTCTCCTGTTATCTATTCACGAAAATCGATTATTTCATTCAAAAGTCTGTTTTTCATTAATCAGTAATCCCCCCCATCAACAAACTGAAGTGTTCCTTTCAGCTCTGAATTAGCCGTTCATATCATTCATATCTACATGGAGCGGGTAAGCTCGGTGCTGGCTGCCATGTCGTGTCGTCATGTTTTTACGTTCAGTGGCAGCGTGACGGTAAGAAACCACGGAAACTCACCGGAGACACTGGAGCTGTCGGCTCAGGTCGAGGTGGCATCTGTGAAAAGTAGGAATGGAGTGTTACACTGATGCTGCATTCACCTGCAGTCGGGCAGACGGCCGTCGGTAACAAACCAGATGTCATTTTTGTCACAGAAGTCGAGAGAAAGCTGGTAAAACGTGGGTCAGGTAAACAATATGACATCGCCATGACAACATATTGTCACGTGTATTGTTTTGCCTCGTGCTGACGGACCACTTGTTTACGTAGAGGCTGTTGTCCGTCTGCGGTCTGCCCAATTTCACGTGAATGCAGCATGTTGAGTTGCTTGCAATATACAACCACAACGCTAGATGGGAGCAATTCCTACACAATGTACCTTTAAGACTTCTTGTTACTGCGATACCAAGCTTTGTAGAAGGTAGCAGATGGACAAAATAAAAGTTGATGACACCTTTTTTCTTTTTCTTTTTTTAATTACAAATTTCAGTCGTCCTGAAAAGTGTATATGAACTCACTGAGACGTCAGAGTCAGGACTAGTCCAAGACAGATAGATCAAGTTGCACCATGGGAAATGTGTAGTCATGTTTCATCGTCATCCAATGCTAGACAGGTGGAGTTGGCCCTTTAAAAACCAACAGACAATGTGGCGTCCCAGTCAAGTGAACAGGAGGAGCCTCGCCTTGACTTCCTGTTTCACGCAGCAGCCTATTTACGTCCTGCTCACTTCATTAAGCCAACTTGAGAGATGAACAGACAAGTAAACAAACAGAGGCCAGCAAAATAAATTACAACTCTGCTGGACCGAATCAGTGTTATAATTACTTGCTAACAGAAAGTTGTGGTCACGATGTCATGTCCCCCCCCCATCACCACCACTACCACCAAACTTCTACAACTGAACGCAATCTCTCATTCTCTTCTTTCATCAGTCTCTCTGAGAAAATAAAGCCGGCCTTTTGTTACTATAGTGTGAAAGAAGTGATAAAGACTGTTGTGAACTGAAGTTTGATGCTGGACACGCTCTCCTACTGTAAATTGCTGCTAATAATAAAACATATGCAGCTATAGAAAAACGTACAAATCAAAATTTTCTTTTTGAAAGTAACTTGGACTCTGTTTGGCAAAACTTTTTCTCACAGGTAGGCCTAATTGTAAAGTAAATCTACCTTGAAACAGACACTTAACTTTATATTTGGATTTTCCATTACACAAAAAGAGAATTAAATACCTGAAAGAACGACTGTGAATGGACGCATTCACGTGGACATTGTTTGATTTGTCTTTTGTAACTGTGATTTGGTTACTTCAAACGTCAGGTGCTATTTCAAGTGGTGTTCAAGTTATTTCGACCCCCCCCCCCTCCCAGCCCCGCTCCATAAGGTTTTTGAATAGTATGCACCTCGGCTCAATGAAGCACTTGAGGGATTTGTTATCTAAATCTCCCTTCACTGAGATACATATCAAAGCCACAAATGTCAAAGGAGATAGCAGCGTCGCAGCGGTGGTAATCCACTGACGGCTGCAGTCGTCCTTCTCTCTTTGGTTTGATGGCCTGTGAATATTGTCACATCTTTTCCTGAGGTCACTGTTGAACCAGGTGAGCAGAGATGAAGGGAGTCAGTCACTACGTTTACATGACAGTTGAAAAAAACGAATTATGGCCTTTAATCCGTCTGTAACTGAACAACTAGAGTTCATGTAAATGTGTTAGTCCGACTTCTCCACATCCATTCAAAACGCCCAGATGATGCGATTGGAAACCAATTTTCCTCTGCATGTTTACGCCTTAATCTGACTGAAAACTGGACGATGCATGTGTGTAGGGCTGGCTGTTTTTGGTGTATTTGTGTGGCTTGGTGTATGTACTACAGCATATTGATCGTCGTTTTTCGAAATACACAGGAACTGTATGGTTAATATGCACTAGAGCCGCAACAATTAATCAATCAACAAACAATAATCAATTATTAAATTAATCGTCAACTATTTTGATAATCGAGTAATTGGTTTGGGTAGTTTTTTAAAGAAAAAAAGTCAAAATTCTCCAATTTCAGCTTCTTAAATGTGAATATTTCTGGTTTCTTTGTTCCTTTACAACAATAAACTGAGTCTGTCTTTGGTTTGTGGACAAAACAAGAGATTTGAAGACGTCATCTTGTGGTTTGGGAAACACAGATTGACATTTTTCAGCATTTTTAAAAACATTTTATTGACCAAACAACTAATCGACAGATAGTTAGTTAGTCAGTTGCAACCCTAATATGCACATTTGCTTATTTATTGCAAGTCATATCGTCATCGCGATATTGAACAGTGTCATCGCACATCGGACATTTTGCTGAGACCTACATGGGTGCATGCTTGGAAAGGGCTCTGTATCAACCTGCTGAAACGACGCGTATCGCCACCTAGTGTTGAGGAGGCGGACATGTTTCCATCCACGATCCGACAAGGACAGAACTCGGACGAGACGACTCCATCGCACCGAGTGTCTTAAATCACCCGGATACAGTTGTGTAATGTGTGCGCGCTACGTGTGTGGTGGTGAAGGGGGAGGGATGTATGAATAATAAAGAATACATGAAGCCCAACCCCCATTTAATGACTTATTCTAGCTCATGAAATGATGAACAAACACCTCTTTTAATCAGGAACATAGGGAGCTGATAGAACTAAACTCTCAATCCCTTCATGTGTTTTTTTTTGTGATCTCTCCCCCGCTAACCCCCCCTCCACTTCTCTCTTCTCTCTCTCTCTCCTCCCGTCAGCGTTGCATAGAGCGCGGCTGATGTTTTAATCATGGCCGCGGGGCTCATTGTGATGTGCAGCCACCTCTGGGGTCTCTAATTGTCTCAGGCCAGGCTGGCTCTGCTGATCACCCTGCGTCTGGAATGGCTAATGACTCACAGTGAGGTAGAGAGACAGAGACAGAGATGCTTCATGTATAGAGCTCTGCCTCTGTTTGTATCCGTGTGTGTGTGTGTGTGTGATGAGGTGAGTGGCTGAACCATGTGTGCAGAGTACAGTCGTTCACCGTGTGCCCATGCATGTAAGCACATAATGGAACATGGAATTAACAACGCACAGAGCTTGATTACCGCCACTCTCTCTTTAAAAATCAAGGCCAACTCATCACCGCACACACACACATCTCCCTGTTGCGTACTCTATGAATCACCAAGTTCTCCTCAATGCAAACCCACAACCACACATTATTTATTATTATTTCATTGTGAAACTCACTGCAACATACTTAAGTAATCACATAGCATCTTACGGATGTACTCAGATATAGCCTTCAGATAATCACAACAAAAGGAGAACACCATGTTGTTAACACAGCTTCACAAGAAGCATTTAAAACAGAAATAGTCTTGTTTTTCTTTTTTCTTTTTAATTCAGGACAGTGCAGCATGTTAACACTGGTAATTACTGTAATAATATAAGTCAAGTGTAGGGAATAAGGAAATAGTAAAATACTGCTTGGCTTTTAAAAAGGTGCCATCTAGACATCTTTTCATTATAAAGCAGGTCTAAGGTTGTGTAGCTATTAAAGTATACACAGCTTGTTGACAAGAAACCGAGCCTTAAGACAGGCCATCTGGACTTCTGTAACTTTATGATGTCACAGCGAAGCAGTGGGAAAAACATAGGACACGATTTTGGCATCTTATCGGACTTCTGCAACTGAGAAAATCGGATATCTGACGACATGTCCTCCTCCTCAACACTAGGTGGCGATATGCGTCGTTTCAGCGGGTTAATACGGCCCACTTTCCGGTTGACCTATTACATCACATAATAAACAACAGCAAGATGGATGATCGTACAGCTTTGTTCATCTCGTATCTAATGTACGCATTACTTATTGTCCAGATAAGGTCGTTTTGTAGGAGGGAATAAAAGTCACTACCAGAAACCAAAAATCAAACCTGCAGATGAATGTAAAGGTAGCAGAAAAAGAAAAAGGGAAATTCATTTGAGGCAGAGGTTAAATGGTTAAGACGTGGAGCAGACAACATCATACACCATTAGGAAATGTTGCTTTATGAATGATACATTTCCTCCTTCACCAGAACCAGACCTTAATCTCCTGCTAAGCTCTGAGCGGCACCCTGGGTCTGCATGGCCGGCCGGCGGATGATGTGGTCTTAGGCTAAAAGGGGCCTATTGCTTATGTTGCTGATTGTACACCTGTGGATAAGGCTTTGAGGTGCTGCTGCGGACACAGAGAGCCCTAAGCCCTCGCCGGGCCTGTATACACGCTCGCAGAATACAGATCCACCTCTCCTCCTCCTCCTCCTCCCTTCCACGCCATCCTTTCACACAATCCCACATTTTCCCAATCGCGCCTCCTTCATTCATCGACTTCTCTCGCTGTCATTATTCCTCTCTGACGCCTCTCCTGTAGCTCTTTTTGTGACTCCGAGGCACAGTTCAGACAGCACTTGACACGTTCAGCTAACTTGGGCTCACCATCTTGTATTCAAACAATGAAACGCTCTACATTAAAGTGTTGAGTGTCCTTCAGAACAGTCTACGTTAAGTGAAATGAATTTGGTGGGAAAAACTTCTGTCAAGATTTTTTTCTAGACTGCATTTAATTCCTTTTGACCTTTTAATATTCATCCTTCATGGATAATACTTACAGTACATACTGTGTTTCTGTTTAAGAAAAAAAAAAAGAAGCGGTTGTGGTGTTGGACCCTGAACATTAACAAGCAGCAGCAACTTAAGTGTTGCTTATACACTTAGTAACAAAGCACGTCTCCTGGTTCCCCTACCCTCCATCCGTTGGCCTTATTAGCATACAATCTGAATGCTGAGAGCGCCAACAATGGTGAGGTCAGTGCCGCTGGATGGGGGTCAATTCCTGAGCACGGCTTGGCAACATGCTCTGTATGTGTCTTTGCATACTGTAGGAAATCTATTGCGCCGGGTAGTTAAGTGGCGGTGAATGCCAATAGTAGACCTTCCAGCCTGCCTTCTTGAAAACACAAAGCGCGGCGCCCACCAATAGCGCTCCGCTCCGTTTTACCTTTTGAAGAAGGCAATCCAAGAGTTTAACCCCCAGAATATTATCTCTCCCTCCTCTTCTTCTCCCTATGAGCAGAATGGCCGGCACTCATCGCTTAAAAAAAAAAAAAAAAAAATACAATTTTGTTCTCTCGGTCTGGTCCTGCCTGCGATAATCCAAATCCACTTTTAGAGCGCTGATAAGACAACCTATTAAATGTAATTATAAAATGGGTGGTACAAATTGTTAGTGCTGTAGCTATCTTCAAAATGTCTGAATGTCTTGAAATAGCCCTGGTGATTTAAATCATTTTAGCATTTCCTTGCAATTAGCTTCCACATAATAATACTGAAGCTAATTTCTGCACCACGTTTGACATTATAAATGTAATTGGCTCCCATTCACATCCCCACTGTGACACATCTATCAAGCCTCACGGGCGACATTTATGCCTGTGTGTTGTGTGTGCTCACTCTTGCATGTGAGTTGCTTTGCTTCTCCAACATAAACAGTCACCTTTTTTTTTTTTTTTTTTTTTTAACCCACATCGTTATAACAACTTGCCATTGATTGCGCTCCCTCTTTCAATTTAACGCTCTCAATAAAAATAAGAATCTACATCGCATTCTAATTACACTTCTTAGGTGACCTATGTAACGACTGTTTCCCAATGAAGGCTCATTAATTGGCCTGTCACAGTTCAGTTGGAGGCTATTGTGGCACTGTCCTTTTCATAGGCACGCCGGCATGACCAGCATCACTGAATGCTCATATATAAGAGCTCCAATAACAGTTAAAATGCTATTAAAGTGGATGAGGCACAGCTATGCCGCTGCTCCCTCTAATTTGAGACACTGACTAGAGGGCTGTGTGGAAGACTCTCTGGGGAAAACTATTCCCCACTGGCTCCGGCATATGTTGTGACGAGACACACACACACACACACACCAGTGCACATCTACAGTAGGAACACACATACACACACGAAGACATCCTAATTGCTGCGGGAGTGTAAACTGTAGCTGATAATGTTACGGTCATAACAATCTCCTTCTTAAACAAATATTCCTATGTGCATATGTGTGTGTGTGTGAGACTAGTGGCAACTGCATAGCATGAAAGACATTCCCTTTCAAACTCTAAACAGCAGATTAGTACATTATATTAATAAAGGACATAACTGAAAGAGTTGAATAGACAGTGAATCATATACAGTAGCTTTTGTTATGTCTTTCTTGATAGCCATTTGTGGTTCAGGGACAGCACAAATTGGCCGGCTTCTCATGAGCAAATAAGTGATTTTGCAGCACTAGAATACATCTTTTAGAGATTTTATATCTTCCAGAGGTCCATTATTTTCGAAGAAATTAATAGTCAAATAATGCAGGAAAAATTTGAATACAAGGCAAGGTAAGCCTTTGATATGAGGTAGAGCGCTCTGAAAAGCAGCGGCTCTTGACGGATTATTTGGTAATTTCAGACCACTTTGTTGATAGAAAACTGTGCTTACAAGGGGATAACAAAGAGACGCCTTTGGCATATGAAAATTATTCTCTTTAAGGGCAATCTCTGACCAAGTTTTTAAAAATGAAATGAATAAGAGAAAAGAAGGTTATTTCTCTTGGCTAGATGCCAGTTTTTCAAGTAGCACTCCTTGGTTAGCAAAGCTCAATTTTTGAAAGACCGTCTTTTATTTGTAATTTGAATGGAGCTCAAATAAGAGCACGTCGACTGATCGATTTTAACCAGAGCGCATGAATATCTCAGTCTGTCCAGAAGGATATTAGGAGTCGACAAAGGAACTGTAACAAACAAAGAGACGATCAGTGGTAATAATCATAAAAATAAAAATAAATCTTACTTTAGTTCAACTCTTATCTTCCTCTCAAGAAAAACATACAGAACAAACTAATTATTTTTAATGTGTATATGCTTGGTCTCATTTCAGTGTCATCTTCTCGTAACAGAGATTTAATGGACTGGTATTTAGAAAAGGAAAAAAAAAAGAGGCAACTCCATATATACGTAATACCATTACTGACCAAATTAACCTTGAGTAGATCGTAATTACATTTAGTTCCGTTTGGGTGGTCATGCAATTCACACAGCCGGGGATGTTACGAAGGAACAGAGGGAATTGTTTCTTTTCTACAGGAAGTTTGCTTTGCACTCCGAGCTGACATGATAAGGACATCGTTTTTAAAGGATCAGTGTGTGATAAGTGTCTTTCTCCGAATGTCAACAGTATAGATCAACCTTGAATGTAGCTTGGAGTGTCCATGTGCTCCACTGCTGTCCAAAGACTGGTGAAAACTAACACTTACGGCTCAGGATTGCATGAATTTACCTCGAAAACAACTCTGTCTCGTAACGTTTTGTTATTATCTCATAGCTTGTCCACCAGAGCGTTTTGGAGTTGTTGGATTGTGTATTTGATGAGTTTGGAACCAAGAAATCCCATTAGCCTCCGTAGCTTAGCTCTGAGCAACTCGCGGCTCTGCTCCGCCGTTCTAAAAATAGCTTGCACCGACAATTACTGCTAAAACTATGGAATTATGGCAATGGGCCAATTTGCCAAAATGTTTAACTATCCCTTTAAGTGTTGTTTTAGTGGTGTTAGGGCTTCTTATTGTAAAAACAGCATTTTAGGAACTTTTTAATACATGTATCCGGTGACCAATCAGTGGTTTGGCGCCAACTGGCACCAAGTCAGGATGCGTTAAGAGGCAGAGTAATGTGCAGTTGGTCTGGGTTCCTTATAATGGAGAAAAGAAAGGCAGCTCCATCCTTTTAAAGGGACTAAGTGTTTGTATGAACCTCTATTTAAAGTGATAAACTCCTTTTTAAAGATTATCAGATCAAACAGGAACATGCAGTATCAGTGGTTTGATACAGACACATCAATTCCTGCCTGACACCGTCCCCTCTTTTGATTAAAATTCACTCCATGACAAAGCTCTCAACTGCCACTCACCCAGTCATCTGTCAGTGTGATTCAGTACTATACAATATTATTCAAAAGCATACTTGAATCCTAATGAGAATCCCATTGACAAGTTATTGCTCCGACCCTCTGATGAACATCGATTGAAAAGAGGGGTCCAGTTTGGAGTGGAGCCCCCTCCCTCGGTCTAACCTGAGGAGGGGGTAGGCACAGATTGTGTGAGGGCAAAAAGAACAGCCACTGGTGTGAAGAGCGGATCAAAAATGTGAGGACCGGGGTTTGATGGGATCAATGTTCGGGGCCACCCAAATGTTTAAAGATTCAATACGGATGTAGTGCACTTTCGCTCCCCTCCATTCAGGCTTGTTTTCAGCACCTTTTACCAGAACTTTCTCAGCTGCATTGCACATCTATAAGTTTTGCATTTGTGTGTATTCTATTCGCTCACAGCTTGTTTATCTGCCCGCAGGAACAGGGCGTGTCCTCGTACTTATGTCCCCTCCAACTCCAAGGCTGGCGTGCAATAACGAAGACAGCACTTTCAATAACCTTGACAGACAGATTAAAAAGAGGATTCAATAGCCACTCTTCCCCACGAGCACTCCATCACCGAGGCCGCTATCCTTCAACGCCGCTCCTCTCTCCCTTTATCGTCAGCTCCTGTCAGTCACTCAGTGGCTTGACAAAATGGCCTCTGCTACTCCTGGGGAGCGCCGCTGTGTTCCTCCGCTTATCCCTCCCGCTTGCGGGTTAGAGAGGCACGGCGGCGGCAGGAAGAGCCTTATTGTTGAGCTGGAGGGCCGGTTGGTGTTTCGCTCACCGGGGTAGCACCTCTCAGGAGAAGTTGGGGAGGGGGGGGATGCACGCCGTGTCGTTCTCATGCAACCGCCGCGTCCTTCCCTCACGTGGGTGGCCTTGTCAATCCCCATTACTACCCGCATTTCTATGGTTTCTAAACAACCCGGGCTGAAAGAAACCTCCACGCCATCCATCCACCATCCTTTTCAGCCACAGAGCTCCTGAGCTTGTAGGCTTTTTAGATCCAACTCCCCCCACCCCCACCCCACCTCTCCCTCCCTCGCTCCCTCGCTCCCCTTCTCCCTGTCTGAGTTTTCACAGCGGCTTTGCTCGCAGCCTTTGAAAGTTCACAGCCTGGCTTGGAGGCACAGTGAGGAAAATCAAACTGCTCAAGGTGGGCTCGGCTCACAGGTGAAACCCTCCCGACACCCAAAAAAAAAGAAGTAAAAAAAAAAAAAAACCCTGATGTGAATTTAGAAGACATGTTGCCTGAAGACGTGGCAAAGAGCTGAAAGAGTTTTCTCCGTGCCGGCCATCATGTCCAAGGTTCACTTACTAATTTGTTATTTTTTAAGAATTATAATTTCTGAGCATTTTTGTCATTTCCGTGTAAATTTGGGGTTATTTAAAGGCTGTGAACTAAAAACGTGGGTGGCAATTATTAGCAAGTCTTGAGCCTAATAGGAGTACAGTGAGTTGTCCAGAGGTTACTTCCAGCCTATAGTTGAAAAGGCAGTCTATATCAACAATAGTGTAACTGATATATCAGCTTATTAATGGTTCCAACTGCTTCCTAATTGCTCTAACCCCCTGACCTACTGTTACCTCCTAGGAGCCGGTTTCCGCCCCAAGGGCAGCAGTGGAGTCTGTGCGCACGTGGACACACTCAGACGCACACACACGTGCACACGCACAGCAAGCTACCCCTGTGATCCCTGAATGTCAGGCTAAGGGCATCCAGAGGCCAGCAGTCCTCTCAGCCTAGCATACCATGAGTTGATAAAGAGCAAGAAAACACACAGTGGGCAGTTTAGCCACTATAATCTTGGGGATTACAGGTCAAAACGATTCCAGACACCCTTTACAGAGAATGAATATAATGCGTGCTGCCACATGCTTCATCCCCATCACTGATTATTACTCACCAAAGCTGTTCTTTATGTTTAAATCAGAGCTGGAAACACATCCGTCCTGCCCTTCCTACTGCCCTCTATTGTTCTGTTTAAAGCTGCATCAATCAATGTTGGGTTAATAACATGTAACATGCTAAATGGGTCATATGTAGTTTATCATATTAGTGTGTTTGCTCACATGTTAAAATGTGCAAATGTTATACAAAGCTAGAAATGAACAGTGTGGACTTCAACAGGTCGGTTGCTTAGGTTATATAACTTTATACTAGTAGCATGTCCTGTTCTCTATGGCTTTGTTCACACTGCCACTCCTAATCTGATCCAGATTGTATCTAGTTTAATTTTTCTGATAGTATAAACAGGCAAAAACCTCATGAGATCTGATTGTACAAATCTGATTCAAACCATATAAGGAGGTGGTTTTCAAATGCGATCCTGGCCAGATCCATTTCAATGTGGATGGCTCTCATCAAACTCATCAAATACACAATCCAACAACTCCAAAACGCTCTGGTGGACAAATAGTGACCTGCACATTCACCACGCTATGAGATAATAACAGAACGTTACCAGAAAGAGTTGTTTTAGAGGTAAATTCAGAGACTGCTTGCCAAAAAACTGCCCCCGACGGGAACACGCATCAGCGGTTTTGCATGAATTTACCTTTTGGAGTTGTTGGATTGTGTATTTGATGAGTTTGAAACCAAGAAATCCCATTAGCCTCCGTAGCATAGCTCTGAGCAACTCGCGGCTCTGCTCTGCCGTTCTAAAAACGGCTTGCACCAACAATTAAAGGTAACAAACATTAGTTTTGGCTAAGAAGGCTAAGAAGACTGAAGACTAAACGATTAAAATAGATAAATAAAAGGATAGGAAAAACAGGTAATAAGTAAAAAAGTAAAATCGAATCAAAAGCCATGCGAAAAAGGTAAATGTCTTAAGTTTGCTTTTACAGTAAAACTCATGATATCGTAACTTCTGAAAAAGTGAGAACACATTAGTCATATTGAACTTTTCCTCTTGTAATTATCAAACATCATTACATTTCTTGAGGCATCATGCAGCACAGCAGAAAGACACCAAGACATTTAGTGTAATGTTTAAGTTCTATTTAAATTAGGGGGGAAAAGCACTTGGTTGATGAAATATAGATGTCTGTGTGTATTTTCAACCCCATTAGATATCCACTGACTGATTCTATTCTGCTGTTTATTAGACCACTCATGGGATTCAATGCATTAAACCATCCCTTCAAAACTTAATCTATCGCTTAATTAAAGTTGTCGAATATGAAAACAGAACTCGCCGACTAAGAATTAACTTCAACCCTCCATTGTCCCTCCATCTAAGCTGCAGACACTTGTGAACCGGCTAATGAAGATGTGTTAAGATACAGATTCAGGTCCATTTGCATGCAATTACAGCACATTGCTTAAACGCCAGAGCTGTCAGCATCCATGCGTCCACATATCCTGCATCTGCAGTTCTCCGGAGAATTACCGACGACCCCCACCGCCACCGCCGCCGCCGCCGCCACCCCCTACTCCCCGCCTCACCAAAGTCATTGCTCTGCCTCTGCAGTTTTGTGGCAAATGGCTGTAGTCCATTCAAACGTGTGAAATTGTAATCATAGCTGTCTCTGGATGGGTGTAATTAATGTGCTCTATCACAGAGATTTTGATGGCCAGTGTAGGGTATGCGGGGAGCCAAGCCAGCGAAGGACATCGGCTAAATGATGTGCTATTATATGGAGTGTTTGGTCATTTGTAATAGCATGCAGCGCGGAATGCGTGATGAGCAAAGAGGATTGTCCTCCTGGTGCTATCATCATTGTGTTCATTAATTGCATTGTTGATGGTGGTTGGTAACACAGCAGGTTGGGTGTGATGGGTGTTTATGTGTCAGAAATAGCTTACATTCATTCTGGCAAATGTACTTAAGAGTCGTGTTTTGTTAGGAATATCTGCTGCGGAAAATTTACCTGGCATGTTTTCTAACAACTTCTACAACTCCTCAACCTCTCCCTGGCTCTGTGTGTGTGTGCAGATTGATAGATTTTTTACAACACGGTCATTAGCCTTAATAGACATAAGAGGATGTTGTGTTTTAAGTGATGGTGTCGGTAAACAAGAAGGGCCGACTGGGAGATAAGAAACAGCAGCCAGAGGAAAAAAAAAAAAGGGAAAGGAAGACTGATCGGATAACATGTGTTCAGCGGCGTATCCCATCAGTCTGCGTGACGGAGCCGTCTCCCACTCAGACAAATGAGGACCGGGGATGCGGGGTGGGATTCCTGACGACTGAGAAGAATAAATACGTCTCGTCGTTGTGATGGATTCTTGGGGTTAAACATGATGAACACGCATTAGTGTCACAAGCGCTAAAGAAGTGACAGAGAGAGAGAGAAAGAGAGACAGAGAGAAGGGAAGGGAAGGAAGTCTTGTTTCTGATATGCTACAAAAGTGTGCGCCAGAAAATCATAGGTTTACAAGGTCCTGAGTGATCCCTGCTGATTGGACGGGGCCCAGCATTTACTGCTGCACACGTCCTTTATCCTCCAGAAGCAGAAGTTGACTGTCATTTATGGTGCATGCATGCACCAACTCAGCAACTGTGTTTTATATTCTGGGATGTAATGGCTCTATAGGTTACGGAGCACATAAATCCTCAGTGAGTTTATTGACAATGATCCATCATTAACTACTGTTGAAATAATTCAACACCTGATTATACTGAATGGCATGCGTTTATGTTAAAGGGATAGTTTAACATTTTGGCAAATTGGCCCATTGCCATAATCCCTATAATTTTAGGAGTAGGTTCATTACCTTTAATTGTCGGTGCAAGCTGTTTTTTAGAACGGCGGAGCAGAGCCGCAAGCTACTCAGAGCTACGCTACAGAGGCTCATGGATTGTGTATTTGATACATTTGATGATCATCAAATGTATCAAATACACAATCCAACAACTCCAGAACGCTCTGGTGGACAAGTTGTGACCTGCACATTCACCACGCTATGAGATAATAACAGAACGTTACAGACAGAGTTGTTTTAGAGGTAAATTCATGCAAAACTACTCCTAAAACTATAGGGATTATGGCAATGGGCCAATTTGCCAAAATGTTGAACTATCCCTTTAATGAGCTCCAAAAACAAACAGTAAAAATCTAAAAGAAAGTGTTATTGACTTATTGTTTTAGAAACAATCAGTTTCTCAGATCAGATCAGATCAATCTTCGTGGTCGACAGGAAGACGATGTGAACTGGAGTCTTATTTTGAAACATCAAACAGGAGCAGTTTGGTCAGGGACTATTTTTCATTGGCGGATTAGAAAATGATGTATAGGTCTGAGTCAAAATCCAGTGTGAGTGGGTAAAAATCAGATTGCAGCGGTGTCAGGAGGTCGGTGGGTGTGGTGTTTTCTAGTTATTTATTTCCTACACTTCCCAGAATGCCTTTCACATGAAATGGATGTGAAGTTCAGCTGCCGGCTAAACACAGGTGCAGAGAGCGACAGCATTAGTTATAGTGATCGCAGCATCGGAGTAAGAGGTCCTTAAGTCCAGTGAAAGTGGGAGTCGAGACCCCCACCACCCCCACCACCCCGACTCCAAATGCCTCCTGGGTCTGTGCTGGATGCTGGATCACAGACACCACCACACCACACCACACTCCGCTGAGACATTTCATCACTGCCTCCTCCATGATGTATTTCTCACTCTGTAATTGTTGAATGTTGCTGCACAGTGATGAAAGAGGCCATTAGTCTTTGATTCTGAAGGACTGACACCCAAACCTGACATTTAAAAAAAAGAAAAAAAGAAAAATCCATCGTAGCCGAGCTGGAAATATCTCAAAGTGAATCTGTCTGCATTTGGTCAGGTGTGTTTAAGAGAAGAAAAAGCACAGACGTGAAACAAGTGGAGGTTTAAAGATACAGATTATCTGTTTTTATACTTTACTGTTATATTATCCTGTATTTTATTATTGATAACACACTGTAGAGACAGATGTCTGTCTGTCTGTCTGTCTATCTATCTATCTATCTATCTATCTATCTATCTATCTATCTATCTATCTATCTATCTATCTATCTATCTATCTATCTATCTATCTATCTATCTATCTATCTATCTATCTATCTATCTATCTATCTATCTATCTAAAGATAAATTTGTTTTAAGTTTTAAGAACCGTCTAGTTTTTTAATAACTGGTTTTGACCCAAAGACATCAAATAAGCACTTCACCCAAAATAAAATAAAATAAAATAAAATAAAGTAGTGAAATGTTAGGAGGAGCAGGGATATAAGACTTTTGAACCAGAGGAAACAAAGTCAGAGTTGAACAAACTCTGTTTCCTCTCAGTTTTAAGCTTAACAGCAGTAACAAGTGACACACACACACAGGCACGCACACACACACACGGCAAAAGGCAATTAGGATACCTGATCTCAGTTCTGCTAATAAAGACGGTCTGCAGAAGGTATTTTAGACTTCAGTGGGATTAGGGAGATCTTTGTCATGTAGATCTCTGGAATGCCCCTGGCTTCGGAGATAAAATGAAGACGAATCCTTGGTGGAGAGAAGGAGAATAAAACAGAGGGATGGGAGTGGAGGACACAGAGCTCTCAGCTAATGACAGGGCTACTCTGCATCACTGCACTGACTAATGAGCACTCCAACAAGGGTGAGCTTAAAGACCAGTGCATGTGTGTGTGTGAGACTGCACATGTGTGGAAATGGTACAAGGCGTATAGTATGTAGCTATGTGTACATGCATGAGTATGTGTGTGTATGTGTGTGTGTGTTGATCTGGTGGTAAAAGAGAAAACTTACAGAAGGGAAATGTAGAAAGGGAGTGAGAAAACAAGCAAAGGAGGGAGGGAGGGAGGGAGGGAGTGTATCTTTTCTTGAGAATCCACGGTGCGTGACAACGGAGGAAGCTCTTAATAATTCACATGATATTGATTTAGTTACCTGACTTCCTTCTTCACTCCCACGCCCCGGGAGAAAAAGCCCACCTGTAGGTTCTCGCCTCCCTCACTGATGTGAAACACACAATATGAATACATACACACACACACTCCGATTGATGACCTCAGACCTCAATGCAAGGAAGTCGATTCATATTTTACAGTATGAGATGTAAAAAAATATATAGAAAAGGTTTAATTGACGTGACATTTTTAGGTAAGAAAGTTGAGATTTCAACAGGATGGAAAACAAAATGTCTCATCTCAACTCTCTGGTCTGCTTTTTCTTTTTTTTTACATAATTCAAATGCAGCCACAGTTGAATGCGTTGGCCTTTATTTAAAATAAAGTATCATTTGCTTCAAGTATTAAGAGCTCTTAATTTCATCCCGTCCTTGATTGCACAGGAAGAGATCAGGAAAGGTTTTTTTTTTAATTAATTAATTATTTTTTTTAACTTTTCAGTTTCTTATATGTAAGAGAGAGAAATGAAACAGATCGTCCATCATGGTCGTGGTTGTTTGGACCGTCGTTGCTGATCTTTGTCGCCACCTTGAGGACAAACTGGGTTAAGACCACAGCTCTGTCAGGAAAAGGCCTTTTCAACATGAAACCGATCACTTCAAAGTGTTCAATATATTATTTTAGTTGATAATTGGCATACAAATAATTGCGAATAACACAATAATTGTCTTTTTCTGATCATTTTATGCCTCTGTTATAGTATAACCCTGAACATAGTTTAATAATATACACACATACAGAAGACAAAATAGAAAAAGAGACATTTATTGGCTTTAAACATTGGAACATATCAATAAAAACTAGATTTCTGTTTGCAACTAAATTCAGGATGCAAATGTCAATAGATTCCTGTTGAATATTAGGAATTACGCTCCTGGAGATGAACAGTTTGTAGCGCAAATTACCCATAGAATAATAAGGAGAAGGGGGGGCGCAACGTGGTGATGTCATTAAAAGAGGACCATTCAAACCTCGAACGGTGGAAAACGACATAAATTCAATTAAAGTGATTCTTTATTTAAGTTTGTTAAGTAACAACTCAGCAGAAAACAAAGTTATGTAACTGAAAATGTCCTAAACGGATGATATAGTTGGAAAGGAAACAGCAGCCTATAGTAAACTCACCATGTTCTCTAAATTACTCACCTACTGTACTAGTAGCCTATTATATTATACTGTCTTTTTATAATGTCTTTTCTGTCCTAAATTCCTATATGACTTAAAAGTCTAACTCTTGTCTCTTTAACATGTGAACACACCATCAGGATTTTATGCCATTTAAAAATATTACATAAGAATAACATGTGGAAACTTAAAACCTTCAGCCTAAACACATTGAATATTGAGTTTATTATGAATATTCTGAGCTAAAAGGCCGAAGCCAGCTGTAAATTGCAGATTAAAATTGGCATAATAAAATATGGAGGTCTATTTATTCTATTCTGACACTTTTTTTGTTTGTTTGTTTGTTTGTTTAGCTTTGATAGAAAACCGATCATTGATCACTGAATCACTGCAGTGACTGAACGTGGTCAGTGGGATGTCAGGGCATCATATATGCAGTAGGACTGCCCTCTGCTGGTCGTTATGGCAACCAACAGCCTCATATTGCACTGAAATAGTTAAGCTTTTCTTTGAACTCTTGTCATCATGTCTTTGAATTCAACTTTTTAAAAAATATACTCTTACCGTCTCACAGTGCAAATCGGTGAGTGATAGAAAGTATGTTATCGCTGAAAAGAGTGTAGTGTAGTGCTAATATTAGACACCAGCATAAAACAGACTCCTGCCTTTGTTCTGTTCGTGCTTTCATCATCCGGATGATTTATGATTCCTGACTCCCACACCGTGACACTCTGACACTCAGGATGTAACCGTTTCCCAGAGACTTAATACAAAGTGGGTTTGTTGTGACAGTCCTGACGATGGATCCATTCAGATGTATGTTGATGGAGGAGTGTGTGCTGTCTGTGCTGTACTGTAACTCGATGAAAATGTAGGTGTTTTGTCGATAACGTCAGACGGGCTAGAAGGAAACTTGGCCATTCTCCTCTTATAGAGTTTCCCCAGCATGAATATTTAAAACACAATCGAGCAGAAAGAGTGTGTGTTGTCGTTTTCCATTTAGTTATTTCCTACTTTAACACCTGCTTCATGGCACACAAACACACACACCTTCAAGATGTGTTAAAAATACTTAAAAAATAAAAAATAAAACAGGAAATGAAACCAGAAAGCTCTTCTGTCCGGTGAGTTGCCGTCTGTACATGTAGGTCTGATCTTTACTCATTAAGTGAAGCTCATTAGGAGATTCCCAACGACTCGATTGGCCGGGGACGGGGAAGGGATCGGGTTGCCCTTTCACCTCCGTCTCCATTCGCCTGAAAGTGACTCCTCCTGCCACTTCAGATCAGTGGAAAGACATTGTCCATGTGAGAGTTTGATTGACAGGTCCCTTTAAACCGAGCCGTGTCCTGGAAATAGAGATGTTTATAGAGTGCGGTACAGTAAAAGCATCCTTCTTAGAAAAGAAAAAAAAGCCACTTTAACCCTCAGCCACTTAGACGTAACCCAGGTGTATCGGTGTCCGTAAACCTATAGCCCATATAGGGTTGTCCTACGGAGACGAGTGGTGAGACGGACGGTTAGTTCAGTCTGTGCAAGTGAAAAGAGCTGCGATATCAGAGCAGGTCACTCACTTGTCCTTTTAGACACGCGTGTCTTTCCATTTCTATTGGTTTAACCCTTTAACTTTCTGTCGGTTTGTTTTTATTTCCATCTGTATATGCATTTCAGATTCAGATATGTTTTATTCATGCACCAGAAAGATGTACACTTCTCACACAAAAAGTTTGGGATATTTGACTTCCGGGTGAAATTGATGGAAAATGTAAAAAGTTCATGCAACAGTGATATACAGTAATATCATGAAAGTAGGGCATTTAAATGGAAGTATGGAGACAAACCCCAAACCCCAAAGAAGCAAAAATGCAACATTTATATCATGTTTCATGTTTCAACAGGAAAGAAAAAACAAAAACAAACAGTAAATGGGTCGATGACGTGATGCAACCCATTGTCAAGTGGTGTAAAATAAATCTGGACTCGAATGTGGAATAAATGTAATTCACTTTTACAGTGCAACACTATGTTTCTTGACACCTTTTTACATAAATTGTCACATTATTTATTTTGTCTTGCTCAGTGTTGCCAAAATGCATTAAAATGTAAATATAGAAATACAGCCAAAACAAAATACAAACCATCTATTTAAATGACATGTTTTCAGAAGAAAGTACAAGTAAATTTGAATAAAATATTTAATATGTATATATCACTCTTTTGTGGTTACATCATTCGACATTTTCATGGGCATCAGTTGTGCTTTTGTTAAAAATGGTTCAAATAACATAAAACCAACATGACTGATGCTTTTAAAACCATTTTTAAAAGATATTTCCTGAATTGCTCATTGTGCCAACCCCTAAACACTAACTAGAAACCGAAAAGTGTACAAATCTGCAGTGGAAAATAGTATAGAAAATACTTCTTCCTGTTTGATTGACATTTGGTTCAACCTTCAGTTGTTCCCAGCTGTTTTATAAAGTTGCTGAGCTTTTCTTTGGGTGGAAAAGTCACCAGTTTGATTTTAATATGGGAACACACAACAGCACTGCCCATAAAAAACTCTACTGGGGGACAGAGGTCGTAAAAAAGAAAACAAATGCTTTAATTTAGTAGTTTAATAACTGCAGCCAGTGCATATAAACTTATATGAGCAGGATGATGGGCTGTAACAGGCGTTGATACCTGTAAAGCTCCTCGGTGTGACAAATGTGTTTTTCTGAGCTCAGCTGCTTTTAAAAAGAGGAAGAAGGGGAAAAAAACCCTGCACAGCATCTCTTAAGAGGCTCTTGGGAATCAAGCCTGAAGGGTTGGAGATAGAGTGAACTAACAGGGCACTTAGCCGCTATCTGTGGCTAAACAGGGGCTACTGCAGGATCTCATTCTGCACAGAGTGCTGCGCTAGGACGTCTGCAGGGAGCTCAGGCCGCTGCTCATCCTCTAAAGTGGTTTAGATCTGTGCAGACATGACGGGGGGCTCATCTCACCCGGGGGTCCTCGACACAGACCAGACAACACATGTGTAATGGAGAAAAGGGAGGGGAGGTAGACGGGCAGGTGTGTTGCTCTCTCTCTCTGCTCCGGTTTCACCCTGCTCCTCCTGCGTTTACCTCAGTGGTTATATAGTTAATGACAGACAGAGAGCTTTAATTTGACGAGGCGCGGTAAATGATTGATCCAGACACAAGTCAAGTCGTGAAATCAAGCTTCCCCGTGACCTTCCACCTCGAGGTCAACTGATGCCTGTGATTGTGTGTTTGCGCCGCTCGGCTCCTCTTTCAGATGGGTCGCATAATGGCTTATAATGTTCCCCCCGTCCAGGAGAACAACTTGTAAATGATCGCAATTAATCAAATGAACGCCGCTCAGGACTTTTTCGTGGCATTGTTTAAATGTGAGCCGAGCTTTTCTCAGTCAGAAACATGATGCTACTGCAGTGCTGGAATTTAACACTTGAATATATTTAGTCAAGTCTTTTCCAGTCCAAGTCCTTGCAAGAGAACCCATCTGTGAAATATGAAGCCAGCAAAGTGGAGGTAACAGGTAACCTGGCTCTGTTAAACTTATGCCGGCCTTTCACTGAACTGCTTTTAAAGTTTTTTTTTTTTTTACTGGATGTCTTCCTCCCATCATCTTGATTGTGATCTGTCTTAAAGTGGGCTGTTTGTGAGTTGTCTTTGCAGCTAAATGTGTTTTTTTCTCACCAGGAGAAGGTGGTGGTGATTGAGTTGCAAGGCAGGAGGTGTTGAGGAAGACAGGATGCAATGGAGACACTGGTTAACAAGTGGAAGTGGAAGTGTTGGTGTGTAAAGGAGCGGCCTGGCACCTGATGCTGAACTCACAACGTTTCTTCCAGACTCGGACGAAAACAGCCGCGTTTTCTTTTCTTTAGCACCAAAGAGGGAATGGTAAAGTCAGTGGTTCCCAACCTTTTTTGGCTCGTGACCCCATTTTGACATCACAAATTTCTGGCGACCCCCCTGTCATTCAAGATGCCAGCTCAGATACTTTTATGCTGCATTTTATTTGAACTCGATTTATATTCGAGAAAGTGAAAGTATAGATACAGTTGTTTAAGATTGTGTGTGGTGTTAGTTAAAAACATATTTTTATCAGTAATTTCTTTTATCAATTACTAGAAATTTCAGGCGACCCCATTTGAATTCCAGGCGACCCCACGTGGGGTCCCAACCCAAAGGTTGAAAAACACTGGGCTAAGTGGAGCCGACAGATGGGCAAATGCAGGGAAGTGAGTCATTTTTGGTTGTAAGGTACTGTAGGTATTAAATACATCAGGGAGGGAAGTGGACATTAGGGAAAGAAGAATTTCAAAATAAGACAGGAAATCACCAATACAAAGTCAAAGTCACATCATTTTAAAGGCCAGATCATTCAGAGTGAAAGGTCAGAGGTTAATGCTGAATGAATGGAGAGTTTCTTCTATTATAGCCTTAACGTGTAGTGTTGTTCTTTAGGAGTTCATACTGTAGAAGTGTTTCTGTCTGCTCCAACCAGCCTGACCTCGGACCTCTCTCATCCATCAGCCGTTTCTGTCGGCAAAAGTGTCACAAAAAGAGATTTTGTTTGTTCTTTGCAGTCCCTTTTTAAACAACAAATGAGTTGTGCTTGTAGGTGAATCATTCAGCAGTAATATAAGTGTGATGTATTGACCAGATATATGAT
Source organism: Trachurus japonicus (assembly GCF_045865225.1). Classification (NCBI taxonomy): domain Eukaryota; kingdom Metazoa; phylum Chordata; class Actinopteri; order Carangiformes; family Carangidae; genus Trachurus; species Trachurus japonicus. Next base: position 9,363,857 of record NC_140908.1, on the reverse strand, counting down.
AGTTGTGCTTATATCACATCGTCAGCAGGGGGCGATAGGAACCTAGTAGTCATTCTATGAGATGAGATATTACATACTATAGGTGGAAAAGTTTACTCTTCATTTTTCCAACATTTTTTTTGCTCTTGTTCTTGTTTTCCTTTTCATTACCCCTCTTCATTACCTCTTACATACATATATATAGATACATATATATATATTATAGGTTTGAGTTCACTCTACGACACCCGGGGCCTCTGCTTCATACGTGCACTGACAACCACCTCATTAAATATTCACACACTGCGGTATATCACATATATGTGTAATGTTGCAGCAGCACCAATCTGAGGAGTTATGACTCGGTGCAGCCCGGTGAGGTTCATTCATACCATCATTGACATTTAAAAGACCGAAAGCAAAGGTAAAAAGATCCCGGGCGATTCTCCAGCTGACGTCCCTCCTTACCTCTACATAACTTTGTAGCGTCTAATGAGGCCAGCTGCTTTCGGAGGTGCCCTATAAGAGGAACTGAATCCTGCTGGCGCTCTGGCAGTCACCGTCTGAGTTTATAGGACGCTTCTATAGTTTCCCCTTGCCCTCGATAGGCAGCAGGCAGAAGCTCCTGTTACACCGACCGATGGCGTCAGCTGTGGAAAGCTCTAATTAAATGCTTTAATTACATCATTATAACTTGGGGTAAGCTAAGACACGGTGTGGATGCCTGGCTTTGGTTGTTTTTCAGCCTTGTTAAACAGACACCAATACACCGTGTAAAAAAAGCCAAGGGAGTTAATTATTGTTGCAGTAGGAAGGAGGGTGATGCACAAGAAATGATAGCAGCCTGCAAACAGCAGCGTGTCTCTGGCAAAATGAATAATTGGTCCATTTAATTAGAAATCAGCCAGTGGCAGCAGACGTCTTGACTGACTGACTGTGACTGAGTGCTGCTGATTAGATGTAGTCAAATGTCCTCAGAATGTGTTGACCATCCAGTATGCAGCATGTACAGTACAGTGCAAGATAAATTTCTTCTTTTAGTTTTGCTCTGCTTTGATCTAATCTTCTCCTGGCCTCAAGAGAATCAATCAATCTTCAACTAACTTTCAGCGTGAGAGCAAGGGTCCTTAAAATGCACCACTGTTATTAATAATATCGGTTTTTTAGTGTTTGCTTCTCTTTGGTGACTGCGTGGACGTTTGGGTTGGGATAGTAAGCTGCTTGTGCACTCAACAGATAACCGATTATTGGCTTTTATGTAGAAAGAAAAAGTGACGAACAATAAATCCAGGCTCAGAACAGGAAAAAACGTATTCTTAATTTTTCTTTTTCCACCACCCCATTCATTTCTGTGTTCATCTGGGTATATAACAGGATAATATAATAATTATGTCCAATGCAAATGTTCTTTTGCACCAACGGTGGGGGTTGATGGATGGGCCTGTCCAGTGGTACTGTGGTCTAATTTGTTACCGTTCATACCTGTACCACATAGACTATTAGATAGTTTTGCTGTAGGCAGGGTAAGGCAGCTTTATGGATACAGCGCATTTCATACCAAAGGGCAATGTACTTTACATAAAAACAAAACATAATCTGTATTAAAACAAATAAGAGGACTTAGAGTGTGAATCCAAGATTAGGATTTAAATTTCTTTCAAAGAGCTCACATGAAAACAGAAATGTCTTTAATCTGGATTTGAAAATGCTTGTAGTGGGCATACTGAAATATTAATGCATTTTCAGTGTTTATACTGACTATACCATGGACTCCACCACTGGGCCTGTCTGTCTGACCTCCACACATGCCTTACATAGATGAGGAAAACATTGGCATTGAATGTAATGAGTGAGCTTTTGATTGAATTAGGGCTGCAACTAACGATTATTTTCATTATCGATTAATGTCAATTATTTAAACGAGTAATCAATTAGTTGTTTGGTCAATAAAATGTTAAAAGATTAAAAATATCAATCAGTGTTTCCCAAACCACAAGATGACCTGTCCTCAAATGTCTTGTTTTGTCCATAAACCAAAGAGATACTCAGTTTATTGTCATAAAGGAACAAAGAAACCAGAAATATTCACATCTAGGAAGCTGAAATCAGAGAATTTTGACTTTTTTTCTTAAAATTTTATTGACGATTAACTTAATAATCAATTTTTGTGCGATTAATCTATTAATTGTTGCAGCTCTAGAGTGAATATATCTTGTTGGCTGATTACATCCACACTGGAAACATCAAAGTGATTGGTGTTTTGCTCAGAGGCACTTCAAAAGAACTGACTCTTCTTTTATCGCTGTAATCCAGGCGTCACCTCATGCATTTGGATTAATGACTAAACCAAAGCGATGGACCCAGTCACACTGATCACATTTTAAAGAGACGCCCAGTCTCAGACGTGCTACAAATAGCCTCCTATCTTATATTTAGCCCTTTATATTGTCAATTAGCTGGCGGGGAGCTCTACTCTCCTCCCAAATGATTGACAGTCAGCCATCCGTCACTCGATACGACGTGTCAATGAGCTAAATGTAGCAGCTTTTTGCAGTCATCTCTCAATGTCATTAGCCATAAATCAATGGAGGAGATTGATCAGTGGCTAACTTCACCTTGTATGACATCTTTTAAATGGATTGTCCCACCTGGGTCGATGAAGGGTGTGTATGTGTGTTTGTTTTAGGACATTTGCAGTCCCACTATACCTCTGGTGTTGGATGCTGGACCTGAGGAGGAGAGTCAGGGTGAGGAATCGGATTGAGGTCCCTGCAAAGACGGCGCAGGAACATGCACTCTGCACCGGCAGTCGGGAGTTATTCAAACATCTTCTCAGAAGCAGAGAAATGTTGACGCCGGATTTAGAAACTTCTCCAGCTCCCCAGGTGACTTGATTTGTCAAGCGCAACCAGACAGAAATGTAGCTGTTTTCTCTGGACCCGTGGGGAGAGAAGTGTTTACTGCTCAAACTCGGGTCGGTTAAAGTGAGTGCGGCTGATGCCAGCGCACGTACACTTCACACAGCGCTGTCGGGTTTAATCTCAAGCGATGTGGTCATCACGGTGCTTAATACTCAGCATCCTCGAAGATTAATGCACCTGGGTGTAAATATATTCATGGACAAATCACTAATAACACCTGGAGGCCTTTGGAAACTTGGCAGCACAGGCCAGAGAGAACCAGAGTGTTTACAGAGCAGGCACTAAATCTGAATGATAATTAAGGGATAGAGGTTAAAGGGATAGTTCACCCAAAATTCAAATTTTGGGTGAACTATCCCTTTAAAGTAATGATCAATCTTGATGAAATGTCCACTGTTTTTAAAGCAGGAAATAAACGTCAGTTTGACTCTCAGGTCTGAATGGAGGTTTGTCGTCACCAGAGGATGAATCCTGGTGGTTTTCATGGTCAGATCTAATCTAATCCCTGACGTGTCCAGTGCTACTGGCCGTCCAGAACCGATTCGTCACCGTGACACCACCACGACCGACCTGTACAAGCCAGATTGGGTCGGTGGGTTCATGCTGTTTTTCGCTCCATCCAACCAGTCTGTGAGCCTGAGCAGAAATTGAGATTCATGAGCCCAGGCATCAGACCAGGTGAGCCAGCGTCCACCGCATCCTCAGATTGATCTTCTTGGCCGACAGCAGCAGCAGCAGCAGCAGCGGCGCAGCCCGACGTGGACTCTGGATGGACGTGTGGCGCATCCTGAGCTGCTCCTCTGCTCGCCACAGTTGTAAAGGTCGGTTACGCCGCTCGCTGGGCCGCTCGTTGTTTACCGTACGATGCTGAGCAAACTCCAGCGGCGTACAGGGATCTTTTTATTTGCAAGAAATAAGCTTGTGTGTGTCTGTCTGTGTGTGTACACAGGTATAAATCTTGAAAACCCTTCACAGCTGCAGATGTCATATTCCTCCCTGGAGAGTCTCACCCCTGGCAGCCGCCACGACTTCTCTCTAATGCCTTGTCAGTGGAGGAGGCATGATGGGAAATCCCACAGAGGAGTGTGACCCCGTGGCTTCACTTCACCGTTGCTTATTTCATCTGACTGTGGCTGCAACACAAAAACGTCATCCTCCTCCTAACCCTGCTGACTCGGGGGGGAGCGGGAGACAGAAAATGACACATGAAGAAAATGTAGAAAAAGGAAATCAAAGAGCATTTGCCTTTTTTTTTTAACAGGGAAAATCCTGCAGAGGGGAAGAAGTTGACTCTTCTGTGATGGTCGTTGCGGGGGGAACACAAGCCGAGGGGATGATCCATCCAGCTATAGGACAAGTTGCCACGGCAACCTTGGCTCCGGATCCAACCCCCACCCACCCTCCCACCCCTCAAACCCTCCAGATCGGCTAGAGCTGGCACAGAATTAGAGAAAGAGAAAAAGAGAGAAAGAGACACCAGAGGAGGAGGAGGAGGGGTGGTGGCTTCGGTTGGCTGGAGTGCGTCCAGAGCTTTCTGACAACAGTATGGTAATGAACAGGAGGAATGGAGCCGTGGCACAGGAAGCAGCCCCGGTCTCCAGAGGGATAACCTCCCAACAGCCAGGCCATCGGAGGCCATCAAGCCTTTCATCATCTGACAAGACCGAGCACACCTTGAGAGTCATTCTCATATTTCTGCTGTGGAGACGGTTCAGCTTGCAACGGGCCGTGGCCGACACAGTGCTAATGTTGTCGGGTTGTCGGACCTGTTTTTTTAATGAGACTCATTGTTTCACTGCAGTTCAAGGTGGAAATACTCATGTATATAATATATTGTCTGGAAACTCCAGGTCTGATTGAACAACATTGGTTTTTCCTGCACATTAGCTTGACTTATTAAAGGGATAGTTCAACATTTTGGCAAATTGTCCCATTGCCATAATCCCTATAGTTTTAGGAGTAGGTTCATTACCTTCAATTGTCGGTGCAAGCTGTTTTTAGAACGGCGGAGCAGAGCCGCGAGCTGCTCAGAGCTACGCTACGGTGGCTAATGGAATTTCTTGGTTTCCCTCATCAAACCCATGAAATACAAAATCCAACAACTCCAAAACGCTCTGGTGGACAAGTTGTGACCTGCACATTCACCACGCTATGAGATAATAACAGAACGTTACCAGACAGAGTTGTTGCAGAGGCAAATACAGAGACTGCTTGCTGAAAAACTGCCCCCGACGGGAATGCACATCAGCGGTTTTGCACGAATTTACCTCTAAAACAACTCTCGCAATGCTCTGCCGTTCTAAAACAGCTTGAGGTGACGAACCTACTCCTAAAACTATAGGGATTATGGCAATGGGCCAATTTGCCAAAATGTTGAACTATCCCTTTAACTAACACCGTAACCACACCAAATGTTTAAAGGATAGATTTGAACCTTCTGCACGGGCCACAAATTCATCAGAGAAATACAAGGGATTACCAGGTTACAGAGCTGTTCAGTGTGTAAACAAAGCTATAAATATCTGGCTCCCTGTGTGCTCTGTCAACACTAATGCATAATAATGTTGGTCTAATCATGTCTGTGCGTAGAATGCATAGTGCTCAGAGTATGCAGACTGTTTTTAAACTCTGTCCAAGGAGACTTTATGGAGGGAAGTGATGCTAGAGATCCCATCGGTCACCTCAGTGACTTCAGAGTGGAACCATTGACTTTATTCACTTCACATTTATGACTTTATTATTGCCCAATCTTTGCAGAAAGTAGGCTATATTTAAAATTTAATGTTGCTCAAACTAGTCGTGCTGCCAAGCGACTTCCTCAGATTCACACGCCAACTAACTCCTACTGCCAGAGGATGATTCATGTGACTTGTTTTGTGATTTTTTTTTTTAGCTTGGTGACAAGATGACACACAGCTTCATTAAATTACACACATGATCGGTGTACAATGAGTGGAAATCTCAGGTGTGTGTATATGTGTCGTTTACAAGTTGAGTGGCACGTGCAGCAGCAGACAGAGGGAGGTATAAGGCTTTAACTCTGGAGCTTTGTCGCCACTGCCGTAATTTCAAATGACAAAAGGACTTCATTGAGAGCTTGTCTCTCAGCAGGAGTCATTATAGGCCAAAGAAATGCTAAATGCAGAAACAGGACTGGGTGCTATGCTCATAGGAACTGGCACAAGGAGCCAATCGGAGACCTGACTTGGGATGTGTGCTAATGCAACTCTGCAGCAGGTGGAGCAATTTGGAGTTTGAGATTAAGATCATTGACTTGATGGTTGATGTGACAGAATAAAAAATTGTATTATTATTTTGATCAGTTTAATAATACATGGCTCGATATAAATACCTCTATACCAATCAGTGGAGTTTAGTGCAGGAAATGCAAGCTAAGGCTGATAGATGATGGGCTGATAGATGATGTCATTGTCACTCAAACCACAAATACCCTCCTCAGGGTGGCGCTAGTGGGAGGACACCTTATACCATAAGTGCCTAAACAAACCGCCATTGTAATCCATCCGATTGTTGCTGAGATATTTCAGTCAGGTGGCAGTGATGGATCGACCAGTTGTCGTTACATAATCCTGTGGCAGTAGCTTTTTAAAGTTAGATAAACACCAGAGTGATACCCAAGAGTGAAGACAGGAAGCACAACAAAGCTTTTTCACTGATCTGATCAGATAATGTTACTTACTGTCCTCCTGCCATCGATCCAGGACACAGAGCGCTAAATCTGCACTTCCAAAGTGTTAGCGTTAGCACCCGAGCTAACCACAGCATCTCTCGCTTGTGTCTTACCTCATCATTTTTATATTATAGGCTATAGTGAAAAACAAACATGTTGTCAGCCAGGATGAAGGAAACACAGGCGTTCAAAGCTATTGGAAGCAAATGGCTTAGAGGATGGAAACATTTTTCGATCACACTGCAAAAACTCAAAATCTTTCCAAGAATATTTGTCTTATTTCTTGTCAAAATGTCTCAATTTTAGTCAAAACTAATCTCTTTCCACTTAAAATAAGACTCATCACCTAAAAATGAACTTGTTTTTAGATCATTTTCACTTATTTCAAACAAATTTTCAATTGAAATAAGTAGAAAAATCTGCCAGTGAAAGCAAGATTTTTGTGCTTGTAATAAGAAAGAAAAACATCTATCATATCAGATTTTTCTACTTATTTAAAGTGGAAAATTTGCTTGAAAAAAGGAAAAAGTGTTGAAAAACAAGCTACTTTTTAAATGTGATGAGTCTTATTTTAAGTACAATTAGATTTATTTTGACTAGAAATGACATTTTGACTAAAAATAAGACAAATATTCTTGGTAAGATTTTGAATTTTTGCAGTGCAGTGCGACATCCGACCACTCGTTTAGCTCCACATCACTGATAATGGAATGGACAGAAAGCTTTATTTTTTTTTAGAACATTATGATGTCATGACCTTTGATTATTTTGATATAATTTGTCATCAACTCATCTCATGACAGAGACTTCAAATTGAATGAGTTTTTTTCACGAGTTGAATGTGTTTCCTTCCTCATAAATAGTATTAAATGCGTGTATGATGATTATTACTGATACTTATTATTGTGATCATTGCACAGCTGTAGTGTGCATTGGCGTTGTTATTATCCCACTATATATAGCACCACTGATTGGTTTCTGGGAGCAGATTATAATCACACTGCTGTTTATAGTGTGTGTTGTGTTTTTTCTTTAATTCAATGAAAATGTTGAGGTAGAATCTCTAATGTCTACCCAGAGGCCTTTAACAGGTTAATCAGGCTCCATTTAGAAGTGATAACAAACCAAGATGGCCACGCTGTCCATGCACAAAAACACCGATTTGTTCTTGAAAGGACATACAAGTACACACACACATAATACACGCCACCCCTCAGTCAGAGTCACTCCATTTTGACACCTCCGGAGTGGACGCGCAAAGAGCCGGGGACATGTGTGGGGTGATACATCTCTGAGATGACACCTCTCAGTGGCGATGAGCTGTGCAGTCACAGGCGTTTAGCTGTGATGGCGACACTGACAGAACACAAAGCCACGGGTTTTGCTAGGCAGCCGCCGGCCCACGGTATCTCAGAGTGACACGTGGGGTTATCGGAGGCACGCCAACACCGCGTCCCCGCCGCGTATTTCCCATGAACCACTGAGCTCCCAGAAGATAGCAAGGCAGGAGATGTAGAAAGGTGAGACATTTATCTGTGTGGAAGAGGCCAGGCTGTGGAAAAAGACAGACACGGACGGACAGAGGATGCGTCCCAAGTCCATGCATCGTCAATGATAACTCTTAACACTTTTCTGCTCTGCCCTAATGTCTTAGATTTTCCTGCAGAGCGGAGGTCAAAGGCCAACAAAAACATGAACAGGCAGAAATAAACTGAAAGAGAAAAGAGAGAGAGAGAGAATGAGAGGGTCATTCCTGGGTGTAGGCAGCCATTTGCCCCTGGAGTCATCCGTGGATTAGGGGCCAAGGCCTCGGCCGCCTGATCTAAATTGCTCCACATACTGAACAGATTAAGCTAAAAATGAATGGACCAAGAGAGCTGATAGAGTCGGGCTTACGGGGGGATATTCTCCTTTCAAAAACACTCCCAGCAGCAGCAGCAGCAGCAAGGAGGCTCCAGGCCGATGCCAGTGGGGAGATTAACACAGAGGGGAATTTATTTTCTCACGAAGGAGACACGCTAATAGGACTCATTGATGCTACTGTTTTTATCACAACCATCATCACCCAGCTCTGACACACTGTCATCATCATGATCATGATTAATTAATCGTTACCATCATCCTCAACATCACTAATTGAAAATTTTCTACTCTTTCATTTTTTTGCAGGGGGTGTGGCTTCTGTTTTATTGTTGCCATTTGCATATGAAATCAACAATTGGGTTGAGAGAACATTTACTCTGCACAGATAAAAATAGGGGTACAGAAGGGGGACATTTCTGTACTTAAAGGTACAGTTCTGTCCTACTGTAGCCTATAGGGCCAATTATTGTACTCTAGAGTACCTATGTGTACCTTTTGGGGGTAGAAAAGGCACATAAATGTTCCAGAATGGCAAGCATGCTATAGATACTCCTAAGGTACAGTATTTACCCCCTGAAGGTACATTATCAGTGTTTCCTTTGTTAGAAAAAATTAGTAGCCTAAGTAAAGGGTATTACCTATGAGGCGTAAATTTAATCATTTGACATAGGGATAATAATTAAACATTCAACTAGTAATTATTTTTTAAATATATACCCTTTAGATGCTAGGTGCACAATTGTACTTAAACTGGTACAATTTGAAAAGGTACAAAAATGTACCGGCACCAATGGGTACAAAATTGTCTCTAAAAAAGGTACGCCTGGAGCGACAAGGGTTTGTACCCTTTTGAATACATTTCCGTACTTCTATTTTTCTCTGTGTGCAGTGGATGGGTCAGTGTGTAGTTATGTGGTGTATCGGATTAGTGCATTTTATGACTGTACTGTAGCATGAAACGCTCTATAAAGAAAGGAAGAGGAGGATTAGATCAAATTAGCATGCTATAGATAGCATACTCAGGTAATTCAGTAGCACACAAAGCAAAGCAGCAGTTGTCAGTGTTTCCTTTGTAGCAAACTGTAGCTACTTAAAGGCGGCCAATCCAACATGGCGCTGTCCGCAAATTTAATCACAAAAACGACTCCCCAAAAACACAGAGTAAGACCCCCTCTCAAGAGATCAAGTTTGCCGACCGCTATGTGCATAATAACCTATAATGACTGTTATAAACCGGTAGGCTTTGATTGCATTTCCACAGAGTAATAATCATACATTTTCTTGTTTGTGGACTCTGTAATCGACTCGCCAGGGCTTGGTGAGTTGTGTTGTCGATTCTTTTCAATAGAAACCAGGCAAAGCTATCGGATGTTTGATGCTTCGTATATGGGATGGGACCCTGTTTGTACTGTTGCTGAAGTTGGGTGCTGTTCTGAGCATTATTTGCCAACCAAAACAGTGACAAAGCAACCGGATTTGCATAATTCCCCTTGAACTTAACACCTGGGAATGGTGGTGGTCCTCAGTCCTTCAGCAAAGTTGATGCTCTAAGTAGTAAGATGATGCTACCTGGCAGTAAACAACAAGATTATAAAGTGTAGCCTGCTTCAGAATCTAAATGCAACATACAGTACAGCTGAACTGTCTGTTTACACCTTGGTTTTCATATATCGTTCCAATGTTCAATCAGCTTTTCATGTGAATGTTTGAACGAAATGTTTGCATACTGAAAACGTTCATTATGTCTTTGGGATTATTAAATGTTTGCACGCGCAGAGTGGCTCTCTGGTCAAACAACAACTCTGTGCCCCAAATCTTCTGAGTTGGAGTGTCAGATTAAGATTAAGATCGGAAAAATATACAGTAGCCTATTGCAGCATCAGACATCAGTCAAAGGAATGAAGAGCACAAATTGTGAATAGAAAGCAATAAAAAAAAATGCATGGTCATAATCTACGTTCACCTTATTCCACCCTACATTTAGCATTTCTAAAATACTGCAGTAGAGGGGTTCCTAGATGCTCCAGATACAACCAGATATGTATAAATATGCGTACTCTCAAACACACATGCTGTCCGTTCCTCTCTGTAGTCATGAATGAGCTGATGTTGAGTGGATTAGGCTGCGCCGGCCGGGTTTATTTAATGACTGCTGCACAAGCCGCAGCAGCAGCAGCACGCTGAGCCTCTCTCATGAGCTGAGGTCAGAGAAAATGCCTCGTAGTAATAGAGATCCTTTACAACCACCAGGGGAAATCACTGCTGGTTTGTCGGCGGCCCACGTTAATTAACCATGTTAGCTTTTCATACGCTCACAAAAGCTGGAGAACGAACCCCTTTTTGAAGACCCTCACCTTGACGTCCTAGCAGGTGGCATCTCTAAATTCTGCATGACAAAACTAATTTTAAATGATTCAGTGGAAGGGAAGGGTGTGTGTGTGTGTGTTTTTTCTATTGATTGATGGAGGAAGGAAGCCCCCGTTTGGCCACGCCCCCCAGGAGCAGCTGTGGATGGAGTACTGCCTTTCTCTGCTGAATGTGGACCTCCTTGCTATCCGAGAGTGGCAGTCTGTCAAAAGCGTGCAGTGTTTGGTATTAGTCTACCTAATTAGCGGGGCTGAAGGCAAGGTTACACTCCACAGTAATAACCATTTTTCTTTCTCCAATAATGATGGTAATGATCCCATAGGGCAGCGTTGTAATCACTCGCCTGCTGACTCAGCTCCAATTATAAAGTGGCTGTTTTTTTTGTTTTTTTTAGCTCTGCTCTATCCTTCCTCAACTTAGGCTCGTACGGCAACGCCACAACTCAGTGAATAACACCCATCCCTGTTTTAAATGAAGACACGGCCGCAGACGTACTCCATCATTTCAACCCCGGTTGTTGGCAAAGTTTTTTAACAGCGAATTAAATTGATTTTTAACGGCAACTGCTGCAATTTGCCTGTATGTCCAAGTCAACTGACCTCTGACGGAGAAATTCATCATCTTTGACCTCCCTCTGTTGGAGTGTGAACTCCTCCAATTAAAAGCAGCATTGGGTAATCATACAGTCTTTAAAAGAAGCTCATTGGTGACACCCGTTCACCTCTCACTTCTGGAGATGACGTCCGTCCCCCCTGAATAAATAACTCACATACAGACAATTGGCCAGTGGGCAGTATTTTTTCTCCCAGAGGGTTCATACTGACGTCGATGGAGTCAGTGAAGGGCCACACAGCTGGGAATTGAATTGAAACATAAAATACATGTTGGTGAATTATGTTAAACTCCATGAATTTGGTCGACACGGTTGTTTTATGATCAATCAGGCTTTATTTGCATAGCACTTTTCATGCCCATGGCAGCTCAAAGTGCTTCACATGTTAAAAACAAGCAATATAGGGGACACATATTGGGAGACATAGGGAAACCTGTTAGGGAGACATACATAAATTCGCAAACACATACACATTCACACAATAATTTTAGAACATTGGGGAAATGCTATCTAATACTCACTCATTTGCAGTGGGGAAAACACTAGATAAAATGAAGTAAAATAAATAAAATTGAGAAGAGGAGAAAGACACTAGGTAAAATGAAGTAAAATAGATAGAATGAGAAGATAAGAGAGATACTAGATCAAATGAGGTAAAATAGATAAAAAGAGAAGACGAGAAGGACACAAGGTAAAATGAAGTAAAATAGACAGGTGTAGTGGGATAAAATATAGAAAAGAATGGATGAATTAAAATAGAATAAAAAAGATAATAATAGTAAACAAATAAATAAGAAAATGAGATAAATTAAATTAAATGCATGTTTCAGAATAATAGAAATAGTACGAATCAGTTAAAAGCAAGGCTGAAAAGGTAGGTCTTCAGTTTGCTTTTAAAAATGTCCAGATTATCTGCTCTCCTCAAGTCCTCAGGCAGTCGGTTCCAGGCGTGGGCCGTAATGATAAAATGAGGCCTCACCATATGTTTTGTTCGCAACTTTTGGAATAATTAAAAGGCCGCTGCCTGAAGACCTGAGAGTTCTAGAGGGTTCATATGTTAAAAGCAAGTCAGATAGGTAACTGGGACCGAGACCATTAAGAGCTTTAAAAACCATTAAAAGGATCTTAAAATCAATCCAGATTTTTTTAATAGGATATTTGCCAGACAGAAGTTTAGGTTAATAATTTTAAGAAGACAGGGCGGTTCCTGTCTCTTTACCAGGAACTTCCTTAGTGGAAACGCAGCTAATATGATTAATCCACATGTCACCAAGCCTCTACAACCTTTATCACATATATTCCGTGTGGTTTGCAGGATAAGGTGGCGACACACAGTGTTTCCTGTGAGACTAAAAGGCTCTAGTTTTTAATGTATGCTTTGGTGTTGATCACATTGTTGCTTTTAATGAAACACAGGTAAACTCATAACACAGCAAATATCTTTACTGGCTTCACAACAGCATTCCTGAGTGTCGACCTGTGTGTTCCCGCTTGCACTGTTTAATTTTCACTTTATACTTAATTACAGCTTTAACAGCATCTTAGGGATGAAGTTTAATTTCCTTCTCTCACCGTATAACTCATAAAAGCTGGCAGGGAGGATGCAGCCTCATGAAGGCCGTAAACAGATAAGTGATGTTCTCGACAGATGAAGAGTAAATACACTTTTATCTATTTATAGCCAATACACTTCCTATAAACCATCTGGTCGGAGATATTCAGGGGTTAACGGGAAGGAGAAGACTTTATGGAGAGGCAGTAACACACCACCAGTTAGATTTGGATATCTTTCTATGGTTTATAGTTTATAGTTAGTGAAACATTTCAGTAACTGAAGAGAAAGTGTCATCAAGATTGGTAAAACTGCACATATTATCTATAACGAGGCTTTGCACTAAAACACAAAATTAGCACCAAAGGTCTAACCCTCTGCCTGTGTCGAATAAAGATTCGTTCTCTCCTCATCTCTCCTGCACTGGACGTCAATAAACGCCCCAGTCGCTATCTGAGAGAAAAATGGTCATGGATCTGCTGCCTGCTAATGATGTCATAAAACTGTTCGAGGTTCATCGTTTGGAAAGAGCGACAGCCAATGGGGATTCAGCAGCACTGGAAATGGCCTTGTACTGCAGGTTAAAGCTTTCTACATCTTCTTTTGGGGCATTGTGCTCCCGTTTCCCCGTGCGTTTCTGTCTTCTCACAGCCTTGTCTTGTAGGTAATGAAATAATAAAAGCCTATCAATGGAGGTCTAGACACACATGCATCTTGTAAATGGCTTTAGAAATGATTTGAATGAGGCTTTATCCTGTCGTTCACCATTTTTATTCAGTGCACATATTTCTGCAAGGTCCCAAAATTGAATACCTACATTATTTGCACTGTACAAATAATAACACTGGTTTTGATCCATGTGTGCAGGTGTTCCTGTCTTCTAAAGGAATTGCTGTTCTTTGCTACCAGCTGTCCGTTCAGGGAGCATATTATGAGCTAAAATACAATTAATTAATGCTGTCACTCCATTTACTGTGGATATGACTCAAGGGCAGGCCTAGCCTTTTACTGTTTCACTGCTGTGAGTCAGTGAGTCGTGCTGGCCGTGTGACAGGGGTGAAATGGAAAGGAAAAAATGTGTCGTGCATTCAAATGTCATTACAGTGTGATGAGAAACTAGCTGTTGTTGATTAATTCATATTAATGCGTTAAAGCAAACAATAGTCTCTGCAAAAGCTGCAGGCGGATACAAATACAGCTTTTCTGTGTGTGATCGGGAGCAGAGGTTGTAAAAGCAACATATGCTGCCTTCTCTCCATCCCCTCTCCCCCCCAAACCTCCATGTGCATTGTATTCTCAATGTACCAGATGGAGGGAGAGTTATAGTGTAAGGGCAGGACAGATGTTTCCCTAGAGTCTGGGTGTGGGTGTGTGTGTGTGTGTGTTTGCTGTGCATGCATGTCTGAGAGGGAGACGTGAGGAGGAGGAGTTTGGTCCACTTCAGATGACCTGCCAGTGTTTTGTTTTTTCTTTAAAAATTGCTAACAGCACTAGTAAAGTAAAAAATTGAGAAAAGAAAAGACTTTCACTCTGTGTTGTTCATGAAATCACAATGTAGTGCTGCCACCACAACAACCACCACCCCAACAATCATCTATAATTCTCCCCAACATCCCATTTTATGCTAACGAAGTGAGGACATAATGATGCAGACCTGCCTCTGACAGATAAACACACACAAGGCAAGGCAAGGCATCTTTATTTATATAGCGCATTTCATACCAAGGCAACTCAGTGTGCTTTACATAAAGACAAAAAGCAAATGCAAAGGAAACATGTGACATGTGAAGTGCCAACGACAATAACAGTTATCACTGATCAAATTTCCACGTATAGGGATCCATAAAATATCAGTGATATAGAGTCATCCATCATGTTGTTTAGGTGTAAAACTCCAAATTATGGGTTGCAATGGCACTTTATTCATTTTTCAAGTGGTAAAAAGTACTGGTTAAGGCCAGATCTTCTAAATGTAACTCTGGTGAGTGACATAAAGTCATTTTGAGGCAGAAAACCCCTTTCTGTTACACACAAGCCCAGATATAAATCTAACTTCAGTCTATAACAACGATATTGGACAGAACCAAAATGACAATGACCCCTCCCTCTGTTGTCTCCTGTCTCCTGCGCAAGTTTCCTTCCCTTGTCTCCTCGAGGACAAGTGAGAAGCCTCGGCAGCACCATGGTCAGCTCCTCCTCTCTTTCTCTCCCTCTCTCCCTCCCTGTCACCTTTCATCCAGCTGCGTAAAAAGCGCAAAACTGGAGGCTACAGAAGACATTTAGAAACACGGTCATCGTGGCCGTGGAGGGGGGGCACACACACACACACACACACACACACACACACACACACACACACACACGACACGCGATAGGCATAGCTTACACCTGCGCGTGCTGCTCTGACGTCACCCTGGGCGCTGTTGGGCTCGTGACTCAGAAGAAAGAAGGGGGAAAAAAAGTCACAGGTGCGCCAGATGAAATCAAATTAGTGTCGAAAGCAATGTCTCATTAGTTCTAGGACCTCCATTAATGTTTGTTTCTGTTTTTTTTCTCATCATGCTGCTGCTTTATATTATTAATATCAAAGTATGAGTCAAGCTTTAACATACTCGCTGCACGTGGACAATAACGGAAGGTAGTATAGGCTTTGAACTGTTTTCATAATTGGGATTTAGGCTAAATATAAGGGAATAAGGTGATTATGATAAATTAATGGTGTTATTGCCTACTGTAGATGTGCCAGCCTGCGATAGAAAACACACACTGTAACGCGTTACTGTGTATCTACTCCGTTACCGTGCCTCTCTCTACTACAGACATCTCCGTCTGCCGCTTTGTCTACGCGTCCATGTGGGTTTTCCCTCAGCAGCGGTGTCGGTGCTGCGCGTCTCCGGTGCGTCAGCCTCTCAGCCATTGGCCTCAGAGACCATCAGTCTTCCCTTCACAACAAAAGATAGACACCCCCCCCCCAACACACACACACACACACACACACACACACACACACACACACACACACCATAGCCTACGTCCACTCTCACGCGCCGCAACAAACGCGCACAGCGCTTTCGAGGAGCGAGCGGCGGTGAGATGTTGGAGCAGCTGCGGGTGATCGACTCCTTTCTTTCCAGCTTGTTGTCGGGGAGCAGCGCGGGGAAGCCTCTGCGATGCGTTCAACCGGGGACGCGTCGGAGTTGAAATAAGGGGAAACACGGGGGGGGAGAGGAGAAAGCCACCTAAAAAAAAAAAAAAAAAAAAAAAAAAAAAACAGAGGAGGGGGTGGGTGGGGGGGAAGAGATTTTCCCAATACAAGGATGACTGAGTGGTGACAAAGGAAACGGGGAGCCCCCCTCTGGCTTCGGTTCTCACCGCTGGAACTTGGCGAAAGGACGGGGACCGGCTCGATCTGACTTGGACAGCCAAAGATCTTCCTTTTTTTTTTCTTTCTCCTTTTTCTTTGTTTTTACATCACCTTTTCTTTGAGGAGGGGGAACCATGCCTGTCCGGAGGGGGCATGTTGCGCCACAAAACACATTTTTGGGAGTAATTATACGTAAATTCGAGGGACAAAGTGAGTAGATACCTATCATTGTGTTGTGTTGTGTTGTGTTGTGCTGCCTTTTGTGTCTCCTGCTGCATCCTGAGAGCAATTACTTCCATCCTTCTTTTACTGTACAACAAGGCTTGTGATGTAGATGTGTCACACACATTTTACATCTGCAGAGGTCTATATTGGAAGTCATTATTCTAAGTTAATTACCCTGCTGCTTGCTGCCTTATCAAACACCTGGGTAGTTATTTCTTTATTTTTTATTTCTTTATGGCTATAGTCCTGTGCTGAGGAGTAAGTGCTCTCCTCCTGCGCCTCTGCTGCAAATTGCAGTTTGCTTATAGGAAACAAGGATTATAAAGGATTTAATTACTTTGAGATCATATCACCAGAATATCTTTATTGCCCTTTTTTCTTTTTCTTTTTTTAAATCCTTCACTTATGTTGGGTCTTCTGACCACTTGTAATAAAGTGGCAAATAAAAGCAAACCTCAAATGTTCACATCACATATTTTTGAATGTTTATAAAGCGCTTCAACCTGTTTGTATGAAGTTTATTTCATGATTTCACTGGAGGGGCTTAGGATGTAATGGAGGATAATCTTGTGTAAACCCATTACACCCAGCTACTGCACCTGTATTGATGTTTTTGTAATTCTCCATATTCACGTTAATGTGTTTATTCACCACACTCCTTCCCTCTCTCCAATCTTCACAGATAAGAAATTCATCATAGCCAATGCTCGGGTGCAGAACTGCGCTATCATCTACTGTAATGACGGCTTCTGCGAGATGACGGGCTTCTCCCGGCCGGACGTCATGCAGAAGCCGTGCACCTGCGACTTCCTGCACGGCCAGTT
Organism: Trachurus japonicus; assembly: GCF_045865225.1. Taxonomy (NCBI): domain Eukaryota; kingdom Metazoa; phylum Chordata; class Actinopteri; order Carangiformes; family Carangidae; genus Trachurus; species Trachurus japonicus. Next base: position 9,346,458 of record NC_140908.1, on the reverse strand, counting down.
CACCAGCCGGCACGCGGTGGCCCAGGTGGCCCAGGCGCTGCTGGGCTCGGAGGAGCGCAAGGTGGAGATCACCTACCACCGCAAGGATGGTGAGTCCGACATGCACCTGCACACGGCATGAGGCCATCACCGTGGTCTGTTAAAGGGATAGTTCAACATTTTGGCAAATTAGCCCATTGCCACAATCCCTATAGTCTTAGGAGTAGGTTCGTTACCTTTAATTGTCGGTGCAAGCTATTTTTAGAACGGTGGAGCAGAGTCGCGAGCTGCTGAGAGCTACGCTACGGAGGCTAATGGGATTTCTTGGTTTCCCTCATCAAACTCATCAAATACACAATCCAATAACTCCAAAACGCTCTGGTGGACAAGTTGTGACCTGCACATTCATCACGCTATGAGATAATAACGCAACGTTACGAGACAGAGTTGTTTTAGAGGTAAATGCAGAGACTGCTTGCCGAAAAACTGCCCCGACGGGAACGCGCATCAGCGGTTTTGCATGAATTTACCTTGAAAACAACTCTGTCTGGTAACGTTCTGTTATTATCTCATAGCGTGGTGAATGTGCAGGTCACAACTTGTCCACCAGAGCGTTTTGGAGTTGTTGGATTGTGTATTTGATGAGGGAAACCAAGAAATCCCATTAGCCTCCGTAGCGTAGCTCTGAGCAGCTAGCAGCTCTGCTCCGCCGTTTTAAAAACAAATTGCACTGACAATTAAAGGTAACGAACCTACTGCCAAAACAGGGATTATGGCAATGGGCCAATTTGCCAAAATGTTGAACTATCCCTTCAAAAAAAACACTGAGAGACTGAGCCATGTTAATGCAAGATCTGCAGCTGTAGGATGAATGTGTTATGGGTGACTTTTACAATGTCTAACACTGGAGGTACACAGTGAGTAATTTTTAGTACTCAGTCGGCTCTACAGTATCTGGAGCATTTTGCAGCAGCAAATCACCGAGTGCACCCATTCAGTACCCTGAGGGGAGGAAGAGCAGCTGTGATGGTTTCCTCTGCTGTGAAGTCCAGTTTTGAAGTGATGCAGGCGCTGGGTGGCTGAGAAAGAGAAGAGGTTCATTAGCCCGTGCTGCACAGGGCACCGTGGGATGTAGGGTGAGGGATGTAGCTCACTTCCCTGAAGACTAAACGCGAAGACAGTCAAGTGTAGGTTCTTCTGTTTCTGTTTCTGTTCTCACCGTCTCCAGAAAATAGCATTCAACCCCGACATCTGTCCGTACACCTCTCCCACGGCTTAGATAATCTATCTCCCGTCGACGTGCATGTGCCTGCAGATCATGACTCGGCGTGACAGCTGCTATTGTTTTTGATGAGTTACAAGGCGAGCGGCGGAGTGAAAGTTTAAACCGGTCGGCTCGGGGAGAGTGACCTCCAACAATGACATATGTATTCAGATGATTAAGCTTCCTTGCGTAACGTAACGCTGCCTAAGGCTCTGGTGAAGTTTCGCCACGGCAGAGATGAGGATTAATAGTTTTATAAGACCTATGTGTGCTTGTCTGCTGTTATTGTTTGTATGTTAGTGGACCACAGTGGAAATAAACCACCAGGCTTTATTGTGTTTTATCCTGCAGTGCCTGTGTGTGTGTGTTTTGGTACTTTTAATCACATAACAACATTTTTCACAGCTTTTTAACTATTTTTTTTATGAGGTTGTGAGGTTGAATGCACTTGATTATCGTTGCAGAACCAAAAACATTAGCTAAGGAGAAGGGAGTTCTGTGCACCAGCCAGTGTTAGTGGACAAAAAAGGGTGAGGCATATAATTTAGACCAGTACAGATGTAATGTAATGGCAAAACTGTGAGACAATAATTACTGAACCTGTTCCAAGCATGCTGCCTGGAGGATTTCTCCTGACATCTGATGTGTGACAGGAGCTCTGACCATGTGCTCCCTCAAGATGGACTGCATTTAGCCGTGTGTGTGTGTAATCCATAGGTGTACAAAACCCAGAGGGCCAGAGGTAAGTTAGATTAGGCTTTACAGAACAGTTACAGACGATAGGATCCTTGGAGACAGAGATGTGTGGGGTCAAAGGTCCAGAGAGGCAGATAAAGTTGCAGAGAAATGCTTGAGGGAGAACGGGCAGAGTGGAGATGTCAGACTGTGTTTTGAGTGGAGTGCTTTGCTTTAGCCTGTCCCCCTTGAGAGAGCCAATATACAACCCCCCCCCACACACACACAACCCTCCTCTAACCACAATGACCAAATAAGAAGCTCAGTCAGTCGTTTTCATCAATACTCCTCTATATTTCAGAGACTTTTTGTTTTTGTTTTTACTGCACCGATGTTCCTCTGGGTGCTGCAGTTGCTGTTTACATGGTAGATGATGATAACACCATAATATAGGAGATCAATATAGTGTTTATTATATAATATGATATAGACTAGACCAGGGGCCAAAGAGCAGGGACCGCCCTACTTTATATATGGTATAAAATTGTGTTTTATATGGAACTGGGCCTTGTGCCATAAACATACATTGTTATTGTGCATTTAGTATACTACTGTATACTAAGCTATCGAAATAATACACAGAATTCAGAAAAAGCAGCTTGTTAACATGTTGAGTGGTGGTAGTGGTTTGTCTGGATCTCTCAGGATATTGTGATGGTTTAACTAATAGTAGTATTGACATATTATGAGGTTGTGAGTACGTTGTCTGAGACTTTGCACCGTGCTCCAGCAGCTATCTGGACCCGTTCTGCTGGAGGAACGTCTGAACACAGGAAACATTAGCGAACGCTCCCATTAGTGAAGTGCATTGCGTAACAACAACATAACATGATGTAGAAACCTCGTGGGAATATTTGTTGAGTTAATTAACCAAACAACCGTTTTCTTTTGAAGTCAATAAGACAAGGTCAGGGGAACATGACACCCAGCTGACGGATATAAACTGAACCTTTACTGAAAATAATCTGTCACTTTACTGGGATAATGGAGTTTATCATAGAGGTAAAGGTACAATCTGTAGACTTGACCCTTACAGGTCTGATGGCTCTCTGGGCCATTGTTTTGTCAGCCAGGCCGTGCTGGGGGGTTGAGTCGGCATTGATCCGCTGAGCAAACAGCATTAATGAGGACACAAATACCTTCATGTTGCATTGATCTTCAAAACCGGTACATCGGAGAGGGGGAAATCAATGACGGGCAGATGCCCTCCCTCCACTTGCCGGCCCACTGGAGACTTGGATAAAAAGAGCTGGAGGGTTTCTGACTGCTGGACCCTACAGCAGGGCGGTGGGGCGGGGGGGGGAAGGCCTCATTACCATTCTCTATCAGTCCCTCTAATTATCTCAGTGTTTTCCTCTCACCTGACTCAGAGTTTCCCCAGGGAAGGTCGTCCACCGGCTCCAACCAGCCGCACCGCTCCGTTTATCTCCCCACGTCGTAGACAAGTGTGGCTGTACGATTCATCAGGGTATAGATCACCAGTTTACAGAAGGATAATACAAACACATGTTGTGTTTTTATAATGCATCTACTGTATGTCATCCGGTATCACGCTCCTCTAGTACGCGTAACCGTTTATATCTCACACTGTGCCACACTCTTATGATCAAAATCTGAGGTAAGACTGCAGAGGCGAGCAGCTCCAGTGGGAAAACACGGCTTTGAAAAAGAGTGGATCACAATGAGAGTAAACCAGGAGCAGATGTGTAGGAACAACACAGTTAAAGGAGCTATATGTAAGAAATGTATGGCAGGTAGTCATAAACTATGTCACCAGAGACTGAGGAATCATGTTAATCTGGAACACCGATCTAACTGACAACAATAGTACAGATTTTATTTGCAGAACGCAAGCATATATATTAGAATATTATTTTTTCTATAATATAACAAAAAATAACAGATATTCGAAAGTGAAAATTAATATTCGAATATGCTCTCTCTTCCAATCACAAAGTCAGGAGCATTTCAGCATCATCCAGGTTTCCAGTTCCCTCTGAGCTGCAGCTACAAGCGTCGTGGATCATGTCTGACGTTACTAACATTAAAAGACCTCGCTGTGACTCCCAGAAACAAAAACCAGGAGATGGAGACGGATGAAAGTGGAGAAGAACTTGAGGACAGATGTTCTCAGATTTATCTCCTTCATTTCCTTCTGTTACTACATCGCCGTGGCTCCGGTTGCGTAGAGACGTAGAGGTTTTTCTTCAACTATACTTTGCATGTTCCTCACTAGCAGCTTCTCTGCTTCTTCTTCTTCCCACATACTGTATAGCCACGAGGCAGAGTGCAAGGATTGCGGGAAACATTCTGTAGGACTATGACACCTCAAACGACTGCAGATATGCTCACTGCTCTGTGGAGGGAGGCCTCTGTTCAACACACACACACACACACACACACACACACACTCAGCTCATATCTCTATTGTCTCCCGTGTTGGAATTCCAGGGGAATGTCGTTGCGGCAGGCTGAGGCTGATTGCTCCTCTCGTGTAGCGGACCGTTGGGGGTTTCTGCCAGGCAATCTTCTCCTCCTTCTTCTTGGTAATCCAGTGACCCGGGGTCTTCATAAACGCGTCGCCCACTGTCCTCTACAGTCCGCGAAGGAGAATCTGCTCGTCAGCACAATCTTAATGCTTTATGATTTGTGCCTTCGTCGAAACTTTGGCCTCCTTTTTTTTTTTTTCTAACTCCCAGTGGACGTTTCTCTGTGACCTCCACAGGAGAAGCTGCAGCTCTCGTTAAATATATATTCTGAATCTCTGCTCTTGACATTTAGATGCTGAGCTGTTTTTTTTTTTTTTGCATCGTCTTGATTTTCCGTCAAGTGCCTCACTGTGCTCTTATTTCATTTTATTCTACGTTAGTATAAACAAAAAGCTATAAAATTGCATCATATTCACTACTACAGGCTGAGCCGTATGTGAAGTGTATTGGATAATAATACGATGTATTACTGAAACAGCGTCTATGAGTCAACATGTGGAGAGACACAGAGATCTTGTTTTGCATTTTTCTGTCATCATCCCACATAGTAATGCAACAGGGAGAAGAAATAAAGCGTGTCTGTGTGAGAGAATAAGAGGAGACCTTAGTTATGATGCATAATGTAGCGCGTCTGTGTGTGTCTGTGTGTGTATAAGACATGCAGACTTCTCTGTGGGTGCACTACGTGAGATGTGTTGAAGACAGATGATGGCAAAGAAAAAAAATCACACAATTATAGTAAATGAGGGAAGGACAAACTCGTCGCCAGTCATTATTTTAAAAGGATAGTTCAACATTTTGGCAAATTGGCCCATTGCCATAATTGCTATAGTCATAGCAGTAGGTTCGTTATCTTTAATTGTCGGTGCAAGCTATTTTTAGAACAGCAGAGCAGAGCCGTGAGCTGCTCAGAGCTACGCTACGGAGGCTTAAGGAATTTCTAGGTTTTCCTCATCAAACTCATCAAATACACAATCCAAAAACTCCAAAACGCTCTGGTGGACAAGTTGTGACCTGAACATTCACCACGCTATGAGATAATAACACAACGTTACGAAACAGAGCCATTTTCGAGGTAAATACAGAGACTGCTTGCTGAAAAACTGTCTCTGAACGCAACGCGCATCAGCGGTTTTGCATGAATTTACCTCGAAAACAACTCCGTCTCATAACGTTCCATTAGCGTGGTGAATGTGCAGGTCACAACTTGTCCACCAGAGCGTTTTGGAGTTGTTGGATTGTGTATTTGATGAGTTTGATGAGGGAAACCAAGAAATTTCTTTAGCCTCCATAGCGTAGCTCTGAGCAGCTCACGGCTCTGCTCCGCCGTTCTAAAACTAGCTTGCACCAACAATTAAAGGTAACGAACCTACTGCTATGACTATAGCGATTATGGCAATGGGCCAATTTGCCAAAATGTTGAACTATCCCTTTAAAGAACAAAAAACCCCCCCATTTGATAACAGTTCATAATGGATCCAGTTTGCGGAGAACGTATGGGAGAAAACACAAAGCACAACAGCAGGTTACTGGGACTTTCATGAAGAGCCTCTCGTCTGTTTTAAAATGCATCAGAGAATTGGACGGAAAAAATAATTAGTTTCCATTATTCCATTAAATTATCCATTATGTGGATGAACAATAAACACAGGCGTGATTAGGGGTTTGTTTCCTGTGCAGACACATGACTGGTTGTTTAAAACGCCACCGCCTCACAGGGGAGCAAGACAATGACATGATGAGAAATCTGATTTTCTTAAAGATGATCCTTTTTCAACTTAAACAACACAACCCTGTCTGTCTTTTTTTTTTTTTTTTTTTACACACAGCAGCAGCTCCACTCGATTGCTTCTTCTGGGCTGTTTTATTCGTTAATGAATGCATTCAGCTCAAATCTGCAAATAAATTGGCCAAGTTAGGGATTAAGCATTTAAATCCTGGTCTTTAATGACAGCTTCAAAAACCTCCGAGTGAAAATAAACAGTTCAACCCTTCTCCTCTCGTCTGCCTCTGTGTTCGCCGGTTCAGATGGAATAATCACATACTCCTGGAGGTATTCTTGGTGTATCAAGAAATCCATAAGCTCAGCGCATGGTTAAAGCTCTCACTTTCGCAAATAGCAAAGAAAATGTCACGCTATAAATAGATGAAAGTTGCCCGTGCTTCGGTGATGCTCACTGAGATTAGTGTTGTCAGTGTCGCCTTTAAAATCACTGCAGAAGCTTCACAATGTGACGAGCACAGTTAAATCTGAACGTCTCTAAAATCTTAAGTACTGGGATGATTTATTTATTTAATTTATTTAAGCATTTTCTTCCAAATAATAATAATAATGACAAGACAAAAAGTCATTACTTGACATGACATGTTCAGATTACTAGTTTTATCCAACGCCCCCAATCAAACAAAACAGTTTGCACCGGATCAGTCAGAACAAGCAGCTGCTGTCTCATCTCAAAACTTTATTTATTCTCATTAGTGTTTAAGCTGAGTCGTTTTAGTTTTTGTCGTGCTAATTTAGTTTTTATTGATGCTGCTACTTGCTTTGTTTTGGAACGCGCGCCATGAATGACATTGATTTGATTTAATAAAATAAAATCTTTTTTTATCGACCAATATGAATGAACGAACAAACTAATCAAAGTATATTGAACTTGAAGGAAATTGTGTTAGACTGAAACAATGGAAACGCTATATGAGATACTGTATGCACAGTGGAAATAAATTATATCGGCAAGCAATCGCTCTCGACTTCATGGCCGACACGTTTCTAGCGTCGAGCCAGATTATGAACGTCAGGAACGAAAGTCTAGTATGTTCAATTTTTTTTGCATTTTTGCATTTTTTCTGCTCTGTCACGTCCATTAAAGGGATAGTTCAACATTTTGGCAAATTGGCCCATTGCCATAATCGCTATAGTCATAGCAGTAGGTTCGTTACCTTTATTTGTCGGTGTAAGCTATTTTTAGAACGGCGGAGCGAAGCAGCAGGCTGCTCAGAGCTACAGTACGCTACGGAGGCTAAGGGAATTTCTTGGTTTCCCTCATCAAACTCATCAAATACACAATCCAACAACTCCAAAATGCTGTCGTGGACAAGTTGTGACCTGCACATTCACCACGCTATGAGATAATAACGGAACGTTACGAAACGGAGCCGTTTTCAAGGTAAATACAGGGTAAATACAGAGTCTGCTTGCTGAAAAACTGTCCCTGAACGCAACGTGCATCAGCGGTTTTGCATGAATTTACCTCTGAAATGGCTCCGTCTCGTAACGTTCCGTTATTATCTCATAGTGTGGTGAATGTGCAGGTCACAACTTGTCCACGACAGCGTTTTGGAGTTGTTGGGTTGTGTATTTGATGAGTTTGATGAGGGAAACCAAGAAATTCCCTTAGCCTCCATAGCATAGCTCTGAGCAGCCTGCTGCTTCGCTCTGCCGTTCTAAAAATCGCTTACACCGACAAATAAAGATAACGAACCTACTACTATGACTATAGCGATTATGGCAATGGGCCAATTTGCCAAAATGTTGAACTATCCCTTTAACCCTTTCCTGATCATCCCGTATCTGTGGCTGCTCCTCACTGAGCTGCTGCTGCTGCTGCTGCTGCTGCTGCTGCTGCTGCTGTACAAACAACACAGTGGAATTAATAGTAACTGTACACTGGTGGGAGGCTGAGGCGCTGCACACAAGTCCTTGTCAGACTGTGTCTACTTTAACACGCTGCTGCTAGTTAACTATTAAAGCAATCGACACGTCTTTTTTAAAATTTGAATTCACTTCACAGCAGTCGGCCAAGCAGCTGTGAAATGAAATAAATGTGAGGAAGCGGGAACATTTAGGCCGATTCAGCACACGTCAGCCTCCATGACAGCCGTGTTGCTGATCTAACGTGCTTCTGTGTACGTCACCACTTCTTTTTCCTTTGCATGTGCCTGATGTCAGGCGTCAGAACGAGGCAGCAGAGACAGAGAGAGATGCAATAAGGGATTCATCTGTCATGGAGCTACATATCTGAGTGTTTTAACTAATGGCTGCTGATGCAACGCCCTCGTCAATAAGGCTCCAGCTCCACATAATGACTGATCATGATAGGAGTTGTCTGGGGCAACCTGAGTTCGAGGGGTGTGTGTGATGTGACTGGATGGAAGCCATTCTCTGTGAAGCCAACTCTCGGCGATCCGGCCGCTGTGCAAACGAGATAAGCTCTTATTCTGTTTCGCCCCGTAGTCTCGTCCACATCCTCAGGTGCAGCTGTGTTTGAGAGCGCACGGCAACCAGTTGGTGTCCGCCACGGGCGTGTGCACCAACCCCCGGAAATGCGTGCAAAGAGAGGGGACGTAGGAAGAAGCATTCAGCTTAAAGAGGAACTATGCAGGATTTTTACCTTAATTAAAGGGATACTTCACCCAAAATCTACTCACTGTCATGCCAAGGAAGGGTTTGGAGAACTTTTGGAGTTATCAAAACGCTTTTGTAGTTCCAGGGGGGGTCCGGCTGGCAACGGATTTTCATATAATGGCGGCGGATAGAGCTCACTTTTGAATCGTCTAAAACAAACACTATGAAACATCCAGATACCTCCATACTGCTCGTCTGTACTGACCCAAGTGTCCTGAAGCCGCCACATGAAAAAGTTGTTTGGAAAAATCTCTGTTTTTAGCCTTGTTGTAGCAGTAGTGTGTGTTTCAGACGATTCAAAAGTGAACTCTATCCACCACCATTATGAAAATCTGTTGCCAGCCGGACCCCCCCTGGAACTCCTAAAGCGTTTTGATGTGCTTTGAAAACAAATGCACATGGCCGAGAGGAGGGTTAGCAACACAGAGTCTTGCATAGTTAACCCTTTAAAGTAAGTTTGGCGTGTCAGGGGCTGCTGAATATCAGAGGAGAAACTTGAATCCAGTCCTGCAGCTTCAGTCATCATCGGCCCTGGCTCTGTCTCCAGGAGGCTGTTACCTCGGAAACATGGCCGCCCTAAAATCACATCCGTCATCATCGCCGCCACGTCCAACACAGACCGAACCCAAATAAAGGATTAAACAAATAAAGGAGTCGCTTGACAAACGATGCAAGACTTTGAATGTGGCTGTCCAATTCGCTCCCATCAGTCCTCATGAGACGGAGAGAAAGCAGCGTAATGAACAAGCCCCCCCTCCCCACACACACACACAGACACACACACACACCCTATTCTCAATCTAAAGTGACACGGACAGATCTGTGTTGTAGCAGAGGCTTCGATTTCCTCTACGCTCATGCCTCACGGTGGATCTCATTTATAATGTGCCTGTTTAATGGTTTCCCGGGGCTGCTGGGAAGAAGGAGAGGCTCCACAGCAACAGATTGGTCGTTTGCAAGAAAAGCTGATTTGTAGTTACTCTGCTTGGTTGTTGTCATTATCAAACTGGAGTGGTTTAAAGGAGACAAACTGTTGTAGGGATGTACAGTAGACACATCGCCCCTGCTTTTCTAGTCCGGTCACATTTTCATCACTGATCTCCACGTCTTTCTGAGCCATTCAGATGATTTCCCTCCTGTCTGTCACACCCGCCTGTGGAAAAAAAAAGTCTCTCTGTGAAGTAAAGCATAGTGTTGTCCTGGAAACCACTGAAAGAGACTTGAAATATCACTGCAGCTCTAAAACTCATCCTGGCGTGTCTGCCTATGGGGCTGAAAGCCGGAGAATGGAGCAGCACCACAGGGACCTGCTAGTCGAGCCTGAAAGTGCCATCGATGCCGGAGCAGAGTCGATTAGTTCATCTGCCAAGAACAACTAAAGCTGAGCAGTTTGACTCGGCGCTGCTGGTTTAGAGCCACGGTTCACGTCACAGACCAACAGGAGCTCAAATAACTAGAATAAGGCTCGACACAATATCCTAACATGTTGACCTGTCAGCCATCTTCCTTTAGTCTGTTAGCATCCTAACATGCACTAAGAAGATAAGATTAGAAAGAGCAATCCATTTGTCTGGCAGCTCATCTACTGTACCGTCTGCAGAAGAATTAAAAATCCTGATGCCTGCAGGTACAAACCATCTTTTATCTTTTATATCTGTCCATCCATCAAGGTGTTATGAAGTGGAATAGCCTCGATCACCATCCACGTCCTCCAGTGAGTCCATCAGGGAAACATGACTGAAGTCTCCTCATATTATTAAATAGTTAGCAACACAAAACACCTCATAGTTTTCCTTTCATTTTCTCATTGCAGGGGGAGGGAAATGCTCTCTGCCACGCTGCCTGACCCGATGCTCATATTAAACAGCTTGCTGAGCCACGATTATTATAAGTTTAAAAAAACAACAAAACAAATCACAATAATGGAGGTAACTGTGGTCACATTTCAGCCACCTCTGCTCGATTTTAGCCCTAGCACTCGGTTTTGCACGTTCTCGTGTTAGGGCAGGGTGTCCCAACTCTTTTAAGAGCGAGGAGAAGTGATTTTCAACCCTTAAATCCGAAGGGAGGCCGTGGGTGGAGACTTTAAACGTAGTGCATAGTGAAAAGATCTCTACTTCATCGTCAACTGGTATCTCCCACTGGAAAACCAAGTGCTTGTGTTAAGGGAGGAGAACTGGGACTTTAACCTTTGCAGCACAGCAACCACAACAACACCTCTTCATCTCAGCTGGAACAGGGTGGCATCCTCAGGACCTGCTCCGTTTTTTCAATGTAAGAAGAGCAACCTCCTCTCCCCACAGAAGTTTCTATCAGTAGTTGACAAAAACACAACAAAAATAGTAAAAACTCAGAGCTACCAGACTCTGCAGTGACCAGTTGAAGTGCAGCATGTACCGTACAGTTAAGGGTAATGGGAACGTCTCCGGTTTGTTTATTTCCTCGAGCAATTTCACGTTTCATTTCATGCTGACTTTTGTAGATCGGTAAAGTTTGCAGTGAGTAATGCACCCGTGGCCGCCTTCCATGAAAAATAAGGAGCGTCTCCACAGACAGATGAATGATTGCTCCATCTTGGCCTGTTTGTATTGGCGCTCAGGAGACTTCGCACTTAATTTGTAAGAAGCTCCACGGGATCAATAAACCATTCGCTCAATGGCCATCTCCTTTCGATTGCCTTCTTCCTGGGTCATTCTTTAATGTCACCGATCTGCCTTCGTTTTCCTCAAGAAGGTCAAACTGACACGTTAGAGCGAGCTAAAAGATTGCACACACAGTCCTGCAGGTCAGATGGTTATCTCTTAAGGAACAAAACTGGGGCATAAGGTGTTGACAAAGTCATTTAAAGGTCCCTTAAAGGAAGACGTCCATGTCTTTTTTTTATTTCAAAGCAGCTCTACAGTAGGTTCTGTAGTCTTTTTCTAAATGCAGAGGAGAGTGATTTATCAGGAACAGAAGATTTAAAGTTTGATCACAAGTCGTAAAGAAGAGAGGCGTGGACATAACGGCAGCAGTCAGCCATGTAACTGTCTGTCTGATCTGCAATATTTTTTATTTTATTATTGCCGTTATCAATCACGCACCGGTTTAACCTCCCCACGCTCTAATGAAATCTACTTCACAGCCCTCGGCTCGCAGGCACCGTGCCAGTGAATAAATGTAGGTCATTCTGATGCTGGATCTATGGATTAAGCCCACACACACACACACACACACAGACACACACATGCTGCCATTATGTGATGGTATTACCACACACACAGACAGTAAACAGTCTGACAGCCCCCCTCCTCCCTGTCTCTCCTCATCCTTACTGTGGGGTAAATATGAGCAGGAAAGATTATTCCCTCAGATTATACGTCGTTTTATGAAGAGTCTCACATAAGTGGTTACAGTTAAAGGTTTATTCATGCTGTAAACATGTTGACTCACCCCCCCTCCCTCCCCCCAGCCAGTCGCCGCTCATACAGTATTTGTCTGTAGGTGATTTCAGCTCATGATCCCTGCTTTTCTCCCATTCATAGATTGGATATTCCCGGGAGCACATCTGTGAATGAATGAACAGCCTCTCATTCATCAGATCAGATCAGATCAGATCACGTTCTGGCCTGATTGTTTTCATTCATTCATTCATTCATTCATTCATTCATTCATGTTGGTGCTGTTTGGTTTTTGGTCCGTGCATCCCCGTCTGAGATGTTTATTAGATTTTCTCCGACCCTCCTTGATTCGTCAGGGCAGATTTTCTGCTGCCTCAAGGTCATTTATATGTTAATGTTAGTCCAGGCCGAGTGTTTTGACTGTTTGATCCGGATGACTCAATAATTAGGAATGAATTAAGTGAAAGCTCATCAGGAGAAGCCCCGCCTCTAAACGCCAGGCAGGTGTCGGTGGCTTTGATGGAGCCTGTTTCATCATCGCAGCAGCAAGTGGTGCTGGATGAGGGTGGTCCAACTCAGTCCAGCTGACACACACCACGGCTGTTATTGTTGTTGTTGTTTCTGCTCTCCTGTCTGCAGCACAGATAGTTGGTTCCTTTATAATTTGACAAAAGTAATTGAGGTTTTTTTGCGGCGTAGCAGCGATCAGACAGGAACCGGAGCCTGTGAAGCTTTTAACGTGGTCTTTCATCAGCTTTCAGCTTCTGGCCTGTAGGAGCACTTCACACCTCGGCCTGTTGTTACTGTAATTGCCTTTGCTTCAGCCTGTTTGGATTTGGAATGACTTTGCAGAGTATCACCACACTTTGTGCTTTTTATTTGTAGAATATAGAGACTCCTGCACACTGCAATAGGAAAATTAAAGGTGGCAACATTCAGTGCTGTGACCTTCTTCAGGCAAACTGTTTGCTCTGAGGAGAAGTTGTTGTTATTACATTCATAAACACTGCAATGAAGTGCTGCATTTTATTTGTATTTGTAGAAAATACTCATTTTGGGATCTAGGTAGTCATACTTGTGTCTTTATAGAGATGTTAAAATTATTGCAATATGCTGCGGTTGTGTTCAGACAAGCTGTCAGCACCTCTGTAACTTTGTGATGTCACAAAGCAAAGCAGCCATGCCCCAAGCCCCGCCCACTATCCAACCCTACAGGGGTGTTGAGCTGAAATCTCCTGTATTTTATTGCAGTTGTTCAGAAAACAGTCAAATCTATAGACCAAGGCTCGTAGTCTCAGAAGAGGAAATCAACTTTGTTGCAGTTGTTATTGATTCACATGATTTCATTGCTGTTTTCTTCTATTTAAAAATTCTTAATGTTGAGAAAAGTTAAAAAGTCTCAACTATAATTAGAGTCTAAACTTAACAAGCAGACATCTGTCTTTATATTTATTTATTAACTGTATTATTTACACATCCAAGTCACTTTAGTTTGTGGTATCTACAGGAGCTCGCTGCGCCATCTGTCACGTCTACATATTGGTAGTTAATTTGCATCCGTGGTCTCCTAGGTAACTCCACAGATTATTATTATTCCTGGGTGTTTACTTGTTTTTCCAAGAATAGCTTCCCATCCCTCTGTGACCTCAGATCCTCTTCTCCTTCACCGCCACAAATGCACATGACAGTTTATTTTACACATTAATGGGATTTCAGCGCCTTTTTTTTGTATTGACGATGGGGCCTACACACTCCCACTCTTCGTACATACAGTAATACACAACTAAAAATGCATAGAAAGGAAAATAAAAGATATATAATCGAATTTCACTTTCACGCATTTAATTGTAATTCGTCCTAATTCCTAAGGCTATAAGCTTAGCAAACAAACTGTTGCTGCGTTCTTGTTTACACGGAGACAGAGCTCAATGACAAGTGAAATGATGAATAGGTAGAAAATAAAAAAAATGCAGCCGAGTACATTAAATCCAGACAGTGAGGCTGATGAGAAACAACATCAGCATAATCAAGGACAAATAAGCGATGACTAAATTCAGCTCCTCACCGTGACTCATCCTCTGTTTCTAAGGCTGAAATTACCATTTATTCGCCGCAGCGTGTGTGAAGTCTAGACATTTAAATATATCTATGTTTTTATTTTCATTTTTTATATCATTTTGAATCATCCTATTCTATCATATTTTATTATATTGACATAACAGTGATTGAAATTCAATGAGTTCTGCTGCTCGTCCGGCTTAGTGCCTTTTAAACAGACGCCAGAACAAGAACAGCAGCGACCTTGAAGTTTGCATTTCCCAAAATATATTCGATCGTCAGTTGGACTCGGTGCCAGGATCTCTCCCCAGTCGTGTCCTTTTCCATTATTGATTATTTTTATCTGGGATCTGGTGCTCATGTCCTCCAAGAGGCTGCAGTGGATCACTCCCACGTCCACCGGTCCCATCAGTCCAGCCTGTTCACTTACACAGCGGCATATGGGAAAAGAGATGTACAGTATAATATGGATTTTCTTTCTTTTTTTTTTACCTATAACCAATTTCTTACGGTTCATTCATGCTTGTATTTTGTTGTAATTGGTCGTTGTAACGTTATTGAGCCGAGGAAACATATTGATGACTGGATTTATGAAAGCATATATAAAAATAAATAAGCAACCAACCATTTTCCACTGAGTTACAGAGTAAGAGAGATGGATGTGGGGAGGAGGAAGGATAATTTAAAGTGGTTGCTTTTACAACGGATGGCTCTATAGCGTTTTACCTGAAGGTAGCAGTTCATATTCAGAAAACAACACGTGAGACGGGTCCTGCAGGGTTCTGATTACAGGACTCTCATAAACAGACTGCAAGGGCAGAAGCTGATTATTTGACCCAATTACTTTCATTGCTGTTTTCACATTTGTGAGTCTAGTTTTAGACTGAACAGTCCTTCCAGAAAAATTAGTTCTTTTGTGATTGTTGCGGGAGTAATCCTTGATTATGCGGCACGTTTTCTAAGAAAATGCGATGGAATATGCAGGATATTTATGCAAATTAATGCAATGAAATTTCGTGAATTTGCAAAAATTGCGGGAACTTGCAAAAACTACAGTGTGATGAATACGTAATAAATTAATTAATGCAAAACCGCTGATGCCCGTTCCCATCGGGGGCAATTTTTCAGTAAGTATTTACCTCTAAAACAACTCTGTCTTGTAACGTTGTGTTATTATCTCATAGCGTGGTGAATGTGCAGGTCACAACTTGTCCACCAGAGCGTTGTGGAGTTGTTGGATTGTGTGTTTGATGAGTTTGATGAGAGAAACCAAGAAATCCCACTAGCCTCCGTAGCGTAGCTCTGAGCAGCTCACGGCTCTGCTCTGCCGATCTAAAAGTATCTTGCACCGACAATTAAAGGTAACGAACCTACTAAGGGATTATGGCAATGGGCTAATTTTCCAAAATGTTGAAATATCCCTTAAAAGTGGCAGTCTCGCTGTTATACACAGAAGAGCAGTCATCAGTGTGCATCGAACGACTGACAATGTGGAAAAGTTTTTCTTGTAGTCGTTATATTTTCGTTATGTTGTTCACAGTTTTCACAGGACCAGGGAGCCAGATGTTTTGGGGCTTTGTTGACGGACAAAGTTTCCTGACATGTGACCTCTCTGTGTGACGGCGTGGTCTGTCGAACTGCCAGCCAGGCCGCAATGATGCTGCTGATGATATTGTAACCCCGGGGATAAGGTAGCACTCTCCCTCCTGGATTAGAGCGCCGGCATCAGAGTTAAACAGCTCTTAGTACGACCGAATGTTCCCGAGGGAGAAGGGGAAAGGATCACATTTCCCCAGAACGGCGCACAAAAACATAAGCCTTCCTCCCTCGCTCTGAGAGAAGGTCACTTCTCCTCTTTAACTTTTCATTTGTCCACCTTAATGAGCTTGTGTGTCGACTCAAGTGAGCTGCTAAAACAGGACTTTCTGTGGCCGGCCGCACATTCCTCGAGTCCTCACCCACAATATGAAGATGTCTGACTCTGGCTCGCCCTCCTGATGTCGAGTCACAGAGGTGAGGACGGCGACGCTGCAGCAGTGATTGGCCGTGACAAGCCGACACACGGGCGCAGCGTAACAGAGGTTGATTTGATGACAATTAGCTTTGCCAAGCTGGAGAAGCTCCCTGCTGAGCTGCAGAGAGGGAGAGGAGGGGAGGGGGTGTCACGGTAACCCCTCCAGCAGCGTAGCACCAACCAACAGCTCCCTGCTGCAGGAGGCTCAGCTCACATCAGTGTCACTCACATTACACACACAAGCACTCACTCACCTAATGACACACACACACAATGGTGTCTGTGAGGCCGGGGAAACAAGCACAGGCTGCAATTTGAAATGATTTTGACGGCAAATGAGTGCTATCAGGATTCCCATATGCCACTCACACACAATCACTGTCACACACAACCAGTCAGCAGCTGTTAAACTGCTACAGTACGTGTGTGTGTGGAGAGGTCTGATTGAATTTTAGGAATGCTGTTGAGTCGTTTCTATTGTGTCACCTCACTGTGGCCGGTACGGGCGATTGTACGCGAGGACGAGTCAGTGATTGGTGGGCATATTGGTGTGGATGCTTCCAGCTGATTGGCTGTCCAAAACATCTTCCATATAATAGGGAATTACTGTGAAGAAGACGATGCAGCTGAGATTCAAGAGCAGAGAGAACCACATCTGGAGGATCTGCCATTGTTTTTGTGAGTTTGGTATTTTAGCCTTTTGTCCTTTTTGAAGTTATTGGAAAGTGCTGGACGAGGAGAGAGACAGAGAGAGAAAAAAAAGCTCATAGGTATCCATTGAGTATGTCCGTGGTCCGTGGTCTGCACTTCCACGTGAACAAGTGCATGTCGAGCTCCACTGTCTTAATTATTGATAGTGGAAATAGAATCTAATGAAATTTCCAGCATCTTGAAACTAAAACTCCTCTCACTGTGCTGCCTATGAGCAAACACACACACATTCAGCAATCCCTGTTGTTCAATTATTGAAGTTTCCTCGTCGTGTGGGGGCAAAATGTACTTGTTAACAACGTAACAAAGAAATCTGGTGTGTGATGGAGGTGGTTGCCCGCCGTGTGCAGAGTCCTGTCCTCTCTGTCCAACACTGTGATGTGGCCTGGATTCACTAAATAAAAAGCAGCAGTCGGTGGTGGAAAGTAACTCAGTTGTCAGCAGGATTATGTAAAACGATGCACTGAACCAATTTGTGCCAAAGTTAGCAGAGTGAAGAGGCCAGAGAACAGATCCTGGACTATCACTGTGCAGTGTTGTTATGGATTAGGGCCGACCAGTTCATCTTATTTTCATGGTCATCGCGATTTCAACATGTGTAACGGAGGTCCGCGGGTATAGTCACATTCACAAAGTACCAGTAAGGAGAAGGGACAGCCCTTAAAAGTTAATTTTTAGGTTATGAGTGTTATTTTAAGTGGAAAGAGATTAGCTTTGACTAGAAATTAGACATTTGGACAAGAAATAAGACAAATATTCTTGGAAAGATGTTGAGTTTTTACAGTGTACAGTGTTTCCCCCAGAAAATTTGTTAGTTAAGGTGGTGTCTGACCTGTCGACGGGGGGGGGGGGGGTAGCGCGGAGATCTGTTGACGGGGGGGGGGGGGATCGATCGACGGGGGAGGACGCACCGCGCCGTGCCGTATTAAAGTTTCGCTTTCAACACGCGCTGCTGTTATGCGTGCGCGCTTCTCTGTGGTGTGTATGTGTGTGAGACGATGCGGCCATCGTCCGACGGGGGGGGGAGGGCGGCGGCGGCGGCGAATATCGCTACATTTTTTTTTTTTTAAGATGTTAGTTTAGGCGGCAGCTCTTTGTTGTTAAGGCGGCCGCCTTAACAGGAAAGCGCTGCGGGAAACCCTGGTGTACTATGAGTATTAGTCAGGGTCTTACACAGAATAATTCAGTCATACAAAGATTAGACTACTGGGGTTTTTTATGGGCCCCACTGGGCGCTGGGCCCCTAGAATTATCATCACCTTTCTCCCCTATACAACGGCCCTGGTGACAAAACAGTGTTGTCACACATCAGACATTTTGCTGATATCGTGCAGGCCTATTATGAATTAAAGCCCCACCCCCCTTTAATTCTCTTCCTATAGGCTACCAATGAACCATCACCTAAAAAACGCACTACTAGCGGTGTCACATAAAGAAGAAGATGATCCAGGGTTACCACTGTGTATTTAATACTGTAAATAACAAGGGTTCGATTGGCCACGATGGAGCCAGAGCGGTACAATCGGGTCTATACTGTCTTGTTTAGACAGGTGTGTGCATTTCCAGATCATGTCAAAACTATTTAATTCAACACATCTGGACTCAAATGAAGGTGTAGAACCATCCCAAAGATGAATAAAAGAAACTTATGAGAATTTATGAGAA
Organism: Trachurus japonicus; assembly: GCF_045865225.1. Classification (NCBI taxonomy): domain Eukaryota; kingdom Metazoa; phylum Chordata; class Actinopteri; order Carangiformes; family Carangidae; genus Trachurus; species Trachurus japonicus. The sequence goes on along the minus strand of NC_140908.1, from coordinate 9,327,758 downwards.
CTTGTGTTCACGTGATATGTTCAGTTTTTCTTTTTTAATGAGATTAAAGAGAGATTAAATGAGATTAATAAAATTGATAAGAACAAAAAAGAATTTATCTTATTATTATTGAAAGAGCCAAAGTTGAAAGCTTTTACCTGAACCTCAGAAACAAATCCGTCATCACGGTGATGATGAATGAAATGAAAGTGAGAGGAAAGTACGAGAGGAGTCAGTGCATCACCTGAGCCACAGAGGAGTGCTGAGCTCTGATAGAGTGTAATTAATATAACGTTAAGGAAATGAATGGGAGGTGGCGGGAGGCTGAAGGGAGCAGGGTGGTGTTTTCATAGCTGTGAGGGTGTGCTGGTGGTGTATATTGGATAGCTCTCTTTAATGAAGACGCGGCTCTGTGGGAGCAGTTGGTCCGTGGTGTGTCAGTGCAACATGAGGCCGTCCTCATCTGAACCTCGGTCCGACGCCTCAAGGTCGAACACAGAGAGTTACCGTAGTTACATCGCCTTCATTAATGTTTCTTATGCAAATGATCGACTTTTGTCTTGGCCTGTGTTTTCTTTTTTTTCTTTCTTTTTGGGCATGTGCTGCTACATTCATCCATCTGCCTGCGCGGATAATTGTGTTTATTCCATGACTAATGTGTTTGGTTTGGATGAGTCGACTGGCGTGGAGGTGACTTTGTGTTTGAAGAAGACCAACCCCCCCCCCTCCTCCTTGTGCAAAAGACGTGAACAATAACACACAGCTTTGGTTGGTGTGGAAACATTAAAGAGCCCTCCGCCCCCCCCTTTTAACACGCTGCGATCTGGCATATTCTGTGTACGCGCTGGATGCCATACTGCGCCGTCATCCTGCCGAGCCATCTGTGTAGCAACAGATTACCAGGTAGTCCTGTTAATCCAGGTGGGCTGTGAGGAAATGAAGCCGAGTGGAAAATGTTTAAAAGGATAAGACCCGCGTTTCCACTCTGGCTTAAGGCTGGTGGCTTGACTTTGACACAGCACACGCACTGCAACAATGTGCTATACAGTACTGTAGCAGCGCATAAACATCCTGTTTGTACACGGACCGAGTGACATTTATCAACTTTCACCTCGGCAAAGTTTCAGATTCTTCGCCGCTTTCTTCCCAAACTGCAAGTCAGCGCCTCCTTCCTCTCTCTGCCACCCTCAGAGACCAGAAGAGAACAGATTGTTTCTCTTCTTCTGTTTTAGTCCAACCAGGCATGACTGTAGATTTGAGTCAGGGGAGGAGGAGGAGGAGGAGGAGGAGGAGGAGGAGGAGGAGGAGATTGCTGAGTCATGCTATTTTACGATCCTCCTTTTTAAAAGAAAAAAAAGTGAAGTGATGGTTTGTTTTTCCTAAATGTCTGACTAACGGAGACGAGCTCTGGCACCTGATGTATCACATTAACTATGTTTGTCTGTGCAGCTCCTGTATAAATATTCAGGTCAGAGACTTAAGTTGTTTTAGTGCCTTTCAAAGGTGCGTTCGCTCATTACACTGCAGCGTGTAAACCAGCTCCATCGCCTGCTTATTAGATTTAGTTGGACAGAGAACATTCTGCTAATTAATGCTGCCGGCAGGCTGTGTGTTTGTGCGTTTCTGTGTGTGTGTGTGTGTGTGAGAGAGAGAGCCAGAATCCGTCTTTGGCTGCTTCAGAGATCTGTGAACCTCATTAGTGTGTGTGTGAGTGTGCATGGCTGTCTTTCTCAATGCCAGTGTGCAACTGAGAAATGTAAATGTTATTTCTGTTTGCATGGCTGTGTATGTGTATGTGTGTGTGTGTTTGTGTGTGTGTGTGTTTGTCTTTGACCCTCTGCTGAGGCTGGATATGCAGGCAGACAGGCAGAAATTTGCATCAGCATCAGCAGCAGCAGCAGCAGCAGCAGCAGCACCGGGATCTGTTTGATCTGTCCACTTCTAACACGTCAGGTGGCCTTCCTGCAGAGGAGCCGGCCGCTCTGTCATTTCTCAGGGAGGGACGGAGTGAGAGGGAGAAAACAAGAGAGCCAGGAGGAGAGAGAGAGAGAGAGAGCACAGAGGGAGGGATAGACAGACAAGGACATGGAGGAGAAAAATAGTGAGTGAGAAGAATTGAGTGATGATGGGGGAAAGACGATGAATGATATTAACAAGTAGCTTTTAACTCTGAGTCAGCTTCATTCTGCTGCATCGTCACACGTCATGTACAGTTTGTCTTTGAAGATTTCCACGGTGTGAATCTGATCTCTGTTCTGGAGTTGGTTTGCAAAAGAAGAGAGTGGGCTCACAATAGATATTATCCAGTATAATCTGATATTAGTGAATATTAGGCCAAGAGGAAGCCAGATAAGGAAGAGGATGAGAGCAGGATGCAGCTCACCCGACCTGAAGATGAAGAATCACTTCTCTCTTCTGTGTTGGACCCACAGATCAATGACTGTAATAGTGTGACAGAGGCCGTCTGTAGTCTGACGTACAAACACACACCGAGCACAATAACCTCCCATTCATCCCTATAACCAGTCCTTCCAGAAAAATTGATCGTTGTGGGCAAAAATCCTTGATTATGCCGCACGTTTTCTTAAAAAAAGCGATGGAATATGTGACACATTTATGCAATTTTATGTGAATTTGCAAAAATCAGACCTTACTAAACACATGGCTCAAACTTACAAAACGTTGATGAGTCAAACAAGTTCTGTAGCTTTACAAAAGAAAACGCTACAACTTCTGTAAAAATGAATAAATTAAACAATAAAATGAAATACGTGCTTCCTGTTTTACACAGGTAGCTATTTGCTCGGGCTTTTGCATGTGTTCTTCGTGGGGTTTGCAACATTTTTCAACTTTCTGCGAAGATACGTATATGACTTTTTTGCTACGAAAATGCGGGGACTATGAAATCATGCAAGCCCTGCATATTCCGTGCACAGACATCCACACACACTCTACACACACAACACACACAACATGTGAATGAATAACCTTTTTTTTTTATCTGTCTCTATGGGTCTGTTTTGTGTGACCCTATCGTGTCCTTCACACACACACACATACGCACGCACACGCAGAAACAACCAGCCTCCTCTCATTCTTCTACAGCCTAAACAAGCCCGACCATTATGCTTTCTAGAACATAATACTTAGCTCCTATGAATTATAAATGCCTATGGATTCCAAGTGGTTTATTTTTAGAGTACACACACACACACACACACACACACTGACGGCTCTACAGAGCTGGGTATGTCCCCTCCTGAGGCCCTGCTCTAACATGCATGTGGACCTTCTGTACTACGGCTACGCACAGTTTATTTCTATAAATGATAAATGTGAATGTGATGGGAGGAGGTAGGCTACATTATGGGCTGTCAAACTCGTTATACTATATCTCAAGTAGAATAAAAGCAGAATAACTTATAAATAAATAGTCTAAATGTTTCCCTTTGATTCAGTGCAGAAGAACAAGTTTCATTATTAAGATGTTTTCCGCAACATGAGTATGTAACTTTCGCAAATGGCAAATTCTATATCTTTAGAGGAGATTGTGTTGCATGTGTGTATGTGTGTGCGTGCTGCAGGGTAAATGACCTCTGATGTAGTTACACACTCGCTGCAGTTGCGATGTGTCCCTCCGTATATCCTACAAAGTTAACAAACTTTGGAAAGGAAAAGTACAGTTTGGAAATGAAATGTTCCCACTTTGCTGTCGAGCTCTCCTCTGGAGCAGCTCGCTTGTTTCCATGGAGACAGACACATTTGTATTTTCATGTGTATTTTTAAAGCAAGGGGCTCGATGCTCGATGAGATAAAAAAAAAGTCTGTTTTTTTTCTACCAAAATGTAAGTTTGAGCTGGTTAATTTCTCATTTTCTCTCTTTTTAAATCCCCAGTTGTGACATTCAAGGCCGTGTCGGCTACACTCTGAATCCTACGGAGCTACCACACCTTCAAACAATAAAACAACAACACATGAGCAAGGCCGCTCCTGCAGGACGGACTTCTTTTGCATACTGTTACTGAAGGCAGAGGAGGTGTGACACTGCTTCACCCCCCTCCTCCTCCTCCTCCTCCTCCTCCTCCTCCTTCCTAACTCCCTCTGACTGAAATTAATGGCTCCATCCACTCGTGGTGACACTGATGTACTATTAGGGGCAGCGTACTGCTTAGCCCAGTGGAATCAGGGCTCCCCGATACATAAATCAAACCCCAGTGCGGTGAAGCATTTGCTTTTTTATTTTTGCGTCACAATAAGAATTGAGAGCGAAACGACGAGCATCCTGCCATTGTTCTGCTTCTGTGTGTGGCAGCTTTCTGTATATATATATATATATATACTATGTGTGTGTGTATGCATCAGAATTTCAGTTTCTAATGTGTGTTTATGCAGCGAGCGTGTCTGTGTGTCTCTCAGTGTTTCGCCCAGAAAAGAAACGCCGTAGGCCGGGTGCCTGCTGGGCGAGCTATAAATAGCCCGGTGGTGACAGCAGGACTTTACAGCCTAATGTGAGGGCTGAGCATCTTCCGCCTTCATTATTTAAAAACTTAATATACGTTTCATTCTCTCCGCGAGTAATCCCGGTCATATAGCCTCTGCACAGCTCATTTAGCTAACGCTGCCAAGGTGTGATGTCACTGCTTCGTCCTAAACTCATCAATACAGTCAGAGTGAACCTTATCTACTGCCATGAGACTCATATTTGCAGCTGCTATAAACAGTGCAGCTCCTCTTCTCCTCTGTTAACTCCTTGTCTGCTGTTTGATAAATGAGGGACATTTAGACCCAACTAGTGTTGCATTAATTTACCTCCCACCGCGCAGCCGAAAGCGACTCTAATAATTGATTGAGAGTCATTTAGAAACACTTAAGTGTGTGTGTGGTGCATCTTTTTGTTTTTAAATGGAGGAATTAGAAGTTTCTGATGCAAAAAAGTAATATCTTCTATATTTCTTTTTTTTTGTGGGGGCGCAGTTTGCAGATATTGATCGATACGTTGATGAATCCCTTAAAAAATGTCTTGATAGGTCGAAGTCCTTAGCCAATTTGGTGATTTATATATATTTTTAAGCCGGTATCTCTGCGTGTCAGTCATGGCCGACGGCTGACTCCTACAACTTTTCATTATTCTTTATATTCTACTACGCAAGATTTTTTTTTACCTTAAAGGCTCAGTGTGTAGTGTTGGGGTTAAACCGTGACATCGATTGCAGTGTTCACTCGCTCACCCACTCACCAACTAACTGATAACAATATCTTTGACCGATTACTATCGTGTTTTTTTATTTATCTATTTATTTTTAACATACGTGCAGACTTAAAAAGCGACCTGACCTGCGTAATTCCCCTTTAATTCACAGATGATGGTATATAAATGAGCTTTAGTACAGTAGTTGACTTGTTTGCAGCAGCTACTTAATCACAGCTTGTCATGATGTCCTCAGTGAATGTGATGGATGTGTTTTGATTGGTTTTTGCCAAATGAGAGCCACGCAGCACGCTGGATGTTGTGTCATCAGCACATGGTTAAAAACAACAGTCATGGACGCACACACCCCTCATTATCATGTCACTTGGCCTCAGTGATCCATGCTAATGAATCTGGGTGATACACTACACTAATGTTAGCTGGAGGTGAAGTACAGATCAGCAGGACACTGCAGGGGGATAAATGTCTGGATAAATGAAATCATTCAGCTCCACAAGCTCTTCTCTCAGTGGACCTCTCGACCTTTTCACCCTCGTCTCTCTCTCACACACACACAGACACACACAGTACACTCTGAGAGCTTTATCTGTAAGATGTTTGAATCTCAAAGAGTGTTAATGGAAAGCTCCAGGGTCAAACTGTACTGTATCTGAAAAGCTGCCGAGCCTTTGATCGGGTTTGATCCTCTTTGTTTTGCATAGAAAAGTTATGAATTTTAAATCAGGCACACTTCTCCTCTTAAGATTGATGGGGTTTTGTGATTTCAGCGGCGTCACTTAACAAATCAGTCATTTTTTTTGTGTTATCTCCTCCTTGGACAGGTTCAGACTTCCTCTGCGCCACCCACATCATCCCAGTGAAGAACGAGGAGGGCGTGGTCATGATGTTCATCCTCAACTTCGATTACATCCTGGACGAAGGCAGCAGCGACTCGCTGGAGAAACTCAATCACACCTCACCTTCCAAAGCCGAGCAGCGTGAGTTTCGTATACCGTCCTCCTGACTGTGTTGGTGCATGTGGTACATGAAGATCTTTTCCCCACATCAGCATTTATTTGAGTCTTTACGCAGGTCACATATGTCCATGTCCTCTTGATTATAAAGCAGGTCTAAGATCTCCAGTTACACAATTATACATACTGCAATGCACAGTGAAATGTCTTACTGTGTCTTAAAGTGTAAAATATAAGAATACAGGGGCGTAACCATCATTTTAGAAGTGAGGGGGGCCTTTGAGTGTGAGGGGGACTTTTGAGTGATTTATCATCCTCTCGCATTCAATTGACCCTTCGCCAACTCCTCCCACAAACGGGTATTGTCCAATCCTACGTTAGCAACCGTAACTATAGGCCTGGCAAGCTTTCGGCAGCGAGTCATTACGTTTGCTTTTGTGGACACATTTTGAGACTAGGACGAAAAACATTTGTTTGTAGAGAAGGATGTTGTTGTTGCTGCTGCTACTACGGCGGCGGCGGCGGCGGCGGCGGCAGCAGCAATATAGAGATGTTCAGATACGAGCGGACTTTTTTTTCGACTTGAGCAAGTGTAAATATGGGGATAACCATATGTTCACCTCCGAAATGACAGCTGTACTTTTAGGGCTTTTACCTGGGCTTTTAGGCGAGGGATCCTCCAGGCAGGGACTGCTTTCACTGACTGATACAGCGGTGGGAGAAAAAAAAACAGCAGCGAAAGCTGTATGTGGTTCACAATCACCCAAAAACTTGCAGTTTGACAACGTTTCATGACCAGTGAGATGACCTAAGTCTTCGTGGGTTGATAGACGATAAAATTACCGGTCCTTACTGCTGCTCTGTACATTGTCCAGTCGTGTCGTTGAACAGATGTTTTATCCTCCTGCGCGAGTCACGTCACTGAAAACTATGAATGATCTTTGTGACTTCTTCTCTCTATTATCTCAGAACAGTTTATCCAGAAATGTGCTGATATTTCCTTTGAAATCGATACCAAATATTGCCAGGAGCATGGCTGGGAGTGAAAGCTTGCCCGGCGTAGCAACAGTAACCAAGGGGGCGGGGCTTACGCGAAGGGTCAATTGCACCTCTCCTTTGCAGCTAAAGAACCACATAACCACTGTATTTGTGAAATTGCTGTAGAATTTAACCTCAAAATCCCTTTTATGCTATCGATATTTCCTCTCAGCCAGTTATAACAGAGACACTCTAGGACTTTTAGTTATAATTGCTCCTCACCTGCTGTGAAGACCCTCCATGTCCATCCCTGCTGCTGGCCTCTGGCCCACTTTCTCCTCCCTCACCCGGCTCTTTCTATTGTATAAAGATAAAAATTAAAAAAACACTATAAGCGGATTTCTTGATTACTATAAACTTATAAATTATTTAAACAGCATTTGTATAGAAATGATTCTGTCCGTCTGCCGGTTAGGAAAGCAGGTACGGCTTCATACAATATGTAGTGAGCAGCCCAGAGGGACTGTTGTGTTGAATGCAGAGCTGTGGTCAATAAACAGCGCTCTCACATAATGAAATGTGTACACATCGACGCACATCGAAGTGCAGCTGCAGGAGTTTTCTGGCGAGACAGCTCCTCTTGGCATGTTGACACCGGCGTTTAGCAGACACTGATGTGTTAGCCTGCCATCATCTCAAAGGTCTGGCCCAATTATAGCTCATAGGCTGCCAGGATGGCCTGATGAACTGGCGGAGCAGTGCTGGGGGCCACTCGGCTTCCCAGAGCTGTCGGTGTAATAGTGTATAATGCCGTTCCCCAGTGGTGTTCTTGAGCATGCTTTTGATCCTTCCTCTCTCTCTCTCTCTCTCTCTCTCTCTCTCTCTCTCTCTCTCTCTCTCTCTCTCTCTCCCTCTCTCCCTCTCTCCATTTTTTGATGTGTGTGACATATAAAGCAGCAGAGTGGAGGAGCAGAGGTCACCTCTAGATCACTGTAATTGGATGAGGCCCTTAACACACATGTTGTCTCATGGGGTGTGTGGTGAAGAGTTGGGAGGCGTATGAGCAGAGTTGGCTCTACAGTATGTTGTGTGTTCTGTTCTTTTAAAGGGGTAGTTCAACATTTTGGCAAATTGGCCCATTGCCATAATCCCTATAGTCTTAGCAGTAGGTTCATTACCTTTATTTGTCAGTGCAAGCTATTTTTAGAACAGCGGAGCAGAGCCGCGAGCTGCTCAGAGCTACTACGCTATGGAGGCTAATGGGATTTCTTGGTCTCTGTCTCGTTACGTTACGTTATTATCTCATAGCGTGGTGAATGTGCAGGTCACAACTTTTTGGAGTTGTTGGATTGTGTATTTGATGAGTTTGATGAGGGAAACCAAGAAATCCCATTAGCCTCCGCAGCGTAGCTCTGAGCAGCTCACGACTCTGCTCCATCGTTCTAAAAATAGCTTGCACCGACAATTAAAGGTAACAAACCTACTCCTAAAACTATAGGGATTATGGCAATGGGCCAATTTGCCAAAATGTTGAACTATCCCTTTAAGGGAAATAACTGCTCAGCTGACTATGTCTCAAGGGTCCCATCTTGTGTAAAGATACATGTCTATGTGTTTGATTATACTACTATATTTATAATAATAAGTGCTCAGTCAGTCAGAAACTGAGCCAACAGGACTTGAATTTGCTTTGTGAGGTCTCAACAAAGACATCGCTGCTCTATATTTTTTCTTTTATCACTTGAAAAAAACAGTCAGCCAATCAGAAGAGAAGCTCAAAGCTCCCTTTGTTTAAAGAGAGGAGATGTAAAACTACATTGACAAGGTTTTTAGGTTTTTAAATCCACAAATATATCTTCTTGGCTCATGGACCAACTCTTGTAATAAAAAGCATAAAATACGGTCCCTATTATCTAATAATATCTAAAGTGGGCTCTTGCGAACCTGGCGCCTCTCTCTCCCTCTGCCTACACACAGCCTTTTGCCACCAGAGAGTCTGTATTTGAGTGTGTATTTCTTGGCTTCGAGTCATCTCAGCCCTCCGTCAGAGAAATCCAGAGACCTAGTCTTGCACTTTTTTTCTTTTTTAACCAGCAGATGGACAGAGGTCACAAATTATGAATAACTCTGCATAATTAAAGTGAACATCAGAGAGGAAGAAACTGGTACAGATGTAAATTTAACTCGGTGAGACCTGGAGTGCTGCGACTCTGAAGGAATACCTCCACTGTCTGGTAAAGATGGAGCCGGTGGATGATCCATGTGTTGCATTATCTGAGCTCCTTCTGGGGAATGAGCCGCGCTGCATTAGCCGCTGCTTATTGATTGCTTTTGTCGCTCAGCCACCATCCATCCATTCATTCTGAACCCGGCTACAGCTCTCCCATTGTGCTTTGATGTGGCTTTTTTTGCAGGCAATTTAATTCATAGTTTCAACTGAGGGCGCCCAGATGAGTGGGAACAAGGGTGGTGGGGGGAGTGTGAAAAGTTCCACTGATTTCACAGGGAACACCAGGATATGCATCGCATTTTATATATTTTATTATGGGACTGGGATGCTCTGAGCTGAGGCTGCAGGATATTATATCATAACTCTCCTTTATAAACATCCCGATGCTTATGCAAGTGGAAATGTGTTTTAATCAACAAGTCATGAAGGTGGAGGATTAGAAAATGACGAGAGAGGCATAATACACAGATTTAACTTGAGTGTTGATACTGAACCGTCTATCTATCACCAGCTAAAAGCAATGAGTTGTAGTTTTTGTTTTTCGGCTTTATAACGAACAAACAAAAGAAAGAAAGAATGACGGCTGAGTAGAAAATTGGTGAATTATCGGTTTTGGGTGAAGTATCCCTTTAATACTTTTATTCTGCACCCCTCTAGATGTTCTGTGGATGTATTATCTTTGAAAAGAATTATTATTTAGATGAAAAAGTTGTAGCTATAACCTTTAAACTTTTGATTAATAGCCTGTGGACGACACCTGACATGTCTTATCTGATGATAACTAATATGAAATGAAAGTGTTCAGAGTTTAACGCATTTGTTGATGTTAGCTTAATCGAAATGTAAACTGGTGAAGACTGAATAGAGTTCATTGTAAAGAAAAAAAGAAACTCATATTCTGTGACATTTGGCCAAACAAGCTACAAATGGGCCTGATCTGTCAGCTCATTTAGTTAATGGTGCTACATCTATTAGTGTCTGTAACCAGCAGAGAGGCTGGAAATGCTTTCCACTGTCAAACCAGGAAAAAAAAGAAATTATAATTGCTTTAATTTTCCCCTCAAGTGATTATATATTGCGTGGCACAGTGACAGAGTTACCTGTCACTGTGCCTCCTGCTTGTTTCTCCTTCGCACCGAATTTGTGCAATGTGTTATGAGGAAAGCATGACAGCGTTTCAACCACGCAGAGGCTGAAATGTTGTTTCACAAGACACATAAAAGAAGAAGAGGTGCTGGTGTGTTTTGTCTTTAATTGCTCACAAGATTGTTGTCCCCGTTTCGATCCCAAAATGCACTAAAACAGCCGAACTGCTATTAACTGTGGTTTGCAATCGCACTTTAATTTTCTGAGTGTAGGGACCCAGCAGGATTACATGTGTTATTCTCTGGAGCCGGTGAGTAATAGGAGAACTGGGAGCCCAGGTAAACACTCCTTAAGGTAAAAGAGCACCTCATGCAAATCAGTGAGTAAGCACATTAACTGCACTATTGCCTTTTTGTTTTTTGAGACAAAAGGACACAGAGCCGTGTTCGTCCCACTTTAACCAGAGGACGAAGCTTTATTGTTTCATTGTTCTCTCTCTCTTACTTTTTCCCCCTTGATGACATCTGAATCACATCACACTCACATTACAGGAAGCAGGCACATCTCGCTCCCCGGCCGCCACGGTACACGGGGATCTGAGGGGGCCCAATTAATATTCGATGCAAATATTACTACCCGGTATCATAGCAACAAGGGCCACTCTGCGTGCGTCCATTGGCTGTGAGAAGCTGCTGGTGAGTTTTTGCAGGGAAAGAATGAGAGGGTTGGAGAGGGTGAGGTGAGCGAGAGGCAACACACACACAAACACACAGCCCAGTAACAGCACTAGCCTTTTCAATACCATGACTAAATATAGATGTGTACAATGTTCTCTGCGCTGTGAAATCATGACAGAATTATGAGTTAATTAAAGGATTTATGGCTTATATGTTTATATATATATACATAATATATATATAAATAAATGATTATATGTCTAGGCACAGAGCTCGGGGAGTGTGATTGCTCACCAGCTACCAGTCATTTGATGGTAAACTGTAATTTGAACAGTCAGGTCTGGTGTGGTGGTTTGAATGAAGCTGTGAGGAATGTGAAATGCTGTAGAGCTGCACTTGTTATAAATGTCAGTGTTGGTGCACGGGGGAGCGGCTTTTCTTCGGAGCTGCAGAGAACATGAGACTGCACACTAAACAGGGTCTGGCGGATGCATTGTGCAGACTCATTGGCATATAAAGTGGGTTTGCTGCTTGAGGAATGAAGTCATCAGGTGGTGTTTTTGTTCACTTCAAACTTTGAACACCAACACAACTTCATTTCAGAGGGTAAATGATTGGTTTGGTCACACTGCAGCAGCAGCAGCAGCAGCAGGTTCAGATCATGCACTGAGCCACCAGTTAAATGCAAATGGAGACTTTCTGTAAACACACACTCCACTGACCCAAACCAATCGGGAGCATTTTGTCTAAAATTAGTCTTTTTCTCTCTGCTATGTGTCAGGCAGCTCAGAAAACAGAAAGATAAAGATGCTGCTCCTGCTGAGCACCAACATTTAGTTTTATTTTCTCTTTTATCACCTATTGTGTCTCTGAATGCATCTTCAGCAGCCGACACTGGAGTTTAACATCGTGTCAGATACAGTCTGCTGTAGTTTTTTTTTTTTTTTTTTTTTTAATACAAAAGGTGTGAGAAAGCTGGTTTATATTTAAGGTTGCGCTTAACAAGCCCAACTTCTTTCAAATTAGACGACCTAAACAAACAGTCATGCACTAATTAGAAGTCAGTTTAGGCTGTAATTAGAAGTAGAGAATAAATTAACCTTAGATACTTTATATACACCAAAGGATGCTCAGTTAGACAGTAGCTAAGCCAGTAGAGCTGTAGTAGCCAGTAGTTAAGTATCTTGCATCTTTTGCATCTGTTATGTCTAGCTGGTGATAATGAGGAGTGTGGAGTGTTTTGACACTTCGGTGTTGAATGCAGGAGCTGGGGTGATAGTGGACAACCTGTGCTGCCCTCCTGAGTTGTATTCAAGTCAATGATGCTGCATTTAGACTGACTTCTGGCTCTACACGGTCTAATTTAGTTAAAACACTCAGCCTGATGCTCCTGCTCAGACACCGAGTCGGGGAGGAACATGGTCTGGCATCACTGGCTCTGCAGCGGTCTCAGTCCAGACTGACTTTGAACAAGCTGCTGCTGGATCAGAGCAGGAGCAGGATCCCTCTCTGTCTTCAAGAATCTCTTGTAGTCTCCTCTCCTCTCCTCTTTGAGAGCACCTCAAACACCCTAACATGCCTGTCTGGCTCTTAATATGAACACACTTGATCTCTTTGCACTTAATGAATAGATAAAGCACTTAGTACTTACACCAAGGTTTTCTACTCCACTGAAGCTTTTAGTGATGACCCTCATTTCTATTGTGTAGCACTAAATCATAACATATTTTACCTCAAGGCAGAATAAGGTCACAGCCTTGCAGTATTATACAAAGAAACCCTGATAAATGCAAATGTAATAAGTGTCGAAGTTGTTGTGTGTAATTACAGTCTGATTGATGTTTGTTTACTGTGAAGGACGTACAGTATTATATCTATAGTTTTGTCTGATTTAATACAAAGTACAGACTCCAGATGTTTCTCTTTTCCAGAATTGTATTTAAAGTGGTGATGCATACGATGATATATTGATGGTTTTAAGGAGCAAAGGCCATCTCAAAGTAGAGGGTCAGTGAGCCAATCAGAAGAGACGAGGGCTATAGAGCCTCTCCTCTGATTGGCTCACAGATCAGGTGTGTATATAACAGAACAGATCTATAAGTAAAGCAAGAAAAAGAAAATCAGAGTAACCAAATCCTGCAAGGTTGGATGATGGCTCTGTGTGGGCGTGGCCACTACTTTGTTGTGACATCACAAAGTCACAGGAAGTCCTGACAGGCTGGTTTTAAGGCTCAGTATCTGAATACAGGCTGTGTGCATTTCTCTGTGGACTGAGGTTTTGATACTTTCACAGTAATAATATTAGAAACTAGAGCTTATTTATGATAGATAAATTTTAAAAAAGACACTGACATCTCACTTCATCCTTTATAGGAGCTTTAAGTTCTTTAAATATGCTCTTCTTTTTGCTTCCTTGCATTCAAGGACTGTGGAAGGATTCTGATATGTAGGACATATGTTCATGCAACTAAATGATTCACAACACGCAGGCCATGGCTTGCCGTCCATATGTGAAATCCTGTGAGCGTGACTCTCTCCCTCTCTCTCATGACATGTTTGCATACATCGCCACATATACAGCCAAATGGAGAATGTGAATGCCGTGCATACTGTGCGTATGTAGCCGTTGTGTTCACTTAAAGACACTTTAACTTTTATATTCTGCGTTAACAACTGACTGTTAAAGCCAGCAGTATTTTTAAATATCACTTTGTCTCCGTTGCACTTTCCTTCATCTCCCCAGGAGCTATCAATCACTCATTAAAATCCAGCACATACTCCGTTATAGGTCTGACTCCTCAGTGCACTTTCCCATTATAATATTTCAGCGAATGTCCTCCTTCATGAATAATTGAGGGAAATTGAAGATTGAACTCATGCCTGAGGCGGAGTGGGCATTTGTTTTGATCTGCCAGGGTCTTTTAAAGAAAAAGCCGCATTGGCAGACTTTTTCCGTGCTATTGGCAAACAAGTGCGAGTTATCAGCGGGGATGTTTAAGACTGCGAGCGAGCTGTGGTACAAACACACGCCACGGAAAACACAACACAAGGTCAGTGGGGGTTATGTGGATCCCAGTGGCTCATTAAAAACCACAACAAACTGTTTTTTTTTGGTCTCACTGCTACCAAATGATTTCATGATAATTGAGTGACGATGATGTCGCTCAAGGGCGCCCCGCACTCGGTGTTATTGGTCACCATAAACTGTTGTCAGATGCGGCGTTGGTATGGATTATTATGACAGTAATAGATTCAACGTGTCACTTTTTAATCTCATTCTCATCTCTCTCTCTCTTCAGGGAAAGGGAGATTCTTTCGTTTCCGTTTCCCGGCCTTACCTCTCCTGGGCATCAGCAAGCAGTCCCTGCCCCAGGAGGACCCCGACGCCGTCATGGTGGACTCGCCGCGCCACAGCGACGGCTCGGTGGCCACGCACGACTACCAGCTGCCCACCACCCGCGAGAGCTGCAGCCCCTCCTACGCCAACGACACCCGCGCCCTCATCGGCCCCAGCCACTGCTCCACGCCCGTCTCGGGGCCGCTGGACCACTCGTCACCCAAGGGGCCCTGGGACAGGATATACCCGGACCAGGCCATTGACCAGACCCAACAGCAGAGCCGGGACGACACGTTTGTCGCTCCTCCGTCGATCCCGGGCCTCACTCCCACCGCCTCCAGAGAGAGCGTGTGCAGCATCCGGAGAGCCTCGTCGGTACACGACATAGAGGGCTTCGGGTCCAACTCCAAGTCGGCGTTCAGAGACAGACATGCGAGTGAAGGTAGGGCTCTCCCGCTGACAGTGACACCCACATGTCGTCTTTTACTTTAGAAAAAAAGGAGGTATTTATGAAAATTGGAAAAAAATTGACTCTGATTGTACTATCATTAAAGGGATAGTTCAACATTTTGGCAAATTGGCCCATTGCCATAATCCCTATAGTTTTAGCAGTAGGTTCGTTACCTTTAATTGTCGGTGCAAGCTATTTTTAGAACGGTGGAGCAGAGCTGTGAGCTGCTCAGAGCTACACTACGGAGGCTAATGGGATTTCTCGGTTTCCCTCATAAAACTCATCAAATACACAATCCGAACAACTCCAAAACACTCTGGTGGACACGTTGTTACCTGCACATTCACAGTGTGACAGAGACAGAGTTGTTTTCTAGGTAAATTCATGCAAAACGAACAAACCTACTCCTAAAACTATAGGGATTATGGCAAAGGGCCAATTTGCTAAAATGTTGAACTATCCCTTTAATACTTATATACTCATATTGCTTACTTTTTTGACTGGAGGTGTTTACCAGTCTCTTTATGTATGTTTTTACTTTCCCCCTGATATTTTTGCACTCATCTATAGGTCTTTGTGTTCATTGTTTGATTGATTGCTTGTTTGTTTATATACAAAATTAAAAATCTATAAAAGTAAATGACCAAAAAAGAATAGGAGATTTGAGATATGGCGTCTTAATCAGCTTTTTAACGAGTCATCATCTGCACTGGGTGCTATCGATCTTCCCTTGAGTCTAAATCACTTATTAGCCTTTTGGCCTTCCTTTGGTTGAAGGGTAGAGGTGTCGCCGACGGGCCTGGCTTCTCCTACAACCACCCCCTTATCTCCCGTCCTCATTCAGATAGCTCCCAGTGGGTGACAGAGTAATACATCTACTTCACTGTAATGAATTTTTCATGGGGACACTAGTGGCAGTTTAATGCCAGACCCCATTTGTCATGATAGAAACCCAGAGATTTTTTTCCTCTCATTACCACTCCCCCCCTTCCCTCTTGTTTTTTCTTTCTTCCCCCATGCCGTGTTGCCGTCGTCGCAGACAATGGGCGCAATATCAAAGGTAACGCAACAACACCAACAGCTGCTGCCTGCTGCATTTTGAGTTGACTGCCTGTTGGATAAGATATGAAGCCTGCCCGCTGCATGAGTTGCTCCGCGTCACTGAGGTTTATGTTGAATGCAGATTCCCCCGGTGGATGACTGACAGCGTGTGTGTGTGTGTGTTAGTGAAGTTCTTTTGGTTTGGAGCCTCGAAGCGCAGGCGAAAGCACTAAATGACTAAGTCCCAGTGCACGACGTGTCCTGCTGAACCTCAGCCAGGCGCCCAGGGGGGAAAGGCTCAGTGAAAAAAAAACGAAATAAATAAAACCAAAAAAAATAACAAACGATGACAACATTGACCTCTGCACGCGCTTGCATGGAGCAACACACATTAAATCCCTTTTCTTGCTTTAGCTCGTTGAAGAAAATCAATGAACGTGAAACTTCCCACTGTCTGCAACCTCTGTTTTTCGTCTCTTAGCGAATGAAAAAGAATCCCAACTGTGTTTCCATTTAAATCCTACTACACACTCTTCATCTTTTTCCTTTTATTTATTTATGTATTGACATGCAGGGGAACTGTGGCAGAGCTTACGCTGCATGCATCTCATCCTATATATCTCCTGATAACCAAATACGGTCACTTCCTCTCTGGGATCTTCTTCATTTTTTATCTCTAACTGCCCAATAATGATGATACAAGTGTGTGGACTCTTCCTGATAAATGCATAAATGTGATATTTTTTACTGTCCCTGCAATCCAACCGCCCCACTCTCCCCTTTACCTCCTATTTCTTTCTCTCCTGGTTTGCCAGTGTCTCGCTCCTGGATGGCTGGGGGTATGGCTTCAGCTTTTCCTTTTCAGTTATTCTTTCACCACTGCAGTGATGTTTCTTTACTGTGGCATGTATTGACGCTGCGCATGCACTCTCTCATCCTCAGCTGTCTGTTTCTCCGTCCTTGACTCTCAGTCACTGTGTTGTACTTTGTGAAAAGGAAGGAAGGAGGGAGAGGAGGGGTTGAATCAGCAAATCTCTCCGTTTTTTTCACTTTTAATCACCTTCAATTAAGGCCACATGTGTAGTGTCTGTAGTGCTGTCACGTACGTGTTGCGGTGTTGAATGCTTTCACAACAGGCAGAGTCAGATTTTATGATGCTGCCCTGCGTGGGATCATCACGTTTTTTATTCTAACACTCATCAGTGTGGTGCATGAATGCTGAATGAATGCACTAGTAGAGTGTTATTCACTGTGGTGAGAGTGAACAATGCTCATTGCAAAAGAAAGCCAAAAGAATCACAAGTAGAAGACTTTACCACTATTTATCTGAACAGTTTGAAATTCAAGGACTTAGTTGATTATATGACAGTTCAAACCATGAACAAAGCTGTAAACAAACTTCTTTCTCCACATGTCCAAAATCTGTTTAAAATGAGGGACACCAGATAAAACCAAAGAAAAACCAAAGACTCAAACCAATGTAAAAAAAAAAAAAAAAATCATTGTGTATCTGTTAAAGGAGTTAACATCTGGAACAACTGACCTGAAAACATGAAATTATGCAGCACACTAGCCAACTTTAAGTACAAACAGTGCAGCTACTGGTGCGACTGCAGTCACTGCATACTAAGGATATTATAGTTTTAAAGTTGTCATTAAGTGATTAAGCTGTTTTAGTTTATTTTTATTTGAGGAAAGCCTTGATTTGTAGAGAAAGCGATTAACTTTTCCCTTTTCCCATCAGTGCCCATCACGATATATTTACTTTTATCTACATAAATCTTATAATACAAATAAAATAATGTATTCAGTTCAGTTTTAGTTTAGTTTTGCATAGTTCATTGTAGCTTTTATTTCGTTTTAAATATTTAATACTAAATTATCTTTTCACAGCTAGTTTTAGTGAACCATAATAACCCTCCTTCATACCAACATTTTAAGACTAAGGCCCAGTTGCATAAAACACCTTGAAACTTCAGGTTTAATCTGTCTGTGGGCTAAGGGATTTATTTAAGGGTGTTTCACAGAATCTTCTAAAAGCTTGATTTTCCTAATTAATTTATTACCATAAACATTTTCCTTATGCAGTTAAAGATAGAGGTTAGGGATACTCAGTTTGAGGGTTTTTTGTTTTGTGCAACTGTTTTTATTTCAGGGAGTAATCAGCAGACTTTTATGAAATGTGTCATGTCAGAGATGTTTGGTTCAACGGGTCTAACGGGCATATTTTTTAAAGCAGAATGAATGAAATAATAAATAAATAAGAAAATATGAAATAGTTCTGTATTTCATATTTTCTGGAATAGATTTAGAGTGTGAACTGAATCAAGATCCTGCTCTTGTGAATTGTGAACTTGCACAACAACAACAACACTGTCACTCACGACGACGTCGAGGCTCCATCACGCAGATCGATGAGTTGACGTTTGCATTCATTGAATCATTCCTTTTCTTCCACCGACAGTGTTCCTCATCATCTTTTAATGAGAAACTGTAAAAAGGCCTGTTCATCCTAGACGGGTCAACCAGCGGGTGTGGAGTTTGTATTTCAGTATCTGTGCTATTCTCAGTGTTGTCGTGTTGTGGTTGAACTCGCTCCAGCCAGTAAAGGCCACCTCATCCTCACGAGCCATGTCACAACAATCAAACCAACACCACACACCGTGCTCTGGTGTCGGCAAATCACAGACAAAGCCTGTTAGATCAGCAGCAGCCCGAGCGTGGTGCGAGACACGGCAGCTTTTTCCAAACAATGACGCTTTCTCTGTCTCTTCTTTTCAGGGCCACTCAGCCAGATCAAATCCAGCCTGCTGGGCTCCACCTCCGACTCCAACCTCAACAAGTACAGCACCATCAACAAGATCCCCCTCATCACGCTCAATTTCTCCGAGGCCAACAACGAGAAGAAGTGCCCCTCGCCTCCGTCCTCGGAAAAAACCATCATCGCCCCCAAAGTCAAAGACCGCACACACATCGTAGCCGACAAGGTCACGCAGGTAAAAAGCAGCATTTTGAAGCATCTCTGCTCAGTGTTAAGTGACATACTCAACCCTTTATACACTAGCAACTAGCAAACACTCACATACTGACTTTAATATGTAAAATTATACAACAAGTAGTTCCGACCAAGCAATCTGATTGGTCAATAAGACATTTAGAACGTGCTCAAATCAGCATTACAGCACGGCTGACTCATCACTGAAAATATTACTTCGCCATGTCATGTTGTTTACACATCTCCATGGCAACATGGATTTTTCCCAAGGGGGCAGTTGTCGGTCTGAGAAGTGAAGCTCACTTCCGCGTTCAAAAAACTGCAATCCCCTCGGATTCCTCTGGGGGCTGGTGTCAGAAGGGAGCATTCCCCATAGACCCCCATGTTAAAATCGCCAACTTTACATCCTCAGTAAACATGTTAAAAGCCTGGTGTCAGAACGTTTTTTCGTCTCTATCGATAGTTTCTACCCCCGCACACACTCTGAGGGGGGTGAATTTTTTTTTAACTCTACCGTTTTACTGTTATTAGGTTAAAACTCTGGCCAATTAGGGCGCGGAAACGTTGAGTGACAGGTCCGAGCAGCTCCGTGGACAGCTGCTTCGAGGCCAGTGGGCGGGTTCTCGGCCGGCCAATCCAACATGGCGCTGTTCAGGCCGCCATGTTTGAGTCACAAAAACGACTCCTCAAAACCAATGGGTGACGTCACGGACGCTACGTCCATTCTTTTTACAGTCTATGATTTTTCCCCTTTTATTTAAAAAAACGTCATTTATTACTCGTGAAAATAAATCACAAACTACATTGACCTCCTGTAGGTTGTTCCTGACAGCTGCCAAAGTCACATTTATAGAACAATTATGTTATTTTATTTTTTGTTAATATATCTCCCTCTCTCTCGCTTGCACCTTTTGGGCTTTTAAATAATCTGGAGTAGTCGTTTGGCTTTCTCTATCAGCTGTGTCGGCAACACAGCGCTATAACTTCATTTACATGCAGAGTTTGCGGTTGTAGAAGCTACATCTGTGAAAGGAAAAAAACAGCATCTTTGTTATAACTTGGGCGAGTTTGTGCAGTGTTGATTTAGTTCGAGAAAGTCCGAGACCGCGTTAAAACATGAACGTCAGCTCAGAGTTCACTCATCTGGGACTAGAAAATCATTTCTGTTGCTAGGTCGTTACTAAGGTTCGGACTATTTGCTGTAGAGGTGAACTAGGTTCCATTACACATAGGAGTCTACTGACGTGACTGATTGAACGCAGCTATTGTGTTTCAGTTATTAGTCAGACCCCATTTATTTCCATGGAAACGGGAAGCACACTCGCAAAAAACTTTAAATTTTGAGAGCAAAACGTCCATCAACATGAATATTTATTTAATTATACGCTTTATTTTGTTGGTAATTGTTGTATAAAGCACACCCTCTCGGGTAATATTGCTTAAATGAGGCACTTAAGATGTCATACCTCCAACTTTGAAACAGGGGAAAGAAAATATTTCATATTATTTCACCAAAACAGATTTATGTCTCTTTTTTTGACACATTTTTTTAGCGCTTTAGCCCTCAACAGAAGCTACCGACACACTGCGTTGTCTGGCTGCATCCGGCTTGTTTGTGTTTCTTTAAAGTAATCACAAATGTCTTGAAAGCAGCACCTGGCAGGGGAAGTGGAGGGAGAAGGGAAGAAGAAATAGGAGGAGGAGGAGGAGCCCAGACACCCACCACCTGCACTAGACAAGCTCAGACACAGTCAGTCAGTTCTGCTCTCAAATAAATGGAAAGAAGCAAATGAAGCGTATTGAAAAACACAAGGAGCTCCATCTCTATGAACACCAGCCCAGAAAAAACATCCCTCACACCACTCATGATATTATTCTTATTATTATTCTTATTATTATTATCATCAGTGCTGCATAAAGCCCATTATCCGACCATCTGTTGGCGGATTAAAGTTTCTCGTCGTAGTTATGATGGAGACTTTTCTGTTCCCTGGAGCTAAAAATAGAAAATAATTAAAAAAGTAACAGGAGTAAAACTTCAACATGAATTTACTTTATGATTCATTTTCCACCGTTTTATTGACCATCTGCGGTTTTTTCGCAGACTGGAGAGGAGAGACAGTGTTCATCATCATCATACAGTAGTATCAATTACTATCATCACAAATCACACTCGCAGTGACACCGCACACACACATTTGAGCCTCAGAATGATTAATTGAAACTCAAGGGGTCTGATACGTAAAACGGCGGAGGTGTCTGTCTCTCGCGGCGGATAACCAGGGATCCTCTTACCGCTGCCAGACGGCATCAGAGCAGAGCTCAGGCCACCGACTCTAGAGTTACTGACAAGGTTAGAGGTCATTCTCACCTTCCCTGTCAGGGCGCAGAGCCGCCGCCGCCGCTGCATGCTGGGTAGGGACCGGAAGTTTAATGTATCCTCAGGGGTGGGCCGACGCCGAAGCCCCAAACCGCTGATTAGGTCTCGATTTTGCATTTTGCCCATTAACCGGTGTAACGGAGAGAGGGCACGGAGGTCGACCCCTGTTTGCAGCTGCAGGTGAAGGTTCCTAGACCGAAGGAACCCAGAGGCACAGACACAGACACACAGACACACAGAGCGGACTGCACCGACCTCTCCGCACAGCATGAAAGTCAAAGTTATTAAGCAGCAGAGGGGGCAGCCTCGTTAATGTGCTTTTAATGGACTTTGGAGCATGTGGCAGCAGCAGAGGAGCTGCAATGAAAACCAGCTGCTGGTGGTGGTGTGAGTTTATTCAATCCTGTTAATTTCACAGGAATCAGAATAGTTAGTTAGTTAGTTAGTTTCAGTTTATTTCAGAAATAAAAGAAATAAGAAATAATATAGTAATGGACAGACATAACAATAAATACTTTACAAAGACAACACATGAAAAATAAAAATAATTTGAGTGGGAAGAAGTGAAACTTATTTTCACCCACCCTATTCATAAATTGACTGTCAAGCTTCCTTGTCAGTATAATCTATACAATAAATTCATTTAGCTGGATTTATTCTAATATATAATCACTAATCTTTATCTCTTATCTCTAATATATAGGCATATACATATACAAAGACAAACTGAAGGTAACACCAACAGAGCAAGTAAATGCCCAAATCTTCTTTGTACTTCTTTTTGAACTGGATTATTTTTGGACATTCAAACTTTTCTATAGTTTAATGGGCTCTATGCACAGCTCCACTACTTCCTGAATTTAAGGCAGCTCCTTTATTTCCTGTCTTACATTATTGGACAAACTGATTAATCCAGGTGTGTCTGAGTAGTCACAATGGTCAAACACACCTGGATTAATCAGTTTGTCCAATAATGTAAAACAGGAAATAAAGGAGCTACCTTAAATTCAGGAAGTAGTGGAGCTGTGCATAGAGCCCATTCCATAGATAGAAACACAAAAGCTCCTTCTTGTTGTATGTGTATTCTGGATTAGTTAGTTATAACCCCCTTCCCTTTCGATGAATCATTTTTGAATATAACCAGGAAATGAATTGTTTGTCGCTTTGAATATTATTTGTGCTGTTTGTAGATCAACAAGATAAAAGTAAATACAAGTAGAAAGTCACTGGTTGACTGTCTAAAAGTTTTATTTACAACGATAAGAAGCAGCAGGATCAGAGCTGACACTGAACTGCGCCCAAATTGAACAGTTAAACAGCAGCCAGATCCTCGCTTCATTCCTCTCCTCCTCCTCCTCCTCCTCCTCCACCGTGTTTCCTGTCACTCTGCGCTGTCTGTTAATATACCATTTAATGTGCTGTCACACTGTTATCTCCTCCTTCCTTGTGTATACAATTACTGCTCTGTTTGGAGATTGTCAGGCGGAGCGGCGTCAGACACACGCTGCCGAGGATATACGCTCACGCACACTGTGATGCATTTATATTGACGATAACTAACAACAGAGAGATAATCCGTGGATGATTTGCGTGTAATCCCGTGTTGCACAGTTTTTTGGGGGTGTGGAGACAGACACCTGCCTGTGAGGAACGCAGATGTCTTGAAATCAGCTCAGATGCTGAGATGGAGGCGTCTGAGCCGAACAGAAGGAGAGCTGGACGACTGAGAAAGAAAGCAGACTTCACCTGCTGTTCCCTCTGGATGCCGTCCCTCTTACTTTCCACCAACGTCCTCATTTAATCTAAACATCTCTGCGTTATCTAAAGAATCAGGAATCAGTGCGAACCACATATCTAATGAGGGGGGGGGGGGACGCCATGTGACGGAGCGCAGAAACATGAAACAACTGCACTCTTATAAATAATAGCCTAGCCCCCGACCGTGCAGGCCGAGCGAGAAGAACCGGAGAAGGGGAGAAAGCTACCGCTCATTTGCATGTCGTCTGAAGCCGAGCCAAGCGCAGAATGAGCCTCGCATTATCCCACCAGAGAGTTCATTTGCGCCAGGCGCGCGTAGCTACAGTAGGGCGGTTAAATAATTAAGACGGGGGATCTTTTATTCAGACACAGATTGGCTACGACACGTTAATCCAGAACTGACGCTCTGCCAACCAAACGAGTCCTCGCAGGCTTCCCAGCAGGCCGAGGGGCTGATGTATGCACCTCAGGCTGGAGCAAAGCAAGAATGACCATCTTTGTTTGTGTCATCACTATTGATGCTAAACTTGCAGTGGACTGAAGCGTGATGTCTCTCTCCTCTCATAATTTGTCTTTTCTAACAGAAATCATTAGAGAAAACAAGAAATCCAAGCGAGCACACTCATTTAAAAGTCAATAGCGATTACGAATCGACTCGTGACTGTAACGAAACAAGCACTTGCTTTTTAATGAATAATGAAAAACACGTTCCCCTCTGCCTGTGCTCGCGGTTTCTGGTCGATTTCAAGGTTAACATCCAACGGCATCATCCTCATCTTCATCCCCATCGTCAGTCTTCTCCTCTCAGTCACAGGGGTTGAGAATGCAAACAGGCCAGAGATAAACAGACCAGGCAATGCAATGAGTGATCAATCAGTCAATCCATCAGGCAGCTCAAAGTGCTTCACATGATAAAAACAATAAACATAGGGGGCACATATTGGGAGACACACATACATTCACATTCACACAATCATTTTTAAAACATTGGAATTTAGAGGCATCGAGGAAACGCTGTCTCACACTCAATTGCTTGCAATGGGGAAAACACTAGAGTAGATAAAATGAAGTCAAATAGATAAGTGTAATAGGATAAAATAGAGTAAGAATGAATTAGATTAGAATAAAAAAAAGATAATAATAATAAATAAATGAATAAAATAGGTAAAGTACAATAGATAGATGATGGATGCCAATGTAGTGGAGGTTCCTATTGTCTCTGTGCCCTTGCAGCTCATGCATTTTACCTCTCTCTCTCTCTCTCTCTCTCTCTATTTGGTTTCCTCCTCAGAGCTTCAATAATCAGCAGCCAAAGGAGCCGCGGCCTTAAAAAAAAAAAGAAAAGAAATGCTTACTGCCTATTGAAGTGTCAGGCACTTAGATGAATAGATGTGTCCTCTGCCCGCACCTGTAATTACCTGCAAGTCGTTGAGACTCTTATCCGAAATGGTCCGTGGCGCTGCTGTAATACTGATGTTAAAAGCCGTCGGGGTGTATATGGTAACTGCAATAACAGAGATAATGACGGTGACACAGGCTCGTCGTCGCTCCACTCGACGCGAAACGTGATTTTCTGCAGACAGTCGGTGCAGACTCCTGAATAGTTCCTCACACAACTTCCCACACATCCCATCACGATAAATCGCTGTAATCTCAGGACTTTCTGCCTGGTCCTGAATAAAAAAAATAGATTTAATGCATAGTTTAAATTCTGAAATTATTAGACTAGAAGCAGTTTTCTCATCCCTCACCTACCACATGAATGATTTATATCTGAGGAGAGCAGAATCGCTGCCTCAGGTCATCTGCTCCTCTGTTTCAGCAACACTGAAATGCATTAGGATTGTACAGTACGTACAGTAGGCACAATGCTGCAGCATATATCAACAAGCATGACCTTTATTACACACCATTACCTAACCATGTGCCACAAATGTCGTTCTGCTTATTAACAATGCAAAAGCACAGATACGCCAGTTCATGTTTGCTCATGTTGACCTGCATTTACATTTTACTGATTTAAAACCTTCTCAGGTCTGTAAGCAGTGTGAGTGTATTGGCGGTTGTATTAGTATTGATCCTTGTAGCACTCCTCTTTCATGATAATGATTAAACTAATCCTCATATGCAAAATTGGCAAAGTGTTTCTTTAAAGGGATAGTTCAACATTTTGGCAAATCCCTATAGTCATAGCAGTAGGTTCGTTACCTTTAATTGTCGGTGCAAGCTATTTTTAGATCAGTGGAGCAGAGCAGTGAGCTGCTCAGAGCTACGCTATGGAGGCTCATCAAACTTATGAAAATACACAATCCAACAACTCCAAAACGCTCTGGTGGACAAGTTGTGACCTGCACATTCACCACGCTATGAGATAATAACAGAACGTTACCAGACAGAGTTGTTTTAGAGGTAAATTCATGCAAAACCGCTGATGCACGTTCCCATCGGGGGCAGTTTTTCAGCAAGCAGTCTCTGCATTTGCCTCTAAAACAACTCTGTCTCTGTTATTATCTCATAGCGTGGTGAATGTGCAGGTCACAACTTGTCCACCAGAGCGTTTTGGAGTTGTTGGATTGTGTATTTGATGAGTTTGATGAGGGAAACCAAGAAATCCCATTAGCCTCCGTAGCGTAGCTCTGAGCAGCTCACAGCTCTGCTCCGCTGTTCTAAAAATAGCTTGCACCGACAATTAAAGGTAACGAACCTACTGCTAAAACTATAGGGATTATGGCAATGGGCCAATTTGCCAAAATGTTGAACTATCCCTTTATACCAGTAACTTTGGCAGTGAATAAGAATTTCTTCTACTGTGGTTGAAAATAAAAATGTTAAAAAAGAGATGACACTCTCTCCTCTCTAAGATATGAAGCAGTGAAATGAATCCTCCAACATCTCACTGAGTAACAAGTGACAAATTCTCCGTCCTCCTCCTCTCCAGGTTCTGTCTCTGGGGGCCGACGTGTTGCCCGAGTACAAGCTGCAGACGCCGCGCATGGACAAGTGGACCATCCTTCACTACAGCCCCTTCAAAGCGGTGTGGGACTGGCTCATCCTGCTGCTGGTCATCTACACGGCCATCTTCACGCCCTACTCGGCCGCCTTCCTCCTCAACGACATCGAGGAGCAGCGGCGGCGGGAGTGCGGCTACTCCTGCTCGCCGCTCAACGTGGTGGACCTGATCGTGGACATCATGTTCATCGTGGACATCCTCATCAACTTCCGGACCACGTACGTCAACATCAACGAGGAGGTGGTCAGCCACCCGGCCAAGATCGCCATCCACTACTTCAAAGGCTGGTTCCTCATAGACATGGTGGCCGCCATCCCCTTCGACCTGCTCATCTTCGGCTCCGGATCAGATGAGGTGAGTCAACAAATCAGTTCATCGATTTGAATTCGGCAGAAATAAGCGGAAAGACTAAACCGAACCTCAGAGAACGATATAAAGTCGAAAGTTTTCACACTTTTCACAAAACTTTTAATTAAAGCAGAAGTAAGCGATATTTTTGTGTTAATATAAGTCTTAAATAGTTCTATCTTCCGACAGCAATCACTTATATAGAGTGTTTGGACCGAAACACGGGTCTGTCAGTCACTCTGCTCTGCGCCGAGGAGAAAACTTTTCTCGTATCCTACAAGTTTTATCCAATGAGGAGAGAGAACGGCATGAAGGGGCGGTCCTCTCTGTGTGTGCAGCCAAGGGATGCGCCTGAATGTGGTGACGTAGGGACGAGGACCAATAGATCCATGACGATGGCTGCTAACTCCATCGGCTGACAAGAGATTATGGTGCGTTCAAGGCAACCCGTAACTCGTGTTTTTCCGACCTGTGAAGTGGTACCAGTTTGATCTGGTACGAGTTCACGGGTCGGAAGTTACGAGTGGCCGTTATAGTGACTTTCACAGGTAAAACAGGTCGGAAAAACACGAGTGGGTTGCCTGAAACGCTACAAAGTCGTAAGTCGTGACTTGAAGCTGTAATTTACAGTTTTAAAAGCCTGCCTGGAACGCAGCATTAGCCAAAACGACCGGATCGCTTACTTCTGCTTTAACAAACCTATTCAGACATGTTCCTGCAGTGGTGCAGTATGTTGTTTTTATTATTATTAATCCTCTAATTATCCCTGAGATGGGGCTAAAACCTGACTATGGAAAAATATATTGACTCATTTGGCAGGTTCACACATCTATAAATATATATACAAGGTCTCATAGTTGATACTGTGTCCGAGGACAAAAAAGACGACACGGAATCCAAGGAAGTTGAGGAAAGGAGAGGTTATAATTTCTAAAGCCTTTTCCCCTGGAGCACAGAGGTCTCATTAATTGTGAAATGGACGACGTGCAGAAGCAGGACTCTTTGTAGAGAACTGAGTAACGAGGCAAACACAGGAACTTGGCCGAGGATGGTACAGATGTCACCGAGCTTCAGAAATCCTCCGCAGAGATGGAGAACCTGCCCGAAAGGACGAGCGTCCCCTCAATCGGGTCTCTGTGGTGGAGTGGCGAGACAGACGGCGCCGGAACAGCCAGGCTCGGAGTTTGCCAAACAGCAAAAGACGACGGAGACCGGGAGGAAAAGGATTCTGCAGGTCTGATGAGACGTAAACTGAACCCATCGTCGGGCAGAGCTCCAAATGTTACCTGGCAGGGACGGACGGGTTAGAAGTGATGGAAGCAGCCAAATACAAAGAGGTTTGTGCTCCAGACCTGGAGTCTGGGACACACTGACAAGTCTCTGACCGTCCTTGAGCGGCCCAGACGTTCAACCCCATAGAAGATCTGCAGAGACGCTTTACAGATGCTGCACATCCAACATGATGGAGGAGTAGAATAAAATGTCCCCTGGATGAAGCTTGTGGAGTTTCTCTACAGAGAGCTGGATAAAGGATCTGAACGCTTTTGTTAATGAGAAGCAGTGTTTGATTTTTAAGAGTGGAGAGCAGAGAGAAAAATTCAATATTAACCATTTGTGATAAAAAAAAATCTTCAGTACAATCTCGCTGAAGCAGTCTGAATATTTCCCGAAGCCACCGTGGGTTTTGGCAGCTTGACCAACCAGAGGACGATCAGTTTCCTCCGTATTCTGTGTAGTTTCTTGTTGAATTTCTTGAACTCGAGCAAAATAAATTATTCACCTGCGCAGGAATTCAAACTAGATATGAAATAGGTCGATACATTTCAATGAGAGAGACTGTAACAGCATGTGAGGGTTTAACTACAGTACACTGTGGTAGATTTGAGTTATTCATACAATAAATTACTCTGATCAGAATTTGTTCCTAGATTTCAGTTTCGTGGCCCCAGTCCTCAGAAGATTCACTGTTTACTTTGCGCTGCTGCATTAGGGAGGAGGTAGGTAGCATCTTAATTGCCGAGGCGTTGCTGCTGCGTCACAACACGAGGCCACACGGCTCTGGCAGTCGTCGTCCTGAGCTGTTTTTTTTTTTTCCTTCTTGAATGTTTGGACGGCTAAACTCATCTGACGCTCGCTGCTTGTCACATCTGCTCCCTCGGCCGTCCAGACTGGAGCCCCCGGGCCGTCCAAATCTGTTAAAAAGGTCTCAGCCTCCCTCACCACTCTGCCTGGGAGAAACTAATTTGTTCATGTACATCTGAAGGAGATGGGCTGAGCAAGAGAGCAGTGTATATATATACATATAGAGAGAGAGAGATGGAGCAATAACAACTGAGCAAACAGAGGGAGGAACATAAATCTCAGCGTGAGCCAACACTGCTGTGATTTCTGAATAACTTTTAAAACTAAGAGCAGATGCACACTTCTTCTGATATGTGTAAAGATGCCAGATGCCAGGATATGTGACGTAACACACACACACACACACCCAGATTGATGTGTGTTGGTCGTTATTTACCATTACAGTAGGTGTGTGTTGTTGTGAGTGCGGGGCTCCGTGGCCTCAGGCAGGCCGTGAGTGGCAGGTGGAGGAAAAAGAGCCGACAGCTGAGCGACGCCGCGTCCTCCTCCTCCTCATCCTCATCCTCATCATCATCATCACACGGCGACATGGCTGCTGCAGCGGCAGAAACGACGTTCAGAGGAAACTGTAAAAATAACACACACACGCCCAGTTTTAGCTCGCCGTCTTCAAGGTGTGGTATTTTAGCTCTCGCTGCAGAGGCGGGGACTATTTTTAGACTTAATCTTGTGCACCTTTGTTGCCTGGAAACCATCTCTGACAATATGTTAAGTTTTTTTTGCTGATTTTGTTGAGGCTGAAATCTCCCCCGAGAGCTCTTTCCTTTCTTTCTTTCTTTCTTTTTCTTTTTGTTGTTTGATTCTCACTCTGTCAGCACCGCAGGATGCCGAATTTACCTACGGAAGCCATTTGAGCTCCTCCGTCATTTTCATATCAATGCCCTGTTGTGACAAGACGATGAGGAGATTTGCCTGCGAGGACCGCGCTCACATGGACACGGCTTTGAAATCTGAGGTTATTGCAAATTATGTAGGTTCAGTGCTCCAAACCAGAATGTAAATATGATTTCTGTGACAGGCTCACTCCTAAACAAATGTCAGACATGTTTGTGCATGAGGAAAAACCAGCACTCAGTCACATATTGACATTAATGTGAGTAGAAAGCTTTTATTGGCTGTCAGTGAAACCACAAATCATGAATATTACATAAGCTTAATGCACAAACAGATAATTAAAGCAGCTTTTAATCAGTTCTGATTTCCCCACACACATCAGCAAGTAAAATGTGCATTGCTCTCGTTCTTTGGTTAAAGCGGACTGAGCAAAAATACACTGTTGCGAAAAAACCTGCAGCAAAATCTGCTTAATAAAGGAGGAGGACGCAGGGTCGTTGTACCAAACAGCTGCACACAGCCAGAGTTGTGTTTTTTTTGTTGTACAACTATTCCCCAAACAAAGACATCCCTGTGTGCAGTTTGTTTTCTGTCTTTTCAGATTAAGAGTAAAGAGCAGAGCAGTGTTGTCGACTTGTTCCTTCACCTGTGCAGTGCATAGAGAGCTGGAAAAAAAGGCTTCAGGGGGCGAGGAGTGTGGTCAAAGCTGAACTAATCTATATTTCCAGACTAGCAGAATTGGACTCTGGTCACAGACTGCAGTTTTGATCTCAGCTCTACACTGTCTAATACCCCTGTGTGACGATACGCCCAGGTAAATAAAAACTGAACGGAAATCAAAGAAAGGACAATCAATGAGTCAGAGAGAGAAAATGTGATGCTCAGATTTTAAATCCTGTTTTGTTTCTTCTTGTGGTTTTATTGAACGTGTGTTGTAGGTCACGGTGGAGGTCACTGCTCTGTTTCTCCTCAGAACAACCACTGGACACTTCAGCATTTTGTCATTTTTGGCAGAAGCAGTTTTCAACTATTTTTAGTGGAGCACACAGAGCAGCTGTCTATATAATTAGCTCATTTCTCCAGCAGCTCATCAGCGTGCAGCTACAGTATGCAGTGTCATCATGCAAAAGTTTGGGCACCTCTGGTCAAAATGTCTGTTAATGTGAACAGCTGATGAACAGTTACAGATGACACAATGTTGCCTTTACATTTTAAACAATATAATTTTACATTTTCAAAAATGTAAAAGCCCCTTTGGAAACTATCACAGCGTGTAGATAGTAAATATCTTGTCTGATTCCTTGGTCAAAGTTATCTGAGAGCTCAAGTCTCCTGGGTTTCAAATTTTTTTGCAGGCTGCTGCTTTGTTTCCCTTTTTCACTCACTTGTAGAAAACAAAAGTAATACAATTAGTTTAGTTTATTTATTCATTTGATCAATTAAAATGCATAGATTGGTCAGTAATACATGCAACCAAAAGGTGTAGGCTGAAGCAATAGCTTTGTACATAAGATTTCCATTTACATAGTGATTAAACTATTGCAAAAGAGTGTTTAACACAGGGGTGTCAAACATGTGGCGCGGGGGCCAAAACCGGCCCGCCAGAGGGTCCAATCCGGCCCGTGGGATGAATTTACCAGATGTAAAAATTACATAAAACACAGAAGAGGCATTATGTTGTTGAAATTGCATGTATTATTCTCAAGAAATTTCAGGTTGGTCATTTTTTTGTAATAGGATAGTTCTTTAATGTAAACATCTTAATAATGTGCTTCTTTGCACTAAAACAAAGAGAAAAGTTTAGAGTTCTTATTATTTATAGGATATTATGCTATTATTTTACCAGTCTGGCCCACTTGAGATCAAATTGCACTTAATTTGGCCCCTGAACTAAAATGAGTTTGACACCTCTGGTTTAACATGTTTAACTTTATGCCTTTTGGAGATCGTTTCATCTCCAACTTGCTCAACTGTTCACATTAACAGACATTTTGAACAGAAACTTTTGCACATGCCACTGTAAATCCAACTAAAGGAGAAGGAGTGGTACAGTATGTGTTTTCCCCCCCAGCCTTGGTGGACTGTCAGTGTTTTAAAGTGGCCGTGCCTGGACGGCCACCGTGGCAGATGGCCAGAGGGATATTGAGCGGATATGTTTTATACAGCTGGTTGCTAATGGAAGCTTTATCTTTACCCCTCAGCTCAAAAAAAAAAGAAACGCCTCTGACTTACTGTAAGCCCAGATTTTAATCAACATCACACTGCGTCGGCCTCGTACTGTACAACGTGTGCTGTGTCATCCGTGTGCGGGTCACTCAGACAGCACTTTAACACCTACACGTTCTCACAGACACAGACAACCTTCTTCCCCCCGTCGCTGCCATATATATACGATTTATTCACCGTTCACAGTTGGCGGCGGAGACGGCAAACTGGGCGGCGGTGAATGATGGCGGTGATTTCGGGGCGAGATTGGGAAGACGGAGGCTCTCTAATGGCCCCATCAGAAGCAGATACAGCACTCCCTCTCACTGAGACACACACCCCATGAATCTTCTTCAAAGGCATAAAAACCCTCTAACCAACCAACTCTCTTTCATGCTCTTACCTGGAACAGCCTGTGTAGTATTTACTCTCACCTGCATGAGAGCAGAGACGTGACGAAGCACAATTAACACAGGAGGCTGCAGGCCGTGATTTCCCTCAGGATATTAGGATAATTGCCAGGTAAGATAGGGAGAGCTAGGACCTATTAGCATTCTCAAAGTCTCTCTTATTGTGTTTACAGATACAGCGCGCCACTAATACAGTAGATCGGAGCTTGTGTCATGGCTGTGCACTAACCCCCCTCCCTCCCCTCCCTCCCTCCCTCCTCTTGTCTGTGTGTTAATTTAGTCTGGCTAGAAAATGGAGACGGGAAGATTAAAGTGCTTTCGAATTAAGCAGAACAGAAGGAAGTGTGTGTGTGTGTGCATTGTAATGTATGCATGCAAGTCTGTTTGTGTCCTCTATGTGTGTGTCAGCGCTCTGGCAAAGGATCCAAGCTGCTGATATTTCCATTTTTGCCGTCATCACAGACAGTTGTTGAGAAGTGTCTTATCATCAGGCAGCAGATGAAACGCTGAAACTCTCCTACGAGGGTTTACACACCACGCCCAGACTTGATTTGAAGAGCCGCCGCCACCGCCGGCGTCCAACGTCTTTGTCAGTGAAGTTGTGTTGTTGTTGCTGACAGTGAGGGACGCTGAGTCCTTGAAGGACGTGTTCAGTTTGTGTTGGGTGTGAATAAAGCCAAGCTGCACATGTTTGTGTGACCTTAATCCATGACCCCCAGACTCCGAGAGGCGACAAACATCTTGTTCACTTTGCGTCTGACCTTCCAAGTTTTAAAGTCCCCTTCCCGCGACCCATTTTGGTCATTTTAAAACCAGCTCATTAGCGATGCACCTCTGGAGGGTGGGCGGAGACTGCGCTGCTCTGCACCCGCCCAGCCACCTCCTCCGGCCCCACCCCCCGCTTGCTGACAGCTGGACATTGTACAATTACAGATTCAGCGCGTTTAGCGTAAAACTCCACACTGGGATTCGATCCAAGACTGGAACATAGTCCTTGCTTATGGTGCAAGCTGCTCTACCAGGTGAGCTATACCTGTTATACCAAGGGGGCAGTTGTCGGTCTGAGAAGTGAAGCTCACTTCCGCGTTCAAAAAACTGCAATCCCCTCGGCTTCCTCTGGGGGCTGGTGTCAGAAAGCAGCATTCCCCATAGACCCCCATGTTAAAATCGCCGACTTTACATCCTCAGTAAACATGTTAAAAGCCTGGTGTCAGAACGTTTTTTCGTCTCAATCAATAGTTTCTACCCCCGCACACACTCTGAGGGGGGTGGATTTTTTTTAAACTCTACCATTTTCCTGTTATTAGGTTAAAACTCTGACCAATTAGGGCACGGAAAAGTTGAGTGACAGGTCCGAGCAGCTCCGTGGACAGCTGCTTCGAGGCCAGTGGGCGGGTTCTCGGCCAGCCAATCCAACATGGCGCTGTTCAGGCCGCCATATTTGAGTCACAAAAACGACTCCCCAAAACCAATGGGAGACGTCATGGATGCTACGTCCATTCTTTTTACAGTCTATGTGTTATACCTTGACAGCTACACCGAGCTGCCAAGCCTTTCACCTCTGAGCCAGATGCAGAGCGGGGTGGGAGCTTGTAGCACTAGTGCCCTCCCCTGGAGCTGTGACACGTCAGCTCCAGTCTCCCTGAAACTGCCAGTTTGCGTCTGCCATTGGTTCACAGCAATTTGAAGGCAGAAAAGCTCAGAAAGGCAATTTTGCACTTCCTTTTCTGCTGATATGTGCTCTAACACAAGAAAAATGCCACAGGAACACGTGAAAAGCACGAAAAACACGGTTTTCATGGGAGGGGGTCTTTAAAACGTACCGATGTGACGGGTTGTCTCTCTTCCAGACCACCACTCTGATCGGTCTGCTGAAGACGGCGCGTCTCCTGCGTCTGGTCCGCGTCGCCCGCAAGCTGGACCGCTACTCGGAGTACGGAGCCGCCGTCCTCATGCTGCTCATGTGCATCTTCGCCCTCATCGCCCACTGGCTGGCCTGCATCTGGTACGCCATCGGCAACGTGGAGAAGCCGTATCTGGAGCACAAGATCGGCTGGCTGGACAACCTGGGGGTGTCCATAGGTGACCCGTCCTCTTTTTCTTGTCTGTTGTTCAGTTTGTCAAAGATTTTTTCTGCTTTTCATTGACATTTGTGTTGTTTTTTGGTTCATTGTAGGAAAGAAGTACAACTACAGCGACCCCAGCTCAGGCCCCTCCATCAAAGATAAGTACGTCACAGCGCTCTATTTCACCTTCAGCAGTCTGACCAGCGTGGGCTTCGGGAACGTCTCCCCCAACACCAACTCTGAGAAGATCTTCTCCATCTGCGTCATGCTCATTGGATGTGAGTCACAGCAGAGCCACAGTTCACTATTTACTACAGTACCGCTCAAAAGTTAGAGATCACCCCCATGTTTCCAGTCTGTTAATGTCTCTTTGTACTCTGAATTAAATGAAAGCATCGAACAAATGATGAAATTGAAGTTAGAAAGGGATTAAGAGTCAATTTATAAACTAAAATGTACAGTATATATGCAGATATAACAGCTGAACACACTTAATGGCATTCTTTCTACAATGGAAATCAATGGTACTTTCCAACTAAGTTCCCATACTGTAAATGTGCAGCACTTGTCGTCGATAAAAACTGGAAAAATTGGGGGCATTCTAAAAACTTTTGCCCGGTAGTGTATGTTAAAATCCAGGTAGCATACAGGAGATTTTTTTTTTTTTGATCAAAATTTTATTTAATTCCTCAAAACATTAGGAAAGAAAACAAAAAACATAGTGAATAATACAGGGCACAAGGGAGTGTGATAGATAAACGATAAACAGTACTAACAAACAAGACCACAGTAAAAAAAATAAAAATAAAAAAGGGGAACAGAACCAGAGCAAAATTGTAAAAAGATGCTCTGATACCACACAGCAATAACAAATACTTCACAGACAAGACTCACATACACAAAAACAAAGACAACCACAGACAAACAAGACAAACAGGGCCTGTAGGGTTAGACAACCCTAGAATTTAGAGGAAGAGAGAGAGAGGGAAAAAAAAGGGATAAATATTAAATAAATTAATAATAATAATTATCATAGAAGCTATGACGCGTTAATTTTCTGAATATGCTCGATGGCCTTAGACCAGGTCAGAAGAGACTCAGATTTTGCTCCATTGATTCTGGCAGTAGATCTTTCTAGTAAACAAATATCAAAAAATAAGTTAATCCAAAGTTTATTTAGAGAGATAGCGGGTTCAAACCAATTTTTAATAATAGATTTTTTAGTTGCAGTTGAGGCTGCCATTAAGATCCGCTTCTCCTGAAAAGAAACATACACATTGGGGTTATAACCCAGTAAATAAAGGGCAGGACAGGTAGGAAGAGATTTAAGGTAGCATACAGGAGATGATCAGGAAGTGATTCTACTCTCTAGATCATAAAAGTATGATTGACAATAACAATATATTGGATTTTACTTTAAAGACCATTTCCTCAAAATGAGTTTAGAAGCTAGAAATCTCCACTTCAGCAGCACAAACTTTCCAGATTGATTCCTTTCTATATTCTGAAGGTTTTTACAGAGGGGATTGTTGATATATCATTCACAGCCTGATTTGTACAACATTTTATTCCTAAAAACATGGCAAAATATGATTTTTTTAGGGCTGGTGACAGTATTTTCTCATTTACAGAGTGATAAAAAGAGATATCCAAAATTAAAATCCAAAATCTTTCATATGTCAACAAAGTAAAACAAGAATTTTGAAAGTAGCTTTATCCATTGTTCAGACTTCTGTTCTAGAA
Source organism: Trachurus japonicus (assembly GCF_045865225.1). Lineage (NCBI taxonomy): Eukaryota > Metazoa > Chordata > Actinopteri > Carangiformes > Carangidae > Trachurus > Trachurus japonicus. The sequence continues at coordinate 9,291,926 of NC_140908.1, read as the reverse complement.
ATGTATGCAAATTAGCACATATTTAATTAGATATTGCCTCATTTACATATTTAAAAAAATTGAAATACAAAAAATATTTGTCTTAATGTAAGTGATAAACATGGGACGTTTCATGGTGATATCGGTTAGTTTAATTTTTTACCCTATTCACATGTAGTGTCTCATCAAAGTAGTGATGCAGCCCTGAATCAGGTAGGGGTGTGTGTGTTCTGGGTGGGTGATCAGTGTGTGGCCTCTCTCCCAGCTCTAATGTACGCCAGCATCTTTGGGAACGTGTCGGCCATCATCCAGAGGTTGTATTCAGGTACGGCCAGGTATCACCTCCAGATGCTGCGGGTCAAAGAGTTCATCCGCTTCCACCAGATCCCCAACCCGCTGAGGCAGAGGCTGGAGGAGTACTTCCAACACGCATGGACCTACACCAACGGCATTGACATGAACATGGTACGAGAGGAGTGTGTGTCTGTGTGTGTGCGTGTGTTGTGCAGTACTTATAGCTCAAGAAAATGTGTTTAACTTTAAGTTTATCGTTGCTTTCTTCTGTTGCTTCCTCTCTCCTTTACAAACTCACTCGTGTGAGTTTGACGTCTCGATCGCCGTTTGTCTGCTGAGTTTCAGCCCCTTCCCCACCCCCATGAAAAAACGCTCACACCACATCGATCGATGTCAAGCAAACTCACTATGTCGCCGGCGTAGCGCACTGTTCTCATCACGGTTTATATATACAGTATAATGTGCGATGTTTGGTCATAGCCACAAGTTGAATGAAAGCTACAGTTACTGCGTGAACACAGTGAACTGTTGCATTTCTCATCGTGATACTGTTCATGGTACTTATATCAGTTTGTCTTTTCCATGTCTGCCTCATGTCAAATGGACTGACCCCCACCACTCTGGTAAGAGCAGGAGGTACATGTGTTAACACAACTAATGTCCATCATGTTCCTAGGTGGTAGAGCTTCATCTAGCTGTGTCTGAAATGCTCAGAGTCATTTGTTTTTTAGCTGCTAATGTGCAGAAGACAGAACATATGATATGTTACAGCTTTAATCTGTTATTGTCCAAAACATGCATGTTATTAGAGAGCACGTTCTCACAGTGTTTTATCTGGCACACAACCGACTCTAGGGGTTGCACAGACTATATCAATTAGTCGACTTTACTGCTCCACAATGACGTTTTGAGCATGACATTGACTGTCGCTGATCATGTTATTTTGGCAGTTCAAGAGGAGAGACGCTTAAAACAGCTGAGTGGCTGAATGAAACTAATCTGTCACCCTAATCGCTTAAAATTGTCTTCTATTTCTTCTATCTTTATTAAAAGAAACACTAGCGCACCACCGCAGCCAAATAAGCAGGCAATTAAACAAAAAAACAAAAGAACTCAGCTCGTGTAGGCAGCTTTACGTTGCGCACAACAACAACCAAAAACAACAACTGAAAAAAACTGTGTCGTTTTCCTCCCTAATTGTTTAACGGACAGTAGCTACTGTATTTTCTTTTGCACTTATACTGTATAGGAGTGTATTTACAGCTTGTTGTTTATATACCTGCTGTTCTGTGTAGGATACTAATTATGTGCTTGAGCTGTCTGTCAGTTTAGTTTAGTTTAGTTTAGTTTAATTAGATTATAACAGGACAGCGTGCAGATTTAGCGAGAACGCTAATTTCCATCTGTAGTGATTGACAGACATCATAAATAGACTATAAGTGCAAGTTGAAATACACAGTTAAGGGTATGATAACAACAATCATAAGACTTAAGATTTTAAAAGACGGTCACCATGATTAAATTACAAAGTGCAATTTCAGATAAAAACAGGTGTCCATCACCTAAAAGACACGAATACAGATTGTTGCAAAGCATTTCCCCCCTCCTGTGATTTTATTTATGACGGGAAAAATATGAATGACGTCATCAGCGACTAGTTGCGTGGACTTGACTTTCATAACATTAGAGTCGACTTTAAAAACTCTGAAGTCATGCAACCCCTACTCTATTCTCTACTCTACTCTACTCTACATACATGGACATGACGCCACAGCCTAGATTTGCAGGATCAACTTTTGCATGCCCAGAAGACAAAAATGCATTAACAGTGACTGAACGCTCCCTAGCAGGCCACAGTAATAGTCCACCAGTGGAGAGACTTGCATGTGGCCTGCCTCGAGGTGCCCCTTTCTTTTGCATGAAATCTGTGTATTCAAACACAACCCATGATATTCATCTGGTACCAGAGACAGAGTGAATCACGCCTGTTGTGAGAGTGGGCACAGCCTCGCCGGGCGCTGCCAGGTTTCCCTCCCACGACTGGGAGGCTTGGCTGCGCGCTCCGTGGTGGCACCTGCGCTTGCCAAATGTTGTTCAGTCTTTCCTTTCCAAATCTACTGATCAGTTTTTGTTCTGAAAAAGAAAAAAAAAAAAAAAGCCTGTCAGAGCCAGAAAAGCAGTTCAGGCTGCACCACCTACCCCCCCTTCCCCCTCCCCTCCCTGCAATCCTCTTGTCATCAACACATTGTGTTTCATGTGTAAATGACAAAAGATAAGATTTGTGTTTTCTTGTTTCGACTCTCCCTAATGTGTCCTCGAAGCCTTTTCCCTGCCTTCTAGTGTCTGTTGTGTCACGGTTTGAAAAGAAAATGTTATTAACAATCGCTTCATGTTGTTGATCCATCATTAGTTTCGTCAGTGGTCTGTGTTTATTTGTCTTTCAAAGGGTAAGTTTGGTTTTTTTTTATATATAGAAACAAAATGTTAAAATGTCTCTTATATCTTTTATATATATATATATATATATATATATATATATATATATATATGAGGGTCAGAGTGTTTATAGGCCAACCAGGAACTAGCATCACCATCTTCCAGTGCAGTGAAATCATATATTAGTGCTGTCAAAGTTAACGTGTTAATTTTGGCGATTCATTTTAAACATTTAACGCAATTAACGTTGTTTTGTTTACTTGCGGTGAGATAAACTGTGTTCAGAGTTGAAAGAAAGCCATTAAAATGAGTCTTTGACTTTAAATATACTTTTTTTGTGTTTATTCTACATTCATTTGATGATTTAACATAAATAAATACTCGTTATCGGCTTCAGGCTTAATTTGTTGCTAAATTTAAATAAATTTTTTAAAATCGATTGACAGCCCTAATATATATATAAATTAAAACTTGTAGTTTGATAAAAGCGTAGTGAGAGTGCGAGGCTTTGAAGTTGTCCTGGTGAGTAGATGGTTTTCATGTAACGTCCCTCTGTTGTCTCTTAGTTACTTTTGTTTAGTCACGAACCAAAACTGATTTTAAAAAAAACAAAACAGAGATTTGAGGATGAGGGAACAGGAAGTGGTGAAATGTAAACTTACCTCTAGGGTTTCAGGACTCGTTCCTGCGGCACTCTGTTGTAGGAAACTAGACTGAATTGTGTGGTTTTTGCATATCCCAGGTAGTTTCATCATGGCAGTACATACAGTAAAGGCAGTGAAACTAGTGCCAAAGCATCTCAAACAGAGAGCAGACACAGCAAACACCGAGCCCCGTGTTTGGAGTCTGGAGCTGTCAATTATCTGCAGCTTCTCGGTCTCTGAATGTTCTGTCCCGTCTCTCATCAAAAGTTGCTGAAAGACCCAGTAGAAGACTAAATTGTAAGTTGTGAAGCAGGAGAAAGAAGAACATTGCAGGCTATTTTTACTGCAGGATATGATTTTGAGGTTTTGAGAAGAAGGAAAGAACACAAGTGGCAATTGTAGCAAATCTCTCTGGAAATCCAGACAATTCGACCTCCAACTTCACCTCGAAAACCAAAACTCACATTATTAAAACACTGAGGGATTCTTTAGACCATGTAGTCACCATGATCCTGTGTGTGCGTTGGCCCCGTCTTCCTCGCCCAGGTGCTGAAGGGTTTCCCAGAGTGTCTGCAGGCGGACATCTGCCTCCACCTCAACCAGAGCCTCCTGCAGGGCTGCAAGGCGTTCCGCGGCGCCACCAAGGGCTGCCTGCGGGCGCTGGCCATGAGGTTCAAGACCACGCACGCGCCGCCCGGAGACACCTTGGTCCACGGCGGAGACGTCCTCACCGCGCTTTACTTCGTCTCCCGCGGCTCCATCGAGATCCTCAAAGACGACGTGGTCGTGGCCATCCTCGGTGAGTTTACCACAGGGATGCACAAACCTTTTTCAGCTTGAAAGCTACTTTTAAAATGACCTAATACCTCCATTGAATGAATGAATGAATGAATACTTTATTTCAAACATGTGAATAACATATTACACTTGAAGCACTAGTCAATAAAAACCTTGTATGTTTGAAAAGGAATAGGAAGAAGCACCTTCTCCACCTAGAATCCTAGGTTATCTTACTTCCTGTATATCCTGTTGTTTTTTTTGTTTTGTTTTTTAATACTCTCAACAAAACAATCACCAACAAACAACAACACCATGACTGCTTGTGTCAAAATAAATACAATAAGTGACAAGTATGGCACCTTAATGTTTGTCATACCCCTCTTCTTCCCTGTACCTTGTAAATACCATCTGTTTGTACCGCTGTTTGAATCTGCTCATGGTTGGACATTGTCTGAGCTCCTCCGCTAGTCTGTTCCACAGTCTCACTCCACATATTGAAATGCAAAAGGTTTTTAACGTTGTGCGTGCATACAGATGTTTTAGGTTCAGTTCTCCCCTCAGATTATATCCCCCTTCTCTCTGAATTATTGATGAGGTAGGTCATGCTGTTATCTCTTACATATATATTAAAAGAAATCCAAACATTCATGTCCATATATTAAGTAAAAGTGAAATGACACAGGGAAGTATTGAACAGGAGGTGCAAAAAGATTTGGAAAGACAAGAGAGCAGCTGGAGTCTGTCAGTATTTAGAAAGTCATCCTGTCTCCTACCAGTGTAAAGTAATATCAGCTGCTTTAGTACATTGAAGGCATCTCATGATGAAACTTATGTTGCAGAACAAACTGATGGCGTCGGTTACAGATGTGTCTGAATACACCAGGACGGCAAACTTAGATGGACATCTGCATGTGGGAGATAAAAAAGAAAAAAGGGTTATGCTGTTTCTTTCTATTTAGCCTGGCATTTAGCTGCACTAAAAACTGAATCTACATTACTCACACTGGTTAATGGGTCCATTTTCGCTAAAAATATCGTTTTGTCTTTATAGTTATTTTGATATTATTATTTAGTGGTCAAGTCGCCCAGCATTTCCTGGTTTCCTGGTTTTCCGGGTGCTGGTTTCCTGCTAGTTGGCATCGTTTATGGTCGGAACTACGACGGTATCTGCTCGTCTTCAAACCTCCGACTTTCGTTCTTGGTTAATTGAATTAATTGAATCACACACACATCTGCACATGATCTGAACATTGTTACTCAGCTTTTTTCCCGATTTAAACCTCAGACATTTAGTTTGGTACGATGCTCCTGACTGTTGAAGTGAGAGTGAACACCATGGTGAGATGGAAAGAGCTGTCCAAGGAAGATTGTAGCAGCTTATCAGTCTGGTAATGTATTTTAAAAAAAGATCTCAAAACCTCACTGTGATTCCTGCTGATGACACAGAAGACCAGGACTCGAGCTTCACCTGACGCGGGTGGGCTGGCTGAATAAAGACGGCTCCGCTGAGCTGTGATGTGGCCGGTCGGCAGCTGAGATCCCTGTTGGGTGCGTTGTAATAACTTACTTCAAAGAAGACGGTGATTGCTGCCTCACGGCCCCCGAGCCAGCCGCAGATGAAGGGAGAGGACAGGAGAGAGAGAGGGGGAGGACACAGAGGATATGTGCTGATGAAAAAAGAAAAAAAGAGGACATGATTGCTTTCAAATAGAGATGGATGACAGTAGAAGCAGGAAGGGATGGAGGGGCTGAGCAAGTGGGCGGAGTAGGAGGAAAAGACCAGGGGGGAGAAAGACGATGAGAGTTTAGGAAAGACGGGAATCCAGGAGGAAAGTGGAGTGACAGAGGGAGAGAAGAGGCGAATGTGGCGATGGCATCCAAGTATAATTAAAATAAATCCCCCCTCTCAGTCTCTCAGTTTCAGCATCTGGCAGGTTGCTTCCTTCCTTCCTACTGCTGTGGTTCGTCTTTAAATGGCTGTTTGTTTTTTCATACAGAGGTGTAGAGAAAACAGGTGACATAATAGGGTCATGAAGAGGGAGAACCAGGTTACACACAACTCAGCACATTTCCTCTGCTCCAGCAGCAGAAGTGCTGATTCCTGCATTTCCATATACAGTACCACCTTGTTGATGCACTGTTTTTGAATGTATAACATGATGTAACACTGCGCCTGAACAGGCTCAGTCGTTGGTGGTGAAAATGTGTGAATTACCATAACTCAAGGTTATTGTAACATTTAGATATAAAGTTTTATTCATTTGTTAGAATAGAAAAGGATAAAATATTAAAGCTGGGAGTTGGGTTTTGATCATTTTTTAAGAAACTGCAGTTTCATTTTAATGTTTTACACTTATAATTTATTTATTTTTGTCGTCATATTCCTTTAATTTGGAATATTTAGGACTCCTCCATATTCCACTTCAGTCATCTGATTCAGTCCCATGTAGGATCCATGCTGGTTGATTCACATTATGCAACTTCACCAGGTGCTCCATATTTAACTTTTAAAGGGATACTTCACCCAAAATCGATAATTCACCAATCATCTACTCACCGTCATGCTAAGGAAGGGTTTGGAGAACTTTCAGAGTCATCAAAACGCTTTAGGAGTTCCAGGGGGGGTCCGGCTGGCAACGGATTTTCATATAATGGCGGTGGATGGAGTTCACTTTTGAATCGTCCAAAACACACGCTATGAAACATCCAGATACCTCCATACTGCTCATCTGTGCTGACCCAAGTGTCCTGAAGCCGCCACATGAAAAAGCTGTTCTGAAAAAATTATTTGATCTGTTTTTAGCCTTTTGGGTGAAGTATCCCTTTAACTCAACATACACCTGTGTCTGTCTGTCTGTCCGTCTGTCTTTCTCCTGTAGGCAAGAACGACATCTTCGGCGAGATGATCCACCTGTTCGCCAAGCCGGGGAAGTCGTGCGCGGACGTGCGGGCGCTGAGCTACTGCGACCTGCACACCATTCAGAGGGAGGAGATCCTGGAGGTGCTGGACATGTATCCAGAGTTCGCCGACCACTTCCTCACAAACCTGGAGCTGACCTTTGACCTCCGCGACGAAAACGCCAAGGTAACCAGAGAACGGCACAGAGGCAGCGAGACGGACTGAAGAGTTTCAGAATAAATCAGTTATAGTAAGAGAGAGCGTTAACTTAGAATAAAAGGTCTATTCATGAGACATATACGTATCTCCCATGTCCATTTAAGTTGGATGAATAGCTTTATTATCAATTCACTTCATTTATCTGTGGTAGTGGGAATAAAAGCACCAGGCCTATTTCAGACATTTCTCTCTCAGCTGCCTTTCACTGGAAGGGGAAAGAGTGAGAGATAGAGCGTATCAGTGGCAGACGTTACGTACTGAGGGCATGATGTCGCCGGCGGTAATTATGACGAATCGGGTGTAGCGGAAAGACGCGCACGGCTCCCGGCCCCGCGGCATCGTGTTAGCAAGAACGGACACCAGTCAGCTGTTTTATTCATCTCCTTCAAAGTGTAAGTGTGCAGACACACGAGAAGCTTCTGGGAGGATTACCCCACAAAAACACAGATACAAGCAGCAGGTTGTGTTGCTTAGTTAAGGAAACACTGAAATACTGTTTCCCTCCATTTTTATGGCCATATTTGGACGGCGATATTACAGGGTTCTTACGGATCCTTGAAAAAGAAAAAGTCTTAAAAGGCATTGAATTCATTAATCTAAAAACAAGGCCTTAATTGGCATTAAAATGTCTTAAATCAGTTTTTCAAAAGTCTTAAAAATGTTAACACATGATAAGTGGTATTTTATGGTTGTAATTAGTCTCAAATCTCAAAATAATTGGTAAAATTCCGACATAGAGAAGTTAGTGGCGGCCGTCAACGCTAAATTTCTCACCGCCACCAGCCCCCGAGTCAGTGTTTTGTTTTTTTTCCATACTTTTTATGCATTTATTTTGAAAGGACAGCTGGAAAGAGACACAATGTAGCAATCACTTTACCTTAGATCACATAGGAAAGTGGGTAAAATTGTCCCTAACCCTATGTAATTGATGTGGTGTTTTTTTTTCTCTTTTTTCTGCATTTGTTTATTATGAAGTCGGTCTTAAATTTCATTTCAAGTGGCTTTAAAAAAGTCTTAAAAAGTCTTAAATTTAACTTGGCTTAAGCTGTAGGAACCCTGTATTACATTTTGTATATTTTCTAATCCTAGCAGCTACTATTAGTTGTGTTCCTCAAGGAAAGTCAACCAGTTTTTTATGCACACAAACACAAACATGGTTGTGTTTGTTTGTTTTTTACACGCTACATGTGTGTGTCATATGTGACATGATTGAGTCTGATCATATACTGACCTTTTTACGTTTTACAGTCGACATACCCACAGGCAACGGATTCCAACATGGACGACGTCAACTGTCGAAGACGGGTGTCCTACAAGAGGAAGTCCTCCACAGGTCAGAGACAACAATCATGTAATCTAAGGGCAATACTTCATAATAGGTACACACTATTAAGAATTAGTTAAGCATTAATAAATACTAAATTCTTCATTTATAACGCATTAATACTCATTAGTATGTAGTGTATAAATAAAGTTAGTGCTTATCAATGAGTAACACATTTTTAACTGTCTATAAACTACATGCTAATGAGTCTTCATGATGAATTCAGTATTTAATGCTTAACTAATGCTTAATAGTGTGGACTTATTATAAAGTGTTACCAATCTAAGCAGTGGGATGTAATTATCTGAACTCTGTGGATCATGTTTGTGTATGTTTTTCTTTTTGCTTTGTGAAATGTGCCTGATGCGTGTTTCATAAGTGTTTCATAAAGCGAGATTACCGGGCTTACTGGAGCAAACCACTGTTATTTTTAAGGAAAAGCGGGTTTAAATAAAGTCTGATCCAAGGATACCAGGGGAAACTTTAATTAGCCTGAGAGGTGTTTGATTAAGAAGGTTCAGAGAAGCAGGGCTTAAAGTGAAAAGTCAGTCTCAAATGAGCCAGGATTAAACTGTTGCATAAAGCTAAGACCAGGACCTGAGGAACAGATCACCTTTTATTCACAATGAGCTGTTTTAGGTGTGTTCACTGCCACAGGGAGAAAACAATATTTATACATTTTCACACTGTCTCTGTTCCTGTTTTTTTATGGGTGTCTGTCAAATTCACATTTTATTGAAATGACATTTAAAGACAGAACAAATTGGTGAAAATGCCATTACAAGGACAAAGTCATGGCTCAGTGTTGTTAATTAGCTGTATTTTAATTGCAGTGCACATATGACTAAACGGCTCTGCAGACTCTCTCACATTTTTAATTACACATCGTCTCTTTACCATACGGAGGCTCGTTCAGTCTGCAGCACGTTGACACAAGTTGATTAAAAACATGTTTTCTGAGTTAACTAATGATGAGTATTTACAGAGTGCTGCTGCCATGGTGAAGTAGACATCTCTGCACCAGCATATCCCCAACCTGACTGGATAAAACCTTTCCTCTTAAACCTCTAGTTTAACCTCTGCTCCTCTTCAGTCAGTTATATGAAACAGTTTAATCCTGATGTGCCCCCCCCCCCGTGACAAACTCACTCTTTAGATCAGTTCCAGCACAGATAAATCACAGTAGCCCCCCACCCCCACCCCCTCGGCCATCTTCCAGATGACGGCGTGGAGCGAGCGAGAAGCGAGAAGCGGCCCCCGAAATTTGACTTCTAACAGCCGGGAGGTTTGGGACTTGGAGGACTTGGGCTGCTGAGCCTCCACACAGCAGCACTCAGCGTTTTGGCTTTGATTCAGGCAAATCTAATTGGTCACCATGGTTACGGACCATGTGAATACAGTATCACCATCTCCAGATTTAAAGGGATAGTTCAACATTTTGGCAAATTGACCCATTGCAATAATCCCTACATATTCATATTCATTATTCGCTATGAGATAATAACGGGACGTTACGAGACAGAGTTGTTTTCGAGGTAAATTCATGCGAAACTGCTGATGTGCGTTCCCGTCGGGGGCAGTTTTTCAGCAAGCAGTCTCTGCATTTACCTCTAAAACAACTCTGTCTCGTAACGTTCTGTTATTATCTCATAGCGTGGTGAATGTGCAGGTCACAACTTGTCCACCAGAGCGTTTTGGAGTTGTTGGATTGTGTATTTGATGAGTTTGATGAGGGAAACCAAGAAATCCCATTAGCCTCCGTAGCGTAGCTCTGAGCAGCTCGCGGCTCTGCTCCGCTGTTCTAAAAATAGCTTGCACCGACAATTAATGATAACAAACCTACTGCTAAAACTATAGGGATTGTGGCAATGGGCCAATTTGCCAAAATGTTGAACTGTCCCTTTAACACAAGCGAAAATGGAGAATGCGGCCGCGAACAGGAGCATTGTTGTTGTTGTCGGTCAAAAACCACATGGACGGTATCTGTCGGTTACATAACACGATTAGGTCGGGACACTGTGAAATGCTCCTTTAACATTGTTTGTCCTCACTTCAACCCCCGAAGCAAAGCTCCGGCTCTGTGTTGTCGGAAGATAATGAGACAACCCAGACGTCCCCGGAGGAAGTCTCCGTGTCCCCTCAGCGCTCCTCCTGATCGCGTCTCTCTCCCCGTAGGTTCCCACAACAAGGAGCCGGCAGCCACCTACTGCGACGCCAAGCAGGGGAGGCAGATCTACGCCGCCCCGGCAACCGAGGAGAGGAGGGAGTCGGCGGCGGAGGAGGGGGAGGACGAGGACGAGGAGGAGGAGGAGGAGGGCAGAGAGGAGGAAGAGGAGCAGAGGCCCCTGTGTTCTGGCGTGCTGGGCTACCCGGTGGTGAGGGACAACTCCCTGGGCTTCGGGCTGAGCGGCGCTCCCGACGCGCAGGCCGCAGACGAAACACAGGACCAGGCGTATAAAGGTGATGGAAACATCCGCCCTACAGTCGCTGTTGCTACGTTGGTCTTTTGTTTTGTTTGTTTTCTCCGTTGGGTTTGGCTCATTTGTTGAAACAGAAATCACCAGGGTTCCTACACAAGTATGGAAAGTATGGAATTTGATTTTATACATTTCCAGGTCTGGAAAAATATGGAAAATGGAAACTATTGTATGGAAATATGGGTTTGGTTTTTATCTGAAGTTATTTGGGAAAATGATTTTGTGTGCTCTATTGTACCTAGCTACAATCTCCTGGAAATTATTTGGTGACATAATGGCATACGCATTCAGAATAATGAAAACAAAAACGATTAATTGCATCATTTATTTACATGATACACATCTAATTACTCAAAAGTCACAAATTATTTGTCTGAAAAATTAAGGTCTGGAATTTTGAAATGTCAAATGTGTAGTAAGTAACCCTGAATTACATCCTCAAAACTCTTAAGATCATTTGGCAAAACAGTCTTACAGTTCAGCACAACACCATAGATCACTGGCAAAAGCTCATATCTCTTGCAAAACAGTTCACTCGTGTCAAAACTAAATTCCTTTCTCATATTAATAGTCAGTGCCTCCAGAATGCATTATCCCTTTGGCATTGTGTGAGCAAAATGTTTAGACGTTTTGTCTAGATCTATTCACTTGGAAACTGTGCTAACTGTAGCTACCTGTACTTAATTATTTGTAAGGATGAATTAATTTGATTAAATGAATGAGAAATACAATTGTCAAGTGGTTTGGAGGTTTGTCCATGTTGTTTCAAGAAATGAGCCATAGCTGGATGTTTTTCTTTTCTTCCCCCGCTGTCACTCAAATAAGACTTTTTATTTTGTCAAAACATGAAAAAACAAATGATTTTGTAGAATTCAACTGTTTTCATTCTGATTTAATTGGATCTCCATGACTGTAAATGTGTCCTCTAAACTTTTACTTAATAGTAATTGGCTCCCTAAGCCTCAGAGGAGGAATGTCACACCTATTAAAAGTCCAAACAAGGATTATATGTCATTATAGTGAAACCTAAAACCCCCTCAGTAATAAAAACGTAAGAGGATTATACGCAGCAGCCAGCCCTGGGGGGTCACACACACACACTTTGATCGTAGGTCATGACCAAGTGGCGGGTTTAGTGAAAACATGAGGTAAAATAACGCGTTGTGTTGTGTTGTGTCGTTAAATCTTTTTAGGAAATCAGAGGGATGAGGTTGAATTATTTGCTCAGTTGGCGTGAAATTTGAACGCAACACAGCAGAGCAGCGCGAGGTCTGAAATCTGGATCCCTGCTGATCCCAGCGCAGTTTAGACAGACGGAGCAGCCAGCAGCTTCATGTGGGTCGTCTGAGAGCTTCCTCCGTCTCCGCATGTTGAGCAGACACCAGCTTGTCTCTGCGGCTTGACCTCACATGACCCGGTGTCGGGGATTTAAATCCTCCATATAATCAACCAGCAGTTCACATACACATACACATACACACAACAACCTTGACTGCAGGATTCCCTTTTACTCTGTCCGCCAAGTCAAATTCAGTATGAGACGGGAGGAGCTGTGTCAGCGTGTTGATTTGATCGCGATATCCCATAATTCAGCTGTTGCAGTCATAAGAGGATTTCTCTCCTAGAGCGAGAGAGCAGATATTGATTCCTGGCGTGAGAGAGAGAGAGAGAGAGAGAGAGAGAGAGCTGCATACAGGAAACGCCAATTTAATTTAATTTTCCTCGACTTCTACCCACAAAGTGTAAAAAGGCAGTTTGCCTTTTTACAACCAGCAGCCGGGGTCACATCATGTGTTCTTCTCTCCGTGGTGGAAACTGATCACAGCTCAGTGAGGCTAAATGATGAGCAGGCACAACACAGGAAGAGGCTTCCCTGGAGGAGATGCTCTAATAACACACATCATTTTCCCCCTGTGTGTGTGTGTGTATATGTGTGTGTGTGTCTCTCTCTCAGAGCACCATGCAGATGAGTGGGTGCGTCAGCGTCCCAGCCAGAGCGCAGAGGAGTCGGCCCAGTGTCAGGGGACGCCGGCCGGGGAGGACGACAGCGACACGGACCTCACCTACGGAGAGGTGGAGCAACGGCTGGACCTGCTGCAGCAGCACCTCAACAGGTGGGACACGTCGTCCGCTTAGGAGGAGGATTTTCCGATATTCCCTTTAAGCGATGGGCTGGGGGGTTTTGTTGGATCCTTCAGAGAGGGGAAGCCCACTGACGTCACACATCACAGTGTGTTTCCACATGTTGCTGCAGCACTTAATGAAGCTTTTAACGTCTCCAGAGGGAGCTGAGTGCTGTGATAACAAGTTGAACTGAACATGAAACAAATGAGCTACTGGGAGTTACAGAGGCCACGCTCCATGTTGCTTACTTTTCCTGTGTGTCTTGTGGGTTTTTAAGAACCAGATTTGGTGTTTTTTTGGCTTTTAGGGCTTATGTGTTACTGTTGTTGCTAAATGTCAAAGCACTTTGTAAACCCTTGTTTTTAAAGGTGCTATATAATTACTAAAAGAATTATTAGGGTCCAGGCAGGGTATTGTTTTCCTCAATGTTCTTCTTATTCTTTCTTCTTCCGAGGAAATCCTACTTCCCATGCATAATCAGTGAAAAAATGTCAATGTCAATTAGCGTTTAAATGTAAAAGCTTTGAAAATTCAACGGTACATGCTACAGTTTCGAAACTTTCACCAAAATATCGCCCCAATACTGCTGAAACCTTTGTCCACTGAAACTCATTACAAATTAACCCAAACTTTGCTAGAGAGCATCTTCAGACTGTCCTCCACAAACGATCCACACAGATTTTTGATTTATTGAAAATTGAGCCTACAGTGCATGCAAATAACATTTTCAATCTTCCTGAAAAGAATTGAATATTTTGGAGTCGTGGTTGATGAAGTTTTATGAATTTTATCTCAAAAACTGAATTTTTGAGAACATCTTGAAATGTGGTGTTACAGCATGCCTCTAAATTTCAAAACTTTGAAAATAATTCAAAACAAATCAACCATTGTGTAGCTATAATTATTATTATTTTAATTAATAAACTAAGGTCAGTTTTAGATCTCCTCTCTCTGTTGGTTGGGTGGTGGTGGCTCCATGTGCAGCATGTGAACGGTTACTGTTGTGTTGTGACATCACAAAGTCACAGGAAGTGCTGACGCCTGGTTGTGAGGCTCAGTTTCTTTCTGTGGACTGAGGCTTTGATACTTTCACAGTATTGGTATTGACACTAGAGCTGATCATGAGCCAAAATGACATGGACATCTCACTTTATTACAATATGGCACCTTTAATGTAGAATAAATCATAAGAAAAGAAAAGAAAAGAAAGAGCCCTGGTGTGTTCTTCTAAAGACGAGGCTGCTGTTGACCTTTAGATAACTAAAGACACCTCTGGGATCTTTTTATTTTCTCCAACTTCATCTCAACAGTCGTCTTGTAAGAGCTGGCCGCGCCAGCCGCTGCCACGGTGCCTATAATTGGCTGAGGACTCACACAGAGACACGTGAGGGCAGACAGCGGCGTGATGCAGAGGAGCGGACCGTGTGATTCTCTGCTGGTGCACTGATACAGATGAGGGGGAGGCAGGCAGGCAGACAGTCAGTGGGCGTCTATTTATAGCGCCGTTGAGTTGCAAAGAGTCTTGACGTCACGCCGCGAGGTCGGAGCAGCGGTGGAGTCGACGGTGAAGTTGCACCACGAGTTTTTGGTGCATTTACAGAGGAAAAAGGGGGAATTTGTGTTTGAGTGGAACTGTGGGATGGCACCAGTGGCCACGACACACCTTACTCCTTATTTTACACAGACAAAGTGTTGATTCAGACTGAATCCCCCGTAAAGAGCAGAACAGGCGCCTGGCGGAGCGACAAGGAGGCTCTCCTCCTTGACTGTTTTTTGCTGATGAGCTGAAAAAAAAAGGGAGTGTGTGGGGAGAAAAGGTGATTCACCACCTTCAGACTCTATGATGTGATGTAACTTGCTGCATTACGTGACGATGACACACAGTTGCAGGTATTTGGTATTTTAGTTTACCTCTATTTTAAGTTGACATGAGCTCAAGTTTCAGGATCTAAACAGTCACTGCTGGAAGACGAAACAATAAAGTGAAAGTTTAAAGAGTCTGAGACAATAATCCCAAAATATAGAAGCATACATCATTTTCTATGTATGTTGTTTTCTTTAAACCTGTTAATTGAATATATTGTTTGTGGTTGCAGCACATTATATAAATGAATGCACCTGTAGACTTCACTGCAGGTGATTTCTTTAATGATTTCGACTTAAATCTTCATATTGACAAAGGATTTATATGTGTGATAATTAGCAACATCATTAAAATCATTATTTTCTCAACTGATGCACTGTTGCAGATTAAATAAACAACACTGTAGTCAGTAGCAAATGTGAGTTTTAACATTAAACTGCTGCTTAAACCTTGAAAACATCAATATAAACAATAAAACATCAGTTAAGGGACATTTTATGAATTTAAGACTATTACTGGGTTTACAGGAAGTGAATAGGAGCAGAGGAGCCACATTTCCTGCACTCAACCATCTGCAGTTGGAAGGTTTGAGTCTCCCTCTAGTGGTTGGTGTTAGTACTGACCAGTACTGACCAGCCATGCACCCATCCAGCATCCCATAATGACTATTAGAGTCCCTGATTTGACTGTAATCGGAGCATAATCATAAAAATAGTCATCGTGGTTCGGTCTGTAGTTACTATCAACACCAGATGTTACTGGTGAGTTTTGTTTTTTCATGTTGTGGTGTTTGTTTCTTTGTGTGTGTGTGTGTGTGTGTGTGTGTGTGTGTCAGACTGGAGTCCCAGATGACGGCGGACATCCAGGCCATCCTGCAGCTCCTCCAGAGGCAGACCACCGCCGCCGCCGGCCCCCCGGCCTACAGCACCGTCACCTCCAGCCCCGAGTACCACAGACCCACCGTCAGGCTCCAGCCGGCGGCGCTGCAGACGGAGCTCAGCCTCGGTCCCGCTCCGGCTCAGCCACAGGTGCAACACACACACACACACACTCATATACACACTCATACACATGGATGGATGGACGGACTCCTTTTAGATGACGCGAGTTATTAAGAAACAAACATTTTGTATTGAATCAGGAGAAACATAATGAAACACTAATCAACTGGAGCTTTTTTTGATCTGATTAATTTCTGTCTGCTGAATATCTAAAGTTGTCAATGAACATATTACATTATATTCTTATGTTTTATACCACAAGTGTTATGTTTTAGAGATTATATAGACCCAAATGCAGACATGGACACAAAAGGCTGAATAAATTAACAGCTTTATTCAAACAGGGGTAAAATATTATTGTTATCAATATAGAACCTAGACATGCTTTATAATGAATAAAAACACATGGACATCTGCCTTTATTCTGTGTGGGACCTTTAAAGGAGACATATTATGCCCGTTTTCCACAAATTAAAATAGTTCCCAGGTGTCTTAAAGACAAAATACCCCAAGGATCAAACATCACAGCTCTTTTGAACCACTGCTTGCCGCCACTGCTACCGGTCCCAGGTAGGGGTGGTATTATGCAAATTTGAATCCTAGTTACATCACTAGAAGAAAACTGAGGGAACAGCTCATAAAACCATGTGGATTTCAACCTCAGGAGCCTGAAAATTACACATTTTTTGTCAATTCTCACATTTTAGGGGCTGGAAGGCAAGACAAACACCCAAATATGTTAAAGAGCCTTCAAAAGTGATATTTCCATAATATGTCCCTTTAAGACTTGGTTTTGTGGTGTATCTGTGTGTGAGTGTGTCCCCCTCCGTCTCCCTCAGAGCCCCGGTCCAGACAACAAACCCAAAGAGCCGTCCCCGGTCCTCGTTCACACAGAGACTCTTCCAGACGGGGACCTAGCTGGACTAATGGAGAGCGACGCGGAGCAGAGACACACACAGACGCAGCACCACGACGACAACGCACACACCG
The DNA here is from genome assembly GCF_045865225.1 of Trachurus japonicus. NCBI lineage: Eukaryota > Metazoa > Chordata > Actinopteri > Carangiformes > Carangidae > Trachurus > Trachurus japonicus. The sequence continues at coordinate 9,274,895 of NC_140908.1, read as the reverse complement.
CAGCAGAGCAGCAACAGCCGGCGAGGTTCCCTTCAGGCCGCCAGGCCTCGCTGCCCGACGTCCCCAGCAGCTCAGGGACGTTGGGACTCCACAGGCCAGTTTCTTACCCGGGGCTTCCATGAAAGTAGACCCCCCTGCTGCCCTGCCCTGCCCCCCCTCCCCAAACACACACACACACTTCTCCCCAACCCTTCGACACTGACTGAAGGTTTTCCTCTCCAGCTTGACTCAGGGTCTAAGAAAGAGACTGAATATGCAAAGGAAACAAAAACAAACTGTAGACTTTCTTCCATTCCTTCCAGCCCCCCTGACCCCCCCTCCCCTCCCCTCCCCCTGCTACTCTGATTTAGATGTATAAAGTCCATTTATACAGAGGTATTTATACACTATATTATTAACATGTGTAAATGGTCATCTACTACTGTGTACATACTTCTAATAGAAACACTGCCAGCAGCTCCAGGCACCTGATGTGCTTTTTCTAAAAGAGATATGCATGATCTTGTTTCCCATCTTTTTTCTTTTCTGTTGCATGTTCCTCCTCACACACGCTGACACTCAGCAGGCGTGACCTCGGCATGTTCACACACACACACACACACACACACACACACACACACACACACACACCACTGTAGCTCTCAACTCTGGTTTTCTACCGCAAAAAAAAGAAGAAACTTGAAGAACTATTTCAGCTCTTATCAGCGGCTCCAACACAATTGGCAGCAGTTGCAAACTCGCACGGAGGTCTGTCTGTATATTTAGCGTGCCTACTGTACACCACATTGCCACTTCTTTCAGCTCTAACAACAAAAAACAAATACACAACACAGCGTGCGTAGAGGCTGCGTGGACATGCCATAGCACAACAAGACTTTTTTTTGTCAGCCTTTGAGAGCAATAATGACGAAACCAGTTTAATACACTTAAGAAATAGTTTTATACCTGACCGTTTGTGTTGGAATTTGATTTGCTTGCTAATATCAGACTTCACTTTGAGCTCTATCAGAAGTCGCCTGTAAATGTTAAAGACACAAAAACCACGAGACCACAACATATAATAATTATTAACATGTATTTGCTTGCATCATATCAATATTACATAATTACATTAAGCATGATTGTAGAGGTTTTTACAGTTGTAGTCAAAGCTTGTAGGGGACGTTTCTGTTAAGGTGGAAGAAACCAAAGTAGAATAAACCATCCACACTCGGCCCAAATGATATTTCAGCAACCATGTGACCAAACTACTAAAACCAAATAAATACACTGCTCACAAAAAGTTAGGGATACAGTGGAAACGGCTTATAGTGATCACGTGGGTCCAGAGTCAATGTGAGCACTATAAGCGGTTGACTATTATAACCGATTTTTTATTATTTCACTTCATTTTTTATGCATAACATCATCTAAATGCCATTTGTGTAGTTTTCCAATGAGAGAAATGTAAGGAAACGGACAGCCTCAGAATTTATTGAGTTTTATTTAATGTTTCAAACACAGTGCAGTCGTTTCAAATGCTTTTCCAGAGGCACCGTGCAAGTTTAATTTCCTGCTCAGACATAACTCAAATACTGTACCAATACAGCACAGTAATGTAGCTTACTGTGGTTAATTATGAATAGGCAATTGCAGTTGAGTAAAAAATGTTTTTGTTGTGGTTTACCCACCACTGTTGTTAGCTTTGGTTTCAATACATTGATATAATATATTATATCACTGTAGCATCAACTTTTTACATTTTCCTATGATCTGTTATTTATGACGATAGCTGGAACAAAGAAATGCATAAAAGAAACCAAGAAAAGAAAAAGCTGTAGGAATCATTCACCTCCTCATTCTGCCTTGACTTTAATGTCCAATACAAGTGTGTGTGTGCGTGCGTGCGTGTGTAAAATTGTTTTAAACTTTGACTGCAACTGTGACGCCGGGGGAACAGGAAGTAACAACCGCCCTTCATGATACTTTTTGATCGCATGCTTCAGGTCTTCCATCGTCTTCTTAAAAAGTACAATTTTCCTACATAATCCTAACTGTCTGAAAAATACACACAAACATACAAACAAACAAAAGGAGTTGAGCCTTCAGTAGCCTTAGCTTTATTAGCCTGCTATAGCCTTTACAGACACCGATCCAACGCACCAAATAAAAACCTGCTTCTCCACCGTCAACACATGTAAATGCTCTGAAACCACGAACTGCATGAAAGAAGAAGAATTAGTCCTGTTAGTTTTCTAACCACAGATCCAGACACGAGCTTACGTATTGCATGGAGACTGCACTTGACTAAATTCTCTAAAAGGTCTCAATCAGCTGTGTGTGATCCGCCCAGATCCAGAGATGACAGACCTATTTTTCTAAAAAAAAAAAAAAAGAAAAAGAAAAAACACACACAAAAAAACAAAAGTATTTTAATTTGCCATTATTTTTCTATGTATCTGATCTGTTCTTTAAGAAAAAAAAACAAAAAAAACAACCCTGATGTTGGTGTGGTCTGCAAGATGGCATGATGGGAAGGGGACGAGCACATCAGCCTCTCAATGTAGCAAGCGAAACGTCGGTGACGGGCGCCACGGTCTGACTATAGTTTGTCTTTAACTGATATTGCACATTGATTTTCATATCGTTTCTATATTGATTTTCTCCTCTGAGACCCAACACTAAAAAAGGTTTCAAGTCGATATCGCCCCCTCCCTCCCTCCACCCCCATGTCTGAGCGATGAATTGTCACTATAAAGAAGAAGAAGAAGGAACGCCGCACGTGTCTAGCACAGCAGGTGAGGGGTCGGGGGAGAGGGGGTTTCCTTTGATAAGCTTTCTTTCACGAGCACACATGTAGAACAAAAGTTGCTAAAGCCTAAAAAACTTGGACGCGTGGTTCAAACGCCTGGAGAGTCGTCTACTGGACTTTTGACGGGATTTGCAAACTTTTGCACAGAGATTCGGAAAAAAAAAACACAAAAAAAAAACTCGCTGTACTGGATATAATGTCACTTTTTAAATCTAGTGCTGTTCACAATTGTTTTTATGCATTTTTTAAATGTTTGCCACTGTATTTTATACAATGCAACACTTAACAGCTAATTTGAATGTTTCCGTTCTTAACTATATTTAAAGAAATGAACTATATTGTGTAAATAGACTTGGGGGTTAAATGCGCAATTGTATAAATGAATAAACAGAATGCATACTGACTAAAAAAATGTTCAGATGTGACTTTTCCTGCAGCACAACACACAACAACCACATCTGAACTAGTTTCAGTGTCTGTTTTTACAAAGTTTTTCTGCTTTTTAGTGTTATTAGATGTTTTTTATTGACAGTTTCATCCGGTTTAATCAAGTTCCTCAGCTGGTTGGGAGGAGTTGCTCTTGGAGGATGTTCTTCTGAGCCGTCTCCCCTACACATGAACGGCCTCATGGATGCTTCACTGTTGCCGTGACAACAGGAGGAATGATGGCAGCGCTCACCTTTTCTTCTTCTCCAGACAAGCTTTTTTTTTTCAGGATGCTCCAAAACGAAAAGGAAAGGGGACCGATCAGAGAAAACCCACTTGACCCCGGTCCTCAGCAGGACATCAGTCCGTTCCTCGATGATTTTCCCCTTCTTGACAACAACAACTTTGAAGTGAATTGCAATTCATTTTTGTTTTGTGAAAATTCATGTTTATGTCATTCTCAAAACGTATCTGCCACGGCTGTATGTTTATAATTCTAGTTATTTATTTATGCACCAATTCTGGACTAAAACAGGTTCATCTTGTTGTTAATTCTGTAATATTTAATTGTTGATAATATTGTTTTTGAGCAAATTGGCAAAGACGAACATGTTGGTGAAGAAGATTTTGACTCGTGACATGAAAAAGTAACAACATACAACAATCACTCTGCACTAGGAGTTGGTTTGGTTGGAGTTCGTTTCAAACCTCCAACCTCTGAGTCCTCAGACAGGAGCATTTTCCACTAGACCACCACTGATCCTGAGAATTCACACTTGGGAATTTCTACTGTTTGTCACTTTTGGTGTGTTTGCTTTCTGCTGCTGTGCCGTGCGCCGTACAAGTCCCACATCTTCAAGTCCCAGATCCAGTGGTGGCCTACAGGACAAGCTCCTGACTGTGGACGCAGAGGTCACTGGTTCAACACCTGCTGTTGGCACTTTACTTTTCTCTGGTGGGTTTCATTTCAATGTGGAACTTGTACTGACTCGTACTGTGGCACAGCACCATATACAAACCATGCACAAACTAAAAGCATCACATGGTCTCGATCCAGCGACCTCCGCAGCCATTAACATGAGCAGATCCACCAGACCACCAGCAGCTCCAGGTCTGCACATGTGGACTTTGTACTGCAGAGTGATTGAATGTTGAGCTGAAGAGATGGAGTTTTCTCATGAAGATGAATAAGTGAATAATTATGACAGTCTCCTTCATTGACATGTTTGGTTTGTCTTTGTTGATAAGATTGTTTTGGAGCAGGATAATGAAGATGATGAAAACTGTGCGTGGTCTCGATCTAGCGACCACTGCGTTGACAGGCAAGGAGCAACTCCATTGCACCACAACAATACAAAAAAAAAACTGTGAGTGCTGATCGTGAGAGGATCCTGGTGTTCAGGAACCGACAGACCCCTCAACCTTTGACTCTATAGCTAGTTTGACTTTTCCGGCTAGAGATCTAGAGATCTACAGATAGAGTACCTACTGGTTTCAACAACAATGGCAGGTGAAACCAGTACATTTTTAAACAGGTAGGTGGTGACCACTCCCATAGAGGTTAAATACCTGGGTCTTAGACATAAGATAGACAAATACAAGTCCAGTTGCCTAAGACTCAATTTGCCCAGAAAAGTTCTTCAATGTGATGTTCACAAACACCTCTGACTCTCCACCTGGGACAACAGATACACAAAAAACATTTAGTCACACTCATCCTGACATTTAGAAATGTTTGAGCTGCAACAGTTCAGCTACAAATCACACTTACAGTGTTTCATCCAGAAACATTGAGGTGGCTCACTCCTGGCTCCAGCTGCTGATTTGGTGCCATCTGCTGGTCAAAGCATAGAATTACACCAGGCTAGTTTTAAATTACAGAAAACCTGCAGTTTACATTGAACAGCATTGGAGGAGAAAGGAGGAGTGAGTTGTGTGGATGATGTCCTCCCAGCTGTGAAGACTTTGACATAAAGTGTCCATTGATGCATTTTTTGTTGTTGTTCTTTGTGTGTCTCTGTGTGTGGTCTTTTAGTGTGGTCAGAGAGCAGGAATCAGTAGCAGGTCCACTCAGCTGGGTGATCAACTCCTCCTCCTCCTCTTCACCTCCAGGTGTCGCTGTCAAAGCTGCAGCAGCTTCCGCTTCGCTTCCTGTCCCACGTGTGTGAAGTAAACAGACAACCTGAAGATCACCTGTGTCTACGAGAACTTCGCTCCAAGTCTCTGTAAGTGCGATAAAACTTTCACTAAACTGACGAGCAAAGTTTATGAAGAAGCTGTTGAAGCTTCAGAGACGTGATGACGTAGAAAGAGACGTTTGAATCCGCTCCGTGTGTCCATGGTAACAGAGACAGCAGCTAGCTCAGCGGCTAACAGCTAACTGGTACAGGTGAAACAGGAAGTGTGTGTATGTGATACTAAAACTAACACTCAGAGTCTTCATGTCAGGAATATGATTTAATTTCTAGCCTTTTTGATCAATGTCCAATGAGAAATGATTGATTTGATTATAAACATGTTGAAATGTCCTCAGAATGAACCAGACACTGTGTAGTCTGTCATTTAACTTCATGTATGGAAACAAATCACAGGTCATATGTTTGATACAGGTATGTGTGATGACATAATGAAGCCTTAGTCTTGTTTGTCCCTAAGAGACACACAACAGTCCACCACAGAGCCCAGTTCACTGACAAAAGACAAGTGTAAAGTTTCCAGAGGTTTATTTGACATAAATGTAGAAAAGAAGCAGGAGAGTAAATGAAGACAGACAGAGACGCAGCAGCAGCCTCCATGTTCATCATCTCTGTCTCTTGTGACACAGACAGTCCCCGTGAGGACAAGCGGATCCGACGGAGTCTTCAGGACCTGGACGGAGCTGCAGGGAAAAGAGGAGAGGTGAGGACCAGACCAGACTTTGTGCTCTAACAGTATGTGGAGATGTATGTTAGTGTGTTCATGCAGACAGGCTGGATTGTTTACTTTGTGCTTTTTGGATATGTGACCACTCTGGTGACCTACCTACCAGAACTGGATCATGTGTTTTTTTCCACATTGTAAGTTAACACAACATTTGCAGCAGTAATTTTTCTCCTGCATAGTGTCAGAATAAGAAAGTGTTTGTCAACTTTATTAATGTTTTCAATGTAAACTGGTTTTCTGTCATTTAAAACTAACCTGGTGTAATTCTATACTTTGACCAGCAGATGGTGCCAAATCAGCAGCTGGAGCCAGGAGTGAGCCACCTCAATGTTTCTGGATAAAACACAATGTAAGTGTGATTTGTAGCTTAAAGCAGAAGTAAGCGATCCGGTCGTTTTGGCTAATGCTGCGTTCCAGGCAGGCTTTTGAAACCGTAAATTACAGCTTCAAGTCACAACTTACGACTTTGTAGCGTTTCAGGCAACCCACTCGTGTTTTTCCGACCTGTTTTACCTGTGAAAGTCATTATAACGGCCACTCGTAACTTCCGACCCGTGAACTCGTACCAGATCGAACTGGTCCTACGACTTCACAGGTCGGAAAAACACGAGTTACGAGTTGCCTTGAACGCACCATAACAGTCCTCGTCCCTACGTCACCACATTCACGCGCATCCCTTGGCTGCACACACAGCCCTGCATGCTGTTCTCTCTCCTCATTGGATAAAAACTGTAGGATACGATAAATGTTTTCTCCTCGGCTCGGCGCAGAGCAGAGTGACTGACAGACCCGTGTTTCAGACCAAACACTCTATGTAAGTGATTGCTGTCGGAAGATATAACTATGACTTATATTAACACAAATATATCACTTACTTCTGCTTTAAGTGTTGCAGCTCAAACATTTCTAAATGTCAGGATGAGTGTGACTAAATGTTTTTTGTGTATCTGTTGTCCCAGGTGCAGAGTCAGAGGTGTTTGTGAACATCTCACTGAAGATGAAGCAGGAGGAGCTGACTGACTGTCTGCACAGCAGTAAGAGCATTTCTTTATTTGTCATTAATGCTAGTTTGTTTTTCTGGGGTTTGGGACCTCATTGATGTGTAGCCATGTGTGTATTCAGTAGGTTTATATACGACCAGCTAAATGTAACTGTACATACTATAGCGCTATACAGAGCGATTGATATAACAATATCAATCGCTCTGTATAGCGCTATGGTCAACAATCCTTGTGTATATATTTGTGCAGTATGTACTATAGGTATGCATGTTGTATTTGTTTTACCTTCATGTATGTAACAGATGCTGGTTTTGATTCAGATTTTTTTTACTACCACAACTTGTGTCTGTCTGTTTATTGCTTATTTTATTTTTTACTTGCTTATGTATTTCTTGAACGTATCAGACTGTCACACGGACTCATTTACTCCAGATGTCTCCAATCTCGTCCGCCAGGAAGGCGGAGCGGCTTCTCCATTGGCCGAGCACAGGTGTGTGCACTCGGAAGACGCGACTACACAAGAGACGGCGCTGGGAGCAGCAACTCTTAGATCTTTGACTTCAGGTTTGGTTTTATTCATTTGATGTTTGTTTCACTTTAATCTTTGTCTCTTGTAGGTGTTGAACCCTGAGCTGACTGGCTACTGCTGCCACCTCTACTTGGTAAGAAACCCTCAAGGCATACACAGAGAAATCTTTATTTACTTCACAACACAGTCACAGTTGCCGCCATCTTGTTCAGTCTGAAAGACAAAGGACACATTCAACATGAGGTAGTCCTGTCTAACACTGCTTTTCCATGTTGTTTCAGGAGCTGCTGTCCACCACCGAGTCCAGAAGAACTCCTGGTTCAAAGACGACATTGAAGACTCAACAATGTTAATCGTGTTGAAATGTTTGTCAACCTTGATCCATCTTGGTTTGTGTTGGCAGTGGACTCTAGTCAAAACTAATCTCTTTCCACTTAAAATAAGACTCATCACCTAAAAATGTATATGTTTGTAGATAATTTTCACTTGTTTCAAACAAATTTTCACTTGAAATAAGTAGAAAAATCTGCCAATGAAAGCAGGTTTTTTGTGTTTGTAATGAGGAAGAAAAACTTCCTCCCCTATCAAATTTTTTAAAAACTTATTTCAAGTGAAAATATGCTTGAAATAAGTACAAAGGTGTCTACAAACAAGCTACTTTGTATGTGATGTTTCTTGTTTTAAGTATAATTAGATTAGTTTTGACTAGAAATTACATTTTGACTAGACAAATATTCTTGGTAAGATGAGTTTTTGCAGTGTGGCCTTGTCTACAAGATGGCTGACCTACCCAGTCAAGCACATGGCAGACTCCACTGCCAACACAAACCAGAAATGGATCAAGGTTAAACACAATGTAAAGTTGTTTGAAAACGAAATAAAAGTACAAAATAAAAACCAAACCTGAAGTTAAAGACATAAGGCGCTGTGCTCCATGACTCCATCTCAAAGTCGCGTTGGGTAAGTCGCATCTTCTAGCTGGCGCACCAGCGAACTGAATGACTATTTGTAGGACTCTGCACCTCTGTTTGCTGTGGCTGCTCATCAGGACCAGAGTGCAGACACCTGTGCTCAGCCAATGGGGAAGCAGCTCCGCCTTCCTGGAGGACGTCACCTCGTTAAGCACCAAACTGGAGACATCTGGAGTAAATGAGTCTGTGACAGTCATTGAGGTGGCTCACTCCTGGCTCCAGCTGCTGATTTGGCGCCATCTGCTGGTCAAAGCATAGAATTACACTATGTTAGTTTTAAATGACAGAAAACCTGCAGTTTACATTTTAAACATTAATAAAGTTGACAAACACTTTCTTATTCTAATTCTCACACTGACATTTACATGTATGTCAAATAAACCTCTGGAAACTTTACACTTGTCTTTTGTCAGTGAACTGGGCTCTGTGGTGGACTGTTGTGTGTCTCTTAGGGGACAAACAAGATTAAGGCTTCATAATATCACACATACCTGTATGCTGTTTGACTCTATAGCTACTGGTTTCACCTTCCATTGTTGGGGTCCCCTTTAGAGTTATGTGACAACAGTCAGGTGAAACCCTGGTGAACGACAATCGTTGAGAGTCGTTAGAGGTTGAGTTTAATCTCCTGGGTACAGATGAAAGGGCAGCGTTGTAAATGCCATTGTTGGGGTCGAAATCTACAATCTAATCAAATCAATCGTTTCTCATTAGACACTGATCTAAAAAGTCTAGAAATTATGACCAGAAGAGATGGTGAATATCTTCTGGAGCCTGTTTACTTTTTATCAATGCATTTATTTGTATTTTTATATAAATAAATGGTTATTATTTACTCTTTGTATATTTATACTTTTATATATTGCTCTTACCCTGGCACAACAGCATTGTTATGTACACAAGTGTTAATAAAGTTAAAAAAAAAAAAAAAAGTTGATCAGCCTTACAAGAAAGGGTGTTGTTTCATTTCTTAATTCTTCTGTCTTTCACTGTGTTACTGAGATAGGCTCTATCTCTAGATCTCTAGATGTCTAACCAACAAGGAGTCAAACTAGCTATAGAGTCAAATAAGCATAGATCAGCACGATGCTGATCTATGCTGTTTGACTCTATAGCTAGTTTGTTCTCATGATGCTGGAAAAGGTTGAGGGGTCTGTCGGTCCCCGAACACCAGGATCCTCTCACGATCAGCACTCCCAGTTTTTTTTTTTTTTTTTTCCATCATCCACTTGTGGTCCAATGGATATGCACCCCGCCTGTCAACGCAGTGGTCGCTGGTTCGCGACCACGCACAGTTTTCATCATCATCATCATCCTGCTCCAAAACAATCCCATCAACAATACAGTGAAGGAGACTGTCAAAATTATTCACTTATTCAGCTTTTGTTATGTATGTTGTTGTGCAGCCGTACGAGTCAGTACAAGTTTCAACACATCTTATCTCAGATCCATTGTTGGTGTAGTGGATCTTGCTCTGGCCATGAACTCAAGAGATTGCTGGTTCAATCCCTGGTTTTGGCTTCTTGGCTTCCTCCTTAAGTTTCTTTGTATGTGCTGCTTTGACAATGTCAAATACACTATGACCAATGTCTTTATCACACTGATTAATGGTTGAGTGGGTTACACTGCTGCTTTGTGTGCAGCAGATCATGGGTTCGATCCCCAGGGGAGACAGTGAGAGGTTTTCTCTTTAACTTTCTTTGTAGCTGCTCTGACGATGACAAATACACTATGACCAGTGGATTGTCTCGGGCTCGGTGGCCGAGTGTGTTGCGTTACCGCTTTGGGTAGCGAAGGCCACGGGTTCGAGCCCCAGTGGGAGCGGTCCCCTTCCCCCCCACCACGACGGTGGGTCACAAGAAGGCCGGATAAGGGTGTTACCGACTGACCGGACCCGACCAGTCCCGACCCAACCGGACCCGACTGGTCCCAACCCGACTTATGTGTCGTTCGTCTCTGTGTTGTGTTGTTCGTCCGTCTGAATGAATGCGTGAATGAATGTGGGTATATAGGTCATAAAATAGGAACTAAAAGTAAGGAATAAAGTAGAAAATAAAAGTAATGATAAGTAACTAAAAATAGTGTAGGTAAATAAAAAAAACTAAAGTAAGAACTATTATTAAGTATTATTGTATTTTTAAGTAATAAAGTAAATAAAATCCCACTTCTTTACTCACTTCTCATGCATCTCTTTAACCGGCCTTCTTCTTCTCTCACTGTCCCCCCTGGGGATCGAACCCGTGGTCTGCTGTGCCCCAAGCGGCCACGCAACCCACTGTACCATTAATCAGTGTGACAAAGATATTGGTTATAGTGTATTTGACATCGTCAAAGCAGCACATACAAAGAAACTTAAGGAGGAAGCCAAGAAGCCAACATGCCAACATGCCAACATCAGGGATTGAACCAGCAATCTCTTGAGTCCAAAGCCAGGAGGATATCCACTACACCAGCGGTGGATCTGACACCAGATGTGTTGGAACTTGTACTGACTCATACAAAGCAGCACATACAAAGAAACTTAAGGAGAAGACCAAGAAGCCAACACCAGGACTCGAACCCACGATGTCAGAGTCCATAGCCAGGAGGATATCCACTACACCAGCGGTGGATCTGAGACCAGACGTGTTACTGACTCGTACTGTGACACAGATTGAATGTTGAGCTGAAGCGATGACGTCCTCCAGGAAGGCGGAGCTGCTTCTCCATTGGCCGAGCACAGGTGTCCGCACTCCCGTCCTGACGATCAACTGCAGCAACCAGAGGAGCAGTGTCCTACAAATAGTCATTCTGCACTGGAGCGTCAGCGGAAACGACTTTGCTCGAAGACCAGGCATCTTACACTTAAGGTTTTTATTCATTTGATAGTGTTTGTTTCACTCATCTTTGTCTCTTTTGCAGGTTTTCAACCCTGAGCTGACTGGCTACCATGTGCTTCTACTGCCACCTCTACTTGGTAAGAAACACTCAAAGCATACTGTTGAATACACACAGCAATCTTTACTTACTTCCACAAGACACATAGTCACACAGTTACCTCCATCTTGTTCAGTCTGAAAGACAAAGGACACATTCAACATGAGTTGCAGGGGAATGTGACTTTGCTCAAAGACCAGGCATCTTACATCTTTTACTAAGGTTTTTATTCATTTGATAGTGTTTGTTTCACTCTTTGTCTCTTTTTCAACCCTGAGCTGACTGGCTACCATGTGTTTCTATGACTGCCACCTCCATACGGCAATCTTTACTTACTTCCACAAGACACATAGTCACAGTTACCTCCATCTTGTTCAGTCTGAAAGACAAAGGACACATTCAGCATGAGTTGCAGGTAGTCCTGTCTAACACTGCTTGTCCATGTTCTCTCTTTCAGGAGCTGCTGTCCACCTTGAGTCCAGAAGAACTTCACCACCTGGTTCAAAGAAGACATTGAAGACTCAACAATGTTAATCGTGTGGAAATGCTTGTCAGCCTAGATCCGTCTCTGGTTTGTGCCATGTGCTTCACTGGGTAAGTCGGCCATCTTGTAGACCAGGCCATGTGGCTGCAGGTGTTTGTTTCAACCAAGAGCACTTTTGACTGAGTAAAGTCTGGTGTGCTGCTGCTTGGTTGGAACGAAGACCTGCAGCCACATGGCCTGGTCTACAAGCATCAGGGTATGCGACTTTGTTCAAAGACCAGGCATCTTACACTTAAGGTTTTTATTCATTTGATAGTGTTTGTTTCACTCATCTGTCTCTTTTGCAGGTTTTCAACCCTGAGCTGACTGACTACCTTGTGCTTCTACTACTGCCACCTCTACTTGGTAAGAAACACTCAAAGCATACACAGAAATCTTTACTTACTTCCCCATGCACATAGTCACACAGTTGCCTCCATCTTGTTCAGTCTGAAAGACAAAGGATGCATTCAACATGAGTTGCAGGCGGAAGCGTCAGGAAATGCAACTTTGCTCAAAGACCAGGCATCTTACATCTTTTACTAAGGTTTTTATTCATTTGATAGTGTTTGTTTCACTCTATCTTTGTCTCTTTTGCAGGTTTTCAACCCTGAGCTGACGGGCTAGTGCTTCTACTGCCACCTCTACTTGGTAAGAAACACTCAAGGCATACTGTTGAATACACACTGCAATCTTTACTTACTTCCACAAGACGCATACCTCCATCTTGTTCAGTCTGAAAGACAAAGGACACATTCAGCATGAGTTGCAGGTAGTCCTGTCTAACACTGCTTGTCCATGTTTCTTTCAGGAGCTGCTGTCCACCTGAGTCCAGAAGAACTTCACCACCTGGTTCAAAGAAGACATTGAAGACTCAACAATGTTAATCGTGTGGAAATGTTTGTCAACCTTGATCCATCCCTGGTTTGTGCCATGTGCTTCGCTTCACTGGGTAAGTCGGCCATCTTGTAGACCAGGCCATGTGGCTGCAGGTGTTTGTTTCAACCAAGAGCACTTTTGACTGAGTCAAGTCTGGTGTACTGCTGCTTGGTTGGAACGAAGACCTGCAGCCACATGGCCTGGTCTACAAGATGGCCAACTTACCCAGTGAAGCACATGGCACAAACCAGGGATGGGATCAAGGTTAAACAATGTAAAGTTGTTTGTAAATGAAATAAGTACAAAATAAAAACCTAAAATAAAAGTTTTGTATCTTTTATATATAAACCATTTATTGCATCTTGCTATATATATATATATATATATATATATATATACACACATACACATACCACACATACCATTTATTGCATCTTGCCTTATTGCTTGTTATACTGTCACAGACTTCTTTACTCAAGATGTCTCCAATTTTGACACTCCAACGAGATGACGTCCTCCACAAGGGCCATGGAGCACAGATCTTACGTCTTTACTTTAGGTTTGTGGTTTTTATTTTGTACAAACAACTTTACATATCCCATCCCTGGTTTGTGCCATGTGCTTCACTGGGTAAGTCGGCCATCTTGTAGACCAGGCCATGTGGCTGCAGGTCTTCGTTCCAACCAAGCAGCAGTACACCAGACTTGACTCAGTCAAAAGTGCTCGTGGTTGAAACAACACCTGCAGCCACATGGCCTGGTCTACAAGATGGCCGACTCGCCACGAACCAGGGATGGGATCAAGGTTAAACAATGTAAAGTTGTTTGTAAATGAAAATAAGTACAGAATAAAAACCAAACCTGAAGTAAAGATGTAAGATCTGTGCTCCATGGCCCTCCTGGAGGACGTCACCTCGTTGGAGCGTCAAAGGAGACATCTTGAGTAAATGAGTCTGTGACAGTCAAAACACATAAACAAGCAATACGGCTAGATGCAATAAATTAAAAAGATACAAAACTTTAAAACACATGTATTGTTGACCATAAGTTTAGTATGTACAGTTACAATCAGGTCATATACAAACCTATATATACACTAATGAGGTGAACCCCAGAAAAACAAACTAGCGTTAATGACAAATAAAGAAATGCTCTTACTGCTGTGCAGACAGTCAGTCAGCTCCTCCTGCTTCATCTTCAGTGTGATGTTCACAAACACCTCTGACTCTCCACCTGGGACAACACATACACAAAAAACATTTAGTCACACTCATCCTGACATTTAGAAATGTTTGACCTGCAACAGTTCAGCTACAAATCACACTTACATTGTGTTTTCTCCAGAAACATTGAGGTGGCTCACTCCTGGCTCCAGCTGGTGATTTGGCGCCATCTGCTGGTCAAAGCATAGAATTACACCAGGTTAGTTTTAAATGACAGAAAATCTGCAGTTTACATTTTAAACATTAATAAAGTTGACAAACACTTTCTTATTATAATTCTAACACACTGACACTATCCAGATAAAAAAATATTAAACACTGTTAGCTGGAGAAAAGGTATTGATGCAAATATTGTTGTGTTAAAAATAAAGACTTTTACATGAAGGAGCTGTAGTTTTTACTCTTTTACTACAAAGTGAAATAAACTGTAAACATATGATCCACTTCTGTGGCCACTAAGACGACGACAAAAGCACAAAGTCAACAATCCAGCCTGTCTGTATGAACACACTAACATACATCTCCACATACTGTTAGAGCACAAAGTCTGGTCTGGTCCTCACCTCTCCTCTTTTCCCTGCAGCTCCGTCCAGGTCCTGAAGACTCCGTCGGATCCGCTTGTCCTCACGGGGACTGTCTGTGTCACAAGAGACAGAGATGATGAACATGGAGGCTGCTGCTGCGTCTCTGTCTGTCTTCATTTACTCTCCTGCTTCTTTTCTACATTTATGTCAAATAAACCTCTGGAAACTTTACACTTGTCTTTTGTCAGTGAACTGGGCTCTGTGGTGGACTGTTGTGTGTCTCTTAGGGACAAACATGTCATCACACATACCTGTATCAACACCCGTGTTTTGTTTCCATACATGAAGTTAAATGACAGACTACACAGTGTCTGGTTCATTCTGAGGACATTTCAACATGTTTATAATCAAATCAATCATTTCTAAGTCTAGAAATAAAATCTTATTCCTGACATGAAAACACTCAGTGTTAGTTTTAGTATCACACACACACACACACTTCCTGTTTCACCTGTACCAGTTAGCTGTTAGCCGCTGAGCTAGCTGCTGTCTTTGTTACCATGGCAGATTCAAACGTCTCTTTCTACGTCATCACGTCTCTGCAGCTTCAACAGTTTCTTCATAAACTTTGTTCGTCAGTTTAGTGAAAGTTTTATCGCACTTACAGAGACTTGGAGCGAAGTTCTCGTAGACTCAGGTGATCTTCAGGTTGTCTGTTTACTTCACACACCTGAGACAGGAAGTGAAGCGGAAGCTGCTGCAGCTTTGACAGCGACACCTGGAGGTGAAGAGGAGGAGGAGGAGTTGATCACCCAGCTGAGTGGACCTGCTACTGATTCCTGCTCTCTGACCACACAGACAAAACACATCAATGGAGACTGTCAAATGTCAAAGTTTTCACAGCAGGAAGGAAATCATCCACACAGCCCCCCCAAAAATAGAGGATTCCCTAGTTCAAACAGTGTCATATAATATAAAATATAACAAAGCAAATTAACAAATATTCCTTAAGGTTCAATCATTAATAACTTTCTAAAAGATAGAGGGTCCTATTACAGCTATTGATAATGATGTTGTGACATTAGCAAACCACAAGATGGCAGGCATGGAGCAGCACAAGGCACAGTGCAACATGGTGCTTATGTGCAAATAAAACTGTATTTATAAGACAAAAATTACATATTTTCTTCTTGAACAAATTCTGTATATAAATAACATAAGTCCCAAGAACGCTTGCTCAAAGTGCACAATGTTGTGTGCACTTAAATATGTGTATAATATATACACCTTCATCTGCCCTCCAGCTCATTCATTCATTCATTCATTCATGTCAGTCCCAGTCGACATTTCTCAAGGTGTTGTACAGCAGCTCCGAAGGAACTTGCAGCAAACTGCCATACAAACACAACATTACCACACTGTACTTTCTACACTTGCACCATATGTCTGTCGGAAGCCACACGCACCAGCCAGGCTCCACAGAGATCCATTGAAACCTTTTGCGTGTTTCCAGGGCTAGTTCTGGCCTAGAGGATCCAGAATATCACTGACTCAGCTTGGACAAAGCCACAACACGCTCTGAACTGGGCAAACACACACTGGATAAAGTGTTCAAGGGGGGAAAAAAAACCCTCCAGGTGTGGTTTTTCTTTTACATGCAGCTGAGCTGAGTCGTGCCAACTGTCTCAAACCCTGCTCTGTTGGTTTCCAATGGAGGAGAGTCTCTAAACTCCAGCACGGTCCACAACAAGCATCAAACCAGTGGGGAATCCTCTGAAATCAAAAACATACAAATTCCACCTCATGTAAAAGAATCAACGCAGCTGCAGGTCACATATACACAGTCATTTAAAAGCAATCAGGACATGCAACACTAACTTTCCTATTGGAAACGGAGACAGTTACGACACGACACATGAGACTTCCTGGGGCAAACCAACCACCGGCTGATTTTCAGGTTAATTTTGTCTCTGTGGTGGAGAAATTCGTGACATTCCTCTTCCTTCCGGTGTTTCCAGTGAGCGTAGGGAGAGAGAGTCACGGTGTCGGGAGGCTGAGAGGACGCACGAGGCAGACGTCAACGTGGCAGAGGGTCGCCGGCGGCGGGGGGACCGAATCCTCACCTTAGATAAAATAAAAAAACAAACAAAGCAGCCGTTTGGTGCGTTGTACCTTTGACTTCAAGAAACAACTGTGTAACTGGGATTTTTCCATAAAGCAACCATGTGAGCATGTATGTAATTAAAGGTCTTGTTAACTTAGGCCCTCATTACTCTAAATCCACAAAGCATTTAATTATGTGCCTGCAGACTGTGTAACAACACTACACGAGCGTCTCATGACCCACACAAATCAGACATGGCTACTGACAACCTTCTAGTGTATTGAGTAGAAATGAATGAGGAGGGATGTTAAAAAAAAGGGACATTTGTGTTCTGTTATATAATCTGATTCCAGTACAAATCTACCTTTGTTGTCATTTACATGTTATCTTGTCTCTAGGTGAGGCCCACGCTGCAGAAGCCAAATCCGAGGCCAATCGTCTGTTGTTGCCGGCTCTGGCGAAACAGGACGTAGATTTTTAATGCCTCGCTTGTCATCAGAGGATTAAAAGTGATCATGAGCTCCTCTGTTGTTTGGAAGGAAATCTCCTTCACAGTAACCAACCACTTCTACTGTATTGTGTGCTCAACAGAACAGAAACGCAGCCGCTTCACCTGATGTGGTTGGTCCAACACATCTGTCTCTTGAAACCCATCAGGTCGCTCCACAAACAAGCCCTGAAAATCATAGACAGAAAATCCCTAAGCGTAGCTCTGCCTTTGCTCAATCTGCTTTTTCTTTTAGCATTAATCTAATTATTTTTTTTAACTTTGTCAAAGTATGAAGTATTTTAATAACTGTATGTTCCTATTTCCTTCTGTTATGAAATATGTTTTGTACCTGAATGTTTGTGACATGTGAGTGGGTGTATAATATATATGCACATGTGTATGGATGTTTGGGACTACGGATGGAAAGTAGCTCGTAAACTAAATCCGATCCAGATAAACTTATTGAATTAAAAACTGGTGATCATCTGAGAAGCTTCCAGACTTAAAAGTGTGATACTTCATAGTGAAATCCTTTTAACTTGATGCCACATGTTTGTTACTGACTGTTTCCAGCACGCCATCCAAGAAGTGTAAAGACCAGGATGGACGGACGAACCCGGAGAGGAGCCGCCACCAGTTTGCTGCTGCTGCTGTACCACCACACTGAAACAGATACACAAAAAAAAGGAAGCTATTTTCCACAATCATGGAGGACAATGACTCTGCTGTGTGAGTCGTACAAGTGTCTGGTGCAAAGGGTACTCTATCTACCGCAGGGCACAGGATGTTGAGGCTGAAAAACACGGCATTGATAAACGGAGATGATGCCAAGCAAGGACAGCTGTGAAAAGAGAGAGAAACTGAACCATAAATAATATAAACACTGCTTGTGTTGTTAAAGGGGATTGCATAGTAACTAAATCCACTATGCTGTGAATAATATCTGTGATAATGACACGTGTTCTGCCAGTATATGATACCACATCAAATGTACCAAAAATCTGCAGTGATCTTTCTCTGGAGATGAATGGCCTTCAGGTTTAGTTGAAACACTTACTGCACTTCAGTTAAAAAAGCCTCTTCTTTAGATTTCAAGAAAATGAGGGAAATAAAAGCATCTGTTGTAAATAAAAAGGTTTGTCTTAAGCTGCTGCAGCAGTCTGGTTTCTCCATTTCTTCTTTGGTTTTCATGGACCAAAGAGCTCAGTGAGTTCTCTGTGTTCACCTCAAGGTCACAACTTGTACCTGGTAGATGAAATGAAGGTGCTAGTTGCCATGAATACACTATAAGCTATGATTTGTTTTAATGATAATCATAATAAGTGCAACTGTAAAGTTTCCCTGTCTTGAGAAATTCCAGGTTTAGTTATTTGGTTAAAGAATTCACATAATGATTTAAGATTGAAAAGAAACTTCTCTCTTTGGTTCCTCTGCTGTGGATACAGGTCTGACTGTCATTCAGGCATTTACCGCAAATATTTCTACTGTAGATAAGTGCAATTTTTGAGCTGGTTCATAAAGTTCATCTGGCCTGGCAGTTATTTCACAAACAAAGGAAATTACTGCGGTTTTATTTTCGGGAAAAAAATTGGCTGTTTTATTATTTTAAAATCTGGACTGGTAGAAGTTTCAATTTGGTTGACAGAAACAACATCATTCTGTCAGCTTTTGAACCGAGGACCCGTCCTGATCATGCCAAATTATTAATGAAACAGGAAACACATAGTCGGTACTGTTATTATAAAATTGTGACCTTCTCTTATTTGTATGCAATTTTGTGTGACTTGACGTCACTTCTGCGTAGGTTTAGGTCGTCTTTGTTTGGTTGTCGGCCTCTGGGGGGGACTGTGGTCGATAAATACCAACCAGAGTTTAAATGCCAGTTCATGCCAGTTCATTTTCAAGCAGCATGTAATTTCTCTTTTTAACCCCCCCCCCCCAAAAAAAGCACACATTCATACCAATAAACCTCCCTCTCTATCATCGCCAATTCTATGCTCCCTGCTCACATGATGAAATGGAGGAAGCAATGACTGGAATGTGGAATTTGGTTGCACAGATTTCAACACATAAAGCACACTGCAAGCACACACTTGCCGCTGTGTGTGTGCGTCTTTAATCCCCGCAGAAGGCTGGCAGTGACTCGCCCAAAAAATCGGATGTTTTCTCATTCGAGCGTTTCCCAGACACACCTCCCGCTCCCGTCCCTCCTCATCCTCTCTCCCACCTGTCCTGTCTGCACCTCTTCTCTGGAATTTATTTTACAGCTGTGTCGGTAACTGCTTCGCCCCTGAAAGAGGAAAAAGAGAATATATATAAATCTATCATAATTGAGACAAAGATGTCGACTCCTTCTGCTGTTCACCTCTCCTTACCCTCCTCCTCCTCCTCCTTCACGACACACAGAGACACAAGCCCACAGCCTTGGGGCAGTATAGTTAAGGAGGTATGTAAAGTTTGTCTTTTTTAGGACCTTGAACTGACAAACCACAGAGAGAAAGACAGACAGAGCAGGCAGGAGGGAGAGAGGGGGGGGGGAAGGAGCTTGATGAAGTGTGGAGGAGTAAAAGCAGAAAAAGGTGTTGGGAGCTGCAGGTGTGAGGCCAATTTCATGGCTTTAACTGTGTCTTTCTCACACACACAGACAGACGAGTCTTGACACTGAAGCGGTGTTTAGTGAGGTGAAGAGAAACCAGAAGGAATTGGGGGCAGCTGACGTAAAGCAGAGAGACGGCGAGGGTATTAACAGCTCATAAAAAGACACTTAAGAGCTGCAAGTTAGGAAACTCTCACGTTCACATTCACTGCTACTGAACACAAACCTCAATGGCTGCTGCTGCTGCTGTTACGCAGCGCTGCAAAGATGGAGAAGATAATGAATGTGTGAGAAAAGAAAAGAGCCAGTCCAACCTGTTTTTTTTTCTTTTTTCTTTTTTCTTTCAGTCATAAAAACAGTAAAAATAAACCTCTGCGGTGAATTCAAATCAACTAAGGAGAGGATGATGGCACGTGTGAGGAGAATGTGTGCCAGTGCCTGTTAGCAGTCTATAGCCTGCAATTTATGGTGGAGAAAAAAAAGAAAGAAGGAAAAAAAAGTGCCAGCTCCAACATCAGCTACAACACAATCCTCTCTCGGATCCTTCACTCCACCCACAACAGACAATCCTTCCATTCTTGCAGCTTTTTTCTCATTCACTCCAGCAGGACATCTATGAACAGGACGCACATTCCCTCTGTTTGGAAAAGAACTTAACACCAAAAGCTTCTTTCTTTCTTTCTTTTTAAAAAAAAAACCTCTAGCTTTTTCTCAAGAAAAGAAAAACCTCAATGTCAGAGCTGGATTTGGAATAAGCTCCTCCACGTTTTTTTTTTCCTTCTCCCTCTCTCTCTTTGATCAGACGGCCTGACAGAAAAGTTGTGACAGATTTAGAAAGCGGCAAAAAAGAGAAGAGAAAAGTCCGGGGAGAGAGAGAGAGAGACAGAGCGAAGGAGAGAGAGAGAGAGAGAGAGAGAGCGAGAGCTTTGCCCTGAAGGTTTCTGAGAGAAACAGGAGACAGATAAAGAGGCAGTGATAATCAGAGAGAGAGAGACAGAGGGAGGGAAGAGCACGGCTGCAGAGTGAACGGAAAGGAAAATAAAGATAAAGAAAAGCAAGGAGGTGCACCACCAGTGTGAAGGGCACGAAGAAGAGACCGAAGAGGAACGGCCGAGGCTGATTGGGACTCTGATAACATCCCACACGGACGGCGGCGAGAATGGACGACGTGCGGTGGGAGAGGAGCAGGACAGACTTCCTATGAAGAAGAGGGGGGAGAACGAAAAACCAGCTGTGTGAAAAACCCAGACTTCCTCATCATGATTTATTCGGACGATTTTCCAAATTCAAACAACCTGCGCCAGAAGAGCAACTTTGTTCCAGGATAGAATGAAGAGGGGAGCAAACAGAAACCTGCTGAGTCTGTAGTGCCCTCCTGCTCCTCCTCTTCACCTCAGACTCATCCACCTTCCTCTCCTCCTCTCTCTCTATCTATCACTTTACATCCAGTTATAAATACACTAACTTCCTCCTCCTCTGCCCTGTAATCTCCTCTCCATCCTCTCTTCTCCATCTCCTCACTATGTGGATACCAGCTTTGCTCCTATGGATGCTTAATATCAGCAGTTTGTGCTCAGGACAAGACTATACAGACTATTACCAAACTGGAGACATGGGCACAGAGGTAAGATGTTTCATTTCTCTCCCATCTGTAAAAATGCTTGGTCTCTCAATCATAAAACACTGCTGCACCTTTTCTCATTCACTCAAGTTGCATAGTTTGAATGAGTCAGAGTGAGCATCTGTGTGATAAAATGTTTCTTAATGGTTATTAAATTAGAGGAACAAGTTCAACAAATGAGTTGAGATGTTTCCAAGAAAAACATCTAGAGGCTGGTAGAGCAGTAGAGCTGTACACATACAACATGGAGTCATCAGCATGTAGCAAGATTCAGATGGGGAATAAATCATCAATGTTTATCCCTTAATAGATATTTGTAGAATGCATATTATCATTTTTAATTATAAGCAAAAGCTTAAAAGCAATCAGTCTGATTGTCTTTTACAATCAAAGTGAGTTTCTTTTAAGATCCTGATTGTAAATCCTCATTTAATATCCCTTTCTTTCTGCAAGTCATTGTTAAAATTCTGATGAATCCACATCAGTGTTGACTTCACTGTTCGTGATTAAGCAAGCCAGGAAACATAATATAAAGTATTATGTCTCAAGCTCTGGCAATGAGACGTGGTAATAACTCATTTAATGTTCAGTTGGCTGCATCAGTTTACTGCTGGGAATTTATTTCCTTTCTTGTTAAACACTGTGTTTGAATGCAGGAGGAGATTTACTGAGTAATATCTAATCAGCTTGGAATTGAGAGAATGAATGAATTACAAGTCATATTTTGACGGGACTGGACGGTTATCAAAAGAATTCAAAGACAATAGTGCAACAACCGCTTCGGCCATAAGATGCATGAAGACAGACCGAGGGACGAATGCATGGGTGTGTTCATATACATGCCTGAGTGCCAGCTGTATCTAATGATGGACACACCCCAGAGCGCTGGACGAATGACTGTCCTGTCATGACCTCATAGTCCCACGGCGATGACCTCATGTCATGTGACCACTTCTTTACCGCACGAAGCAAACAGAGGGGAACTGAAAGAAAAAGAGGAAATCTGGGAAGAGCTTGAAAGAAAGAGAGAGAGAGAGAGAGGAGTCCCTCACCCAACGCAGCAGCAGCGTAGTATTGCTCATTTCCTTTAAGGCCGAGGAGGGAAACCCCTCCTAATGAAGAGCAACTGTAAACCGGTGATGATGAAAAACCAGTCGTCATTTCATTTCCCACTGAGAAGCCGCAAGACGTCAACTACGGCTTATGAAACACACATTCAACATCACCTGATAATGCCACTTTGGTGTCATGACATTTTACGCATTCGTTCAGCATTGACTTTTTCACTCGTGCCCCCCTTCGGCCTGAGCTCCAGTTTGTCTTTATCACGTGCTGATGTTGATGTTTGATATGACATGCATAGGAGAGAAGGAAGAAACGTATGAGACGGATGTGTAGAGACAGGAAGAGAGAGAGAGAGAGTGAAGCAGAGAAGGAGATAAATGGTGGAGCTGATAACGGCAGAGATCTGGTTTGTGTTAAGGTTGAAGACCAGCTGTGCCAGCTCGCTCCTTCTCACGCTGGGAAACCAAACAATCACCCACGCTCCCTGGAGGAAGAACCAATGTGTGATACTCAAAGTCTCAGCTGACATTTACCCCCCCCCATCCCATCCCCACATGACACGGAAACTGTTACACAATTAACCTTTTTAATCTATCATCTAACTGTATCTGGGAGTAGTACAACAGCAGCCAAAAAAAATCATTACGGGGGTGACTCACCGCAGGAATGGTTTTGTGGAGCGATAACCTTTTCCACCTCATAAAGCCCTTCAGTGATGGCGATTATGTGGGTTGCGGCTGAGCCCGACAATCGCAACTCTTGTTTGGTCCGTTGAAGCCGACACGGAGCTGCTTCTCCCCCCGAAGGTGACAGGAAGCTGGAGGTCCGACCTGTCATGGAGGGAAGTCTGGGTTTTTACTCCTGAAGCAGCCGCGAGGTGCTAGAAAGCACAGATGTGTGAAACTAGAAGCCTGTGGGTAAAACTAGGTCACATTACAGCGTCATGCTCAAGGGCACTGCAGCAGCAGCAGCAGCAGCAGCAGGTATTTTCAAGTGTTATCACTTTGCCTTGGGTGAAGTTTTTCAAGTGCGCGGTTTAAAAGGCTCGACTACACAGACTGAGAAACGGGGGCATGAAGGAAACACTTTGCGGTGTCCTTGCGAATTTGAATATAACAATAAGTGTGCGTAGGTGAGGAGAGGACACACGTACCCATAATAACTAACAGTAGCCAACAGCAACATGTCACAACACATTGGTAGCAGAGGTATTCACTGTTTATCCAGCACAAAGCAGCAAAGCTGACGCTGTCTGATTGGTTTCCTACCGAATCAGGACAGAAATATTAAACAACAGGATCAATGGGCCTGAAAACTCTCTTGATGTCACTGCATTTCATGTTATTAAAGTTCCTTGTTTACCCTCCTCCAGGCTCCAGTGATGTCAGACGACCAGCCCAGTTTGGAGACAGTAACCAATGTGGATCAGCTATTGCAGCTTGTGTACCCAGAGTACAGTTTGCTTCAACACTGCCTGAGGAAGAAAGCATGGCAGGCCTCCTCCTCCTCCTCCTCCTCCTCTTCCCCGTCTTATTCCCCCACCTCAGCCGGCCCCTCGGTCCACTCCAACGACGACGA
The DNA here is from genome assembly GCF_045865225.1 of Trachurus japonicus. Classification (NCBI taxonomy): domain Eukaryota; kingdom Metazoa; phylum Chordata; class Actinopteri; order Carangiformes; family Carangidae; genus Trachurus; species Trachurus japonicus. The sequence goes on along the minus strand of NC_140908.1, from coordinate 9,250,737 downwards.
CCTGTGGGGTCACCCAAGGGAGGAGGCTCTTTATAAAATGGACGGGACTTTTGAAGGTATAAGAAAAAGAACATGACAAATGTAGTTGAATTAAGAAATAATAATGTGTTTGAACTGGAGTTGACAACATCTGAGATATTTCTCTGTTGTCTGAGCCAGATGACATTTAAAAGCTCTTCCCCTCCTCTCCTCATTCTGCAGTATTCTTTTTTATAAAGCCAGGCCAAAGCACTAAAATGCTTTAAAAAATCAGAGCAGTGGTGATATAACAAGAGAAATCATGTTTTTGTGGAATGCCAGACAGATCTCATTGCACTGGAGACAGACAAAAGTGGGTGGTAAATGCAATAAATGTAGAAACGAAGCCTGAAGCTGGAGAGAGGACTGGAAAATGAAAATTAGATTAATTCTATAATTCCCTCCCGTTTCCCCCTGAAACCTCTAATTGCAGGTAAATTAAAACTCCTATTCTCTCTTAGTTTCAGATACAGTGTCAAAAAACTAAATTCAGTTTCCTAATGGCATGTGTTTTCAGTCATCCTAGAGGAGATCCAGCGGACCTCGTGCCAGCCCAGAGAGGTGTGCATCGAGGTTGCCAAAGAGTACCCAGAATCCACCAGTCAGTTCTACCTCCCTCGCTGCGTGGCGCTGCATCGCTGCGGCGGCTGCTGCACCAACGAGGCCTTTTACTGCGCCAACACCAGCCACTCGTTGGTGAACAAGACGGTGAGCGCCCTTTTTGTTCTCCACACTGCTCCATTACACGACTGTGTTGGTATTTTACTGCTCTTACACCTCAAACCGCCTCAGGAGAGAGGACAGAAAACAATGTACCCAGTTACATAACAAACTCATCTGCATCACATCCCACCCCCTCACTGCAACGGGACACCCTTTGGCTGCGAGTGGACATCGAGACCATGCAGCTCGCACAAGTTTTGCAACACTTACATCAACTCCTGCTGCACAAACACAACACACAACTGATGAAAGAACAAAGGAATAAAAGCGATGAGTTATTGTTTTCCTACCGACACACCTCTGACCTTAATCCGTCTTTCCCGGCAGCTGATGGAGCTGTCCCCTCCCAGGATGGACCGCGCCGTCGTCATGGTAACCTTCGTCAACCACACGACGTGCGAGTGCCTCCCCAAGCGGCCGCTCCACTCCATCATCAGGCGAGCTGCGACGGATCACCTGTGAGTGAGAGAAAGAGAGAGTGACGCGTGGTTGCAAACGTCTCTGAGTCAGAGTCGGTGATTCATTCATAAAACGTGTGTGTGTGTGTGTGTGTGTGTGTGTAGGTGCTCCCCTCCTGAAGTCCCCTGCGTCTCAGGGTCGCTGTGGGATCCAGTGAACTGCGTGTGTGTCTCAGCAGACGCCATAAACTACTCGGCGAGAGAAACAGGTAAACTAGTTCAGTTTCTGACTGTGTTATTGGCTTGTGAAACTCTGGACGCTGATCCAACACTTAAATAAATACAAAACACACTTCAGCAGAACATGAAACCCTAGTGACAAATTTGGCCGATGAAAATTGACCAAGAAATCCAAACAACAACTCACAAGTACTTACAGAAAATGCATTGTTACATGCTCAGTTAAGAGGGTGGAGACCAGGATGTCAGACAAGTCATACGCAAGCTCCAAATGGAAGCAGCATGTTCCAGTCCGGCCTGTGTTTGGGTGGCGTGACGATAACGCATGAGGGTCAGGAGTAAACACAACACTGGAAACCACCTGCTGTGTAATCTGTGTACCGTCACCTTGGAGCGCACAAATATCTACAACCTGTCAACAGCTTTTTAGAAATCTCCTGTTTTGAGAGCTGTGCTTTTATGTAGGCCAAAATGAAAACTGTAAAAATTCCCAACTGCTTGTGAGTCACATTTCGTTTCAAAACCTCCCCAACCACCACCGCCAAATGATCGTGATGATGATGATGATGATGCGTTGACGGCGAATGAAATGATATGAAACAAATTCAGCCTGAGGGAATGTTTATCCAACAGTAACACGAGAAGCCAAAGTGCCTTTGTGGCATCTGACTTGTACAATCATGTAGCGCACTACAGCTCCTAGCATCCCCACCTACTTTTGATTTATATAACCCACTGTAAACAGAGGCCACTGGGAGAGAATTAGAATGATTTGATATATAAATAATTGGAGGTATTTAGGCAGTTTATATGGTCATTTCGGGAAAGCCTCTTAGGACTTTGACCTCTGATGCTGTGGCTGTTTAACAAACAAGCCCAAGAGTCTAAAGCCGTGCAGTGGTGGTCTGGAACACAACACAATAACTCTGTTTATTTCTTTTCCATGTGGCCTCCAGACTCACTGGATTCAGGTCTGCTGGCTCTGTGTGGGCCCAACAGGGTCCTGCAGGAGTCAACCTGCGAGTGCGTGTGTCGAAACGGACTCACCGAGGACAGCTGCGATCCGGGCTGGAAGCTGGACCACAACACCTGTAAGGAGATGTTAGAGTTATTGAGGACACATGCAAATATAATGTTCTTTAAACCAGAATCAAAGGCTTAAAGTCTGCAGCACCAGAAAGGATGCAGAAAAACAGCGCTCCTTAAAAACACCAATTTTCTGAATCCATCTGGGTTTCACAAGCAGCGGTTTACTGTAAATACAGCACATTTATGAGAACAGGGTTGTCAGTCAGATCACGACAGATAAGAGGAAGGAAGTTTATGCAACTATCAAACAAGTAACGACACGACCGCCAAACAATTAACCCATAACAATGCTGCAAAGTCTTAACACGGCTTGCCTTTGATTGTGTCCCTGCTGCTCTCTCAGGTGAATGCCAGTGTGAAGGTCAAGGCGAGGGGAAGTGGTGTCCCTCTGGCCAGCGGTGGGACGACGACCTGTGCGGCTGCGTGTGCGCCGCACAGTGTCCTGAGAGCCAGCCGCTGAACCCCGACACCTGCCTGTGTCAGTGCAGGGAGAGTGCGGAATCGTGTCTGCGGCAGGGCAAGAGGTTCGACCGCAACAAGTGCAGGTAGGTGGACAGAGCCAGCGTTACCCTGCGTCCTGTTTAACTGAATTTCTCAGCGTTGCACTCTGACCTCCCTGTGGAGAGAGAGGGACAAGCACAGGGAGAATGTCTCCTCTGGGGGATGAAATTATCCCAAGTATCTCTGGCTCTCTGCCAACTCGACTCTTAACTTTAAGAACCCCCTCTGCTCTCAACCAAATAAGAAATAATAAACATTTTTGTTGGCCTTAAATGATAAATCTTGCTTCAGTATAGGGAAAACCATTAATCAAGTGCTTGTTAATAACATTTTCCACTTACAGCAGCTGGAATTTGATGACAGACGATGGCATTTCCTCTTTGTTGGCATCAGAATACTGAGCAATCAGCTCAGTTCCTGTCTCTGTGTGACAGTGCAAGTCGGCCACCTCCTCTTTTCTCCATTGAAATCGTGCATCATGTTCCGGATAAACTGGTTGACCACAATAATAATAATATTCATAAGAAATAGTCTGGTTTCCACCCTGGCATCGAAACAATTCATTGGTTCCTCTTTCCATTGTTACGATATTGCATAAACATAACCACATAGTTACGCAAATTGTCCAGCTCTGTCACTCTGGTCAGTGACCTGTTTGCTTTTATTTCAATGCATAAAGGCCTGTGTCACAATATGTGGCCAAGAACAGACTCAAAACTCCGTATTAAGTGTTTGAAGAGGGCATATAATATGTGATGGGATGCTAAAGGCTAGTACAGTATGTGATGTAACATGGTCTCTGGGGCCCAAAGAGTCCAGATCTGTTGGACGGAGATGACTGTGGTCAGTACACAGTGTCTTCCAACATACCACATGGCTACGAAGAGAGAGAACAGCCAACTCTACACTAGGGGAGATTTGTATTTTGTGATTTGTGATGCGCTGCTGAACTCTCAACAGACAGATTTCTGTGTCAGTTCATCATGAATTACCTGAACCAGTGGCTGGTGCTTTAGAGAACCGGTCCTGTGCGCCGGGCTCGGGCCTGCTCGGGTCTCTGGGATGCGATCTCAAGTGTTCCCCCCTGGGAGAGAAAGAGGAAAAGACTGAGAGCCAGAGCTTTGAGAGGAGGCAGCTAGAGGCAAAATCTCAATGGACATGTCAAACATTCCAAAGTTGAAACAGAAAAAAAAAAACTTGCTTTGTCCGTTTCATTTCACATGTTTCCATATGGCCTTTTATGGACACGGGGCGTCCTGAACGTCCGATCACGCTCTCATGTGTGTGTGTGTGCGCGGGTTTGCATGCGTGTTGCGGTTCCCACAGCCGGCGTGCAGGAGATCAACCTTCCTGTGAACCCGGAGGCCTGCAGAGAGACACGCAGGGAGACTGGGTGAACTTGATGACAGTGAGCAGAGCAGCCGTGAGACAGGCGGGCCGGAGACTCGGAGACAGATGGAGTGGCAGGATACAAAGGCAAACACGTCAGCAGCCCCCGCGCTTTGATATGACTGATTCCCAATCATGGCTTTTACACGTATGGGAAAGTTCACAGAAATACACACAAGTGACCTTCGGTGGCAGGGCCTCTAAACGCTCTCAGCTTAAGACGGATGAAATAATAAGTGCTCGTTACTCAAACTGAGACTCGGTATGAGTTACATTTCCGTGGTTGTGAAGCTGCAGCCCCTGTTTTGACTCCCATGTAACTGCTGGATGCTTCTTCAAAGTCAAATTCAACAATTTCACAGCTTATAAACCCAAATTCACATTAAGTCCAGTGATTAAGGGAGTGTTTACTAAACTACACAAACAAGTTCTTGATTAGATTAGCTGTCACTTGAGCGAGCCAAACATCTAGTTACACCCAATAAACCAATCAGTGACCAAACTAAACGCTGCCACACCACACGCTGCATAAAACACCATTTTATGCACAAGTCATGCAAACCGATGCGTTACATTTCACAGAAATCACTCAAGCTGAGTAATAATCAGTCTAGACGTTAAAGAGATGCATCATCTGATATCAGCAAGTCCTCTGCTCTTTTCTGCCCTTGTTTGGTAGAGTGCTTTTTGCAAGTTATGCAATAGGATTTTTATTGTTTCCCAGGAATGACTTTACTGACTAAAATACATCTGACGTGATAATAGAGCCAAAACAGTGAAGAAAATTTCTAGTTTAGTAGTTTTTAAGCATTTGGGACTTCACACATCATTTTAAACGACATTCAAGTCGCTGGTACGACCAGCAGGGAAGTGTAGGCCGATATCATTTCTTTCCATCATTCTGTTCATTGTTTTGTCTATTCCTCGGTTTGACTCAACATCTGGTCACAGGGGGTGGTGCACAGAAGACCATACACCTACTGTGACTTTGAAAAGGAGAGTTCCCAGAATGTGACCTTATTCTTCCCCCCCCTCTCTCTGGAGAAATCCTCCCTCGTTCTCCCACACACAGGATCTTTTGATGCGCGCACAAACAAAACTTGGATCAGTGTTTATCCAAAAGGGATGTGAAGATCTGAATTATCCATAGTGTGCATGCCAAGAGAGTATAACCTCCCTTGTGTCTTCTTTTTTATTTCTCCTCTGTTCCTCTCTCTTCCTCCTTCCTCCTCCACCATTATCTAAAAAATCTTCCTCTTTATGTCTTTTGCACTTTGCACTCTCTTGCTAATTTCCTCCCTTTTCTGTCTTTCTTCAACTCCCTCCTTTCATCTTCCTCTTGATTTTGCTTTTTCTGGCTTTTGCTCACATCCTCCTCCTCACCCACCCTCTCTCTCTGCCTCTCTCCAGTTGTTACAGGTTGCCTTGCAGAAAGCCCAGACGTGTGTGCCAGAATGGGTTTTACTACAGCCGCGAAGTCTGTCAGTGCATCCCCGACTTTCTGAGGACTGACTGGAATTAACCAATCGCAGACAAGACAGTGGAGCAGGACTGCAGACTTAGGCTTGAAAACGTTTTGGCCTGAGAACAAAGGAGTAGCAGAAATGCCGCCTGACAGGAGGAGAAGGAAGGTGCAACCACACACTGACATGTATTGGATTACAACAGACCACGAGTAGCATTTGGAGCTACAAAAGGAGGGACGGCGGTGTAAAAAGTCCCCCCAAAAAAGACAAGAGAGGTATTGGACTCTCAGTGTCCCTCCTAATAACATGATCTTGACTGGAAACATCCAGTCACACCTGGAGACCACCTGAGAGCGCGGCAGCAAGAGTGGCACGGATCAGTCAGACCCTGAGCAAGCATTAATCTCTGACATGTTCCAACAAGAGCAGAAACCACCGAGCTGCTGCACACAGGCACCGCTCGCTGTGCAAAATGGAAAGTGGAATAAGATAATAACAGACCAGACTCCATCATGTTGTCTTTTTTTTCGAGATTAAATAAGCTGTAGGCAACTTCACACTTTTTTTTTGGCAGCACTGAGTCATGAGGTATTTAAAAAGGTTGAAGGATTTGTTTTGCAGAATTCATGCAATGTGGTGATGATGTCGGGGCCTGTTTCAGCAGCGATGTGGAAACGTTGGCCTCTTCAAAGCATCACAGGTTCTGGATCTTGATACGAGTGGACAGATCGAGTCTGTAACGACGGGGATGGAGCGAATCTCCATCTCAGGCTTTGAAACTTAGTTTTGTCTTTTACCATGCTGGTGAAAGAAAGTACCCTTGTTTTTTTTTTATGGGCGAGAAGGAGTTTAATGTCAGAGCCTGTTTGATTAAACACTTATTTAAACACTCCCTACAGTTATTATATCTTCCAGTTTCTACTTGTCTCTACTGCAGTGCTGCTCTGTGAAGACTTCCTTCAAACACAGTTGAATCCAGTCAGAACGGATGATAAGACTTGGACACAGCTCTAAGTCTTCTACTTATTTAACTTCAGACATTTTATGTAATATATTTTGTAAATATTTAAATCTTTGTCATATTTAAAACTGTGATACTTTGACGATTGAATCTTGTAGTTGTAAAATACTGTATTTAAGTCACTATCATAACTAAATATTGTTCTGGAACAAAACTATTTACACGTATTTGTACTCCTGTAGTTTTTTATAATTACCATGGAGATATGAATTATGATTTTAGTTGTCTGTCTTCCCTGCACTGCAAGAGATTCATTTTAACCCCTTAACACTGATTGTTAAGATGAAGATGTTCTGCAGTGTAGAAATGATTGTAGTGTTTGTAAGATACGGATCCAGGAAAAGTCTGAAATTCTTCTATCATTCTATGATTAAATATTTATAGTTGTTTTGAAGTATGATTAAAAAGTAAGATGAACTATGAGTTATGAGTCTCCCCTGTTACATTGTCTATAAATGTTATAAGTTTAGCCTTTGATTTTAATTCATCTTTTGGCATTTAAAGTTGTATTCAAATTATCCTAGTTCCCACCACACATTTAACCCAAATAATTCACTGATAAAAGATATCCAAGTTCATAATTCGCCACTGGCCCTTTAAAAGAGCAGCTCCGTGCAAACTCTCTTTGAACTACATGATCAGAAATACACGTTGCGTTGCTCCAGTTTCACGCAACAACGGAGAGAAATAGTATATCTCCCCCTTAGCATGCACAGACACATACACACACCTGTGAGCGGGAACTTGACTCTTTCTGTGGTCTCCCGTTTCTTCTTCCCCCTCCTCCTCTCCAGCCGTCTCCCTTTCTCTCTGTCTACCACAATAAACAGTATTGACTCAGATTGATTATAGCGATCACCTTTCTGTCTGGCCTCTGTAACTGTCTGTCTGCCTCAGCGCTCACTGTCAGTGACCAACAAGACTGACGTTGAACACAGACATCTACAGCTACCAGAAACATATCTACTGACAAGGTACTGTGTTCATATTGCAGCCAAGTTACCCTGAAATGTCAGACAGGGGGAGCCTGAGCCTGGGGGCACGCTTGGTGGAAATCCAGGTCTTCTGGGTGCAGCTTTGGGCTTGTCTCCTTTTCAAATCAGAAAATAGTTCATTCAATGAAGTTCAATTCATTCAACAGGTATATTTCAAATGGGCTTACAAAGGGCTGCTAGAACTGCTACTAACGATAACCGGACCCGATTAGGAAAGCGATTCTCTGGCTGTACGCTTCTCCTGATTGAAAAACATGCACTTCCCGTGGTATGCAGTGTACCATAGGAAAGTCAATAGAATAGATGCCGTTTGAAATAGGTTTTATTTTTTCTTCAAGAACAAAATATAAACTTGGCTCCAACAACCCCTTATACAATAAGCCAGTGAAACTCTTCAAATATTTACAAAAGATAGAAAATGAATCATAAATAAATATAACCTGCTGCTGCTCATGAAAGATTGCTGTGGCCTCCTGGTAAAACTGTGATACTTTCACTGCCACAGCTCTTGTTTCTCTCACTCTGAAGGAATCCTTATAGACAACATTCAACCTAAAAGAGAAATCACAACACTCCAATGGTCTTGGACACGTTGAGTGAAGATAAAAATGTGAAATCTATACTTAAGTGAGAAAAATACAATATAAGACATAATCTCAGCTGCTCCACTGACAACAAATGATTAAAAAACATGATCAGTTATAGAATCCAGAAACTTATCAGTGGGATACTGGCTCATAATTGTTTTTGGTAGTCGTTATTGCTAAAGGAAAAGCAGCTTGATGGATGTTACCGGAAATGAAAAGCATTAAATACAGTGGAGCAACTGTGTGCGATGCTAAAAAGCAAACAATATCATCTTGTGATTAGTTAGAGGAAAAAAGAAGATTGAGATTGGTGCACACTGACACCTACTGGTGAGTCACAATGAGGACAGGCAGCACAGGCCTAATCAATCCCATGGGGAACTTTGCATTAGAAATACAATTAGTATTTAAACAAGAAATATACATTGAAAAAAAAATCCCAATGAGAACTTCGATTCAGCAATCTTTCAACTTTCAATGTTTACACTGTCTAAATTATTGTTTGTAACTTTAGGATGTTAAAATAAGCATGAGCATTTAATGTACAATTTCCATTACTTTGAGAGTTAAAGCAGGAAAAACAAAAGAGATTAACAGAATATCTTATGAGAAGAGTGCAAAAAGCAAACAATGTCATTTTATGGCTTACTGATGTGAAAAATATGTATCCTAGTGATAGCAGGAGCAGCCTTGTCATCTAGCATCAGTTTTTTTTCACAGCTTTCAAGAGTCCAGTCTTTAAGCCACAATGTTCAATCTCCATACCAGGTGAAGCAGCTGGAAACAACTCGGTGCTTCCAGAGCAGGCACTTCAGTACTAGCTGTTCTACCAACAGTCTGACTGGGGTTCAGTTCAGTAGTCGTTTTACTGACTGGCTATGCGACGTGTGTTCTGGCCGCTCCCGGGCCCCTTGAATTACAGGCACATGCTGCAGCAAAAGTCTCCGTCTTCTCTCGGATTAACTCCTGATGCATGAGTCTTTGCCCCCAAAAATAATGGACGAGTCATTGAGAGAGAGCAATCATCTTGTTGAGGTACGATCCATCCCAGGAAACATTTCACTTTGACTTTACTAGACCTGTTCAACTGTTGCCTGAAACAGAAAAAACAAAAAAACAAAAAAAGGTGTCAGTGGTCGTCGGATTTTATTTGAGGATCGACTCAATAACAAAGGCTTAGTTCGGACTCACCCTCGTCGTCGGAGTCAAACCCAAACAGGTTCGAGCACTTCTGCAGTTGCACGTGACCCTGCAGATCCTCGGCGCTGTTGAAAGTGGCGAAGCAATTGGCACATCGTTGTCTCTGCAGAGCGGCCGCAGCAGGAGCCTCTCTCGTGGGGGGGCTTCTCTGGAAGAGCGACATCTCCTTCCTCCGTTTTGGCATGGTGATGAACTTCTCGTCCAGGTAGGCGGTGGGCGGCAGCCGCAGGTACGGGGTCTTGCTGTACTTGGCGAGGGCTTCCTTAGACACTGTGGATTTCAAGTCTTCTCTTGACATTTGCCCGTTGACTTGAGTGGAGCTGCTGGCTGTGGGTTGTGGCGTTTCCTCTGAAGTCTTCCCCTCCTCTACCTTTGCTGTGGCCTCAGTGGATGACATCACATCGGTTTTGGATTTTTCCAGCTTTTTCGACGAGGATGGATCAGCCTGATCTTTACGTTTTTTCTTCACGGCCTTCGCCTCGCCGTCTTTGTGAATATTCTTACGCTTCTTGTTTGCTTTATTTGGGTCAAGTGTTTTCACATCATTGGGTTTCTTTGATTTTTTTGATACCTTGGGTGTTTTTTCATCAGTGGCAGTGGGTGGGGGAGACTTTGCAGGCACGGAGACACCGGAGCCGTCAAGTGTTGCATCTGTGGCTTCTTCCTTTACTTTCCCCTCCTCATCAAGAGTACTCTCTGTTAATGCTGCAGCTGTTTTGGCCTCATCCTGTTGTTGGACTATGGATTTAGAACTGGCAGTCTTTTTCAAGGCAGCTGTTTTGCCTGGGTCACTGCTCGGCCGTTTCTTCTTGACTGTCTTCTTGTCTCCGTTTTTATCGACACCTTTGTGCTTCTTATTTGTTTTGCCTGAGTTTACAGAAGCCGTTTTCATATTCTTCTCTTTATGTCTCTCTTTTTTCACGATGTGTGATTTCTTTTCCTCCGTCTTTACCTCCTGTGGTTTTTCTCCTGTTGTGGTGGGCGGTGTAGATGCCTCGTTCAAACTATTCGCTGTAACAGCAGACACAGTGTTTGTGTTGCTGTTTTGTGTTGACTCCATGTTTCCTGCCTTTGCTTTTCCATCCTCATCAGCAGAACTCTCTACTACAACTGTGGCTGCTGCTCTGGGTTCAGCTTGTGGGACGACAGACCTGGCCTTGTCAGTCTTTTTTGAGGCCGACTCTGGCTCTGTGAGAGGAATTTTTTTCTTGACAGTCTTGGTGTTGACTTTGCTGTTTGTAATTTTGTCCTTCTTTGACTCACGAACATCTGAGTCAGTTTGGCTGGAGCGCTTTCTCACTTTGTGCACTTTATTCGTTTTGTCAGTGGTTGGCTTCTGTGTTTTACCTGCTGAGGTGGTGGGGGTGGGGGTGGTGGTGCTTGGTTGATTCAAAGTGTCATCTGTCACAACTGTTGAGCTATTGTGCGATATCCGCTTTTGTTTAACATGATTTTTCTTGTTGGCTGATTTCTTAGACTTTGATTCATCGGCTGATGTTTGTGCAGTTTTGGCTTCATCTTGGTCCTGCTCACTCTTTTCCTTTTCTGTTAACCTGTTGCTCACATCTGAAGTCTCTGCTGCTTTAGCAGCACTCACAGGTTCATCAGGGCTCTTCAGATCTGTTTGTAAAACTGTTTTTTCTGTGCCAGTTTCATTGCTTTGACCAGTGTTTTCATCACACACAGTTTTCTTCACTTTAGGAGGACGACCTCTCCGTTTGGGACCGTTTGCATTTACTTCAATCTGCTTTCTCTTTAACTTCTGCTTCACTTTGCTCTTGTGTTTTAACAATGATGATGAAATCACTCTGTGGGTTTTGTGTGCTGCCAGGTTTGCATTACTTACTTGCCCTTTTCTTAATGTTTGCCTCACTCTCAGGTTAGGAGCAGCAGGCTCAGTGGAGGTATCTTTGTTGGAGAGATTCTTTAAGACATTTGTATCTTTTCCTAAATCCTCATTTCTCTCTTGTGTCTCCTGTTTCAACACAGACATTCTGACACCGGAGAGGGGCTTGACATGTTTTCTTGATGACAAGTTAAGTGGAGGTCTTCCTCTCAATTTCCGAGCAGGCTTTACACTCACAGTCTTATTTACAGCAGTGGCATCTTTTGGTTTATGATTCTGGTGCTTCTTTCCAATAGCCGTGTTGCTATGTTTGTTACCCGTTTGCTCTTTTGAAATCTTGTCTGATTTAGTGGATTTGGATCCGTAGTGTTCTTTTTCATGAAGGTTTAGTGCCCAGAGACAAATAAATAGTTGCGAACATCCAGGGACGCAGCACACTGCCTGCAGCGGACTGTGCCTCCTGGCGTGGCGTCTCATTTCCATCCCTGTTTTGAACCTGGCGGTGCAGCCCTGATGGAGGCAGGGATGCCGAGGAGACGTCCTGTGTCTTTCGACGTGGTGCTGGAAGTGTTCGAAACTCCACAAAACTCTCATGCAAATGGAACATCTGCTGTGTCCCACACGGAAAGCCAGTTCTAAAGGTTTGAGCTCGCCGCTGTGATCATCCAGAGCATGGTACAGGAATGCGACACGGTTTTTCGATGAGTCCGTGAACCAAGCGCATCCATCCACAGGGCAGCGAAGTTTCTCCTGTGACTCCACGTTTCCCTCCTCGGCATCTTTCCCATCTGTCTCCTTCATTTTATCTTCAGTGGAACAACCAAACTCGCTCTCTACCTGTGCTGAAGATGCAGAGGGAGCCATCTTTACATGTTGGTTTTCTGGCAATTTAGAATCCGTAGATCCTTTATTTGTTCTTTCTTGGGAGATCTCCTGTTTCTTACGTCCCTTCTTAGCTTCCGAGTTCTTTTTCACCGTGTCGACCTTTTTCTTTTTGCCAATATGTCCGTTTACTTTATGAACAGAAGTTTCTCTATTAAGGTGCTTTGATGTGTTTTGTTTCTTCTCTGGTAAAAGCTGACCCTTCGCTGACTTGTCATTAGATCTTAACTTCCTGGACTCAGAGGGGCTCGAATCTTGTGTTTCTGAATTAGGACAGAGAGCAGATTTCTTCAATCTCCCGCTACGGCGACCTTTGACTTTCGGTCTGGATGTGTCTTTGGTCTCGTTGTTATCAGCCGCCTCTTTGATCCTCTTGAGCTTCTCTATATGATCGGAGAGGTGCATCATGGCCAGGAGGTCGTCTTTGAACATCGTGCCGCAGAACATGCACTCGTCTTTACGATAGTGGAACATTGCGTGTGCTACAACGCGGCTTCCCTTAAAGACCTTGTTGCAGAAGGTGCAACAATACTCCAGTTTGGATTCCTCTGTTTCTGGTTCATTTTCCATTTCCAAGCAGTCCTCAGATGTTTCCGGAGCAATGTCCTGATTTCCCCCGTTCCCCTTCTTCAGCTGCATATCAGCCGAGGCCTCCCAGTCTGGAACAGAGCAGCCGGAGGTAGTCCGTTTTTTGTGAGGTACTTTAGGTTTACTACCAGCTGTCGACTCCTTGGAAGCACTGTTCTCTGGAGCTCGCCGTCTGTCGCCCTCACAATCTCGAGCAAGAGCCTCCGGCGTGAGTTCAGTGACCATCTCCGTTACCAACGTCAGATCAGATATGTCGTTCATACTGTCCTCGTCTGTTGGGCAATACAGAACCTGGCTCTCTGATACCTTACTGAGAGTGACGACGTTTCCTCTGGGGCTTGTGTCCTTCCCACCAGGAGCATGTCCTTTTGAGGTTTTAGGTAAATCCTCTGTGACATCTGCCTCAGCAGTGCTGTTGCTAACCTCTGGAGTGTCTGCTTGTTCTTGGGCCGCAGGAATTTGGCCAGTTTCAGCTTCTGAGGAAAGGGACCTGAGTTCTTGATCTGCAGCGCCAGTGTCGTCTGTACTGGAGACCGGACGGATTCCACCGCTAACTGTCTTCTGATTGTTGTCTTCGGCTGTTGTCGTCTGCAGAACCTCGGCTTTAGAGGCCTTATCTAACCTTGTATCACACTGTGTCACTTTAGCAGCCGCCGGGCTCTGTGAGGCAATCGTGACTTTCATCTCGACGGCGGTTTCCTCACAGAGCTTTCTTGGTGAAGCGGCGGTCTGAGCCTGCAGGGCCTTGTCCAACCTCGAGGCTTCTGTCGCTGCTGCTGAAGTCTGTGACACAGCAGCGGTCTTCTCGTGGAGCTCTCTAGCTGGAGAGATGGTATGCAAGCCTTCTGTTTTGCTTGGAGATACATTGACCTTGACTTGACCTGGGGATTTTGTAACTTTTGCCGCCGTTGGTGTCCGTGGAGCAACAGGAACTTTCGTCTCAGCAGAAGTCTTTACAGAGAGCTCTCTTGCTGCAGATGTCTTCCGCGAGACCACTTTTGTCGTTTGAGCTTGAAGGTCTTTTTCTAAAACTGAGGATGCTGCAATTTCAGCTGTGGCTGTGCCTTTCCCCTCAGGCTTTTCACAGATCTCTCTCGGTGGAGTTTTAGGAGGACTTCCCTGCACAGAGGAGCGTGTGATGGTCGATACTGAGCTGTGAACATTCGACCCGTTACCTTTTCCTTTCTGTCGGCGAGCGTAGCAGTGCAGCTGCTGTACAAACATTGTTGCATCCCGTGCTCTCAGAACAACCTCCTTGCGATGCACGGTCTTCCCGGGTTGCGATGTGACGGGAACCTTCACTGTTGGTTTGTACAGAAGCACTTGAGGGAAGCCCCTCTGTCTGTTGCAAGTGTCCTCAGCAAATGTGCCCATCAGCTCGTTGTCTGGTAGGGAGAGCTCCAGGATGACTTGTGGAGGGGCGGCTTGTTTAAGACAGTTCACAGACAAGCCTCTCTGGTGCTTGTTTTCCTTTGCCTTTAAATGAGAGTTCACTGAAGGTTTGAGTTTTGCACTATTTTTGATCTGACCAGTTTCAGGCCTCTTCACGCCAGGGGTCCGATGGTCGTGCTTTTGATGCCCATGCTTTTTGATCTTCAGAGGAGCACTGTTCTCCTCAAGAGTTCCTGAGTCTTCAAGAAGCCACTTGGGTCTCCTAATTCTCCGTTTCGGTGGGTTCTTCTCCGAGAGCCGTGTAGTGCGTCTCTGTCTGTGTCCACTGCCACCGTCCTCCTGTACTCTGTCCATCTGCCAAAACGACCGCCTCAAAGGTTCAGATGATGCTTCCTTCAGAGGCCGCGACCCGTGGGCGCCTTTCTTTAGTCGTGTTTTGCCCTGGCCCATCTTTAGTCTTTTGGATGCAGTGTCCTCTTTATAATGTCTGTCCTCTTTATGGTGCCGCTTCTTTGCAGCTGCGTCTTTACTGCCTTTCCGACATGATGATGTGCTTGACCGAAAACCAAGCTCTTTGGTGCGATAGTTGTGGATCCATTTGTCCTCCATGATCTCTTCAAGGGCTGAGCTAACCACCTTCTCACTCATCAACTTCAAACAATTTGTCCGCAAAGCAATGAGGTTCCAAAACTCTGGGTCGAAATAGAGGTCCTTCTTCAACACCTGAGGGGAGACGGAGGAGAAAATGTTACGGCACAATGATATGGAAAAATAGCAGGCAAATGTGGTTTATCTGTTCTGTGCATATTGAAGCTCTACCTGAAGCATTTCAAAGCGAACGTGATTCCTAATGGGGCCGTGATCCACGTGGTACTCCTGATCCGGATGCATGTAAAGCAGGTACACTATCTTGTAGGCCTCAACAGTGCGCTCGAGGAAGAAGACAAGAAGAGCACACGCCCGGCAAACCTCCAGGTCATTGGGAAGCAGGCCAGCAATGGTTTTGTAGATTAGGGACTTGGTAATGACATCACAGGGAAGGCAAGACTCCAGGGCATTAGCGCAAAGCTCCACGCAGAACTGGATGCCATCTTCACCGAGCTAGCAAGTTACAAACAAAGGAATCTGTGAGATACGAACATCTTGGAATCGTAACTTTTAAACATGCACCTGGTTTTAAATTTCTACCTCACCTCTTGCAGTATGGCTCTGATGAACGGGAAGATTGAGTTGACATTCGTGGCAGACAGCATCAGCTGATGACTCTCCTCAAGCAGCGCGTCCTTGGACGTATTCAACCGACTATGAAGTTTACTCCATATAAAGACAAGATCACTGCAAAAAACAGAGTTTATAATTAAAGCCACTTAATTGTTTTTGTAGAAATTGGGAACAACTAGGCTGACATGAGAATGAAAATTTAAGTTTATCTACCATAGATAGTACATATCTCCCCTGCGGAGCTGCTGGAAGAGGAAGGATCTGCTGAGAGCTAGTAGCAAGTCATCTTCTTCCTCAGATTCCAAACTACAGATGATGTGTACTGCTTCTTTACCACTTAAGTCGTCCACCTGAAAACACATGAAAACAGAAGCAATGGCTCAGCCCAAAACATAGCTCCGACATGTTTACTGAAAGACACGCTACTCTTTAATAGTGACTCTACCTACCTCTTTCTGTAGGCGGTCATGCTGTGAAGTTTTGTAAAGCCACGTGAGGTAGACCTGGAGGAAGAACAAGTGTTGTCCTGCTGTGGGATGCCTAGCACAACACTTAGCCAGGGCCATGGCCTCACTGACCCGCTTGCAGGATAAAAGGTAGCGCACCCGCAGCTCGAAGAACACCGGCAGCTCCGAGCTGATGCACCCATCCACTACGGAAAGGCCAAGTCACAGGAGAGAGCAATTAACGCTGCAAACAGTAGTAGTTGCAAGGGACATGCAGAGATAACGGAGTTCAACTTTTACAGTATCAATCAGTTTGGAACATAAAAATGATGATGAATAAACATTTTCAAACTGAGGCAAAGTAACACTCTAACACCGAATAGAGGTGAACGACTCACTTGTATTTACATGTGATCGACAGGTGTCAGTGGTCAGAGAGTTTTATACAGCAAATTATGGGTTCACCAAATCCACATTTGTCTGGAATTCATGACTGTTAAACCCCTGAATAAATCTTGAACGTTACCTACCTTCATTCTGAGGTAAACTGGACTCACTGAGGATTGCCTGTAAGACTGAGCTGGCCCAAGGCCCGCCACCCTGAACCAAATGCTCCACCTGATGTAAGTGAACATTTTCATATTTCGCAAGGGCCGAATGACATTCCTGGAAGAGGGCAAAGAGAAAAAAAACAGACTTATAATACTAGTACCGGTACTGTTATTCTAAATCACTTTCTTACTACAATGATACACCTGTAAATGAGTTCCTAAAGTCTCTGATATTTGATGTTATGTGTGTCCTTCTCACCTGGAATGTAACAGTGAATTGTTTCAGTGGCTCCTGAAGGAAGTCATCCACGTCGAAGAACAGCAGCAACTCAAAGACACTCCTGTGAGGAGACCAGAAATCATTGTTTACTCTGGATATTTTGATAGAAGCCAAACAACTTCAGAACCAAAGCTCTGTTGGATACATTCATATAAATTCATTCACTAAAGACAGTGGTAGGGGAGAAAAGGGGCAGTGGAAAGCAGTTAATTGGGAAAAATAAGGGAACCCCAGAGGGACTGAGGATGGAGGACAGAGAGTTCATGGATGGAGTGGGGTCTACAGCTGGCAGCGTGCCAGGGGTTTTCCTGGCTCACAAATAGGTTTGTGTGAGCCAATGAACACAATCAACTTTCAATTCCATAAACATCACCACCAACAGCCCAGAAGATACTGGACCACTTCAGAGGTGGATGACAAATACAAAAATACAGAGATTTAATTTATTACACATGAACATTTGTGCTCTTTTCTCTGTTTATTAAAATACTACCAAATGTTGTTTTATAAAAAATCTATGTCTTTGTGAATATAGAGGAGTATATGGTTGATGAACAAAGCAGCAACCAAAACATGACAGTAAAAAACAAATCTAATTTACGCTCCATATAAATGCCAACATCTGGATATTTGGTTATTCAGGGAAAATAATTCATGCAACAACTGTTGACAAAGCTCCAACACAGAACAAGTGACGTACTGGTGAGCTAACATAACAGGTTGATGAGTCACCACCACGACAGACTCATAGACGCCATGCAGGTGGGAATCACATTTATTGGGAACATCGACAGGTCAGTGTTAAAAATACATTTAATTATGTTCAACAGCAATAGCTTTTTTCATACACTGGACTTCACAGATGTGGTCGTAGATGGCATAGTTTCAAACATGTCCTCTTTCACAAGTGGTGATATGATCTCTCTCACAACAAATTCAAAGATTCAGAGATGGCAGGGTGGTTGAGGTATAAAAGTATGTGTTTGTAGCTCTCAGTCTCACCGATCACCTGCCTTCAACATTGAGCAATAGTGAGAACAACAGGTACGTGCTGCTGGACAATCTGGCATGCTGCTGTTTCAAGGCAGTAAATTAAATCTGTGTCCATTATGTCAGTGTGTAAAGACTGAAAGCCAACCCTTAAGGTATGTATACTCACAAGGCCAAACTGCTGAGTGTGTGGAGCACATGATCAGAGTCTGATGTAAAGGAGGTGGAGGCTCGCGCAAAGTAGCAGAGAGATATCTTAAGGATCCTGAGCTGAGGCAGTGGCACCTGCCAGCAAGAAGCAAACTCCTCCACCAGCTGCACAGAGAAAGGGCAGAACAAGGGTGAGTCAAAAATCAATATAACAGGGAAACTTAAGTGTTAATTTAGCCTTTTATAAGAGATACTTTGACTGCATGCAAACAACTTGCACATGGTCTGGTGAAATTCATACATTTGTCACCAATAACAACCAGTTAAAGCTGCAACAAGCCATCAATGAATACAGGATGCAAACTAATAACCTGTGTTTTGAGCATGGTATATATAAATCTAAAGGTGCAACCACACAACAAATGCCTTCATTTTGTATGACATTAGAACAGAAGGGAAAACAGACAAAAACATGGGAATCATCGTTATGACTGGGGCACATGTCTGCATGATAATACTCAAGTCTTTGCCCAGTAAATGCAGACCAGCCACATCCATTATCTTAATAGGAACAGTTATGTCTGCAGCTTACGTCTGTCTGTAAACATAATGTGGCATTTAGCACATATTTACATGGTATTTTTTCAGCTTGTTGGCTCATTAAAATATGCCATCACATATAATGAAATAATAGTTTATAGATGAGCTTATAGATAATGATTCAAAACATCACTCCTGTGCAGCATTGTAATCTCCTGAATGTTAAATGTCAACAATGTTATTACATTCAGCCCTTTGTCCAGTCCATGTATCTAGTTTCAATCATCATCCATCAAAGTGACACAGCACAAGTTTGACTTTAGTCTGTACTGAACTCTCCTTCATAAGAGCCCAAACTGTTTACTGTTTATATATTAACTGTACTTCATAATCTTTAATGCAAGGTCAGTAGCAAAGTAGGAATTTAATCAGCTGTGGATTGCATTGTATTCTGCTGGTAGTAAGTATACTGTAACCCCATCTGTGAATCTTTTGCGATGTGGCAGGACATTTATCAGCAATCCTCCCACAACTGACATTTGATGCACATTTGCACGAGATACATGTCTGTACGTTTAGATAGCTTTAGTGGTTTAGTCTATATGATATAATGCACAGTATACCCACTTAAAATGCATTCATATTTCAATATACCCCACCACAACAAAACTAAGGATCTAACTATAGTCTGTGTTATACAGGTGTAAACAGTGTACCAACTTAAAAAGCATCAAGATTTCAGTATACCGACTATAACAAATTAGACTGCACCACTGGATAGCTTTATGCAAACGTCGAGGAACTGTGTTATCTATTATTGCAAAAGTGCGTAAAGCTAACAAGAGTTGAGACAGCTCAATTTAAAAGAAATGATAATACAGGTTGTTAATCACAGAACAACATCTAGTTTTGCTTCAGTATGGCTCTAACATGATAATGGGTTGTTACATGGTTTCAAAAGGGCGTTATTAAGCTGTGAAAAAGTTAGCCAGACTGTGTGCACTGTGGTGTTAATTTGGTAAACATCCAGCGCACTAACTAAGCTAACTTGCAGGTAGATTGAGGGCTAGCCGAGTTAGCATGCTAGCTAAACAGTGCACAACCATTGTCAAAATATTATCAATGTGCTGGACCGGACGCTTCGACAGCATCAAGTGAAACTCGGCCCGCGTTGTCATGGTGTGAAGTTGAACAGACGTCACGGTTAAAATAATTGTTTTAGGGAGCGAAAAGCGGATTAGTTGGGTGTTAGCTTTCGAGGCTAACGGCTAATAGCTAATGCTATCCGCTGTAGCTGCCAGTTCCTTCTGGGGGAGGGGGCAGTCGGCTAACAATTTACGTTATGCTCGTATCTTCGACAACAAGCCTGTCAGCAAACTTCAGCCGCGGCTCCTTACCTTGCGAAAGTCGGAGCAGAACGGTTTGCTGTCGGCACGCAACTCATCACCGGAGTAGCGGCTTAACAAACTCTGTAATTGTGTCTCCAGCCCCTCTAACTCGTACACACTGCCCTCCTCCGCCATACTGCCTGTCTAGCCTCGCTCGTAGCAGGCAGCTACCACACAACATACATCTCCACGGTCAACGGCTTCCAACTGACAGCGCTGATTGGACGCTGCTTAGGGATGGGGACTCGCTCCTTCACAACACCAGGGTACGCCGAAGGAGCCGCCAAGTAGGGGCGGGGTCTAAACACAAAACACACGCACACACACACACCGCTGATCAAACGACTCGGCCCAATTATGCTCCGCCGATACGGTGCTACGAGGAGACCATTACATGCGCCACAAACCACATGGTGAAAACAAACAAACACAGCGCTAATGACTGTTAATATTTGCGTTCACTTCCCCCTTTTTTTTTTTTTTTTTTTTTTTTACAAATTGGGAAATGTTATTCATGCGCAGTGTAAAAAATATGCAATATGAATTAATCAAATCTAGAAACACAGTGGCCCCTAATTTAAAATTTAAAACAGAATATTTAGGGGCGCACACAATAAATTGACTTGCAAAGCAAATGTTCACATTTTCTTTTCATTCATGATCCTCACACACTAATGATTAGCCTGCCATCTGTAATGGAAGACTGCAGATTCTGAAATACTTATATTTTACAGTTGTTTAGGCAGGCCTAAATGTATGTCTTGAGAGTTAATGTTAATAGCCTTAAAATATTACATAAATAGCCTTAAAATATTACATTAAGAGTTAGCAACAATTTAGATCTGAGTAGAGGAAAAAGGGTAAGTTTTGGTTAAAAAAGAAAGAAAAGAAAACGAATAAGCAACAGAAACACACAAATGCTATATTTTCTGGTATAAAAATACCAGAGTAAAGCCCAAACTAAGTAAATTTCATTTTAATTAGTGAGTTTATATACTATATATAATGGTAGATATTAAAAAATACCTCCTCGCTCTTCAAGACTATGGGTCTGAAATGCAACTTTGTGATTTGTTATTGTCATATTTTCTTTCCAATAACTGGGGCGGCAGTTGTCAGACTTTCTTTTAAATTTTATTTAATCATACATACTCATAAAGGAAAGGTAACGAAATACAAAATGTTTCTCCTCGACACAGCCAAGCGTAAATAGTCTCTTTACAGTTAATTCACAGGCACTGTGTTGAAACAGAAGAGGGAAATAACACCAAATGATTTTTTCAATAGAAATCTGATCATACTCCACATGTATTTCTTTTTGTATACACATACACAAATGAAAAAGCAACACACAGTGAGCAACACTGGAAAGATCATATATACAGCAACTGGCTTCTTGTCAAAACTTGATAAATCAGATGAATGTGGATGATAGACCATTTTCTTATCACTACTGTTTGATTGGTACACAAGGCCGCAGTGAATCAATCATATTCCTTTCAGACGAATAGAACAGCAACACAGAGGCCTGTATTTAAAACCCTGATACAAAACAAAAAGCTCTCTATAAGTTACAAACTTACAAAAGATTTCTTTGAACACTACAAGCAGATAAGTCATAAATCAAATACCTCAAATAAGTAATAAAACAAAATAACTAAATGACAACATATATTGCTCATTTAAGACTTAAAACATAAAAAAAGAATCAATTTTTCTTACTGGAAAAAAATCTAACCTCAAACTAAAACTTCCTTTTTTTCTTTTTTTTTCAATCTTTCAGACACATCTAATCATCTTGTTTGTTTCTGTAGTGAATTAAATATACAATAGCGTCCTGCGTGTGTTTCAGTCTCTGCCAGCTCAGTTCAGCTCGTCAGTCGACTCCGACATCGATCGCTCCCTCCTTTCCCGTACTGTGACGAAGTTGAGCAGGTCGACGGCCGTCACCACCCCGAAAACCATCTGCTTCAGACTGGGGGAGCCGTCTGTCAAGTCTGGTGGAGGATGAGAAGGAACCGCAATGTTTTTATGCTGCTTTCATAATAACATCCAATTTTGTTAATCATTAATGATACTGAGTTGTATAAGTCTGTAAACATATTATGCAACTGGTAATAGTCTATTTTAGATGATAACCAAAAAAAGAGCAGCATTGGTTCATTTTTCTGGCCACTTGAGGGCAGCAGACTAAACAAAATTGCCTTATTGTCTCATATTAAGAATATTTAGACTAATTTTCACATCTAAAATAATATAAAGCCAGAATAGCATTCACTCTTGGTCATGTTTCTGTCCATGTGATGAGAATTTATGTCTAATATTCACTCTCTTTTCCCTCCACTGTGTCCACCTGCTAGTTACATTTATGCCAAACTATTTTAGTGCAGCTTGGGACAAAATCAGGCACATTTTGTCCATCTTTTTATTTTATTACTGGGCTCATAAAATCAATTACACAGCATTTAAAAGTCTGTCTGTGTCCGGCTTTGATCTGGCACTTAACAAAGGTCACTGTGTGTTCAACAGCTGCTTAAGAGACAAGGAAAAACATAAAACAGCTTGAGAATTTGTCCTTTACAGTTTCACAGACTTTAATTCAGAAATTCCTCAGTGTGTTGATGTGAAATGGGATTTCCTGAGTCTGTAGTTTGCTTATTTTTTATTAGCAATGTAAAAACACACTATGAAACTTGATTTGAGCTGCTTTTTAGGAATTTCAGTGCCTATTTAACTCTGTATTGACACACAGCCTGAAGGTTAGGTGTCGTGGACGGGACGAAAACACACAAACAGTCTTTGCGATGCTCGCTCTGCAGCTGGACTTTGACACTCGTGTATCAGAGAAGGATGAAAGCCGAGCCACTGAGCCAGACCAATGTTAGCTCAAAAATGTAGGTGTGGCAGCACGGCAGCAGTCAACAGAGTGTCCTTGAGAAAGACACTGACCTCGCATGTGTACACTCAGTTTGAGTTGTTGAGAATAACAACACCGATTGATTAATTTATATACGTATATGTACAGGTATATGAATATACCATACGTCATATATTAAAGGGGAAATATGCACATCTATGAAGCAGTGAATAACGTTATATATCATATATATGTGTTACGATGTGAATATTTGTGCAGTCTTATCTGTCATAAACAAGAGATTACAGGTTCCGTGTTGTGGTGCTGCAGAGATGAGAGCTGGGACACTGGAGTGGAGGTGCTGATCTTGCAAGGTTGGTTTTCGGCAAAGAGACGCTAGGTGGAAGGCAAAGAGCCTTTATTCTTATTAGTCTTAGCAATCATTTAATCACAATCACCCAGAAGCTGTTTAATAAATTAATGAGTTTATTAATAATTAAGGTAAAAAATCTTGCATAGTTCCCCTTTAAAGATATGATTGATTTATGCATCAATTTTTGTGTCTTTTTATGATGCTACCACAAGAGGGCGCCAAGGGTATGGCTCAAGTGTGTGTGTGTGTGTGTGTGTACTTACATTGGATCTGTTCATGTACCACCAGGGCAAAGTGGTCAGTCTCCAGAATGCGGGACAACTTTCCTAAGTTATCGGTCAGGCGGATCTGTGAATGAAAATGAAAGAACGTCTTGAGAGGTTGAGTTTCAGTTGGTTTACAGCCTCCCCAACCTGGGAGATGCTCCCCTGAACCAGTCTCCCTCATTGGCTGCTGCTGTCAGCCAATCAGAGGTAAGAACAGAGTAAAAAGAAGAGATGTTTACTGACCTGTTTGAACTGCTTGTAGAGCACTTTGCTGACGGGGTCCGACAGTCTGATCTTTCCTGCCAGGATGGAGGCCAACATGTTCCCCAAAGTCACCATGCCCAGGATTAACCTGTACGCACAAACACAAACACACACACTGGTTAGACCTTTGACACTGCAACAGGTGCAACACACACACACACACAGGTGCAGACTAGTGTTTCAGCTGTTCAGACGGAGCACTCACCCTGCCTCGTCCACCACCGGCGCCTGGTCGAAGCCCTTCTCCTTGAGGATTTTGATGGTTTTCTGGCAGGTGACGGTCGGCAGGACGGTGAGGGGGGCCGACAGGTTCAGACCCTGCAGCTTCAGGTTCCACCACCTGGCACCGGACACAGAGGAATGAGAGGGTTGAACACAAACACACATACTATATTCACACACAGGGCCGTTGTATAGGGGAGAAAGGTGATGATAATTCTAGGGGCCCAGCACCCAGTAGGGCCCCACAAAAAACCCCAGTAGTCTAATCTTTGTATGACTGAATTATTCTGCTTAGACCCTGACTAATACTCATAGTAATGCTGCATTAGCATCAAAACAAAGTAGGCTAAATAGAAAATGATAATACGTGTAGTCTAAGAAAAAAAGTGGAAAAGTCAGGGGCCCACTTTAGTATTCTTTCAGGGGGCCCAGAATTCCTAGCAATGGCCCTGTTCACACAGCACAAAATGTACAGAACAAACTAAACGGACATACCATGGTTTCTTCACCATGAGGTCCTCCTCCCTCAGGAAGCCTTTGTCTACCATCCACTTGTCACTCAGGAACTTGGACCTTGAGGGTGAGACAGAGTTGCATTGTGCTTTACTGACAACATACATACCACAACAAAGATACAAAGATACAAGAGGGAAACTAAACTCTAACAGCATTGCACGAAGGCCTTGAATAATTACACATTGTATTTTGTCCTTCGTTTGTTGCAGTTATTGTCATTTTTTCTGCTTGTTTTGACTCGAAGGGAGAACAAACCCCCACTCGGATCGGAAAATGACGAATGAATCAACACATCGTCTTGTTATTGGACGGGATTCTCACATGTAGTTGCGGATGGAGTCGGGCAGGATGACCACACAGCGCTGGCCCTCCTTCAGCTCCTTGGCGACGTTCACCGCTGCGGCCATGGCCGTCCCGGAGCTGCCCCCTGTTGGCGGGAAGCAGCGTTGTCGTTAGCTCACACTTCACATCACGCAGACATCTGGCGTTGGCAAGCATGCACCGCCACCGCGCAGCACTTACCGCACAGCAGGCCTTCCTCTCTGATCAGCATGCGAGACATGTTGAAGGACTCCTCGTCGTTGGACTTGTACCAGGCGTCGATCACCTGGGGGAAACGATACGAAACATTTTGCGATTAGCGGTTGTTGTGGGTCGGGTGAGAATAACAAAAAGAGAAGCGAGAGGGAATAAAATAAAAGTTCCTGGAACTCACTGATCTGTCGAGCACAGTGGGGATGAAGTCGTACCCGATGCCCTCTACCTCATACTGGGTCTTATCGGTCTTGTTAAGCTCGTCGGGCTCAGCCAGGATGGAGCCCTCTGGGTCGACTCCAACAATCTGCAGACAAATCACACCATTCATAAGTGGCTCAGCGGTTATCCCACTTCCTCAAGGAGCATGAAAATAATCACAAAAGCTTAACTTATGAGATTAGTTATAAGCTCAGAGAAAAAACACTTGACTTGTTCTCTTTGAATTCTGGGCGGAGAAAAACTTACTTTGATGTTGGGGCATCTTTCCTTCAGTTTGCGGGCGATGCCTGTGATGGTGCCGCCTGTGCCGGCCCCCGCCACCAGCATGTCGATTTTACCTGTCGGGAGAGTTCATTCAGGTTCAGACAAAGAAGTTGGTTTTATTTTGTGTGCTTTTTTATTTAGTGTTTCAGGTCTTCGTACCGTCGCACTGCTCCAGGATCTCCTCGGCCGTGGTGTCGTAGTGAGCCAGCGGGTTGCTGGGGTTACGGTACTGATCCAGGATGTGGGAGTTGGGGATCTCGTTCTTGAGGCGCCAGGCGACGCCCACGTGCGACTCCG
Source organism: Trachurus japonicus (assembly GCF_045865225.1). Lineage (NCBI taxonomy): Eukaryota > Metazoa > Chordata > Actinopteri > Carangiformes > Carangidae > Trachurus > Trachurus japonicus. Next base: position 9,225,021 of record NC_140908.1, on the reverse strand, counting down.
GCGAATCGAAGCGGGCGCTGGTGGGCGTGCGGACGATCTCGGCTCCGAGAGCTCTCAGGACGTCCACCTGGGTGAGAGCAACAAAATAAAACATTAAAGGGATAGTTCAACATTTTGGCAAATTGGCCCATTGCCTTAATCCCTATAGTCATAGCAGTAGGTTCGTTACCTTTAATTGTCGGTGCAAGCTATTATTAAAATGGCGGAGCAGAGCCGTGAGCTGCTCAGAGCTACGCTACGGAGGCTAATGGGATTTCTTAGTTTACCTCATCAAACTCAATCCAACAACTCCAAAACACTCTGGTGGACAAGTTGTGACCTGCACATTCACCACGCTATGAGATAATAACAGAACGTTACGAGACGGAGTTGTTTTCGCCTCCGTAGTGTAGCTCGGAGCAGCTCACGGCTCTGCTCCGCCGTTCTAAAAGTAGCTTGCACCGACAATTAAAGGTAATGTAACACCACATTTACAAGAATGAAAGAGACACAAAAAGACTTGTGTGACCCCTGACAGAGGTGATAGTTTCATTTTCACTCACCTTCTCCATGCTCATTTTCTCAGGCATGACGATGATGCAGCGGTAGCCTTTTACAGCTGCAGCCAGGGCCAGTCCAATACCTAAACACAAGTTAACACACACACACATACAGGTTTTACATTACTTCGACTCAACATATTTAAAAAGCACCTCCCCCCGTAGCCTCACACACATTGCAGAGTACAAACACGTGCAGGCAATTACCAGTGTTTCCAGACGTGGGCTCGATAATAGTATCCCCAGGCTTCAGGATGCCGCTCCTCTCAGCGTCCTCCACCATGCGGAGGCTGATCCTGTCCTTGACGCTGCCGCCGGCGTTGAAGAATTCGCACTTTGCCACTAAAAAAAAGACACATTTGTAAAATATTTGCTTCAGGGTTACATTAAAAGCCCCTTTGGGAGAAATTATGCAATTGTCACATTGTTTCAAGTTTCCCAGGTGTGAATGAGTCAAATGTTACCAACAGTCACACCTTCTGCCTTATCTGAGTATGTGTCTTGGCTTGAGTGTTGGGTGTGACTCACGTAGTTCACATTTGAGTCCAAACGCTTTGGGGATCTTGTTGATGCGCACCAGGGGAGTGTCGCCGATCCTGTGCAGGATGTTGGGTAGGATGGTGGGGGTGAGGGATCTGGGAGGAGAGAGCGGAGGACACACTGTCACCGTCTGCGCACGTGGATTCACACGACGACACAATGGTTGTTTTTACTTGTTACGACCGCTGTGATGTAATATCGCACGAGCTGCCACTTGTTGCTTTCTCGCTTTTCAAAGAACAGGAATTTACGTGTCAACTGTCACTTCTCAGTTATTTGTCCCGACTGGTTTTCACCGGCTTAGACAAACTAAATAATAAAGCTGTCTATGCATTTAAATCCCACGCAAGCTTTTGTTGGTGAGGCAGTGAGAGAGATGATGACACGCTTTACAGTAAACGCTTTACCAGGTGAGCTACTGGCTTCCACTGCAAATCCAATCAATCAACCTAATTTGTAAAGCACTTTTCATTCAGATTAACACAGTTCAAAGAGCTGCGGATGAATGACAAGTGAAAAGGAAAAGGACACATCAAGTAATGAGATGAAATCAAATTTTTTAATTTGATTTAAAAAGATATAACACTAGCAGGAAAAAAAAATTTAAAGACCACATAAGAGAATAAAATGAAGTGACTGATGAGTCTAAGCCCGGCCTCAACAGCTCTCATGTCCATTACATCGCCTCAGTGGGCAATAGTTTCATATGTCATAACATCGGAGACTTGAAAAATGAGACTGACCTCGGGACTCGTGTGTGAGGAGAGTCGGAGTTCGTGGCCCCGAGCCTCCATGTGCAGCGGCTGGGAAGGTCGGGCCGGATCCATTTCCTCTCGGGAGAGGTGCTCTTTGTGCTGATCTGGATGGTCCGGGCCGTCTCCTCGCCGTCGCCGACCATGGGCAGCTTGTCCACCCCGTTGAGCGGGAAGGAGCCCTCCCGCAGTTTGGACTCTCCGTTGGTGTGGTTGAGCATTTTGGCAGCGTGGGGGCACACTGGGCCCTTCACAGGGGACTCTTTGGTTGAGGGAACTGACGGCATGGCTTACCCTGGAGAACACAGACAAACCAAGGTGACTGGTTGTAATGTGTAAAGAAATACTATCAACAAAGAAACAATTGAAGTGTATTGTAAATTTGTCTCCACCTGCAATGATGTATGATGCAATAAAAGCAGGACTTAGTGGAAAACAAACAGCGAACCACTCCTTTACTCATTTATTGCTGAGTCACGTTAGTGCCGGCAATGCTTTGTCATGCTAAGTTGTGGGTTTTAGCAATGCACTCGCTCTTTTTCCATCCTTTGCTGCACTGCGAGTTTTTTTTACACTTCATATTCAGTAATTTGCTTAGTCATGATGAGAAAATTGGTCAAGTGTATTCTGCTGCTGATGTAGAAACCACAACTGAGAAGTTATTACTCACTGTAGAAAAGGGAACAATGAGACTTCTTGGTAAAGACACATCACCAACGGACAGTGTGTCTTAGATTATCTTTGTTTGTGAATGTAAACCCAAAATGACCCAATCATTGGTTGTAAGTTAGCTTGTAAAAGTCACAAATGTATAACTAAATGTCAAACATTATCTTAAACTGAGGTTCAGCACTGCTCGGTTGTAAAGTAGCAGGGCTGTGAAGTGGGTAACTGACTGTTTACCCAGACAATCGGGTTATTAACTACACAATAAGCTAGCTGAGTTTATATGAGCCTCAGGACAGGAGAAGACAGTTCATCCCACAGTTTGCCAAATAATAAAGACTGGTCTGGCAGTAAACTAATAGTTTTAATCATCAGTGAAGCTTAAATGCCAAAACGTATCATCATCTCTTTATTATTATTGTTGTAGTAACCTGTATTGGGCCTTTTTCCTCCTTTGCTAGGTGTTTTAATGAACAATTTCTGCTTCATTTATTCTCAAATGATGATAATCTTGAACTAAAACTCTGCCTCCTCCCAGCTTTTAGCCCATCAACATCTCTGTTTGACTTGTTCCTACATCCATTAGGTTTCTCCACCATCCAGCTCATATGAACCTTCACTAATGCACAGTGCACACACCGGGGCCCAGCTGTTAAACCAGGGCCCCTCTTTGACTCCGGCCCGAGTTGGGACAATGTCCACACAGTAAACCATCCACGTCTTCTTAAGCAAACAGCTCTGCATGGGAGAGAAATCTGCTGTGGAGTTAGATAGGCTCTTTCAACTCCAGCAATCACTGACAGCTAAAAAAGAAGAAACTCCAACTTTTATCTATAGTTTTGTTTTGCTTATCTTTCATCAGCGACTATCTTTCACAAGTTGTTAAGTGTTAAACATCTGTTTCCTGCCCAGAACTAACACTTCACCCTGGCATCAGATGATCTCAACCACTAGTCATGCAGCTAATTAAAGTTACACTCGCTACAACCGCTGCGGTAAATGTGGGAAAGTGTAGGTGATACGTGGGTTCAACAGGGCAACCTGATCCTCCGTGAGAGCACATGCGGCACGGAGCCCAGAGTGCACTGCAGGCCAGGGAAGACTTGAAAGGGGATTTGACGAAGGAGAAACTTCAATTTGTTTAATATGCTGCACTTAAGCCAGAAATCCAATCCCCAAATACCTACCAGGACGAGGAAACACAGTGCCAAATCACCTGATCTGAGTCTGGCAACATCAAACCAAGCATAATGAAAAATCCTTGTAATATTCTTACCATATCAGACTTGGTTATCTGCTTAAGTAGTGACATTTATAATCTCTCTTGGTATGTCCGGAGCAGTACACCCCCCTATCTTTTTTTTTTTTTTTAATTCTATCTCAGCTTATTATAAAAAAAAAAATAGGCTCAAGTGTTGCTCAGATAACTGCTCCACCAGCAACAAACACAACCAAAGTATCAGCTGGTCACCGGCACAAGAAGAGCAAGCCTATAGATACCCACTCAGCCATAACAAATGGTGGGCCACATGTGAGCAGCAGGAATGTTGGCCGTAAAAACACACTGGACATGTACACCTAATAAAAAAAAAAAATCAACCTAATGATGATGGTGACCTTTAAACTTAGATGGAAATAACCACTTTCACCTTTATGTGGATGTTGGCAGGTCACAGCTATAAACTGATAATAATAAAAAATTGAAAAGCACATATCAATCAAAAATACTAATACTAGGCCTACTACTAAAATAATATTAATAAAGGGGCATCCCTTTTTAATTGAAAGTTTTAAAAAAAAAAAGGCAAACATTTCCTTCTTTCAGGCTCAAGTGTTTTGCGGGTTAAGAATGTGAAGATGACACCTTGAGCTCCCTTGGACAGTACTATTAGTATTTAATGCTGGTGTGTGATATTTTAAAGACTAAAGGATGAATGAACTAATCTGAAAAATATTTGATATTTGATACCAAATACCAAAAAGAATGGCTTTCAGTTTCGTATGTGGATTTCTGCTGCTTTTCTTGGCTATATTATATAATAAATGGCTAAATATGTTAAGCATCGTTAGGCGTAGGACCTTTAAACATAAGGCTCCAGCTCGAGGGGACACTGTGATGAACATATCAACATTAAATTGAGCGAATAATCGATATAATAGTGGGTCAATTGATGATCAGCCGCTGCCCTACAGATATTGCATCAGCAAACTGCTTGAACGCCTAATATAGAAATATAACAGAGCATCTACATGACAGCATTGATAATAAATAGCCTACAATATAAAACAACGACAAACAATACGAATTGCAAAGATGATTCAGCGCCGGAGGGATGGATGGAGAATAAAAACACAAAAAACAACGAAAACCCCTCTCGTAGTCACTGTCATTCATTTATAAAGAAATTAGACATTTTCCGTTTATTATCAGAGGGAAATAAGCAGGAAATGAACGAAAGTACACGCGCTGATAAACACCGCATCAAATATCTGCACTACGCAGTTTCAAGGTTGCATCAGACATCTGAACCACAGGAACCAAACGCGACAAAAAAAAAAAAAAACCCACGTGTTTTAAAGCGTCTCTTCTACATCTCTCCATCCATCGCTCCCTCCTTTAGTCTGACCCCCACTCACCTGAAGATTGAGATGCTGGGAGAAAAAAAAATGTGTAAGAAGAAAAAATAAATAGATCACTGCAGACTCCGATGCTCACGTCGACCCCTGAACACGGCACCTCGGAGTGAGCAGCCTCCCGACAAAGACAGCGGCTTTCGTGACGGAGCACGTGGACCAAACGGAGAGAGGGGCGTGGCCAAAGTTTCACGGTGGCCGCTCATTGGCTCCCGCGAGGGCGTCTGTTTGTTCCGCTCGACCAATCGCAGCGGAGATTTCTCAATAAGGGTTTGGGAAAAGGCTGTGGTAAAGTTGTCCGCACCATCTGTTTACCTTTTATTGACCAAACACACGCACCGCATGCTCTGCAGCGCATGTGACACGTTCAAGAACTTCTCAGGAGAAGCTGCCACAACCAAAATGTACATTAATCAGCAATAAAAAACGTGTTTTATGTTATTTAAGTTGGTCAGCATATCCTGGGATTATCATCATATCAAATATATTCAAATTAAATATACATATTTTCAGAAAAAGCTGTAATTCTGATAATTATTTAGGAACAAAAATAGATTTAAATACCAAGTAGATTTCTGTATTTCTTTTCTACCACTTCCACTTACTAACCACACTAGTAGTGTAGTTGAAAGCAGCATCCTGGCACAGCAGAGAGCAGATGCCACAAGCTGAGCCACACAGTCTCAGGTTTACTGCAGGGTTATTTGATTAATTGCAAATATGAAAGATAGAATATCAACTCATCTTCTCCCTGACTTACAGAGTACAACTTTAACTCTTTATGTTTTAAACCGTCCAAACTCTTTGTGTAATGCCCAGAAACAAATTCTGTTTCTTTCTTTTTTCTAATTTTATCAAATGACCTATTACATAAGTAACAAACAACTAACTGCTTCCAAAGAAAACAAAGGTGCAGAGCAGAAAGGCTCACACCACTGGCTGATTAAGCTTCGGTCAATATTGCATCAGTCACTATCAAAAAAAGAAACTGAAAAGCATGTAACGGAAAGAGGAAGTGTATTAGTTCCATTTGCAGCAGCGTAGTCCTGTTTCCATCTTATATTATTAATCTTACATTTAAAGGTTATTGGGGTCGATGCATTTAGAGATTTATGACCAAATGTTTCAGAGTTATAATCACAACCTTTATCAGGGTATTATTGAGCTTTTGGTGCCTTACTAATAAATAGACATCTATATTAGTACCTACTTCTGTTTTTAGCCTGATTAGCTTCCGTTCAAAGGAAATGTACCTATGTTATTTCAAACAAACGTTGCCAGAGTTACAAATCTGTTTTATTGAGAAAGCGACACAAGCTTGTCTTAAAAAAAGGAAATAAAAGAAAAAACACTTCCAACAATTCACCAAAAAAAAGAAAAAAAAAAAAAAAAGGAAATAACTTTGTCATCATCACTGCTGGGGTCAAGAGGGCGGGATTGTGGTGGGACAGTGGGGCAGTCTTGGCTTCTTTCAGAATCGCCCGGAGCGCTCCCGATCCCTCGACCTCTGCGGCGGCCTTTCGCGTTCCCTTCGTCGATCCCTGGAGCGGGAGCGTCGTTCCCGGGAACGCGAGCGAGAGCGGTGCCTGGTGGGAGAGAAAGTAAGAGTCATTTACAAAATTCAAAATGCCTCTTTGAGGAGAAACTTTTCGGCTTTGTAGATTTCCGCACCTTTTCCTGCGGCGGCCATACAACTCCCTTCGAAGTTCCCGCGATATGGGTTTCAGATGCATGAAATTGCAGAAGCCACCCCGGGTGCACTCTCTGTGGGAGAACAGTACATGCAGAGTTAAAAATTGCTGACACTGTATTTGGTGGAGCAGTGCCACAACGAAAAGGCTCTTAGTTACACATTCTGAGGGGCACGCCAGCACGCCAAAACATCTGATGATTTATCTCCCTCGTGTCCGTCCTATCGCTGGCAGAGCAAACAACCCCCGATCCAATGGAAAATCACTGAGACTCATAAAGGAGAGGAGCAGACGTTCCCTCACACTGTGCAAGGAGGACAAAGTTTATCACTGCTTTTACAAGAAAATGTGATAATTCCCACCGTGGCCATGCAGCTGGTAGGAGACCGGCGTCTTGTGGGAGGAAGGGAACACAGGAAAGAGTGGGGCTTCATACAGCTGAGGACATGTGGGTAAAAAATGAGCTCCTGGGTTCCTGTGTCCCTGATCTCTGGGGTTTTTCTCTGCTCTTTGCCCTGATGTCGGTTGATACTGTGCTTTACTGTTTCAATTAAATGAGCATAAACCAATTTTAACAGAGTAAAGCCTGGAGCTTTCAGGGCTCCACATACTGAGGCCTCGGGCCCTTTGCTTGGCCGCTCAGCTACAGGGTGAACTCTGAAGCTTAATGTCGGATTGTCTTGCTGGAGACATTCCTCCAAACTGCCTTTACCAAAGCCTGTGCAGTGTGCACACACAAGGTTTCATTTAAAACATGTCAAATATTCTAAATATTGCAATAAAGCAACCAGGTTATAATGTGATTAAGTCGTTCAAACATTTTTGGAGGTATCTTAAATGCTGATTGGATGTCGGCTTCAAGGGGACAGACTGTTTTCGGGAGTCTATGCATGAAAGAAGTGTGTGCATCGCATCTCCAGCTGTTACTCACCCCATTTCATACTGACGGCAGCAGGCTTCCCTGAAGTCAGTGACGGGGGAGAGCTCTGCGTGGATGGGTTGACCGTTGAACCAGCGGTTGTTCAGGTCCATGACCGCTTTCTCCGCGTCCTCCTCACGACGGAACTGCAACACACAGGACGGTTATTTCTATTTTATTTTTTAACAAGAGCTTCTGTTTAAAATCATGAAAAATAGCCTCTTTTTTATCAGTTTTATCAGTACAAAAAAGCATCTCCTACCTTAACGTAAACATTGCCCACGAGGTGGTCGCCCAAGTTATCGCACACGTTCATCTCCTCCACCTCTCCGTACTTCTCCTCCATCTCTGTGAACACCTCCTGTGTTGGAAATAAAGAGAGGAAAAGAATAATTCAACCAGTCCGACCGGTTCCTAAACTCTAACTTCTGTTAAATTTAGCTCTTGGTAACAAGGAAATCGGTAAGCCCAGCTAACCGACCTTCTGTGGGTGGTTTGTTACTGTAACACGTGTTGTGTACATGTGCAGTTGTTTTGCCAGTGAAGGTCTCACTCTCCTTGCCAAAACATTTTATACTTTACAGCCTTGTATTAAACGTTTCCACTGTGAGGAGTAATCCACAGCATTCCTTACATTTTATCTACCTTTCAAAACGCTGCACCTAAAAACATCCTGTCTCAACAACACAAGCTGGGACACAAAACTGCCACAGCCATGAAAACAGAAAATTGCCAATTTATCTGACTGAAAATCTTCCATGAGGGAACGCTGAGGTAAATTCCTGCTGCGTAAATATTGACTGCACTAATAAAGGACTCTGGATTCAGCATTTTGGCAATGACATGTTGCACCTTTTGGCAGCGCGAGCAAAGGCAGACCACACAGCTGTGACGTCATGTTGTGCAATTTTGTGGATAAACTCAAGTAACAGGCACAAAAGGTCGCTCACCTCGAAGAACTCGTCGTAGTGCTCCTGCATTTCCACATCGCTGACTGCGCCTAAAAAAATGTCAACATGGGGGGAGTCAGGGCGAAGCCGAACAGATGCTGGGATAAAAATCCTTAGAACGGACAAAACTAGGTGTAGTTACATAGCGTGGTGCTTTCTTGCAAACACAGATTCTGTATGTTGATGGATGCTACGAAAACAGCCTGTTCTCGCTTGTGGCAATTCGACCTATTTCACAGAAGCAAAGTAGAAAAACTACAGCTGACCCCTCTTAGTTTGCACAGTTTACTTTACAGTGAAATTTACCAATGGTTCACCTTTTTTTTTTTTTGTGCAACTGCATGGACAGTATGTGCGGAGGGGCTATGACGTAAAAACACATGATATTTGTGTGACCTCATGGCTATACATGAAGGAGGGCGTTGAGGACAGTATGAATCAGAGTAAAAAACTTGAAACTGTTCTGTGAAAGCGTAAAGGGAAGAGCAGAGGGGAAGTCCGTTAATCGTAGCTCTTGAGCCTCGTTACGGATCTGAAACCAAAGCTCATCTGTGCACATTATTACTGTACCACACTGACTCAGGTTCTCTTGACTTAGGCCAGGAAAACATGCAAAGCAGCATGAGGCCGGTTATACTAACTCCAGGAAATGGCATGAGGCGTTAGACGTCCTTGGAGGACACATATTCCTACGCTAAGCCAGATTAATGTGGGGAGGTGTGACACAGAAAAATTCAGGTGGTCGGTGCTGGAGGGTCCTGCAGATGAAAGGAGAACTTACAGTGTAAACCATCAGCAGACTGGGCAGAGTTTTCAAGGTTATGAAGGTAAATGTTCAAGAGGGAAATGGTCTGAAATACAAAACGTAAACTTCTGTGATATAAATCCAACCAAATATAGAGCTGGGGAGGAAAAAGATGTGATTAGATATTTAGGAAATTGCACTAAGTTCCAGCTAATTATGTGACGGGCTAAGCTGCATTCACAAGCATCTCAGAAACAACCGCCTAACTGTTTTGTAGCTCACTTACAAAGGTCTAAGCATATGTTTTAACCCACTTTTATTTTTTTTAAATATCAAAAGTAGGTAACAATTTCAGGCTGCACAGTCTGGCTATAATTCCCACTGCACGATGTTGATGTAGTTTAGCTTGAAAAGGTTGTGAATTGAAGTGAAGCTGAATGGAGTTGAATGATCCCAATAGACAGAGCAGCTCTGGCAATAACATTGCAGGCAGTTATAATACAAAAAGAAATGGATCAAAGCTAAATTAAGACTGGGATTGTTCTTTAAATTGTCTGCAGGAACCTTAAAATTTAGTTTTCAGAACATTAACCCTTTCAGGTTAAAAGTGTTGATATGAAACAGTCATAAGAAATTGTTTTATATCAACCGCAGAGTAAAATGTTTAAATGCAAAGACCTCTAATCACACACCTACCTGTGTAAAAGGCTCTGCTTCAGCTCTACTAGGCTGGACTCTGCATATTTAATGAACACACACCTTACATACACACTCCTCATTGGTCTAGCACAGTAAGCACAGCCTGTGAGTACTGTTCATTTTGTTTGTGTAGTGGCATCACTGCACTGCACTGCACTGTCACGTGAGCTTCAGATACTCAAGGCTGAAAAACAGATTGCCACAAGCAGGCGTTTGTGCGTGGTGTTAAGTTTCAGCTGATAACAGGTGAATGACTATTTGGGGTGGGGTACTCGGGAGATAACGGGGGTGTCTGTCCAGGCTAACAGGGCTGAAGCAGCGCCTCACATCTACTTTTATTTATTTTTCCGACTTACAGCGAGAAGCGTCGGCAGTCTGTGCACTGTTCTGAGGATTACGGTAGATGTTCTGAATCAGGATGGTCTGTTAGAGGAAAGGAAAGAAAGATATGTGGTCAGACAGGACTGTTTGGTGATCATATTTTAGTTTGTTTATATTTTCTGACTGTCATGCAGCCACAACAGTCCTTGAATCTGAAGAAAATAGAGCCATGATTGTGACATATCAGGTCAGCTGTAGTGCATCTTTAGGTTAAGCTCATTATGGCTTTAAATCCTCATTAACCTAAAGCTATAGTGGTTTGTAAACTGGCCTGTGTTGCAGAGTCAGCATTTGTGTGTCACATACACATAAGATTGTTATAGTTTCATTAATGCATGCTTAAACAAAAATTGTTGGAGCAATTCATAATGGTAAAACATGGGAATTACAAGAGAGAGAAACTACAAAACTGACAGGACATGTTTTTTTTTAACACAAGTGACACATTAAACAAAAACTTGTAATGGGTGGAGCAATTTGATTGTGTCTGTGTGGCTCTGCCAACTGGTCGAGTTGGAACAATCTCCTCTTCTGTTCCTGCGTTACAGCATTGAAACATGGCCAGAAGTTTTTTAGCAGCAAAAAAAACAAAAAAAAAAGTGAGGACACAGAGTCCAAAATCTAAAGAAGCAATGCCTCTCAATCACAGCTGTCACATCCTCACCTGGCTGAAGGTTGGTTTGTTGTGCAATCTTGAGCAGCGGTCTCCATGTCTGCACGCTCCAATTTTAAAATAGAAGGAACAATTGACCCTGGAAAACAAAGAGTCATAGTGTCATCATAGGTGTCTTTGCACATAAGAACAGAGAAACAGCTCGAGTGCTGTGTTTTTAATAGTTTGTGGACAAAAATGCATTGAGAACAATGGGCACAAACTTGCAAATGGGACATGTTGGCTGTTATGTAATAAGAAAAACTGCAATCAGGTAGATCACTCAAAACAAACCAGACCAGGAGTAACGATAATACAACAGGTATGATGAAAATTACCGATCATTATCACAGGAAACAAGTTATCATTTCAAAATGACTGTTTACATGTCCAAGAGCTGCGCTGCATGTGTAAACGTCTTCACCTAACTTAGGAGTCCTGATTCACACTATGATGATTGGAAAGAACAACATTATATATTATAATCGTGATCATTGTTCAACAGATTTCTTATGCGTAATGTAAACCTTATATCCCAAAAATACTTAAACATGTTTTACTACTTTGAATCTAACCAAATGTCAAATAATGTCCTTTGTCTTTAGTTATATTTAGTTTAATAGACTTATCACAATAAACACTCTGTTTTGCTCTTGACTAAGATTTGATTTCAAACGATCTCTAGGACCCACAGGATGTTATCCCTCCAAAGTTAATCACATTATGGCACTTTAAGCACAATTTTCAGATGATTATGTAATTTTTAATATTTACTACAGCTCAAAAGCAAGGGTGTAACTTTACTCTCTGCCCATAGACATTTTTTTGTAAAGCAAGAATGCAAGGAAGAGTGCAAAATCATTAACTTTGGCATTCCCATATTTATTACAGTAGTAAAAGGTATTTCAGTCATTTACCACCATTATTGTAATTTATTTTGTTTTGTTGTTAATCGGTTGTGGTGATCAACACGTTTATTCTAACAGGATTAAATGCTTGTTATTAATGAATCATAACACCATTGGCCACCGTAGCTATTTCTTACCAGGCAGATGAACTAACTGTTCTGATTTAGGCAGCTACGAATGAACATAACACACCACACCTTGTCATTAATACAATGTAAAGACCAAATTTGATTCAGAGAGAAAAGCTGATCAGTTCTCAGTAGGTAGGTAAATCCTACCAGTGCATTTCTGTAGCATCCTCTCCTAACTTTACCTCCACATAGCAACCTATCAACCAACTAACTTATGACAACAATTCGCTTTCCAACTCAATGATATGACTATTACCTCCTTTGGACTGTTGTTTTTTTGTCCTTTTATATGATGAACCAACTATTAAAAATGTTTGTTTGGCTTGTGGCTGTTTTCATTATGTTTCTGAGCAGATTACGGGCTTAACCACTTATGACCGGTTATATTGGCTGGATTTGGTTTTGTCCGGGGGGTTATAACCTCTCTGACCCCCACCCCATAAATCACGCCCTTCCTCAGAAGTATAAGATGCTATTTTGCTGCACTCCACCGGTAAAAAGGAAAACAAAACAATCCGCCTGAGCGGTGTAGCGTCTCTGCTAACAAACTCGTTTATTAGACCAACTTAAGCGTAACCGGGCTGTTAAATAAGGTATAAAACATGCTTCAAACGTTTATTCGTGCACCAAAAAACTAGTGAACATTTTGTAAATTCAAACATTTTGGCGCAAACTAACAACACCCACTAGCAGCAGGTTAGCTCGCTGTCTTCATGAGTTTCATTCAACGCGTTAGCTTCCTCTTGCTAACGTAAGGTTTACGAAGACGTTACGCGGCGCTGCGGCCACAAACTGAGCGCCGCCGGGAGTGGAAGAGAGCCGCTGCAAACCAAGTTACTGTAAAACTACTCATTTTCGCGACTATTGTGCTAAATATGGAATAAAACTTACTTGTCTTTCTCTGTGCCGAAAATGGATGCCAGGTATTCCGCCATTTTCGGCCCGTCGGAAGCGTAAGGATGTACGTCATCACGTAAAGTCAGGAGGACTGCGCAGTCGTCACCACCGGGGACCAAACATCCATGTCAGCCACCGGCGACTTGCCTGCACTGACCGTGAACGCCTCACGTCGGTGCTGTCGCTCCAGGGGAAAACAAACCTTCCAACAATAGTTTTCTTTGAAATATTCAACTTTGGTTATTTGCCCCCAAACTACTCAGTTTTCACTTAATTAGCAGGCTACATAACAAGAGGTGAGTTTTCCCAGTGGTGCAAATAATGACTTTTATCAGATTTGTGGTAGTCTACTTTACTTGTAGGCCTACTTGCAGATGTATAAACTACTCAGAATAAAAGTAGGCTAGATAAAATTGGCTAAATATTAATAAAAGTAGTCATGACACTGAATATATTGACACAATAACACTCTTAAAATAGCCATTTTGTGTAATTCTTCTTTTATAATAACAACAATTATTATATCCACCTGTTATCCACAGTTTCTAGATGTGAATATTATTAATTCCCCTCTCTTGTTTTACACATCAATGTTGAAATATATTGAAGTAGTACTAGCCACTGCAATTATAACAGTAATTTGTATGAAAATGCAACATATTGCATTAAACTTGTGTTAGTAGGCCTACTTTCCCTTCAGTGTGCATATTTATGTATATATATATATAGTGCATTTCCCATAATATAGCTCAATTGCATGAAAGCTGACATCATAAACAAAGTCTATAAACAGCGCTTACTGTAACATGCAGTCTAACCTTGATTTGCTCTGAGGCGGCATTAGCCCCAGACAGATAAGCAAACCACAGGCTATTGGTGTTGCCTGATATCGACCACACACACACTTCAACAGGGTGGTCATTAAAGCTCAAGAGGCCACAACGTCCTCCATCTGCTCATCAGTGCACAGTCTTATCCTCCACGGAAACCACACGACTGTGCACAGAGCCACACAAGCTTGCAGGAGATGCAGACTGCGGAGATGAAAGGAAGGGAGAGGGGAGAGGAAGTGAGCTTGAAGAGGCTGAACCACAGCAGCTGAGAAAAAGTAATGACAAGATGTTAAGGTGCGCACACTGAAACAAGACTCGGAAATGAAGAGAGAGGGTGAGAGGGTGAGATTGTAGTAAAACATCACATCTCTGCTCTTGACATCTTAGCAGCTTCAGCACCTGAAACTCTGGGAACCCCCCCTCTGTTTTGAGATGTTTCACCACATTGGACTTGCAGCACTTGCAGAATCAAGACCACCCACTGTCTCATGTTCACCTCCACTGCATTCGCCGCCCCTATTTTCGGGGGGAAACAGACAGGGGTAGGACAGGAGCAGGCAGACACAAGAGAAAGAGGAAGCAGTACGGTGGTTAACATCAGCGCTTCTCTATTTTGCACATTAAAATTAAGATGTGCTTGGAGGAACATCTCCTACTTGGATTGTCCGTGAGTGGAAGATGACAGGAGGTGTCCCCATCATGAGACCTCACCGCTGCTGGACCGTCCTGCAGTTGTCCATCTTGGCACTGCTGGTTCTTGCCTCAAACGCTGACAGTAAGTGACTTTTTCTTGCATATTGTGCCATCTCAGTATTTATGTGGTGTTACCTTTTCCTGTCTGTGCTGTGTCAAATCAGCTCTTTGGACTAAAAACTCAGCTCTTTTTTTTAATTTCATCTATGTAACCACTCCCCAATCTCTCTGGTAGAAGAGCGAGGCCTTTTTTCTGTGGAGGTCATGAACTCTTAAAGTGTATGAATCTCTCTGGGCTCGGTGTCCACAGTGGATTCAGGTTTTAAAAGACCTCAAAACACCATCGGCTCAGTTTGGTGTAAAAGCTTAAACAGATAGCGGCTATACTGTAGGTCTATCGGCCACAAATCTGCTGTAAAAGCATCACATAAAAAGTGCGGAAGCTTCACTATGACAAGAAAATGGAGATACATATTCCTCATTTTCAAAAAGCTTCTTACAGTTAATTTCTTCTCAAACAGGAGACAATTTACAGAGCCTGAAAATATTTCAGAAAAACCAAGTCAAGAATTTATTTTCCCAGAGTTCATTCGGTTTATATTATTTTTCCTTTTGAGATACAAAACACTTATGTAATTATTCTTCACACCCTCTGACCACAGTGTCATTCATGTATTTATATCTATTCTGTGGTTTTCTTGCCTGTTGCTCTGTGGTTCAATGGCAGTGGTATTACTTAATGACGGCTCGGTGTGGGACAGTGGCCCACCAATATGAATTTCCAAAATATTTAATGCTATTAAATCATTATTATCCTTGTTGTTAACACCAGATATGTCATTTACATTAAATCTTTATAACCACTAGTCAAATTTTTTTTATGGTCAAACCTACACATGCAGCTTTAAAGTTCCCCATGGGACAGTCTACTTCAGGTGGAGCTTACTCTCGCTTCCTGCATTTGCTGGATCTTGTGCAAATTGTCTAAGGACTAAAATGTCACCAAGTGATTTATTTCCCGTGTGTTTAGTTAGTTTTGTAGTTTCATTTTTACCCCTGTTAATCCTATGTGGTCTTACTACGTGGAACTTGAACAATCTTACTAAGAGCGGTATGAGGCTAATGTATCACATAGGCTACAGTATATTGTCCCTATTATAACAACTCACATTATTCACTTTGTATTATGTGAACACGATAGATAATGTTGTTGTTTCGCCTGCAGGTCCAGACTCAGACTGTGATGCAGTTATTGAAGTGCGTCGCCACACAGTTTACAAGGCCTTCCTTGGACACAATCTTATCATTAACTGCACTGTTGGTTTCTGTACAAGCTCAAAACCAACAATGTCCTGGTTTAAACTCTGCGTGAATGGAACCTATGTCCGTGTTAATGTGAGCAGTAGCAGTCACATGACAACAGATTGGGAAGATTTAAGCCCTGGTAAAGGGATATTATATTTGATCTTTAAAAAAGTGGTCATCAACGACTCAGGTCTGTATCGGTGTCGAAGTGGAAATGATGTGAGTCACAGCATCAACGTCTCTGTTAAAGGTGAGTGAAACTTCTTCAACAGTCTATACATAACATTTGTTCCCACTATGGAGCTTGAGAACAGATGCAGCTTTCAGCACTTCTACTGTATGTCACATCAGTAAGACAATAAACCTGTGTTTTTTTTATAGGTAATGGTGAATTTACCACCGTTGCAGTGGAGAATTACACAAGAAAAGGTTATTGATAAGACTTTGTAGTGACGTTTTTAATACACCTGCTTTTTGCTGAACATTTGTTTTGCCTATGTTACTTATATACAGTATTTACATAGAGTAGTATCCAATGTAAACACATTCATATTAAGTCAAGCTACTTGTTATGTTGCAGTTGAGTCGACTTCTACAACTGATTTAAACGATATACTGGTGTACTATGTGTACCCTGCTGCTGGGATTCTGACATTTGTCATCTTAGTGATCGTTATATCCATCATATCAATGCGAGGATGTAAAGGTGAGATGATTTGACTTTTGCAATTATGTAATTTTTTTTAATTCCAAGATGAAAGTAATATGAGAACATAAAATAATGACTCATTTCACCCCCAACTCATGCAGGTAAATCAAGTAAAGAGCAACCAGCAGAAAACCAGGTAAGCAAAGAAAAATGTATATTTGATAAATCAGATTTGTATTCCTTCAAACCTTTTCATGCAATATGTTTTTTTATGGATGTTTGTAGTACATGGAGATCCCCATGTTGGAGCAGGGCTTCCCACATGTCAGCCTGCAGGCCTCGCCAAGGCAAAGCCCCTCCGCCCCGCCGTCCCGGAGGTCCACCCGGAAGCAGAGACCGTCCTCGCAGCCCAACGGGACACCGGGAGACAACGAGGTTCTTTACAGCAGGGTGAAGGACGGCAGAGAGCGACGGAGGAACGCGGCGGAGGAGGTGGAGGAAGGGGGGTCTGTCGTGTACGCTGCACTCAACCACCAGCAGCCAGCGGGGGCTCCTGCGCCTCGACCACGGAGGAGGGAGGAGGATTTCTCAGAGTACGCAGCTATTCGCGTGGCTTAAAGACCTCAGGAAGTGATGGGGCTGAATCTCAAAATAATTTCAGATCAAGTGGAGAGACAGATTCATCCTAGAGGAGCACGGGAAGCTGATTAAACAAAGATGCAAGGACGAACTCACAGAGAGGATTACAGACACAACATGAGGAGGAACTACTAAGATTTCCATCAAAGACATTTGGTCCATCCTTTAGATCCCTCAAACACACTGGTTCTTTCTTTTCTATTGAATGCAACTGCAACTCACACCCAAACATGACTGAAAGGGAACCAAAGAAAGGCAGTGAAACTTTGAGTTCCGTTGTAAGAGGGAAGAAAGACATAGAAGACGTCAGACTGGAGGTAAACAGCATGGGAAAGTCCAAAGGTAGCACTATGTGTTACCAGAATTGTATGTAACTTTTCAGGACTCACGCAAACTGTCTGGTGCAGTTTTCACCGTACATGAAAACTGTCCGGTGGCGTTGCACATCTGTGACTTGAATTTACTCCTTTGTGATAACAGTAATGGTTTCACAACTGTACACTCTGTCTCTTTGTGCATTTTCAGACTAAATGAATGACTAATGAGCTTTTTTTTTTGTAAAGATGTGCTCCACAAACCTTTAGAGTGATTGTCTGTGTTGGGGAATGTAATTATTATCTGATCATGTTGTGCAATCGATTAACACACTGTCTGTCCGTGATTTAAAAGATTATATGATATATGTAAACGCCGACTCACTCTTGCACTTTATTTCCCATTAATCCACCAAAGTATCTGTTCTGTTAACAAAAACATGTAGCCTGAGCGTGTGTGCTTCATCCGTCCATCAAAAACAGGAAGTAGAAGTCGACCACATGCCTGTGCAGTGGTATGTAGAGCACACCTAAAGTAATAGTTGTTTGACAGAAGAGGAGCTGCGTCTTCAAACGTTCCCACCATGAGATCTAACTCCTGCCGGACCATCCTCCATGTTTCCATCATGGCGTTGCTCATTGGGACTCTGGAAGCTGATAGTAAGTTAAAGTTTTGTTGTTTTTTTTAGTTTATAAATCGCTCTCTATCAGTCTGCGCAGCTCTTTGTTTCTCTGACGCTCTGAGTGTATTCACCAATATATCAATCACATCGATTTGTTTGTTTTTGCCAATTTAAAGGTCATTAAAAAACTGAATATGTTTCAGACATGCCCATATGACTCATGTAAATCCAGAAAAGAGTACTGGACATTTGCATGGACGCAACAGTGCAACAGAATAAAATCCACCAAATACTGGTCCTGATTTCTGTTCGTTTGCACCGCTGGAGGGTTTTTATATAAGTGTGTGATCATATCATATCATATCATACGGTATATGAATGGTTTTACTCCAGTTCTTCAAAAAATGGAGATAAGAGAGCAGATCTTTCACCTGGAATAAGCAGAACTCCCTCTGAAGTCTCATCTGTTCGGTTTGAGTCCAAATCAGTGAAGCATGTCTCCTGAGAAGAGATTAAACCAAAATTATTGTATCTTTTACATTTAATGAAGTAGAACAGCACTGGTTTCTTATCTGCGTTGATGGAAAATTTGACACTGTTCGCTTCTGTGCAGCCAATCAAATCCCTTCATTTCATACCATATATGGGGAGAGAAGTGTGTGTTGTGAAAACCACAAAAGCCACACAATGAACAACAGAGAGACTGGCTCTCTGGTTAATGTGTTAATTTACTCACAATTATGAACGATAATGTCTTGTCTTGCACTATACAGTGTGTGAATGGGTGAATGCGATGTATGATGTAAAAGCGCTTTGGGTATCGTTGCAGGTATAGTCAAGTGCTATATAAATACAGACCATTTACCATTTGTACAAGTGTCATTAAATATCTTGCAAGTGGTGGGATGTCAGTTTATCTCAGATGACTGAATGTGACTTCAAACCTTGATCTTGGCCTAAACTGTGAACCTGACCAAACTGTATCTGATCTGAAGATGAGGAAATGATCAGAAGGTCAGAGCCTACAAAGCTGACCAGTTTGATGGCCACAGGTGCAGCTGAGGAAACAGATTTTTCTTTCCTGTGATCTCATTAATTTCTCTCATTCCTACAAGTTGACTTCTGTAACCCACCTGTTTTAAAACTTCACTTCCTCTCTGACTGTCCTCTTTATAATTTCAGTAAAAGAAAACTCAAATGTTAAACTTATGTTAAGTGGTCTTACCTGGAACTTGCACAACCTTACTAAGAAAACGAATTGGGGCTGATGTATCACATATAGCATTCCTTTTATACCAACTCACATCAGCTATTCATTTTATATTATGTGAAATCAATATATTATATTGTTTGTGTTCTTGTTTCTCCTGCAGGTGCAGACTCAGACTGTGAAGCAGTTATTAAAGTGCATCGTAACACAGCTTACGAGGCCTTCCTTGGACACAATCTTATCATTAACTGCCCTGTTGAATTCTGCACAAGCTCAAAACCGCCAATGTCCTGGTTCAAATTTGGGGTGAATGGAACCTATGTCCCTGTTGTTGTCAACAGTAACAGCCACATTACAACAAATTGGACAGAGTTAAGCCCTGGTGAAGGGATATTATATTTAATCTTTAAAAAAGTGGTCAGCAGTGACTCAGGTCTGTATCAGTGTCAAAGTGGAGATGACTTGAGTCACAAAATCACCGTCTCTGTTAAAGGTGAGTTAAACTTTTTGTTCCCACTGTAGCTTGTGAACAGGTGCAGCTTTCAGCCCTTCTACTGTATGTCACATCAGTGAGACAATAAACCTGTGTTTTTTTTATAGGTGATATTGAATTTACCACCGTTGCATCAGAGAATTACACAAGAAAAGGTTATTGATAAGACTTTGTGATGTTGTTAATTCAGCTGCTTTTTGCTGATCATTTGTTTTTCCTATATATTTACATAGAGTAGTATCCAATGTAAACACATTCATATTAAGTCAAGCTACTTGTTATGTTGCAGTTGAGTCGACTTCTACAACTGATTTAAACGATATACTGGTGTACTACGTGTACCCTGCTGCTGGGATTCTGACATTTGTCATCTTAGTGATCGTTATATCCATCATATCAATGCGAGGATGTAAAGGTGAGATGATTTGACTTTTACAATCATGTCATTTATTTTAAATCCAAGATGAAAGTAATATGAGAATGTAAAACAATGACTCATTTCACCCCAACTCATGTCCATCATGCAGGTAAATCAAGTAAAGAGCAACCAACAGAAAACCAGGTCAGCAAAGAAAAATGTATATTTGCTATGTCAAATTTGTATTTCTTCAAACTTTTTCATGGAACATGTTTTTTTTATGGATGTTTGCAGTACATGGAGATCCCCATGTTGGAGCAGGGCTTCCCACATGTCAGCCTGCATAAGCAGAGATCGTCCTCGCAGCCCAACGGGACACCGGGAGACAACGAGGTTCTTTACAGCAGGGTGAAGGACGGCAGAGAGCGAAGGAGGAACGCAGCGGAGGAGGTGGAGGAATGGAGTTCTGTCGTGTACGCTGCACTCAACCACCAGCAGCCAGCGGGGGCTCCTGCGCCTCGACTACGGAGGCGGGAGCAGGATTTCTCAGAGGACGCAGCTATTCGCGTGGCTTAAAGACCTCAGGAAGTGATGGGGCTGAATCTCCTCAACATGGAGGATGTCTCAAATCATTTCAGATCAAGTGGAGAGACAGATTCATCCTAGAGGAGCACGGGAAGCCGATTACACAAAGATGCAAGGACAAACTCACAGAGAGGATTACAGACACAACATGAGGAGGAACTACTAAGATTTCCATCAATGACATTTGGTCCATCCTTTAGATCCCTCAAACACACTGGTTCTTTCTTTTCTATTGAATGCAGCTCACACTCAAACATGACTGAAAGGGAACCAGAGAAAGGCAGTGAGCAGCATGGGAAAGTCCAAAGGTAGCACTATGTGTTACCAGAATTGTATGTAACTTTTCAGGACTCACGCAAACTGTCTGGTGCAGTTTTCACCGTACATGAAAACTGTGTCCGGTGGCGTTGCACATCTGTGACTTGAATTTACTCCTAACAGTAATGGTTTCACAACTATGCACTCTGTATTGTATCAGCTCTCTGTGCATTTTCAGACTAAATGAATGACTAATGAGCTTTTTTTTGTAAAGATGTGCTCCACAAACCTTTAGAGTGATTGTCTGAGTTGGGGAATGTAATTATTATCTGATCATGTTGTGTAATCGATTAACACACTGTCTGTCTGTGATTTAAAAGATTATATGATGCCAACTCGCTCTTGCACTTTATTTCCCATTAATCCACCAAAGTATCTGTTCTGTTAAAAAAAAACATGTAGCCTGAGTGTGTGTGCTTCATCCGTCCATCAAAAACAGGAAGTAGAAGTCGACCACATGCCTGTGCAGTGGTATGTAGAGCACACCTAAAGTAATAGTTGTTTGACAGAAGAGGAGCTGCGTCTTCAAACGTTCCCACCATGAGATCTAACTCCTGCCGGACCATCCTCCATGTTTCCATCATGGCGTTGCTCATTGGGACTCTGGAAGCTGATAGTAAGTTAAAGTTTTGTTGTTTTTTTTAGTTTATAAATCGCTCTCTATCAGTCTGCACAGGTCTTTGTTTCTCTGACGCTCTGAGTGTATTCACCAATATATCAATCACATTGATTTGTTTGTTTTTGCCAATTTAAAGGTCATTAAAAAACTGAATATGTTTCAGACATGCCCATATGACTCATGTAAATCCAGAGCAGAGTACTGGACATATGCATGGACGCAACAGTGCAACAAAATAAAATGCACCAAATACTGGTCCTGATTTCTGTTCGTTGTTTGCGCCACTGGAGGGTTTTTATATAAGTGTGTGATCATATCATATCATATCATACGGTATATGAATGGTTTTACTCCAGTTCTTCAAAAAATGGAGATAAGAGAGCAGATCTTTCACCTGGAATAAGCAGAACTCCCTCTGAAGTCTCATCTGTTTGGTTTGAGTCCAAATCAGTGAAGCATGTCTCCTGAGAAGAGATTAAACCAAAATTATTGTATCTTTTATATTTAATGAAGTAGAAAAGCGCTGGTTTCATATATCTGCATTGATGGAAAATTTGACATCATTTGCTTCTGTGCGGCCAATCAAATCGCTTAATTTAATACCATATATGGGGAGTGAAGACATGGTCACACTGAAGAACAGCCAAGTGTGAAAACCACAAAAGCCATACACTGTGAACAACAGAGAGACTGGCTCGCTGGTTAATGTGTTAATTTACTCACAATAATGTCTTGTCTTGCATTATACCACTGTTAGTTTGCAGGCTGGTAGCTATGGTAACACATTAAATGTCCTGCAAGTGATGGGATGTCAGTTTATCTTGGAACTGTGAATCAGAATCGGGATATAAATAAATAAAACTGAACTGAAAACTGAACTGAATCAGAATCAGAACTGTTTTATTGCCAAGAGCAGTAAAGGTCAGTTTACAGCACGAGGAACTTGTCTTGGTGTCAGGTGCAAACATAAGAGTACCAAAAATAGAATAGAATAAGAAAATAAAATAAAATAGAATGAATTAAAATATTCTAGCGCAAAAGATACGCATACAAAAAGGAAATATGCATACTGTATACGATAAATACACATATACTATATAAAATAATAGAATAAAGATATATAATACTACTAAACTGAAAACTGTATCTGATCTGAAGATGAGGAAATGATGAGAAGTTACAGTTGTGATCACACAGCACCACAGCTGAGGTCAGAGCCTACAAAGCTGACCTATATTTTCAGTTTGATGGCCACAGGTGCAGCTGAGAAAACAGATTTTTCTTTCCTGTGATCTCATTAATTTCTCTCATTCCTACAAGCTGACTTTAACCCACCTGTTTTAAAACTTTACTTCCTTTCTTACTGTCCTCTTTATAATTTCAGTACAAGAAAACACAGATATTCAGCCAGGTATGAACTAAAAACCTCTGTAATATGGAGAGGGAAATCACACTTATCTTGCAACTCCCATACACAACAAAGCATAGAGATGTCCTGTGACATAATCTCATATGTTAACTGTTGTGAATTGGATTTTCTCCTCCCGCAGGTGCCGACTCAGACTGTGATGCAGGGATTAAAGTGCTTTACAACACAGTTCACGAGGCCTTCCTTGGACACAATCTTACCATTAACTGCACTGTTGATTTCTGCACAAGCTCAAAACCGGCAGTGTCCTGGTTTAAACTTGGGGTGAATGGATCCTTTATCCCTGTTGATGTGAGCAGTAGCAGTCGCATTACAACAAATTGGGAGGAGTTAAGCCCTGGTGAAGGGATATTATATTTGATCTTTAAAAAAGTGTTCAGCAGTGATTCAGGTCGGTATCGATGTCAAAGTGGAGCTCATGTGAGTCACAGCATCAACGTCTTTGTTAAAGGTGAGTGAAACTTCTTCAACAGTCTATACATAACATTTGTTCCCACTGTGTCCTGGTTCAAACTCAGGCAGATGTGAAACCTACTGGTGTGTCCCTGTTGATGTCAACAGGAGCAATCACATAACAACAAAAGTGGGAAGAGTTAAAGCATGGTAAAGGGATATTACATTTGATCTTTAAAAAAGTAGTCCAAAGTAAAAATGATGCCAGTGTCAGCTTCAATGTCTCTGTGAGGGGCGAGTGTTACTTTTTTAATCAATCTGTACATAACATGAGAAACCATGTGTTTACTGATGAAAATGCAGCTTTCATCCCTTCTCATTAAGACTTAAAAACCCTACGTTGTTTTATAGGTGATGGTGAATTCACCTCTGTGAAATGGGAGGAAACCACAGGTAAGGACAGTTTACTTACAGAGGTTTTGATGTATCACCTGCTTATACCTGAATTTGACAGTTTCCTCCTGTGACTAAATGATTGATGATCAATTCTGTGTCTTGCAAATGTTTTTTCAGACATCACATCACTTACAACAAACCCAGGTGAGATGTTGACTCCCTCTCAGTGTGTTGATTGTTGTCTCTCAGGTGTCACATATGATATAAGTTGAATAAAATCACCTTTTTTTGATTTGCAGGATGCCCCGCCCCTTCGATGATTTCCCAGCTATGTGTGTATCGCATTGTCGCAGTCGGGGCGTTTATCGTCGTGGTCACAGCGCTAATTCTTGCATCGACACTGAGGTGTAGAGGTGAGACATCTGGGTATTTCCATACAGCAGCTGTTTGGTTCTGCACTGAGGGGGATGACCTCTGACCTGACGAGCAAAACAGATTCAAAATGACACAAAATAATAAGAGTTAATATACATAACACTGTGGGAGCAACAATTAATCTCACCTGATGTCTACCCAAAGGTGTGTGCGGAGCAGGAGAACCCAGGAACGCACCAGACCCGAGCTGCCAGCCTTCCCGTGGCTCCTCACGCGTCCGTCACATCTACGAAAACGACCCATCTGTTCCTTAAAATCAATCTTCAGAGTTAAACCTCATGATATCAACGCTGTGATTGATATCAAATATCAAAACATTTCATATTAATCATCTCAGGACCAGAACTTCTATCTTCCATCTGAGCTTTCACTGATTTCTGTGTAAAATGAGTCAGTCAGTGCTTAAAGTGTTGTATTGTGACGTAATATCCTTTATTGATTGGGTTTCAATACTTTTGAAATATTCAAATCGTTTCTTTTCCTATCACAGTTTGAAGAGCTTTTAAATTCCTGTAAATCAAGCTCAACAGAAGTGAAATTTCATGGTTGAGAAATCCTCCTTTGTTAAATCCACCACAGCTTGTTTGTGCATTGTGCAGTATAACACATCTACAGGTAAATAGTTTTGTTTCCTGTATAGGTGTCAATGTTTTGTGCACACATCCGGTGGAGTTTACTTCTTTTAAATGTGATTGCTTCTCTGTGTGTTAGCTTGCCACCTCTGATCTTCACTCTCTCTGTTGCCGAGGATCTGATTGATGTAGCGCTTCTTGTTGGGGTTCAGTGCAGACGGAGAGTCGACTGACGGAACAGGAAGCAGAATTAAAACCACCAGTCACATAAAGTGAAAACAAAGGAATGGAGGTTGTTTTACAGTGGAAGACATGAATCAGAGACACGTCGCTCTTAACTCATCAAGCTCAGATTTCATCCAGATGTTGAAGCAATTCAAATAATAGTGATAATGATAATCATCATAATAAAAAACATTGAAAATCTACATCCCTAATAACTGCAAATGTTCATTTTATATTCATATATATTTATGATAAAGAATAACAGCTATACTTAATTTCATTGATCTGTATCTACCCCTTTTGAAGTCTAGCTCTGGTTAATTTGTGTAAATCCCAACATCAGTGCCACATTGCACTATGAGTCACCTTCGAAGGTGTAGAAAACTCATCACAAGATCAGCTCTCCCACCCTGAATCCGGGAAATGACACCTTTCACTTCAGACTGAAACCAGCTAGAAGACAATGAAAATAACCAAACGGATCTCCATAGCATAATCCTAAAGGTCACAGCACAGACAACATCTTCATTCAACAGGAACTATGTGTGAAAACAGCATTCACCATGTCGACTGCAGGAAAATTAGATCAAACTTTAAAATAATGCAGTAGCACTATAGTGTTTTCATATCTAAGAATAAGCAGCTCCTGAGTGAGAACTTGTGATTTTGTGGCAACAGGGCAGAAACCACACTGATCTTTGTGATAATCTTTTTTTCTTTGCTTTGTTGTTGGCTGAATAAAAGACAGTTTTTCCAGCTGGAGTGTCAAACAGATGAATGTTGCATAAAATGACCTAAAACACAATAAATAAATACATTTTTAAAAAGGGTTGTTGAGTGGAGACTGAGGCACGTGGCAGATCTTGCCCTGTGGGATCCAACCTCTGTGGTTTTTAAAGTGCTAAAAGCTGAGGTATACATCGCTGCACTGCATGCACACTTTAGCACAGACACGCACCAAAAAAAAAAAAAGAAAAAGAAAGAAACACTGTCTTTTGATCAACACCCCACCCAGCTCGCTGCATCGCCCACCAACCACTATGTGACACATGCAAACACTTGGCCCCCTTACAACAAGGAAGTCCAAAAACTTTGTGTGTGAAGTGGGGATGTTTTTGGTTCTTCATGAATCTACATTAAAACATGTTCATTAGGGTATTTTTGGTACAACAGAGTCACACAGTAAATATGAATGAAATCTGCATGGGAAAGGAAAAACCTGAGAACTCACTTCAGAAAAAAGAAAGAAAAGAAGACGCCATCTAGTGTTGAAAAAGCAAAACTCAGTATATTGAACTTAAAATACAACTGGCTAGACGATATTTTATTATCTTGGTGATAGAGTTGGTGACTACTCAACAAAATTCTTCACAATCTCCAAAGAAATTAGATTAATAATATTGAAATTATTATTTCCTAAGAGCGTGACTCCATAAATATCTAAAAACCAGCAAGGGACCAAAAAACAATAACACACCGGTGTTTTTATAGTGAACTCATGCCATTTCAACCCACAGTTTCCTCTAGATAAGGCTCTTTATTATTATGAATAGTCAAATAACTTGCTTTAATAACACTGATAACGATCGATAAGAGCTCAGTGCCTCTGAGTAGCAAAGGAACAACTTACCCCTTCCTGTCTTTGTGAGCTTTATGGAAACTGTAGGAAGAAAAAAATATGATTCATTTGTACTGTATAGGAAAAGTGTTAGGATAATAATCTGTTTTCAAGGAAACCATATATCCTGAAAGCAAGGGGGGTTTATTTACAAACTATTAAGCCAAATTCATTCATTCAAACAACAGTAATGTAAGGATGATTACACTCTGTAGTTTCAAGGTTGAACTGTGTGTTTAGATATTTCCAAAGTGTCAAATACCTGAAATAACACTTGTGAAACTGGAATTTGAAGCTATTTTAAGCTTGAAATATTTGCATTGGTTAGTCATAGACCATTTGAAACAAAAACAAAAGAAAGAAAAAAGACGAGACGGCGACACCATTGGAAGAGAAAAAGTAAAGTCATCGGAGTGGGCTGCAGAGGAAATGAGTTTCCTCTTGTGTAACGTTGTCTCGAGGTTACTGTACCACCCACTGTCTCCACATCATCACCACTTATCATCACTTAGAAAATCTGAGATACTAAGAAAAACACCTCCAGGTGATAAAATAAGCAGCGAGACAAAAGCAAGATAAAGTCTCAGGTTTTATTTGTTCCAGTCGGTGCTGATCCCCGCCTCAGTGACGGTACAGGAAACTATTGATCAACTCTTACACAGTGAAGTGAATATTGCTCAAAAACAACACAGACAGAAACATTCAACGGAAAAGGAGTGGGAATGTGAAATTTAATGTTTAACATCGCTATAATATTAGGATTTAAACCTTGAAATGATCTTAATATACAGATGTGTAAGCAGATGTTAGGTGGAAATGTAAGAATCCAGCCACAGATGTGCTAGAAGACATCTTTTTTTTTTTCTTTACTTTTTGATAAATGAGATTTTCTACAAAAATTAACTTCACTGTACACAGCCCATGTGAGCTTATACTGTAGTTATATATATGTATTTCATATTATATCCTACATTACCTATCATTAATCTGACCTATATTAATATTTTCTGCAAACAAAAGTAACTTGTAACAATGTTTGACTCTGAAAGGTCATGAAATACTGTACATCAATGCAAACAGGTGCACACACATACACACACGCACACTCTCTCATACACACACACACACACACACACACACACACACACACACACGCACACTCTCTCATACACACACACACACACTCCAGATTTCTTTACCTTTCAGAACATATATATATAAGAGGAGACACAAAGGTCTCCTGTTACTGTCTCACACACTGCAGCTCTGCAGCTATAACATACCATAATAATATATAACTCTTTACCACAGATGCAGCCGTGTCTATTATCAGTCACAGTGAAGACCCTGACAGACTATTTTCCCAATCAGCTGTGTTTTTTTGTTCATTTTGTTCTTTGATTTGAGAGATTGGCGTATTTTTATATTATATACATTTGTCTGAATGGGAACTGTTTATATTTTATGATCTACTTTCAAACTGTGGGGTCTTCTGAGCCTCTCTTCTGTTTTCTGACTGATCTGCTCAAATACAACGGAGAAACCACATCTTTCAAGACTGGGTGATGGATTAGGATTAGGATTAGGATTTGGCATGATGAATTGTTGTGACATCATAACGTTACAGGAAGTCCTGAGGGCTAATTTCAAGGCACAGATTCTCAATACAAGTTTTGATACAATAAAAAAAAATAGATTAGACCTGTTTTATCATAATAATAGTATAAAAAGACATGGGGATTTCACAATATGGCACCTGTAAATAACCCTAGGTGTGCTGAAAAAATATAGGACTAACTTTTTACAATATTTTATACAGTAAGAGATCTGAGACAAAAGACCCCACAGTTTTTTTTGTTTAATCTAGATGGGATTAGCTGATTTCTAAAAAAAAGTTAGCAGATTTGTGTTAATTATAATAAACTCTCCAACAAAGTACTATGTGAGTGAATGCATTTTTTCTTTCTTTTTAAGTAGACATCAAGTGTTTGACTCCAACCACTGCCCCTCCATGATGAAGTGAACAGATAAAACCCTCTATTCTTATCATGGAGACTAAAATGTGGCATTAGATGAAGTGGTTTCAGTTGTGTTATTTACTGACGGGGTCTTCTCAGCCGGTGGAAGCAGAAGCAGCAGTGTTGGCTCGGCTCAGTGAGAGCTCTGTTCGCTCCCTCTGCAGGGCACGGTGCTGGGCAGCTAGGTCAGGCCCAGAGCCGCGCTGGACCTTCATCAAAGCAGCGGTGACGCCCGCAGCTCCAAATCAGTCTGGACAGGAACGGGACAGACAGAGCCACAGTTAGAATAGTTGTGGAAACTTTACACAATTGTTTCATTTCCCGTTTTGTGCTTAAATCACACCGATCAAATCCTTCCTCTGCTAATCTGTACAGTATGTTGCTTTTTTTCCCCCACCTGACACGGCGTCCTTGAGATTTCATCAGCACAAGGACGAGCACTTTGAGTTTCACTGTGTTTTGGGACACCGGCCCACTGGTCATTAATTATCACATCACATGAGAGAACTGAAACATCCAATCTCTGTCTCCCTGAACTGGTTCATGGGATGTTTTTTTCCCTGCAGCCTCACGAAACTCACTTTTACACATCACATAACATGACAAGATCTACTTTTTTTCTTGTAAAGCAGAGGAAGGATGGAGAAAAACATCATAAGCTGATTGGTATGGTATTGGTGTGATTCTAACACAGGAATGCAAATCTAAACTCATACATGTCTGAACACACACACACACACACATAATCCCCAGAGCGCCCACTCAGATCTAAAAAGACCACATGCAACGCAATAATGAAACACTGCAGGAATTCCACAGCCGTGATTAAACGTCTGCCACACCTCAACAGTCATGTGGCAGCAGTGTGAGTTATGTGCATTAGAGGATCACTCACACGAAGCTCCTAAACTCTAATTAGAGCAGGAGTGACAGAATCAACACATCAGAAAAAAAAACGGTAACACTATGTAACCTATCTCTGACTATAATGCATTATAACCATACTTATAATGAGTTATAATGCAGTTATAGCACTGTATAACTATAGTATAAACACTCATAAATGATCATAATGCTTTGATTATAACACACTATAATCAAGACTCTTAAGGTCAGGTATAATATGTTATAATTGTAAATGACAATGCCCACATTGATAATGCATTATAAATATAGTTATAATGTGTTATAATTGGCTTATAAATGTGCATAACTATCATTATAAACACTCAGAAATTATCATAAGGCTTTATAACAGTAACGTAAGTCATAAAATGTTTTATAGTGTGTCATGATTATTGTTATAAAGCATTATGATCATTTATGAGTGTTTATAATGATAGTTATACAGTGCTATAACTGCATTTTAACTCATAAATATGGTTATAATGCGTTATAGAGATAGGTGTCAAGTTAAGTGTTACCAAAAAGCATTTGAAGGTATATGATTTGGGTTGTTTTGCAGGATATTGACCAGCCAGTGTCACCTTTTCCTAGGATCTCTAATCTCTAAGGAACAATCAGTGTTACCCTCTGTGCTGCCCTCATGATTCAAGGGCGGATGATGATTGTGAGCCGGACCGGGCGTGGCGCCGCCCTCGTACTTCCTGCGGTGCCACAGAATCAAAGGTGC
This sequence comes from Trachurus japonicus, assembly GCF_045865225.1. Taxonomy (NCBI): domain Eukaryota; kingdom Metazoa; phylum Chordata; class Actinopteri; order Carangiformes; family Carangidae; genus Trachurus; species Trachurus japonicus. The sequence continues at coordinate 9,194,559 of NC_140908.1, read as the reverse complement.
CTCTGAAAACATGCACTTTCATGTATAAATGGCTCTTATCTGTGGTCAGCTTCCTTTGCCTACGGCTGCTGCACCTTACAGTCCAGTCCTGTACTGTAGCTACATCTCCACCCGGCCACGCCACAAAATCATGGAAACGGACGCAAATAGACGAGCGGCGTTTTTACTGGAAGAACCTCCTCGGGCCTTGACCTGATTTCCCAACCGTGGCTGAAACAAGCGGAGGCTGAACTCCGCCCCACTGCTTCACAGGGAACCACAAAAGCTATTCTGTGGTCGGCCTGCAGCTCGACCTCAGCCGCAGACATCACAACGTTTCAGACCATCCACGGTTTGGGTTTGGTCTCTGAGTTTCAGACAGCTGACGGCTCTGCCACTCATTCAGACAGGAAGTGCCACCGCACTAACACCAACTCAGATTTTATCAATCGACTGAGTTGTACTCAGGGTTCCTACAGCTTAAGCCTAGTTAAATTTAAGACTTTTTAAGATGTTTTATTGCCACTTGAAATGAAATTTAAGACAGACTTCACAATAAACACAAATGCAAAAAAAACAAAAACGTCACCACATATATTACATAGGGTTAGGGACAATTTTACCCACTTTCCTATGGTCCAAGGTAAAGTGACTGCTACATGAATGAATGGGGGGAGGTGGCTATGAGTGAGTGAATGACATCATTTAACAGCTGTGTAGTTGTGGAGAGGAGATGATAAACTAAAAAGGACACGTTTGCTTGTCGGTACTGTTTGTTTCCATCCAAAGTGATTCAAATTACTGGGAAATGCGCATTAAAAGAAATTTGAGTTCTGTGTGTTTCCATTAAAAGTACAGACTTTGGTGAAAACTACAAACTCGCGCAAGTTTTCCGCAGCTGTCCTTTCAAAATAAATGCATAAAAAGTCCAGAAAAAAAAAAAAAATTGATTTGGGAGCTGGTGACGATGACAAATTTAGCGGTGACAGCCGCCACTAACTTCTCTATGTCGGAATGTTACCAATTATTTTGAGATTTGAGACTAATTACAATCATAAAATCCCACTTACCAAGTGATAACATTTTTAAGACTTTTGAAAAATTGATTTAAGACATTTTAATGCCAATTAAGACCTTGTTTTAGATTAATGAATTCAATGCCTTTTAAGACTTTTTAAGGATCCGTAAGAACCCTGTGTACTGAGTTGAACAGTGTTTTCTCCTCTCTGCATTTGTGTTCCGGATGGTTTGAAGCGGGTGGGGTTTAGGTAAAAAGAAGTTTCATGCACTATTTGGAAATATTATAATTAATCAATCACTGCCAGTTGCTTAATATGTGATGCATCATACAGTGTCAAATCAATTGTTGCCCAATCTGTAAATGTCACATGGTCTTACTGGAAGTGAAAGAATTAGGACGAGAGGCCTTGATGCACTTTGCATCACTCTCTTTCCCTGAACCACAATCTGAATCCCATCACAGTAAAAGCCTGTGTTCCCAGCACATTTCATGCAAACCAAGACTGGGAAATACAGTGTGTGTGTGTGTCTGTACAGTCAAGTGTGAGAGGCTGCGTTGTTATCAAGCGGGCAGGCTGTCAACTTCGGGTTCGGCCCCTCCTCCTCCTCACTCTCAGGCCCCTAATGTCTATCTCAGCGCAAGGGATTAGACTGAGAAAGAGGATCTTTTCTTCTGGCTGCTAACTCCAGACAATCGGTGCATCTACTTGTTATTCTGCTCAGGATCCAAAACGTGGGTAAAGACTTGTGGAAAAGGTCTCAAGCAGACGGAAGCTTTACTTCCAGAGAAGAATCTATTTTCATCGTGATCCTGTTGCAATCTCTGCCCACGTGAGCCAGTTCTGGTCCAACACAACACCGTCAATCACACGCAAACACGGTGTTTGAGTTTGTCAGGATGGTCACAAACTCAGATCATGATTCAGGGATGCGGTGAAGACACAAACACTCTTAAATCAACAGTGCGATTGAGGCTTTTGTTGTGTTAGACCAACGTAGGCGACGGGTTTCTCAACTCGATATGATGAGGCGATGAGCAATGCTGCGGCGGATTTCCCATTTTTGGGATATTGGGAGGTGCGAGGACAATATGTACCGGCTGCTATCTTATCTCAAAAGAAAAAGACAAGGACAAAGACGAGGAGGAGCTGTGTAGGGAAAAGGAAACACATTCATCACTTTCAGCTGATAAAATAAAAGTCTATTTAGGGTTGTTTTGTAATCTTTTATGGCTATTCACTGGGATTTCTCTTCGCTCATGTGGCGCAAAAAACAACATTCAAGCTAAATTCAAAGTTGCCAAATAGAGAATAGCCGTGCGACCGCCCTAACCTTGACATTGTTTTTCTTCCTCATCTCTTGTTGGGCCAGCAAGAACCTCAGCCAAAGCTTCTGTCGTTGCTCCGCTCAGTTCGGTCGTCCCTTCCTCTCTCCTCGGTGGTCGGAGAATTAATGCTAAAGGGGAAGTGGGCTACACGCCACATTGCGCCGCTGGCAACCAAACTGTTTCCACAGCACCCGGAAAAGATAGTGAGAGAGGTGCCGACAGGAGTCAAAGGAGGGGTGATGACACACAACGAGGCGTCCACCCTGTCACCTCGGTGTGGAAAGTAGCTGCCAGTTGACATTTTCGCTGTGTTTTTGGATGAATGTGATGTATTTCACGCTTTTCTTAGGGTTTCTTTAAAGGGATAGTTCAACATTTTGGCAAACTGGCCCATTGTCGTAATCCCTTTAGTCTTAGGAGTAGGTTCGTTACCTTTAATTGTCGGTGCAAGCTGTTTTTAGAACGGCGGAGCAGAGCCGCAAGCTGCTCAGAGCTACGCTACGGAGGCTAATGGGATTTCTTGGTTTCCCTCATCAAACTCATCAAATACACAATCCAACAACTCCAAAACGCTCTGGTGGACAAGTTGTGACCTGCACATTCACCACGCTATGAGATTGCGAGACCCTTTAAACCCTTTTAAAGGGACAGTACATATTTTCCCCCACAATCAACACCTGAGTGTGTTTCTGGTCTTGAGGCAGATATCAGGCTCTTGGCTGCTCAGTTTGTCTGCTTTTACAGCTTTACCACAGAAAACAGCTGCAGGATGTCAAACAGAGACAATGGGCTGAAAGATGCCAAAATGCAGAACCACTGTTGACTTAAAAAATCAGCAGCTTTAAACACAAAACATGTGTTATTTGGCCAGACTTTCGCTGTGCTACTGTGGTTCTTGGAGCCTGTGCTCAGTGTGACAGGGCTCATAAAGTCCCAGGATGTTTTCTGTTTATGGAACCAGAAAGAAATGTGGACACTCCATCATAATCACTGCAATGACAAGAGGCACTCAGAACTTGGCCGGCGCAACAGGCCACAAGGAGAAACAATGCTCTGAGTATTGCCTGTGTGTTTGCTGGTTTTTCTCCCATCAGAGATATGTTGCAGTGTAGACATCCCAACATAAAACTCCTAGAGCTGAGAACCTACAGATCCTCTCATAGGAGGAGCTACATATTGTTTTGCAGCCTCCCTCTCCACTTCCTAAACTGCCTTTGGAAAACCACTAGAGAACAAGAAATGACCTTGTTGTTTTCTCTGAGCTATTTTGGAGCAGGGTAAATTGAAATGTTACATGCTACCACTGGGAAAGACGACAAAAAGTCATGTGAAAGAGTAAATGTTCAGTTTTGGACTCACCGTCAGTGCAGATGAAGCATTTGCAGAGACACACACACAGGCAGAGGAGGAGGACCGCTATTACACCGCACACTGAGAGGAAGACAACCATGGCTGTGGACACTGGAAGACACAAAAACACACACACATTTACGCCGCAGCTCTGTTTATGTTTAAAAGGGCAGCACATAAATGTACAACATGTGGACTGAGACGTGTATGAAAATAACACTCCTTCCCGTACGCTGCGGCGTTACAGGCTTCAGGATGACATCAAAGCCGACATAATTACCTGTGACTGGAATACACACATGGAGAAAACAGGCTTTGTTCCCACCACACCTCAGCACAAAGAGAGTTTAACTGGTATTTAAACAAAACATGGAGGGATTTCTTTTTTTTACCTTTTTTTTTAGCTTCTTTTTACAGTGGACATGCACTGCTTTCATTTTTATCTAAGGAACCCCCTTCAAGGACTCCTATCCCTTGAGAACCAGCCAGGACTTTTTTCCTTCTCACCTCATAATAATCACATCCCCGTCCCATTCATGCTTTGGGGAAGTGTTCTTGTCAATACATAACCAATTTGTTTCTATGTTTATTCCTCTCTCTCATTCCCTCTCCCAGAAGTTTGATTTAAAGATGTGCAGTCTAAGGCTCTATCTATGGAATAATAACTATGGAATAATCTCTTACATGCTTAGAAATTATGACAAATTTATAATAGAACAACGCAAATGTGTTGTTTTTATCCAATAGGTCCAATACTGAAAATTCTCATCAACTCAAAGTCTTGAATTTTCTCTCTAGACACTTCTTTGGAAAATAAATCCTTAGTGCGGTCTGAAAAAGTCAAACAGAGCTCTGGTAACTGATAATTTCCCAAGAAAATTCAAGCTCTCCCAGGACATTTGACTTTGTTTTTCTCATTTTCAGTGTTATCTTACGCAACTGGACTTTTGTCTAGGAAGACGTTACGCCTCTTATCCAAGGGGCTTCATCAGTTCCTAACGCATCGGTCTGACTAGTCCTCACTAGTCTGACATTTTCCATGTGTTTTTCATGACTCGTGGGAACGCTGACATATGATTGGATTACTGAGTTAGGGCAGAAGACACCACAGTACTACAAAGATGACACAAATAATGACTCCTCCTCACTTTCTTTGTTGAGGGACACCGTCAGGGGTTTCTCCAGACCCTGGTGGTGCACGATGCACTTGACGGTCAGTTCGCCGAGCAACCCCGACTGGAAGAGGACTGTGCTGGTCACTATGGTGGTGCCGTCGCCCTGGTCGTAGACGGAGGTGATGGGCGGTCCGAGGGTCCGGTTGTCCCCGCCGATGTTCCACATGATCTCTGCTGCAGGGCGGGACTGGGCGGTGCAGTTGGCCTCGGTAACCCCCGGCGACGAGGTCACGTGACTCACCTCTGGTTTGGGTAAAACTGGAAGAAGAAAAAAAAGAAGGATGGTGTTTGAACTGAGCTATAAATGTACCGCCTGTGTCTGTCAATCACAGACAACAGAGGGACATTTGTCTCTCTGCTATAGAGAGACGCAGCACATCGCCTGTCAATCTCTGCGCCCCGAGGACACAATGACACAAGTCGTCTTGGAAACAAAACCCAGACAGAGAACAGAGGCCGAGCAGCTTTTACTGACTCTGTGTTTGTGCGTCTGGGTCTTTGGTTCCATCACTTTACACAGAAGCAAAGCTTGTTTAGCAGAGAAAGAAAGACACACACACCTACAACACACATACACAGACACACACACTGAGGCCCTGTGTCTAGGGAAACAGTGAGCCACTCATCCCCTGGGCTCTCACCCAAATTAATCACCCCATTCCCCTCAGTGGGACCCCTCCTTCTGTCGACATTATCGCACACATGCAGGAAGATCAACAACCACTCACTCTCCTGGAACGTTTACTTACCACTTGTGAAGTTACACTCATGTCTCACACTTTGCTTTACACCTCTCTGGCGAGGCGACAAGGAGCGGCGTCGCGCCCCGAAGCAGGTCAGAACAGTAGTTTAATGACCCACTACAGCGGCTCGGCTTTGTTTACACAGCTCTTCCCTTTCCTGAGCTGTATCTGGGACGCACGCACGCGCACACTCACTTCACTTCCTCTGAACCTACAGTATATTACTGTACTGACACAGGAGAGGTGAACTGGACAGAGACATTGCTCAAACCCCATAATTATCGGACTTGGTTTGAACAATGGTCCTCCAACTTTTGAGATTTTACAGCTTTTCTCCTGTTTTTTTAATGTGATTAGGGATGTCACAATTACTTGTTTTCACAATTAATCGCGGTATTAAACGGCATAATTAATTGATCGTAAAGATTCCTAAATACCGTCACTTTCCAAAAAAAGATTATGTCTGAACCGTGTCGGCAGATGTGCGCCAAAGTAAAGGTAAATGCACAGATACTGGTCCATTTATTTAACGTAACATTGAATTGGTAGGAATTTAAATGCTAGAGTGTCATTTGTAATTAAAAAAAAAGAGATTTAAATTAACTTAAACATTTGGTATGGATGACAAAAATATTTTATAATTACTAATGTATATTTTAACTATATTTGATTTTACAAATTAATAGTGTTGTGAAATTACTTAATGCATAATACTCGTGATAATCGTAGTATCGTGATCATTTCTGTGACAATAATTGTACCAAAAAAATCTATTATTGTGACATCCCTAAATGTGATTGATTGACTTTAGTTTTGTTATGTTTATGTAGGTTATATTGCTCTGTTTCCATGCTCAAATTAGCTATTGTAAAAAGTACTTTGTGGATAAATACATCAATCTGCATCTGTTAGTAATTTGTTGCTGTGGCCGTGGGGATTGTGTCTTGTTTTTCTTGAGTTATTGCTTGTGGTTAATGTGTTGAAGAAGATGTTCTATTTTCTGCTTTCCCCATCTTTTATAATAGATCTCTATGTTTACACAATTATTTCTTTCTTATGCTTCTTTTCTTAGGGTGAATATGGATTTAAAAAAAAAACAAATAACACTCACCATAGACCGACAGGCAGGAGGTGGCGCTCTTGGTGCCGTCCGGGTACGTGTGGAACTCGCAGGTGTAGCAGGCCTCGTCCTCCGTCGTCACCGACTTGATGGTGAGCACGGTGTCGTCCAGAGTTCGGCTCAGATCGACCCGCTCCCTGAAGTTCTCCTCTACGCTGTAGTGCCCCGTCTTGCCGTAGGAAACCACGGTGGTGGTGTCGCCCTGCTCGGCCGTCTTTCTCCACAGCACCTGCTGCACCCTCTCATGGAGGGGGTAATAGCAGGACAGGGTGGCCGGCTTCCCACTGACGGCCGTCTTGTTGCCCACCGGCTGCACTTTACCTGAGGATGAGGAGAGAGTGCCTGGTATCACATGTGCTGTGAAGGTTTAGGTCTGGCTTGTGTGCAGGTTCAGGGGCAACAAGGAGGGGCCAAGGGTCATAAAACTTTAATGGTAACAACAGGAAGTGGCTTTTTCCTCTGCTGATCTGGCACTTCAGACCTTAGCACAGCACTTCTGGGAGTAAAACAGTTGGTGTCCCTTTAATTTACAGGCTGTTAATTATGTTATAATGTCAAGAAATAGCCAAGAAATAACAGTCAATTTATTAGTAATGTTGCATTTTTCAAAAGATTACACATGCTTTTCATCCTTTGAATTTTTTGGGAAAGGCCAGAATTTTTCTCCACCAAGTCCTCTGCAATTGACCGTTGTTTAGTTACGCATTTCTTGGCTATATTTCTCACCATTACTATGAAATTGACAGTAATTTCTAGGCTATTTCTAGACATTATCATGTGATCAAGAGCCGGTAAATTAAAGGGTTACCAAACAGTTCTCTGTGAATCTCCCTGAGCTGCACAAAGACAATGTGACTTATCCAAATAAGCACATTTGCAAAAGGCTGTTGTTATGGAGACAAGAACAATAGTGAAATATAAGTGAAATGTAAAATTTAGGTGCAACCTCCGAAGCCGGACTCACTGGTGACTTTAATGCACGCCTGGCCTTCTTGCTTGCCCGTGGGGTAAATGTCAAAGATGCAGCGGTAGCAGCCGTCGTCATCAGGACGCACCCTCGTGATGTTGATGTAGCTGGTGTTGTTGTTGTAGGCGACGAGCTCGACGTCCTTCTGTAGGCTGATGCGTGCCGGTATGTCCGGCTCGTACGTCAGGACGGGCTCGCCCTGCTTGTTGAGCCAGCGGACTTGCTGGACAGTTTCACCTGCTGCCGTGGTGACGTTGCAGCCCAGCATGAAGGAGTGACCGGCCTCTGCAGTCAGGCCGTTGGGGCCTACGACCTCACCTGATGGAGGACACAAGCAGCAAGTCTGGTTATAAAACTTGAAATGCACACATTTATGTAGGCAAAATAATGAGCTGGCTGATTTTACGCCTTTATACAGTGAAACTCTTTCAACCTCTTGCTTCATTTGAGATGTTCCTAATTGATCTTCACCTAAATTATAGGTTTTGTCTAATTTTCAGTTTATGTATTTGCAATTTTTTGTTTTTTTAAATAATAATTTCATTGTTTTTGTTGAAATCCCATCTGTTTCTAAACTGATATGTTTGTTTGTTTCTAAAATCCCCCAAAATTCAGTCCAGATCTGCAAAAGTCTGCAATTCAGTTTTACACACATTCATGGTTAACACTCTCGCTGTCATTTTAGGGAACTTGTTTGTGTTTTAAAGTTGATTTAATGATCCAAAATGTAGGTCATACCATCCGTCCTGAGGACAGCCACTCCTACCATCCACAGCAGCAGGGCTGGTCCACACATCGCTCGCCGAAGCAGGGTCACCAAGTCACTCCCTGAACCAGTATCGCATCCAGGCTGCAGCTGCGACCAACAAACACAGCGTCAGAGAGCTCGAGCAGCTTCAGCCGCAAAGCTCAACCTCACTGTGAAACCTCGACGTGAAGCCACATGTGTAATATTGTGACCACATAAAGATGTTTAAACCAGCAAAATGATCAAGTGTGCAAGGCTGTGGTGCATGTGTAGGCCTACTGTACCTCTGCCAGCTGTCCAGTGTTGCGACTTGTGGAGCTGCTGCTGGTCAGCACAGTAGTAGTTGCATCTTCCTGGCGCACTGTCTGCTGTAATGTAATGGGCAAAGTGAAGTCAGAGGATTACACCAGCGATGACAGCATCGCCTCAGCATCACAACATCACACTATGATTAGTAATGAAAGGTTAAAGCAACACTATGTAGTTTTTTTTTTACTTAAAATAATGTTTCTAAACTCATTGAAGTGATAGAAAAATGGTTAATAGGATGATTGGTGCTGCCGCTGCAGGCTGAGCAGGATCACAGTGGCTGAAACTGCACTATGTAACTTTACTGTGCGGGTAGGAACATCATGGTCCTGGGACACCGTAGCTCCGCACCAGTACCGGTAATGACAGTGGCGACGGCACCGGCATCGGTACCGGCAACAAATTCATGTAGGCTCTGTGGTTCTCTGGCAAAGACAGACAGACAGTTGCTCTTCTCAACCAGAGAACGAGTGCCACGAATCCTACATAGTGTTGCTTTAATTCTAGATAGATATTCTGGGGGACTTTTGTGCATCATAAAGGCCTACTGTGGGAGGTGGTCACCGTGGTAATGCCGCATGTAAGCATCAACAATAACAGATGCTGATTCAAGAAACACCACCTGGGGTCTAATGGGAGGTTTTATGTGCTACACCGCAGCATGTGCCCTCAACAGTAAACACATAATCATCCAGCAGCAAAACAAGCTGCCACTTGACGTCTAGACAGATTTCAAAATCAATACAGGAAAGAAAAATGACTGCATCCTGACGGTGATGTGCTACCGGATGACAGGATATTACTCTGGAAGGTCGGTGATGGCAACATGTGTCAGTCTATTAGTAAAGCACAGGATATGTGTGTGAGCTGTAAACACCCCCTCACTCACTGTAAAGAGGGAACAACAGAAAGATGCTGCAGAACTGGGATCAGATCAAGTCTTAAAAAAGGTTAAAAAAAAAATAATAATAATAATAAACAGGCCTTTGATCAGACTTACTGAGAAAAGAGAAACCCACAAGAAAGTCCAGACCTCAGAGGTTTATGAGTGCCAAACATCTGGCTTCAAACATCTGCCTGCTCCTGTTGGGCAACACTTAAATCACTTTTCCACTACTAAAACACCACAGATGTCTGACAGGGGGGCTGTTACAACGGCCACAAGAAAACTGATTCTATCAATCAGCTGGTAACAAAGCTGCTCTACATCCAGATGTGCAGTGAACACTTTCCCCACAGCTGCTAGAGCCCCAGTGGACAGATGTTAGGAGATATTTCTTGGGTCTAATTGTATAAAATGAATCTCATTATCACACATTAAAAATACACTAAACTCTCTTTCTACACTAAGGTGTACCAGATGCAACAAGGACATTTTATGCAACATTAAAACCTCATTAATTCAAATAAACTCAACCTTAAGTTTGACTCTAAGTCAAAAACACTTGTGTAGATATACAAGTAGGAGAATCTACATAACTACAATGAATACAATCTTTTTAAAAACACATTCCATGTCCACTAAATAGACTGGCATCGTCTTAAATACTGGCTGTAGACATCTAAATGTGGTCTGACGAAGAGCTTTTGCTCGAAACGTTACATCGTTCCTGATAATAAATGGACTGCATTTAGGAGCCCTGCGGTGTGCGAGCCTTTTTCTTTCTTTCGTTTTAAGACATCTAAATGTGCAAATAAGTGACTGAAAACTAAAAACTACTAGAATTACGTTTTTTCAATGCTGTTTGCAATGCAATTAAATGCAGTTAAGACTTTTTCCATGATAGAAAACAAGCAAACAACCGCAAAAAACGGACATCACACTTACCTATACGGACAGTCCACAGAGGGAAAAGCTGACTCCACGGATTAGAGATGCTCCCCGTGCAGCAGGTAATGTGAAAGTGGGACACGAAGATCCATGGTTCATACATTCAACTACAACCCGAGAAAATTAGTTCCTAACAGGGGCGTCATTCCCCAGACCGCCCCCTGAACCCTCTCTACACATGAAACCTGGTGCAGCAGAGACATCTAGTGGCCATGTTGTGCAACTGCTGCTGGAAACACATCTCGTTTGATAAAATTATGTCCTTGAGTAGTGACGTTTTGACGCTGTCGTTGCAACAGGCTGCATCCAAACACCTGAGTTTACCTGTGCAGTGATGATCAGTGAGGGGGAGTGGCTACAGCTGCAAGGTGTTTCTGTTAAAGATATTAAATTATCTCTCTGCATTTTTGAACGCTGTTTTATTCAACATAAAAACAACAACAGCAACAGCAACATTATTTGTCAAAATAACACATCCCTTACATCCATTGTTCACATATAGCCGACATTATGTACAAGAACAATCAAAGTTCTGAGAAACAAAACTAAGAACTAAGAATGTAAAAAAAACAAACATATAATCATTCAAAAATAGAAAATAATAACTGTCTGTCCAATTAATTCGAAAAACAAAACAGTCTATACTATATGTACATTTATGCAAATCTGCTACTGTCTGTTACTGTCAGTGGTGGTGGTTTCAGGCTTTCCTCCTTTTCACAGTGGTGGCGTCCTCCTTTTGATCCTTCAGATAAAAAAACTAAACAAAAAAACAAGACTGTAATGTTTCATTATAGCACACATAGCCTACTACAGTATCTAACAATCCAGAAACTGCTAAATAACAAGATAAGTATGATTCAATCATGAGCTGAAGAGATGAACAAAAAACACACATATAATTAACACAAATAATTCTTTCACCATGTGAACACACTTATGAAAACATATTGACTAGACTGATGCGGGTGTTTGAAGACCTACCTCCTACGACTCTTTGCAAACAGGACAGCGATCAAAGCAGCAGCAGCACAAGCAAGGGCCACAAACCCAATCGAAGTGCCATCTTTGAGGAATAGAAAGAGTGTTGATATTCATTCATTCAGCAGCTCTGAAGCAACAACTGACCTGAGACCATCTGAACATGAACTTACTGAAGCCTCTGTGATCAGATGCTGATTCCTGATCAAAACCTGGAGGAGAAACAAACATCAGAGTCATAAAGTGATCATCAGTCTGTGTCTCTGTGTCTCTGAACTTGTCTCTCACCATCAGCAGACGTCTGTTTGACCTCAGGAATCATCATCAACACCTCTTTGTGAACAGAGAGGACTCCTGCTGCACATCCCACCTGAGAACTGTTGTCAGGGAAACCTGACAGCACAGCTGTAGTGTTGACAGTGACTGTACCGTTGTTGTTGACAGTGACAGTGTTGTGGTGTGAGAGGTGGAGGTGTGGCTGTGAGACATTCAGTGTGACTGTTGGAGCAGGTCGTCCTGTGGCCGAGCAGGACACAACTGACTCTTCAGAGGAGTTTGATTCTCTGACATGTAGAATGGGTTCATGCAGCTCTGCAGAGAAAAGACATTGAACAAACATCACATGACTTGAGCTGCTACAGACATGAGCTTCTGTCTGATCCTGTTGCTCAGCTTCTTACCATAGAGTTGGAGGCAGGTTTTACCAGTGAGAGCTCCGTCAGGGAAGGAGTTAAACAAGCAGAGATAGCAGCCTCCATCCTGCTCCCTGACGTCCCTGATGACTATGGAGCAGCTCTGCAGTCCAGCATCTATTATCTTCACTTTACCTTTAAAGTCAGGAATCACTATGGGACCAAAGTGTTCACTGTAGGTGGCGACGTCCTTGTTCCCCTCAGGAAAGATTTTCTGCCATGTGACCTGATGAACTTCTTTAGGTTGTAGCAGCTGACAGCTGAGACGAGCGTCTTCTCCCACTGCAGCCACCACAGTCTGCTGTGTCTGTATCACTGCTGTTAGACCTGCAACGAGAGAATACGGTTCAATTCATTTTATATATGTTTAGTGAAACAGGCATGCTCGGTTGGGCAGGACACATACGTCAACATGTGTCATTTCAAATCGTAGTCATGTGCCAATTCAATATTTCTACGTCTAATATATTTCCATGTTGCTAATGCAATACGGTTTGAATTGTGGATAAAGTATACATTAAAAACAAACAAGAAGGATCTCTTCTGTCTCACCTTTTGGAAAAAGACCCAATACAAGGAAGAGTCGTAGACCCGCAGCGTTCGACATGTTGTTGACTATGATGCGCCAGAAAATTCAAACCTTTATCAATCATTAACAGCTGCGCGCGCACCAGTCAATACAACAGAGTCAACCTGTAGCACAACTATGCAGAAAAGCTGGTCCACAACAAACAGGTGACTACAGAAGTAAAATAAGGTAATCACTAACTTGTCAAGTATAATAGATCTGTTTAAGTGCATGACGCCTACATCTCCCATCATCCACAGCGCGTAGTGGAGCGATTCCCTTCCACCATTCAGTGAGAAAAGTACTTTGATCTCACAAGTCATTTTTACTTTTGTCAACTACTAAAGCGGAACACTTGTAGGCTATAAATTAATACAAAGTTAAAGAACATCACACATAAAGGTTTGGGATGAATAAACAACTGAATTCCGTATTTAAAGATGAATATAGTCACAGACATAACTGTTTTTGTTTTGTAGGTTGTATAAGATTCATAGTTGTGTACAAAATACCCAGACTCCACAGGAAATGAAGTAAAGAAAACTGTGAGAGCAGCAAGGTCATTTTAAAATATTTTATAAAAGACAAAGGAAGTAAAAAAACACATAAATATATACAGTACATGAAGAAAGTTAACAAGACAGTTCGTACATTTGATGGGAAATACAAACATAAAAACATGATCATAGAGCCTATATACAATCTTATTTTTTATCTGGAGTCATGAGATTACTATAGAACAGAGTCTTCACTTCTATGATGCTGTTTGGTTGTTCACTGGTTCAAGTGTTTTTGTTGTCAGAGATCAAATCAAATCAAATCAACTTTATTTATATGGCACTTTTCATACATTATAACACAAAGTGCCTCACAGAGGATCAAAACAAAACAAAACAATACAAAACACCATGAAAACCCCAAACCTCCCACCCCCACAAATATACACACAGATACACAATTACACGCACACTCACGCACATACATAGACATACGGACATACATACCCACACACACAAACCCACACACATACTGTACACTATCTGTCGCTGAGGAGACATGGCTGGGCACCGAGATCTGAGGTGAGGAAGAAGCTACCTTTGGGGGCCACGCACACCGAGAGGAATCATGGTCCATGACTGCAGGGGCGCCGACACAGGGACTACCCCAGCCCAGGCAGACAGGAGGCTCCACACCAAGGTGTAGAGCTCTCTAGCCATCCGGGCCAGGGCCGTCCACGGGACAGCACCCCCATCAGTGGACCAGAAACAACTCCCGGTGTGGTAGGCCCCCAGGAGGAAACACTGGAAAACCAAGGGGCTAAAACTGTAAAATAAGATAAAAGGTATAGAAGCTCAAACTGAAGGAATAAAAAAATAGAATGTATAAAATAGACCATAAATAATGACTAAAATATTGAAATAAAACAATAAAATAATAAAACAGGATAAACTAAACTAAAAATGAATATAAAATAGAATAATAATAAATGGTCTTTGGGGGATCCATTGTTTCATCTGGTCATCCTAATGCTTGATTTAAGTTGTTTTGTTCCTTCAGATAAAACAAAAAAACAAAAACCAAGACTTGTGATGTTACAATATGTTACACAAATTTCTATGAAACCGCTAAATTACTAGTGTTCGACATTGCTGTGGATAAACTTGCTGACTGTGGTACAATCTGAATATGCAGCGACTGCCAGTGGCCATACTGAGCAATTTCAGTTGAAGATAAGCTCTGATAAAAGGTTTGTCAGCTCCATATTATTAGTTGTATCTACGCTTATCAGTGGGTGAAGGTGGAGCTCACCCTGAGACAGACGACCAGTCAATCTTCTCATCCTCAGTCAAAATCGAGTCTTCTTGCTGTTGGAGATGGTAACTCTGGGTTGTTGGTTTCTTCATTTTCCTCAGGACTTGTTGACAGTCTGTACGGATTGTTCTCCAGTGGGACTAAACATGTTTGGAGCCTGAGAATAAAAACAAGTTCTCATTTGTCACATTGTTTCATTTCTCAGTCAATATAGATTAAGAATTGGAAGTCAGAAAATGTGAAAACATCAAACCAAGTGTGCAACTGCACAAGTGAAGATTGACAATAACATGGCAAAGTTTTCTGTATAGTGTTGAATGTTAATGAATGAAAATGTCTTACTCATCAGAATCTGTTGTTGTTTTTTGTGGCGTCTTGTTCTCCTCAGCAGGGCCTTGATGGACTGAAGGATTAAAGAAAGTCAGAGCCGAGCAAACACTGTGGAGCTTCTCAGCATCAGTAAATCTGTAACTGTGACTCAGACACAGTTACACTGGTTTAAAGACCTGTACCTGTTCTTATGAATGTGTTTAAGCAGGACAGTGAAGAAAACAGCAGCAGCAACACAACCGAACACCACCAACACAATCCAGGTCGCACCTTTGAGAAAAAGAGGAAGAATTGTTGATATCCATTCATTCACCAACTGTGAAGCAACAACTGACCTGAGACCATCTGAACATGAACTTACTGAAGCCTCTGTGATCAGATGCTGATTCCTCATCAAAACCTGGAGGAGAAACAAACATCAGAGTCATAAAGTGATCATCAGTCTGTGTCTCTGTGTCTCTGAACTTGTCTCTCACCATCAGCAGACGTCTGTTTGACCTCAGGAATCTTCATCATCACCTCTTTGTGAACAGAGAGGACTCGTGCTGCACATTCCACCTGTGTATCGTTGTCAGGGAAACCTGACAGCACAGCTGTAGTGCTGACAGTGACTGTACCGTTGTTGTTGTTGACAGTGACAGTGTTGTAGTGTGAGAGGTGGAGGTGTGGCTGTGAGACATTCAGTGTGACTGTTGGAGCAGGTCGTCCTGTGGCCGAGCAGGACACAACTGACTCTTCAGAGGAGTTTGATTCTCTGACATGTAGAATGGGTTCATGCAGCTCTGCAGAGAAAAGACATTGAACAAACATCACATGACTTGAGCTGCTACAGACATGAGCTTCTGTCTGATCCTGTTGCTCAGCTTCTTACCATAGAGTTGGAGGCAGGTTTTACCAGTGAGAGCTCCGTCAGGGAAGGAGTTAAACAAGCAGAGATAGCAGCCTCCATCCTGCTCCGTGACGTCCATGATGACTATGGAGCAGCTCTGCAGTCCAGCATCTATTATCTCCACTTTATCTTTAAAGTCAGGAGTCACTATGGAGCCAAAGTGTTCACTGTACGTGGCGACGATCTTCTTCCCCTCAGGTAAAACTTTCTGCCATGTGACCTGATGAACTTCTTTAGGTTGTAGCAGCTGACAGCTGAGACGAGCGTCTCCTCCCACTGCAGCCACCACAGTCTGCTGTGTCTGTATCACAGCTGTTAGACCTGCAATGAGGAAATAAAAATACAACAGATGCAACACTGTGTGTTTGCAATTGATTGTCTTTCACACGCAGTAACTCACCATGTGATAGATGAAGATGTATGTGCAGAACATAAAAACCCATTAATTAAAAACAGCTGTAGTGCTGGTTTAACACATATGATTATATTTGAATTTACACGTGCAAGATTAATAAAACAACATATTAACATTGTTTCTATATAATATAGTAATGACATTCAGATTTACATAGATATTTCAGTATACATTGCATTTGCCCCTTGCACTGAGTCAAGGCATCAGGTTAAGCACGTTTAACCATCAAAATAAAACATAACATTTAACGCATATCTCACATTTTGCAAGAAGGCCCCCGCCAAGCAGAAGAATCACATGTAGACCTGCACCGCTCGACATGTTTCTGGAGAAGAGGCGCTGGTAGTTGCTGTTCTCCACAGGTGAAGCTCAGTATGCTGTTATTACCCGCGCTACCGTTTGAAATAGCAAGTGAGGCTGGAACATCCAATCAACGGCGTTCAATGCAAGTGATCCGCTTACACGATTGGACAATGGGAATGTCACTTTCACTTTCGTTTGTCTAGTGTAGACTACCAATACACTCATGACCTCAATAATATAACACATACAAAATGACTGTAAAACCTCGTTGATAGATGACAGGTGACAGTGACTTCATGTTGTTGATAACTCTGTAAACTGTTGAGTTCCTTCACTGACGCTATAACACCTCTCAGTAAATCTGAATATGCAGCGACCTCTAGTGGCCAAATTGTGCAATTTCATCTGAAAATAAATCAATGTATGATGATGCTGATGATCTGATCAATAAAAATCGAATAAAAATGTCTTACCTTTCATTGTGTTTTGTGGTGTCTTGAGTATAGTGAATATAGTCATAATTGTTTTTGTTTTGTAGGTTTTATAAGAGTCATATATTGTGCACAAAATACTCAGACTCCACAGGAAATGAAGTAAAGAGACTGGACTGTGAGAACAGCAAGGTCATTTTGAAGTGTTTTATAAAAGACATTAAGACAAAGGAAAAGTACAAGAAGACACATAAATATATACACGGAGAAAGTTAAAATACAGTTCATAAATTTTACAGGAAATACAAACATAAAAACACGATCATAGAGCCTATATACAATATTTGTTTTTATCTGGAGTCATGAGAGTGGTTTCACTTCTCAGATGCAGTTTGGTTATTAGCTGGAAAAATATTTCTGTTGTCAGAAGTGAAGATCTTTGGGGGATCCATTGTTTCATCTGGTCATCCTTATGTTTGATTAAAGATGTTTTGTTCCTTCAGATAAAAAAACAAAACAAGATTTGTGATGTTACATTATGTTACACAGATTTCTATGAAACCACTAAATCACTCTGCATGACATTTATGTGGATAAACTTGTTGACTGTGGTACAATCTGAATACAGGGTGAAGGTGGAGCTCACCCTGAGACAGACGACCAGTCAATCTTCTCATCCTCAGTCAAAAACGAGTCTTCTTGCTGTTGGAGATGGTAACTCTGGGTTGTTGGTTTCTTGATGTTGCTCAGGGGTTGTAGACAGTCTGCACTGATTTTTCTCCAGTGGGACTAAAGGTGTTTGGGGCCTGAGAATAAAAACACACATTTCATTTGTCACATTATTTAGTCGCTCAGTCAATATTAAATAGATTACGCTAATTGGAAGTAATAAAATGTGAAAACATAAAATCAGGTGTTGATGCTGGGAAAATAATTTTGCAACTGTACAAGCGAAGAGTGACAATAACATGACAAAGTCTTCTGTATACTGTTGTTGAATGTTAATGAATGAAAACATCTTACTCATCAGAATCTGTCGTTTTTTGTGGCGTCTTGTTCTCCTCAGCAGGGCCTTGTGATGGACTGAAGGATTAAACAAAGTCAGAGCTGAGCAAACACTGTGGAGCTTCTCAGCATCAGTAAATCTGTAACTGTGACTCAGACACAGGTGTTACACTGGTTTAAAGACCTACCTGTTCTTATGATTGTGTTTAAGCAGGACAGTGAAGAAAACAGCAGCAGCAACACAACCGAACACCACCAACACAGTCCAGGTGGCACCTTTGAGAAAAAGAGGTAGAATTTAACAACTCTGAATCAACAACTGACCTGAGATCATCTGAACATGAACTTACCAAAGCCTCTGTGATCAGATGCTGATTCCTCATCAAAACCTGGAGGAGAAACAAACATCAGAGTCATAAAGTGATCATCAGTCTGTGTCTCTGTGTCTCTGAACTTGTCTCTCACCATCAGCAGACGTCTGTTTGACCTCAGGAATCATCATCATCATCACCTCTTTGTGAACAGAGAGGACTCGTGCTGCACATCCCACCTGTGCATCGTTGTCAGGGAAACCTGACAGCACAGCTGTAATGTCGACAGTGACTGTACTGTTGTTGTTGTTGACAGTGACAGTGTTGTAGTGTGAGAGGTGGAGGTGTGGCTGTGAGACATTCAGTGTGACTGTTGGAGCAGGTCGTCCTGTGGCCGAGCAGGACACAACTGACTCTTCAGAGGAGTTTGATTCTCTGACATGTAGAATGGGTTCATGCAGCTCTGCAGAGAAAAGACATTGAACAAACATCACATGACTTGAGCTGCTACAGACATGAGCTTCTGTCTGATCCTGTTGCTCAGCTTCTTACCATAGAGTTGGAGGCAGGTTTTACCAGTGAGAGCTCCGTCAGGGAAGGAGTTAAACAAGCAGAGATAGCAGCCTCCATCCTGCTCCCTGACGTCCATGATGACTATGGAGCAGTTCTGAAGTCCAGCATCTTTTACCTCAACTTTACCTTTAAAGTCAGGAGTCACATAGGAGCCAAAGTGTTTGCTGTAGGTGGCAACGTTCTTCTTCCCCTCAGGAAAGATTTTCTGCCATGTGACCTGACGAACATCTTTAAGTTGTAGCAGCTGACAGCTGAGACGAGCGTCTTCTCCCACTGCAGCCACCACAGTCTGCTGTGTCTGTATCACAACTGCTTGACCTGCAACGAGGAAATGAAAAACAGTTGTGAGGCTCAAACTCTGTGTCCATCTGTAATAGATGGCTACTGACCAACAGTGTGATTCACATAACTGTATGACATACACTAATACGTCTCTTAGAATAATACTAATGTCTCCTAAGGGGACATATTACTGTCACATACAGTAAACATGCCCTGGAATGCATTCATAACACATGAAATACCCACAGAAAACAGAGAGATTATAAACATGTAGGCTATGATAAACCTTTAGATAACGTGAGCATATTTTTCAAGAATATAGCAATGGTACTGATGCAGGATTTTTTAAAATAACATACATATCTTGTATGCAGTTTTTCCTATTCATTTTAATGTTTGTTTCTTCATACTCTGGGAAAGTGGTCTGGGGCTTCTTGACCCTTCTGAGTATTTAATCAACATACAGTAGCTACATATTATTTCAAAAACTATACTAAAAACATTTGTTATAATATATATACACCGCATTGACCCGAATATAAGCAACCCATTTGGCCTTAACCAGTAGGCTACTTTTTACGACTTGAAAAAGAAATGAAGGGCCTTGGATTTTTTTTCCTTGCCAAAAATGATTCCAGCTCCCAACTAAAATTCAATTCAATACTTTGTTACGGACACAGCGGCGGTCCATAGAACAATAAAAACCAAACAAAACACACATACACATACAGTATACACAGAACAGACAGGTTCTTGACTATATCACTCTTTATATTACCCCCCCGCCCCCCCTCCCTCGTCTCTCTGCCTCCCGCAACTTCCTGTGTCTCTCCACTAAACTATCAATTAAAGGCAAAATGCCCCAAAAATATGCATAAAAAAGACAAAGTTATGTTTAGAAGATTTGCCCTTTATCAGTATTTTTTTTTTTTTACTTCTTGAAAAAATACCGTAGTAAAGGGCCATTGCAAAGACAGTTTCACACTTTGCCAAAAAAAATGATTCCAGCTCCTGATGTTGCAGTGAAAGGGGTTTTCTGCCTAAAATGACTTTAGGTCATTTAACTATGGTGAGTGACATACAGTCATTTCCGACAGAAAAATACCGTTTAGTATTCGGGTCAATACAATGTTGTCACATTGAGCTCTTAAACCTTAAAACCCTCCCGAACATGCGCACTCAATATCTTTTACATATGCGTATCAATAACAATAAGCTACGGAAGCCCTAAAGGGCCAAGTCCGTATAAATTTTTTTATTATCGTTTTCTCGTGATAACGACTTATTATTTCGTTATCTCGAGATAACAAAGTCTGTTTTCTCGTGATAACGAATTAATTTATTTCGTTATCTCGAGATAACAAAGACCGTTTTCTCGTGATAATGAAATAATCATAGAATGTGTGGTTGACATGGTTGCCTAGCAACATGTTTCCCCGGTGCAATCGCTTCTGCTTACGGGGAAGTAGCAGCTGGTTAGCCGCTGTATGTTCGTAGCAGGGGGCTACTACGTATTAACTGACTCGCCGCTCTGTGTGTGTGTCGCGGTGATAATTTAAACGTGAAAAGTAGGCTACAACACACACGACATAACGTTACAGCCGCAGTGTTGTGAGTGAATCATGTCGGGACAACCAGGCTTCATGAATCCGCTTCACAGACCCCAGTGCTTGACTGCGGTCAAGTGAGCCGTCGTTCTTCCTCGCGGAGTCAAGCCAGCCGCACAAACATTTGAACTGCGCCCGTATCATAGAACTTACGGTAAATTCTCCGAGTCCACTGACGAAGCTAACGCTATTTCAGAACCAAGCGAGATGACTTCCGGTTTTCAAAGTAAGACGCGGATAATACAAAGGCAAGGTGTGTGTGTGTGTGTGTGTGTGTGTGTGTGTGTGTGTGTGTGTGTGTGTGTGTGTGTGTGTGTGTGTGTGTGTGTGTGTGTGTGTGTGTGTGTGCGCGCGCGCGCGCGCGTGTGTTCCCGTGTGTGTGTGTGTGTGTGTGTGTGTGTGTGTGTGTGTGTGTGTGTGTGTGTGTGTGTGTGTGTGTGTGTTCCCGTGTACCTACCTAAGGGCCGAGATATACTTGCTGTAAACTACGCGTACGCGAGCTGCCGCGCGTATCCTGCGTCGCGTCACCTCGCGTCGATATGTGCGTTCGGTCGCAGGCGACGCATCAAACGGACGCAGGATACGCGCGGCAGCTCGCGTACGCGTACTTAACAGCAAGTATATCTCGGCCCTAACAGGGCCTTATGAATTTTAAACAGGAAAAGAGCCTTATACTCCATTTTTACTGTACAGTAACATGACTTTGGCCCATAAGTTCTGGCAATACTTGGTTAAGGTGACTTCAGGACCACCCTGGCTACTTCCACAGTCATTATCAAACAATTTTACTGTACCATTTTGGGGAAATTAAACCTCAAAGTTGCATCTCTAGTTTTTTTGTTTTTTCCTTTACAGGAAAAGTGCCTCATACTCCATTTTTACTGTACAGTAACATGACTTTGGCCCATAAGTTCTGGCAATACTTGGTACAGGTGACTTCAGGACCACCCTGGCTACTTCCTCAGTCATTATCAAACAATTTTACTGTATCATTTTGGAGAAATTAAGCCTCAAAGTTGCATCTCAGTTTTTTTTAAACAGGAAAAATGCCTTATACTCCATTTTTACTGTACAATAACATAACTTTGGCCCATAAGTTCTGGCAATACTTGGTACAGGTGACTTCAGGACCACCCTGGCTACTTCCTCAGTCATTATCAAACAATTTTACTGTATAATTTTGGAGAAATTAAGCCTCAAAGTTGCATCTCTAGTTTTTTTGTTTTTTTCTTTACGGGAAAAGTGCCTCATACTCCATTTTTACTGTACAGTAACATGACTTTGGCCCATAAGTTCTGGCAATACTTGGTACAGGTGACTTCAGGACCACCCTGGCTACTTCCACAGTCATTATCAAACAATTTTACTGTATCATTTTGGAGAAATTAAGCCTCAAAGTTGCATCTCTAGTTTTTTTGTTTTTTTCTTTACGGGAAAAGTGCCTCATACTCCATTTTTACTGTACAATAACATGACTTTGGCCCATAAGTTCTGGCAATACTTGGTACAGGTGACTTCAGGACCACCCTGGCTACTTCCACAGTCATTATCAAACAATTTTACTGTATAATTTTGGAGAAATTAAGCCTCAAAGTTGCATCTCAGTTTTTTTTAAACAGGAAAAATGCCTTATACTCCATTTTTACTGTACAGTAACATGACTTTGGCCCATAAGTTCTGGCAATACTTGGTACAGGTGACTTCAGGACCACCCTGGCTACTTCCACAGTCATTATCAAACAATTTTACTGTATCATTTTGGAGAAATTAAACCTCAAAGTTGCATCTCAGTTTTTTTTAAACAGGAAAAGTGCCTCATACTCCATTTTTACTGTACAATAACATAACTTTGGCCCATAAGTTCTGGCAATACTTGGTACAGGTGACTTCAGGACCACCCTGGCTACTTCCTCAGTCATTATCAAACAATTTTACTGTATAGTTTTGGAGAAATTAAACCTCAAAGTTGCATCTCTAGTTTTTTTGTTTTTTTCTTTACGGGAAAAGTGCCTCATACTCCATTTTTACTGTACAGTAACATGACTTTGGCCCATAAGTTCTGGCAATACTTGGTACAGGTGACTTCAGGACCACCCTGGCTACTTCCACAGTCATTATCAAACAATTTTACTGTACCATTTTGGGGAAATTAAACCTCAAAGTTGCATCTCTAGTTTTTTTGTTTTTTTCTTTACGGGAAAAGTGCCTCATACTCCATTTTTACTGTACAATAACATGACTTTGGCCCATAAGTTCTGGCAATACTTGGTACAGGTGACTTCAGGACCACCCTGGCTACTTCCACAGTCATTATCAAACAATTTTACTGTATCATTTTGGAGAAATTAAACCTCAAAGTTGCATCTCTAGTTTTTTTGTTTTTTTCTTTACGGGAAAAGTGCCTCATACTCCATTTTTACTGTACAGTAACATGACTTTGGCCCATAAGTTCTGGCAATACTTGGTTAAGGTGACTTCAGGACCACCCTGGCTACTTCCACAGTCATTATCAAACAATTTTACTGTACCATTTTGGGGAAATTAAACCTCAAAGTTGCATCTCTAGTTTTTTTGTTTTTTCCTTTACAGGAAAAGTGCCTCATACTCCATTTTTACTGTACAGTAACATGACTTTGGCCCATAAGTTCTGGCAATACTTGGTACAGGTGACTTCAGGACCACCCTGGCTACTTCCTCAGTCATTATCAAACAATTTTACTGTATCATTTTGGAGAAATTAAGCCTCAAAGTTGCATCTCAGTTTTTTTTTAAACAGGAAAAATGCCTTATACTCCATTTTTACTGTACAATAACATAACTTTGGCCCATAAGTTCTGGCAATACTTGGTACAGGTGACTTCAGGACCACCCTGGCTACTTCCTCAGTCATTATCAAACAATTTTACTGTATAATTTTGGAGAAATTAAGCCTCAAAGTTGCATCTCTAGTTTTTTTGTTTTTTTCTTTACGGGAAAAGTGCCTCATACTCCATTTTTACTGTACAGTAACATGACTTTGGCCCATAAGTTCTGGCAATACTTGGTACAGGTGACTTCAGGACCACCCTGGCTACTTCCACAGTCATTATCAAACAATTTTACTGTATCATTTTGGAGAAATTAAGCCTCAAAGTTGCATCTCTAGTTTTTTTGTTTTTTTCTTTACGGGAAAAGTGCCTCATACTCCATTTTTACTGTACAATAACATGACTTTGGCCCATAAGTTCTGGCAATACTTGGTACAGGTGACTTCAGGACCACCCTGGCTACTTCCACAGTCATTATCAAACAATTTTACTGTATAATTTTGGAGAAATTAAGCCTCAAAGTTGCATCTCAGTTTTTTTTAAACAGGAAAAATGCCTTATACTCCATTTTTACTGTACAGTAACATGACTTTGGCCCATAAGTTCTGGCAATACTTGGTACAGGTGACTTCAGGACCACCCTGGCTACTTCCACAGTCATTATCAAACAATTTTACTGTATCATTTTGGAGAAATTAAACC
This sequence comes from Trachurus japonicus, assembly GCF_045865225.1. Taxonomy (NCBI): domain Eukaryota; kingdom Metazoa; phylum Chordata; class Actinopteri; order Carangiformes; family Carangidae; genus Trachurus; species Trachurus japonicus. Next base: position 9,170,282 of record NC_140908.1, on the reverse strand, counting down.
TCAAAGTTGCATCTCAGTTTTTTTTAAACAGGAAAAGTGCCTCATACTCCATTTTTACTGTACAATAACATAACTTTGGCCCATAAGTTCTGGCAATACTTGGTACAGGTGACTTCAGGACCACCCTGGCTACTTCCTCAGTCATTATCAAACAATTTTACTGTATAGTTTTGGAGAAATTAAACCTCAAAGTTGCATCTCTAGTTTTTTTGTTTTTTTCTTTACGGGAAAAGTGCCTCATACTCCATTTTTACTGTACAGTAACATGACTTTGGCCCATAAGTTCTGGCAATACTTGGTACAGGTGACTTCAGGACCACCCTGGCTACTTCCACAGTCATTATCAAACAATTTTACTGTACCATTTTGGGGAAATTAAACCTCAAAGTTGCATCTCTAGTTTTTTTGTTTTTTTCTTTACGGGAAAAGTGCCTCATACTCCATTTTTACTGTACAATAACATGACTTTGGCCCATAAGTTCTGGCAATACTTGGTACAGGTGACTTCAGGACCACCCTGGCTACTTCCACAGTCATTATCAAACAATTTTACTGTATCATTTTGGAGAAATTAAACCTCAAAGTTGCATCTCTAGTTTTTTTGTTTTTTTCTTTACGGGAAAAGTGCCTCATACTCCATTTTTACTGTACAGTGACATGACTTTGGCCCATAAGTTCTGGCAATACTTGCTACAGGTGACTTCAGGACCACCCTGGCTACTTCCTCAGTCATTATCAAACAATTTTACTGTATCATTTTGGAGAAATTAAGCCTCAAATTTGCATCTCTAGTTTTTTTCTTTACAGGAAAAGTGCCTCATATTCCATTTTTACTGTACAGTAACATGACTTTGGCCCATAAGTTCTGGCAATACTTGGTACAGGTGACTTCAGGACCACCCTGGCTACTTCCACAGTCATTATCAAACAATTTTACTGTATCATTTTGGAGAAATAAAGCCTCAAAGTTGCATCTCAGTTTTTTTTTAAACAGGAAAAATGCCTTATACTCCATTTTTACTGTACAATAACATGACTTTGGCCCATAAGTTCTGGCAATACTTGGTACAGGTGACTTCAGGACCACCCTGGCTACTTCCTCAGTCATTATCAAACAATTTTACTGTATAATTTTGGAGAAATTAAGCCTCAAAGTTGCATCTCAGTTTTTTTTAAACAGGAAAAATGCCTTATACTCCATTTTTACTGTACAATAACATAACTTTGGCCCATAAGTTCTGGCAATACTTGGTACAGGTGACTTCAGGACCACCCTGGCTACTTCCTCAGTCATTATCAAACAATTTTACTGTATAGTTTTGGAGAAATTAAACCTCAAAGTTGCATCTCAGTTTTTTTGTTTTTTTCTTTACGGGAAAAGTGCCTCATACTCCATTTTTACTGTACAGTGACATGACTTTGGCCCATAAGTTCTGGCAATACTTGGTACAGGTGACTTCAGGACCACCCTGGCTACTTCCTCAGTCATTATCAAACAATTTTACTGTATAATTTTGGAGAAATTAAGCCTCAAAGTTGCATCTCAGTTTTTTTTAAACAGGAAAAATGCCTTATACTCCATTTTTACTGTACAATAACATAACTTTGGCCCATAAGTTCTGGCAATACTTGGTACAGGTGACTTCAGGACCACCCTGGCTACTTCCTCAGTCATTATCAAACAATTTTACTGTATAGTTTTGGAGAAATTAAACCTCAAAGTTGCATCTCTAGTTTTTTTGTTTTTTCCTTTACAGGAAAAGTGCCTCATACTCCATTTTTACTGTACAGTAACATGACTTTGGCCCATAAGTTCTGGCAATACTTGGTACAGGTGACTTCAGGACCACCCTGGCTACTTCCTCAGTCATTATCAAACAATTTTACTGTATCATTTTGGAGAAATTAAGCCTCAAAGTTGCATCTCAGTTTTTTTTAAACAGGAAAAATGCCTTATACTCCATTTTTACTGTACAATAACATGACTTTGGCCCATAAGTTCTGGCAATACTTGGTACAGGTGACTTCAGGACCACCCTGGCTACTTCCTCAGTCATTATCAAACAATTTTACTGTATAATTTTGGAGAAATTAAGCCTCAAAGTTGCATCTCAGTTTTTTTTAAACAGGAAAAATGCCTTATACTCCATTTTTACTGTACAATAACATAACTTTGGCCCATAAGTTCTGGCAATACTTGGTACAGGTGACTTCAGGACCACCCTGGCTACTTCCTCAGTCATTATCAAACAATTTTACTGTATAGTTTTGGAGAAATTAAACCTCAAAGTTGCATCTCAGTTTTTTTGTTTTTTTCTTTACGGGAAAAGTGCCTCATACTCCATTTTTACTGTACAGTGACATGACTTTGGCCCATAAGTTCTGGCAATACTTGGTACAGGTGACTTCAGGACCACCCTGGCTACTTCCACAGTCATTATCAAACAATTTTACTGTATCATTTTGGAGAAATTAAGCCTCAAAGTTGCATCTCTAGTTTTTTTGTTTTTTTCTTAGTGCCTCATACTCCATTTTTACTGTACAATAACATGACTTTGGCCCATAAGTTCTGGCAATACTTGCTACAGTTTTTTTTTAAATACTTTATTTACAGTTTATTATTTTACAAAACTGTACAAAACATACCACATAGGAACATTCAAACATAAAAGGGAACAGAGAGAGAGAGAAAAACAAAAAAAATAAATTAAAAAATAAAATAAAATAAAAATCAAAAAGGGGAAGGGGCTGCCAGATATTTTTAAATTTACCCTTTACATATACTTGCTACAGTTGACTTCAGGACTACCCTGGCTACTTCCTCAGTCATTATTAAACATTTTTACTGTATCATTTTGGATAAATTAATCCTCAAAGTTGTATCTGGAGCTTGTTTTCAACAACTAAATCGATATAAACGTATCAATTCACAATAGTTATTTGGTAACGATCCAACGCATCACCGCATGCGCAAATGACATGCCCTGTTAATTGACACCTCCACGACGACGTTCACTGGATCTCCACTTGATTGCAAGAATGGCTGCAAAAAAAGGGTAAGTGGGGCTTTCAAATAATTTCCAATGTTATGTGGGTAAAAGACACTGCATTTATTGTCTACATATTTTTCAATTATAATTATGTGGCTTAAATAAAGGGCGTCATCACAAATATTTTTTAATTGGCTAAATAGTCTATCACCTTGGGTCAACTGACACACGTGGTTAGCTCACAGACACATGCACATTGTAGGTTATAGGCCTAGCTATTGTAATTAGTGAAATGCCTTATTCTGGCTTTAAAAAAAAAAAAAGTTTAGCTACTGGACAGAGTAATATGATACATACATCTATGTAATCTCCCGAACAGTGCCAGGGTGCAGTTAGATCTGACCTTTTCCTTTTATTCTCTTAACACTAGAACCGCCAACATTATTCTAATCCCCCTTTAATTTCCCAGACCGCATCAACAGTCGCAAACAGTTGTCTAAGTATAAACAATAATTTCAGTAATTCTGTACAGTTCACAGTGATGCATCTGGACCGTGGATGTACAGTATATAATAGATCTCGAGACGTGTGCTGCTCTCGTGTGAAGAGTCCATGACGCTGTTCATTGTTGTTCACTTGCTACTGTAACAGGAGGATTTCATAGAGTCTTCTACTGCAATTGAAGTACTTAGGGGATATTTGTAGAGCATACAACCCTACTTTTAAATAATGCTACTATCCCTTTAAAGTGGATGGAAGCAACAAGGACAGAGAATAATGACAAGTGACAAGAAAAAGACGAGTTTCACCCCTTAGCCAGAATGATAATCATGATTTTCAGGAAAAGCAGTGTTCATTAAATTGAGATCTGGAGAATAATCAAAAATAACTTCAAAGGCCGGTGTTAAAAAATGTATTGTTATGTGAATTAGTAATTTTTCATGAATAATGCTAAGCAATGATAAGGTCAAACTTGCAATATCTTTTACATCCATTATGTATTGTGTTACATTACATGTATTTCTACACAGTGAAATCGTGTAACACAACAACCTAAATACCAGGCTGTGAAGCTATAACCAAGATGACAAAATGTATTGTTATTGTGTCTTTGAACAATGAAACTAGCAAATAACAAATAAAACTTACAGTAGAATTTCATTATCTTATATCTATCATGATTGAAAATTAACATTTATACTTGAATGCCTTTTACAGATACAGTGTGACACATGTTTTCGGTGGTTCCATGTGGAGTGCCTTAACATGGACTCGGCAACACTTCAGCAGGCAAAGGCTGGTGACTGGAATTGTGACATTTGCCAGGATTAAAACATCACCTTCGATCAGTGGAAGAGAAAGGGATCAGAAAGCCTCAACAGCCATCTTTTAAATTTGACTTTATGTTTTGACATAAAAATGGCACAACACTCTTATCACTGAAACTTTGATTACTTTTCTGGAGGTGACACTGACAGAATCTGAGACATCTGAGGCACCCAGGTTACACTCAACACAATTGTGTGTGTGTGTGTGTGTGTGTGTGTGTGTGTGTGTGTGTGTGTGTGTGTGTGTGTGTGTGAGAGAGAGAGAGAGAGAGAGTTTTAGGTGGATTGATAGAGAACGATCCTGATAGTCAGGTGGAGATCGAGAGTGTGTGAATGTGCAACGACGTAATCTGTAAGGATTATCTGTGTATGCCGGCATCAATAACAGGCTCTCCCAAGATGCACTTGCGTGTAGAATAAGGACTAATAAGGATAAGAATAAGGCCTCAGTCATGTTATTTCTGTCCACTGATTTGTTTGGTCTTTCGATCCTGTAAAAAGTAAAGATATTGTATATGAAAATAGACCATCTTCATAAATAATCACAGACTATGTTGATCTGATATCTGTATTTTATATTCACTTTAAACTTTAAACTTAAACATCTATGTTCTTGTGATTGTGATTTATTCCAACATATGACTGTCACATGGAGGTTTGTTGATGTTTAAGAGTATTAGACATTAGTCTGAGCTGAAAGAAAACTTTGAGGCTTGTAGAACCCAATAATGTAATAAAAAATGTCAAGTGAGTGGATTGAAAATGTAATAAAAACCTGATAATGTAATAACTTCCCAATAATGTACTAAAGTGCATATCCGAATAATGTATGCATGTCCACCACTTAAAACCAAGTAGGCCTAATGGGTCATCTACTGTTAAATTATTACATTATTGGAGTATTACATGATCAGGTGGGTCCCTTCGAATGGAAGGCTAACCTGATAATGAACAGTAATACTTTATTACATTATTGGAAGTTATTACATTATAATTTATTACATTTTCAGTCCACTCAAGTGAATTTTTTTATTACATTATTGGGGTTATTACAATATCAGGGATTTATGATATTATCAGGTTCTACAAGACATAATTTCTCCAAAGTGAGTGAGTAAAACTGTGTGATAATGACTGAGGAAGTAGCCAGTGTGCTCCGAAAGTCAGCTGTAGCAAGTATTGTCAGAACTTGTGGACCAAAGTGATGTTATTGTGCACTAGAAATTGAGTAATAGAACCTTTTTTGTGTCAAAAAAGCAAAAAATTCAACTTTGAGGCCTAATTTCTCCAAAATGAAACAGTAAAATTGTTTGATAATGACTGTGGAAGTAGCCAGGGTGGTCCTGAAGTCACCTGTACCAAGTATTGCCAGAACTTATGGGCCAAAGTCATGTTACTGTACAGTAAAAATGGAGTATGAGGCACTTTTCCCGTAAAGAAAAAAACAAAAAAACTAGAGATGCAACTTTGAGGCTTAATTTCCCCAAAATGGTACAGTAAAATTGTTTGATAATGACTGTGGAAGTAGCCAGGGTGGTCCTGAAGTCACCTGTACCAAGTATTGCCAGAACTTATGGGCCAAAGTCATGTTATTGTACAGTAAAAATGGAGTATGAGGCACTTTTCCTGTTTAAAAAAAACTGAGATGCAACTTTGAGGTTTAATTTCTCCAAAATGATACAGTAAAATTGTTTGATAATGACTGTGGAAGTAGCCAGGGTGGTCCTGACGTCACCTGTACCAAGTATTGCCAGAACTTATGGGCCAAATTCATGTTACTGTACAGTAAAAATGGAGCATAAGGCATTTTTCCTGTTTAAAAAAAACTGAGATGCAACTTTGAGGTTTAATTTCTCCAAAATGATACAGTAAAATTGTTTGATAATGACTGTGGAAGTAGCCAGGGTGGTCCTGAAGTCACCTGTACCAAGTATTGCCAGAACTTATGGGCCAAAGTCATGTTACTGTACAGTAAAAATGGAGTATAAGGCATTTTTCCTGTTTAAAAAAAACTGAGATGCAACTTTGAGGCTTAATTTCTCCAAAATTATACAGTAAAATTGTTTGATAATGACTGTGGAAGTAGCCAGGGTGGTCCTGAAGTCACCTGTACCAAGTATTGCCAGAACTTATGGGCCAAAGTCATGTTACTGTACAGTAAAAATGGAGTATGAGGCACTTTTCCCGTAAAGAAAAAAACAAAAAAACTAGAGATGCAACTTTGAGGTTTAATTTCTCCAAAATGATACAGTAAAATTGTTTGATAATGACTGTGGAAGTAGCCAGGGTGGTCCTGAAGTCACCTGTACCAAGTATTGCCAGAACTTATGGGCCAAAGTCATGTTATTGTACAGTAAAAATGGAGTATGAGGCACTTTTCCCGTAAAGAAAAAAACAAAAAAACTAGAGATGCCACTTTGAGGTTTAATTTCTCCAAAACTATACAGTAAAATTGTTTGATAATGACTGAGGAAGTAGCCAGGGTGGTCCTGAAGTCACCTGTACCAAGTATTGCCAGAACTTATGGGCCAAAGTCATGTTACTGTACAGTAAAAATGGAGTATGAGGCACTTTTCCTGTTAAAAAAAAACTGAGATGCAACTTTGAGGTTTAATTTCTCCAAAATGATACAGTAAAATTGTTTGATAATGACTGAGGAAGTAGCCAGGGTGGTCCTGAAGTCACCTGTACCAAGTATTGCCAGAACTTATGGGCCAAAGTTATGTTATTGTACAGTAAAAATGGAGTACAAGGCATTTTTCCTGTTTAAAAAAAACTGAGATGCAACTTTGAGGCTTAATTTCTCCAAAATTATACAGTAAAATTGTTTGATAATGACTGAGGAAGTAGCCAGGGTGGTCCTGAAGTCACCTGTACCAAGTATTGCCAGAACTTATGGGCCAAAGTCATGTTATTGTACAGTAAAAATGGAGTATGAGGCACTTTTCCCGTAAAGAAAAAAACAAAAAAACTAGAGATGCAACTTTGAGGTTTAATTTCTCCAAAACTATACAGTAAAATTGTTTGATAATGACTGAGGAAGTAGCCAGGGTGGTCCTGAAGTCACCTGTACCAAGTATTGCCAGAACTTATGGGCCAAAGTTATGTTATTGTACAGTAAAAATGGAGTATGAGGCACTTTTCCTGTTTAAAAAAAACTGAGATGCAACTTTGAGGTTTAATTTCTCCAAAATGATACAGTAAAATTGTTTGATAATGACTGTGGAAGTAGCCAGGGTGGTCCTGAAGTCACCTGTACCAAGTATTGCCAGAACTTATGGGCCAAAGTCATGTTACTGTACAGTAAAAATGGAGTATAAGGCATTTTTCCTGTTTAAAAAAAACTGAGATGCAACTTTGAGGCTTAATTTCTCCAAAATGATACAGTAAAATTGTTTGATAATGACTGTGGAAGTAGCCAGGGTGGTCCTGAAGTCACCTGTACCAAGTATTGCCAGAACTTATGGGCCAAAGTCATGTTACTGTACAGTAAAAATGGAGTATAAGGCATTTTTCCTGTTTAAAAAAAAACTGAGATGCAACTTTGAGGCTTAATTTCTCCAAAATTATACAGTAAAATTGTTTGATAATGACTGTGGAAGTAGCCAGGGTGGTCCTGAAGTCACCTGTACCAAGTATTGCCAGAACTTATGGGCCAAAGTCATGTTACTGTACAGTAAAAATGGAGTATAAGGCATTTTTCCTGTTTAAAAAAAAACTGAGATGCAACTTTGAGGCTTAATTTCTCCAAAATTATACAGTAAAATTGTTTGATAATGACTGTGGAAGTAGCCAGGGTGGTCCTGAAGTCACCTGTACCAAGTATTGCCAGAACTTATGGGCCAAAGTCATGTTACTGTACAGTAAAAATGGAGTATGAGGCACTTTTCCCATAAAGAAAAAAACAAAAAAACTAGAGATGCAACTTTGAGGTTTAATTTCTCCAAAACTATACAGTAAAATTGTTTGATAATGACTGAGGAAGTAGCCAGGGTGGTCCTGAAGTCACCTGTACCAAGTATTGCCAGAACTTATGGGCCAAAGTCATGTTACTGTACAGTAAAAATGGAGTATGAGGCACTTTTCCCGTAAAGAAAAAAACAAAAAAACTAGAGATGCAACTTTGAGGTTTAATTTCTCCAAAATGATACAGTAAAATTGTTTGATAATGACTGTGGAAGTAGCCAGGGTGGTCCTGAAGTCACCTGTACCAAGTATTGCCAGAACTTATGGGCCAAAGTCATGTTATTGTACAGTAAAAATGGAGTATGAGGCACTTTTCCCGTAAAGAAAAAAACAAAAAAACTAGAGATGCAACTTTGAGGTTTAATTTCTCCAAAACTATACAGTAAAATTGTTTGATAATGACTGAGGAAGTAGCCAGGGTGGTCCTGAAGTCACCTGTACCAAGTATTGCCAGAACTTATGGGCCAAAGTTATGTTATTGTACAGTAAAATGGAGTATGAGGCACTTTTCCTGTTTAAAAAAACTGAGATGCAACTTTGAGGTTTAATTTCTCCAAAATGATACAGTAAAATTGTTTGATAATGACTGTGGAAGTAGCCAGGGTGGTCCTGAAGTCACCTGTACCAAGTATTGCCAGAACTTATGGGCCAAAGTCATGTTACTGTACAGTAAAAATGGAGTATAAGGCATTTTTCCTGTTTAAAAAAAAACTGAGATGCAACTTTGAGGCTTAATTTCTCCAAAATTATACAGTAAAATTGTTTGATAATGACTGTGGAAGTAGCCAGGGTGGTCCTGAAGTCACCTGTACCAAGTATTGCCAGAACTTATGGGCCAAAGTCATGTTACTGTACAGTAAAAATGGAGTATGAGGCACTTTTCCCGTAAAGAAAAAAACAAAAAAACTAGAGATGCAACTTTGAGGCTTAATTTCTCCAAAATTATACAGTAAAATTGTTTGATAATGACTGAGGAAGTAGCCAGGGTGGTCCTGAAGTCACCTGTACCAAGTATTGCCAGAACTTATGGGCCAAAGTCATGTTATTGTACAGTAAAAATGGAGTATAAGGCATTTTTCCTGTTTAAAAAAAACTGAGATGCAACTTTGAGGCTTAATTTCTCCAAAATGATACAGTAAAATTGTTTGATAATGACTGAGGAAGCAGCCAGGGTGGTCCTGAAGTCACCTGTACCAAGTATTGCCAGAACTTATGGGCCAAAGTCATGTTACTGTACAGTAAAAATGGAGTATGAGGCACTTTTCCTGTAAAGGAAAAAACAAAAAAACTAGAGATGCAACTTTGAGGTTTAATTTCCCCAAAATGGTACAGTAAAATTGTTTGATAATGACTGTGGAAGTAGCCAGGGTGGTCCTGAAGTCACCTGTAGCAAGTATTGCCAGAACTTATGGGCCAAAGTCATGTTATTGTACAGTAAAAATGGAGTATAAGGCATTTTTCCTGTTTAAAAAAAACTGAGATGCAACTTTGAGGCTTAATTTCTCCAAAATGATACAGTAAAATTGTTTGATAATGACTGAGGAAGCAGCCAGGGTGGTCCTGAAGTCACCTTAACCAAGTATTGCCAGAACTTATGGGCCAAAGTCATGTTACTGTACAGTAAAAATGGAGTATAAGGCTCTTTTCCTGTTTAAAATTCATAAGGCCCTGTTAGGTAGGTACACGGGAACACACACACACACACACACACACACTAACTACCACACACACACACACACACACACACACACACACACACACACACACACACACACACACACCTTGCCTTTGTATTATCCGCGTCTTACTTTGAAAACCGGAAGTCATCTCGCTTGGTTCTGAAATAGCGTTAGCTTCGTCAGTGGACTCGGAGAATTTACCGTAAGTTCTATGATACGGGCGCAGTTCAAATGTTTGTGCGGCTGGCTTGACTCCGCGAGGAAGAACGACGGCTCACTTGACCGCAGTGGTGCTTGGCCGCCGCCGCCGCCGCCGCTGCTCTAGTGGCGGCCGGGCACCGGGGTCTGTGAAGCGGAAATGATGATAAAGTAAACCCCTGTAGGGGGGGTCTGGGGGGATCTTCCCCCCAGAAAGTTTTTATGATTTTAAGAGGTAAATGAAGCATTCTGGTGTACTCTGAGAAGAATATAATGGGAAGACAACATTCGCTTCAGATAAAAAACAAAAAAAAAACACATTTGGTAGGCTACTGACTGAGGTTTCTATCTTTGTAATGGCAAGAATGGCTGGACTGTATGACACTGGTCTAGTGGGGAGCTGTGGCTGGTGAGAAAAAACAAAACTTTTTTTTTTTTTCAATCTTTTGACCTGGACCAGCCTTTCAAGGCCCCGTTTCCTCTGCTTCTGCCCTGTTCTCATCTGTATGATGGCTGTAGCTACTGTCAGATATTAATAAATGAAAGGAGGCTCCCATTCCCATTTGGAGGTTGCAGGTATAACACACGCACACATGCACACAGTAACGCACGCACGCGCACACACACACACACACACACACACACACACACACACACCTGTTGCTGTCTCCCTCTCCTCTGCTCTCTGGACTGGGCTGCCTGGCTGTTCTTTTGGGCTACCAAGTGTGCATGGGCCTTTTGGACTTAGATTTGAGTTCTCACGGACCGGACGCGTCAGTTCAGTCCGAAAATATGTAGAAATTAATTCGGTCAGGTCGCGCTCCTACTCGGCTTCTCTCTCTCTCTCTCTCTCTCTCTCTCTTTTCTTTTGGCCGGGTCCGGACCAACTTAATTCAGGGTCCGGGTTTCAACACCCGCGGGTCAGACCGGGTTCGGCTTTTAACTTTCAGGCCCGTTCAGGTTGATGCCAGGTGCAGGACTTCAGAGCAGCATGTCAGTGCTGCTGACGCAACACACCGCACCGCAGGTTGCAGAACGTCAACTCGCGCGGCGCCCTACTGCGCTATGATTGGCTAGAACTCACAGGCTTTGGGCTGTTTGCTTCAGCAGCAGTCCAGTCAACACGGGGACACGCATCCCACACCAATCAGAGAGTTATTATTAGAGAGCCTAATACACGACAAGCACCGCATTTGCGGCAGCGGTGGGGTGGTGGTGGTGGTGGTGGGGGTGTGTGTGGGGGGGGGTTCGATCGAACCCTCCGATCCCCCTTGGCTACGGGCCAGCAGTGGTCGAATTGAACGGGCATTCACCCAATCACAGACCGCTGTCCGCAGTGATCAGCTCCGGTGACCGCGGCGCTGACTGTTTATCCCCGTATTAATTAAACCCAGACGTGGCCCGACACACGGGTGCTGAAGCACGGACCAGCGCGGTCCAACTTTTAGTTCTCGGTCCGGACTCCGAACCCGCGCGTCTGATTGGGTTGGTTGGACACATGTCAATCGCTCTGGTCGGACCTCACCGCTGACAACATGTGTGTGTGCGCGCGCGCCTGTTTGTTTGTGTGCGCGTGTGTGTGTGTGAGAGAGAGAGAGAATCAACACACACACACACACACACACACACACACACACACTGTAAAGAGCAGACAGGAAAGACAGTAGAGCAGTGTTTTTCAACCTTGGGATCAGGACCCCATGTGGGGTCGCCTGGAATTCAGATGGCGTCGCCCTAAATGTCTAGTAGGCCTAATTGAAAAAAAGAAATTACTGATAAAAATATTTTTTAAACTAATTATCATTCTTTAAAAAGAAAAATAAAAGATTAAAACACCACACACAATCCTAAACAACTGTAAGAGAGAGAGAGATTTTTTGAAGTAGCCTACCTAATGATAGTTAATTTGTTTATGTTCTGTCAGTTCAGCAGGTGGTGGTGGGGTTCATAATGGATTAGAATTAGAAGTGTATCTCAAAAATTTTTGAATTTTACTCGAACACAAATACAAATAGAAATACTTTCCCCCCCTCAACAAATACCGGATGCTTTGCCCACCCCTAATTGCTAGTATTAGTGCATACTACTAAAATATTGATTGAGAATCGCATATAAGACCCAAATGACACGTTAAATAATACTGATAGCAATATACAGCACTTAAACGCAATTTTTACTTGGTTGGCTGGTAAATTATCTGCCTGGCTGGTAAAAAAATTCACTTACCAGCCTAAAAAAGTTAGTTTTGGACCCTGATTGGAAGCTTACTCTTTTGGCGATCTAAGGTGGGCAATTATATCTTTTCGAGAGAGTTTTCAATCCAGCCATGAAGTGCAGAGTTTTTTTCAGGAACGTCGTAGCATAGGTAAATCCACCATGATAACTCTGTGATAGTGATTAAAAATTGTATTTTGTGATTAAAACTGAAATTCAATTTCCGTTCTTTGGAACACCCCCACATTTAAAACCACTGCTCCACCCCTGCACACATTCTATGATTATTTCATTATCACGAGAAAACGGTCTTTGTTATCTCGAGATAACGAAATAAATTAATTCGTTATCACGAGAAAACAGACTTTGTTATCTCGAGATAACGAAATAATAAGTCGTTATCACGAGAAAACGATAATAAAAAAAATTATACGGACTTGGCCCTTTAGGGCTTCCGTAATAAGCGACTGATCTTTTTCAAAACATTTTCCTTCAAAACAAACAACGTTGAACTCATCTGTCTTACCTTTGAGGAAAATAACCAATCCAAGAAACAACTGTAAAACCTCAGCTATCGACATGACTGCGTTGCGGCTGCAGCTTCACTTCTTGACGTTAACAAAGCCCTTCTAGGCCTCTAGGTTCTCATATTAGAACGTCTCTGACGTTAATTCAAACCCGTCAGGAAGTTGCGCCTCCTAATACGTCACTACGGCACCAGGTAAATCCCAGGATGAACTGATCTATCAAAGCGACACAGCAACATGAATGAAGGCGTCAGAAATACAAGTGATTTTGACGGAGTCGTTTTGACGTCAGATAAACAAGGGTTTGACTGGCTTCGTTAGTTACAATGTTATAAAGGGGCGAGTGACACCTACATGCCCCCCTAAACAAAAGAACACAATGGACTGATCCATAGTTTTCAGTCACGTGATCTGGCGCGTGTGTCTAGTTGTCTGCCGCTATGTGCCGCTTCGGCCACCAGATGTCGTAGCATCCGCCATCAGGTGACAGTTGTTCTTCTACGGAGCCCAGTATGTTATGTTACAGTGGAACCCAGACGGTATGGTCAAAGACATCTTTGGTGGTGCACATAAATACAGTCTATGGTGCAGAGCAATCGCTTGCTGGTGGAATCAGAGTCCTAATAATGTTACAGAGACTGCAGGAAATGAAGTAAAGAATACTGTGACAGTGGTCGTTTTATGTAGCTATTTTATAAAAGACATTAGGACAAAGGAAAAACACAAGGCAGAAAAAAGTAAACAAGACATTTAAAACAATTTATATGGAAAATACAAACATAAAAACATGATCATAGACCCTATAAACAATCTTAGTTTTAATCTGTAGTCCTGAGATTACTAGTCCTACTGAACAGAGGTTTCACTTCTCTGATGCAGTTTGACATGTCTGAATAATGACTGTTAGCTAGAAGAGCTTTTTTGGTGTCAGATGTGATGGACTCTGGACTCTTTGATGACACTGATGTGCGTTGTTTTGTCTGCTGCTCATCCTCATTCTTGATTAGAAGTGTTTTGATCCTTCAGGTTAAAAACGGCTTGACTTGGAATAATTATGTTACATTATGTGACATATTTCTATGAAACTGCTAAATCACTGTATGATTATGTGGATAAACCTGCTGCCTTAAAGTGAAGTGTGACAATGACATGGGAAAGTCTTCTGTCTTGGTAAAATGAAAACGTCTTACTCATCAGAATCTGTCATTGTTTTTTGTGGCGTCTTGTTCTCCTCAGCAGGGCCTTGATGGACTGAAGGATTAAAGAAAGTCAGAGCCGAGCAAACACTGGGTAGCATCAGCATCAGTAAATCTGTTAACTATGACTCAGATTGGTTTAAAGACCTACCTGTTCTTATGAATCAGTTTCAGCAGGACAGTGAAGAAAACAGTGGCAACAGCAACACAACAAGGACCAAAGCGGCACCTTTGAGAAAAAGAGAAGGAATTGTTGATAGCCTATTTGTTCATTACACAATTATGAAGCAACAACTGACCTGAGACCATCTGAACATGAACTTACTGAAGCCTCTGTGATTAGATGCTGATTCCTCATCAAAACCTGGAGGAGAAACAAACATCAGAGTCATAAAGTGATCATCAGTCTGTGTCTCTGTGTCTGTGAACTTGTCTCTCACCATCAGCAGACGTCTGTTTGACCTCAGGAATCATCATCAACACCTCTTTGTGACCAGAGAGGACTCGTGCTGCACATCCCACCTGTGCACCGTTGTCAGGGAAACCTGACAGCACAGCTGTAGTGTTGACAGTGACTGTACCGTTGTTGTTGTTGACAGTGAGTGTTGTAGTGTGAGAGGTGGAGGTGTGGCTGTGAGACATTCAGTGTGACTGTTGGAGCAGGTCGTCCTGTGGCCGAGCAGGACACAACTGACTCTTCAGAGGACTTTGATTCTCTGACATGTAGAATGGGTTCATGCAGTTCTGCAGAGAAAAGACATTGAACAAACATCACATGACTTGAGCTGCTACAGACATGAGCTTCTGTCTGATCCTGTTGCTCAGCTTCTTACCATAGAGTTGGAGGCAGGTTTTACCAGTGAGAGCTCCGTCAGGGAAGGAGTTAAACAAGCAGAGATAGCAGCCTCCATCCTGCTCCCTGACGTCCCTGATGACTATGGAGCAGTTCTGAAGTCCAGCATCTATTATCTCCACTTTACCTTTAAAGTCAGGAGTCACCCTAGAACCAAAGTATTTACTGTACGTGGCGACATTCTTCTCTCCCTCTGTTAAGATTTTCTGCCATGTGACCTGATGAACTTCTTTAGGTTGTAGCAGCTGACAGCTGAGACGAGCGTCTTCTCCCACTGCAGCCACCACAGTCTGCTGCGTCTGTATCATAACAGTTTGACCTGCAGTGAGGAAATTAAACCACAAGTTAGATGTGACACTTCTGCATGTGTGTGTATAAATGACTGTCTTGATATATTTTCACATGCAGTACCTCATATGTGTATAACACATAAACCCATGATGAATTAAAAACAACTATGATAAATTGTTAGGGTTTAACATGTGATCATATTTGGTATTTAATTTACAAGTGCAAGATTATTAAAACAACATGCATATTAACATTGTTTCATTTTTATTCACACATCAATTTAAAAACCAAGTGTAAGAAACATTAAGTTTTGTAGTTGTATTATATGAAATGGGACACCCAAGGTAGCTAAGACCTTAGAGTTTCTATAATATAATATAACGTGACATTAAATCATTCAGATTTTCTCATAAACATTTTTTACACATGTCATTTCAGTATCTATCCATCTATGGCATTTGCCACTAACACTATGACAACATCTAAATTTAACCTTCAAAATAAATCAGGATTAAACACATCTTATCTCACCTTTTGTAAGAAGGCCCAGCAGAAGAATCACACGTAGACCTGCACTGCTCGACATGTTGCTGGAGAAGAGGCGCTGGTCGTTGTTGTTCTCCACAAGTGAAGCTCAGTATGAGTGCCCTGAGTAGGAACAGCAATGTTTACAACAGCAAAGTCACAATAAATTCAATATCTGGAAACAAATCCTGTTGCTGCGTTGATTTCACTCTGGATTCACTACATCCAAAGTTTAAGATTCATAGCAAGATAAACAGCCTACACAGACAGCTTTCATTTTAGATTAGCTAAATATGCACAAATGGCTTTTCTGGAATATGACTCAGCACGTTAAAGTGGCTCCACTGTCACGTCTTATCTACCTTCTACTGTTGACTACTGCTGAAACATTCACAGAAGGAGTCAAAGAAGTTTTGTTTTGTCACATTTTAGATGTGAAGCCTGTACTTCTAGTTTGCACTTGAACTCCCATGATTTTTTTTTTTTTTGCATGTCTTCCAAACCACAGTATTATGATAAATGTGAATAAACTCATGTTGACAATAATTTGTTGACACAAAAGAAACAGCAATTGCATATCACTCACAGCTAAACAGGATACACAGCTAAGTAGTTGTGTTATTTTGGCCTGAAATTTTTTTTTTGAGCCCCTGCCCCTCTAGAATCATGTGCATGTCCTTGAAGCTCCATATTAATATGGTAAGTAGCACATGAGACTGAAACATTCAGTCTTGCTCAATGCAGTGGTTCGTTCACTGGAAGGATTTAAATCATATCACTTTCACTTTTGTTGACTGTACCAACGTTTGACTAGTGTAGGTTACCAATGTACTCACGACTTAAATAACATAACACATAGATATATGAAATAAATGAACAGCTGATGCCTTCCTAAAACATTTTACATGAAGTGGTTCAAATCTTCTCTACACACAGATGTGCAAAGACAGTTTGAGCACATCTGGATGGAGGGATTGTAAATGTCTGTTTGCAGGTCCACCGAGGAGAAAATGACTAAAACCTTGTGTTGATAGATGACAGGTGACAGTGACTTCATGTTATTGATCAACTCTGTGTAAACTGTTGAGTTCCTTCACTGATGCCATAACACCTCTCAGTAAATCTGAATATACAGCGACCTCCAGTGGCCAAATTCCACAACTTCAGCTGAAAGAAAAATAAATGTACAATGATGATGATCCGCATGGTTCAGAATCAATGGAAATCACCACTGACATGACAGCCCATAGTGGTAATATTTATTTACATAATGTTACAACAGAGACAGCAGGAAATTAGTTAAGAAAACTGTGACATATACATAAAATGTTTTATAAAAGACATTAGGACAAAGGAAAAACACAAGGCAGAAATGAAGTTAACAAGACATTTAAACATTTTATGGAAAATACAAACATAAAGACATGAAAATAGACCCTATATACAATCACTGTTTTTGTCTGGAGTCATGAGGTTACTATTGAATAAGGTCGACCCCAGATTGTCAACTATTCAATGATTCGATTCGGAACACAACAGTGGGTGCTCGAGCACTGGAGCACCTGGCTGGTTCTTTCTCTATCTCTCCTGATGTTGTTTCCCTTCAACTGAGGGAAATTAAATCCCCAAAAGAGGGACAGTGATGCCGTGCACACAAGCCTAACGAGTGAGATGAGGAAAAGGATGGATGCACATGATTAGATGAACAGTCGACCAAAGGCAAAATCTGACGAATCAGATTCTATTATGAAAATTATGAACAGAGGCTTCACTTCTTTGATGCAGTTTGACTTGGCTGAATAATGACTGTTAGCTAGAAGAGTCTTTTTGGTGTCAGATGTGATGGACTCAGGTAGACACTACTTGGACTGTTCTTCTTTGACGACACTGACGTCCGTAGACTCGCCTGCTCGTCCTCATTCTTGATTAGAGGTGTTATGACTTTTCTGATTAAAAACAAAACAAGATTTATAATGTTACATTATGTGACACATATTTCTCTAAAACTGCTTAATCACTGCATGATTCATGTGGATGAACCTGCTGACTGTTGTACAGAGGTACAGATTCAAGATGGTTCAAGACTCTGAACCTTCATGATCAGTCTGATTGAATCAAGTGCTGAAGAAACCGTAATATAATAAACATCAACAAGTGAAGAATAAAGAAAATGTCTTACTCGTGAACGTCTATCTTTTCTTTTTGTGGTGACTTGACCTTCTCAGAGTCCAATGGTGACTGACTGAAGGATGTAAGAAAAGCCAGTGTTAAAACATCACCATAACAACAAGACAAGACAGATACTGCAGTTGAAGAGATTACCTGTTTTTACGTTTGAGTTGCCTGATGACGACGATGATGATGATGAAGGTGGTGATGATGACAGCAACGACAGAAACGCAGCTCAACACGACAGTCAAACTGAAATCTGAGAAAAATACAAACATGTGACATGTAACTCTGAACATTCATAAAGCAGCTGCAGATTAAATATGAATCATTGATCAATAAGGATAATTATGTGATTATCAGTCTGTGTCTCTGAACTTGTCTCTCACCATCAGCAGACGTCTGTTTGACCTCAGGAATCTTCATCAACACCTCTTTGTGAACAGAGAGGACTCGTGCTGTACATCCCACCTGTGTATCGTTGCCAAGGAAACCTGACAGCACAGCTGTAGTGCTGACAGTGACTGTACCGTTGTAGTTGTTGACAGTGACAGTGTTGTGGTGTGAGAGGTGGAGGTGTGGCTGTGAGACATTCAGTGTGACTGTTGGAGCAGGTCGTCCTGTGGCCGAGCAGGACACAACTGACTCTTCAGAGGAGTTTGATTCTCTGACATGTAGAATGGGTTCATGCAGCTCTGCAGAGAAAAGACATTGAACAAACATCACATGACTTGAGCTGCTACAGACATGAGCTTCTGTCTGATCCTGTTGCTCAGCTTCTTACCATAGAGTTGGAGGCAGGTTTTACCAGTGAGAGCTCCGTCAGGGAAGGAGTTAAACAAGCAGAGATAGCAGCCTCCATCCTGCTCTGTGGTGTCCATGATGACTATGGAGCAGTTCTGCAGTCCAGCATCTATTATCTTCACTTTACCTTTAAAGTCAGGAGTCACTATGGAGCCAAAGTGTTCGCTGTAGGTGGCGACGTTCCTCTTCCCCTCAGGAGAGATTTTTTGCCATATGACCTGACGGACATGTTTAGGTTGTAGGAGCTGACAGCTGAGAAGAGCGTCTCCTCCTACTGCAGCCACCACAGTCTGCTGTGTCTGTATCACTGTTAGACCTGCAATGAGGAAATTAAGTTCAATTCATTTTATATACATAGAACAACATGCATCAGAAATACTATTGCTAATCATCTTATGTATGCTGATGATTTGGCTATCATTTCTCCTTCTAGTGCTGGGTTTCAGGAGCTGCTCAACACATTCGGACTATGGGGTAAAATTTCATGTGAATTATAGCTGCTACACAGCAATGGTTGGGGCCGAATTATTTTAAGGCAAAATTAGGCAATTTGAAAGTGAAAGTTCCAAAGCTGTTATAACAATAAACATTTCACATAAATAGCCACATAATAGCCTACTGACCCCCCCCCCCCCTCCCTTTGTTTTAGTGTGGCAGCAATACACTTCCATAAGAATTAACTCTTCTGTCTCACCTTTTCGAAGAAGAACCAGCACAAGGAAAATTCGTAGACCTGCACTGCTGCCCGACATGTTGTATGATGGTGGACTTCAGACAGAATTATATTAATCATTATCAGAGCTGCGTGCGCACCACTTCCCTATCTGCAAATGAGTTTCAGTGTAAAAACAACAGTCAACCTGTAAGACAACTATGCACAAAGACTGGTCTACAACAAACACGCCACAACTTAAGGAAAATAGGGTAATCACTAACTTTTATATTATACAATTGATTCGTTGCATGCATGATGCCTACAACTCCCATCATCCACTGCGCATAGTGGAGCGATACCCTCCCACCATTCAGTGAGAAAAGTACTTCGACCTCACAAGTCACTTTTATTATCGTCAACTACTAAGTGTAACAGTTGTAGCCTATAATTAATAGGAAGTTAAAGAACATCACACATAAAGGTTTGGGATGAATAAACAACAGAGTTCCTTATTTAAAGATGAATATTGTCACAGACATAACTGTTTTTGTTTTGTAGGTTGTATTAAGATTCATATGTTGTGTACAAAATACTCAGACTCCACAGGAAATGAAGTAGAGAAAACTGTGACACACTCTTGGCGTCAGAACGGAGTTCATATTGTGCACCTAGCCTATAACATGGCAAAGTCATCTGTATAGTGCTGTTGGATGTTTATGAATACTGGTAGAATGAAAACATCTTACTCATCAGAACCTGTTGTTGTTTTTTGTGGAGCTTCTCAGCATCAGTAAATCTGTAACTGTGACTCAGACACAGGTGTTACACTGGTTTAAAGACCTACCTGTTCTTATGATTGTGTTTAAGCAGGACAGTGAAGAAAACAGCAGCAGCAACACAATCCAAGTGACACCTTTGAGAAAAAGAGGAAGAATTGTTGATAGTCATTCATTCAGCAACAACTGACCTGAGACCATCTGAACATGAACTTACTGAAGCCTCTGTGATCAGATGCTGATTCCTCATCAAAACCTGGAGGAGAAACAAACATCAGAGTCATAAAGTGATCATCAGTCTGTGTCTCTGTGTCTCTGAACTTGTCTCTCACCATCAGCAGACGTCTGTTTGACCTCAGGAATCTTCATCAACACCTCTTTGTGACCAGAGAGGACTCGTGCTGCACATCCAACCTGAGAACTGTTGTCAGGGAAACCTGACAGCACAGCTGTAGTGTTGACAGTGACTGTACCGTTGCTGTTGTTGACAGTGACAGTGTTGTAGTGTGAGAGGTGGAGGTGTGGCTGTGAGACATTCAGTGTGACTGTTGGAGCAGGAGAATCATCATCAACACCTCTTTGTCTAAATGAACAGCTGATGCCTTCCTAAAACATTTTACATGATGAGGTTCAAATCTTCTCTACACACAGATGTGCAAAGACAGTTGAACACATCTGGATGGAGGAGCTGTAAATGTCTGTTTGCAGGTTCACCGACACCGAGGAGAATATGACTAAAACCTCATGTTGACAGGTGACAGTGACTTCATGTTGCTGATCAACTCTGTGTAAACTGTTGAGTTCCTTCACTGACGCCATAACAGCTCCTCAGTAAATCTGAATATACAGCGACCTCCAGCGGCCAAATTCCACAACTTCAGCTGAAAGAAAAATAAATGTACAATGATGATGATCTGCATGGTTCAGACTCAATGGAAATCACCACTGACATGACAGCCCATAGTGATAATATTTATTTACATAATGTTACAACAGAGACAGCAGGAAATCAACTGAGAAAACTGGGACATATATATGTGGTCATTTAAGGTGTTTTATAAAAGACTAATAGGACAAAGGAAAAACAGAAGGCAGAAAGAAAGTTAACAAGACATTTAAAAATTGTTTGGAACATACAAACATAAAGACATGAAAATAGACCCTATACAATCTTTGTTTTTGTCTGGAGTCATGAGATTACTATTGAATAGAAGTGACCCCCTCCCTCTCTCTCCTCCCTTGATTTTGTTTCCCTTCAATTGAGAGAAATTAAACTCGGCCTTAAAGTTTTATTTACAAGATTAAACTAAGTGACCCGTTCTCTGTCTATCGATCGCGAAGCACCTGTACAAGTGAAGCGCTGTCCATGGTACTGTGACATTTGACCTCTGATCTGGCTACAAGCACTGATGCGCATATCATGGTCACACAACGATGGGACTTCACATTTTCATACGCCATACATACTTGTTAATTCACAGTACAAACTCATACTCATCATCACTACGCCATCCCCAAAAGAGGGACAGTGATGTTGTGCACACGAGCCTAATGAGTGAGATCAGGACAAGGATGAATGGATGGAAAATCAACTGTTATTGTGATCTTATCAACTGAAGAATTACATTTGTTTATTTGGGTGTTTTAGCTCATTCCTCCAGAGTGGAAAAAGACGCAAATGAGATCATGAATCAATGAGGAAAAAAACAACATGATTTGATGAATAGTCGACTAAAGTCAAAATCTGATGAATCAGATTCTGTTATGAAAATCCTTAGTTGAGGACACCACTATGAACAGAGGCTTCACTTCTTTGATGCTGTTTGACTTGGCTGAATAACGACTGTTAGCTAGAAGACACTTTTTGGTGTCAGATGAGATGGACTCGGGTGGACACTGCTTGGACTGTTCTTCTTTGATGACGTCTGTTGTCTCGTCTCATCCTCATTCTTGATTAGAGGTGTTTTGATCCTTCGGATTAAAAACAAAACGAGACTTGTAATAATTATGTTACATTGTTAAACTGCTAAATCACTGCATGACTCATGTGGATGGAAGGTGGTGATGATGACAGCAACGACACAAACACAGCTCAACACGACAGTCAAACTAAAATCTGAGAAAAATACAAACATGTAACTCTGAACATTCATAAAGCAGCTGCAGATTCAATGTGAATCATTGATCAATAAGGATAATTATTATGTGATGATCAATCTGTGTCTCTGAACTTGTCTCTCACCATCAGCAGACGTCTGTTTGACCTCAGGAATCATCATCATCACCTCTTTGTGACCAGAGAGGACTCGTGCTGCACATCCAACCTGTGCACCGTTGTCAGGGAAACCTGACAGCACAGCTGTAGTGGTGACAGTGACTGTACTGTTGTTGTTGACAGTGACAGTGTTGTGGTGTGAGAGGTGGAGGTGTGGCTGTGAGACATTCAGTGTGACTGTTGGAGCAGGTCGTCCTGTGGCCGAGCAGGACACAACTGACTCTTCAGAGGAGTTTGATTCTCTGACATGTAGAATGGGTTCATGCAGCTCTGCAGAGAAAAGACATTGAACAAACATCACATGACTTGAGCTGCTACAGACATGAGCTTCTGTCTGATCCTGTTGCTCAGCTTCTTACCATAGAGTTGGAGGCAGGTTTTACCAGTGAGAGCTCCGTCAGGGAAGGAGTTAAACAAGCAGAGATAGCAGCCTCCATCCTGCTCCCTGACGTCCATGATGACTATGGAGGAGCTCTGAAGTCCAGCATCCTTTACCTCAACTTTACCTTTAAAGTCAGGAGTCACTCTGGAACCGAAGTATTTACTGTACGTGGCGACGTTCCTCTCTCCCTCAGGTAAAACTTTCTGCCATGTGACCTGATGAACTTCTTTAGGTTGTAGGAGCTGACAGCTGAGAAGAGCGTCTCCTCCCACTGCAGCCACCACAGTCTGCTGTGTCTGTATCACAGCTGTTAGACCTGCAATGAGGGAATTAAGTTCAATTCATTTTATATACATACAACAACATGCATCTGAAATACTATTGTTAATCATCTTATGTATGCTGATGATTTGGCGATCATTTCTCCTTCTAGTGCTGGGTTTCAGGAGCTGCTCAACACATGTTCGGACTATGGGGCAAAATTTCATGTGAATTATAGCTGCTACACAGCAATGGTTGGGGCCGGACAATTTTAGGCAATTTGAAAGTGAAAGTTCCAAAGCTGTTATAACAATAAACATTTCACATAAATAGCCAAATAATAGCCTACTGACCCCCCCCCCCCCCCTTTGTTTTAGTGTGGCAATACACTTCCATAAGAATGAACTCTTGTCTCACCTTTTCGAAAAAGAACCAGCACAAGGAAAATTCGTAGACCTGCATTGCTGCCCGACATGTTGTATGATGGTGGACTTCAGACAGAATTATATTAATCATTATCAGAGCTGCGTGCGCACCACTTCCCTATCTGCAAATGAGTTTCAGTGTAAAAACAACAGTCAACCTGTAAGACAACTATGCACAAAGACTGGTCTACAACAAACACGCCACAACTTGAGGAAAATAGGGTATTCACTAACTTATCAATTATTCAATTGATTCGTTGCATGCATGATGCCTACAACTCCCATCATCCACTGCGCATAGTGGAGCGATTCCCTCCCACCATTCAGTGAGAAAAGTACTTCGACCTCACAAGTCACTTTTATTATCGTCAACTACTAAGTGTAACAGTTGTAGCCTATAATTAATAGGAAGTTAAAGAACATCACACATAAAGGTTTGGGATTAATAAACAACTGAGTTCCTTATGTAAAGATGAATATAGTCACAGACATATCTGTTTTTGTTTTGTAGGTTGTATATTGAGTCATGTTGTGTAGGGGAGAGTGGGGTAAAGTGAGACACTTTTTACATTTGCTCCCCTCTAAGCAAGCTAAAATTATTTATCAGTAAAATTTACACATTTCCCATTAATTCAGGATGTTGCCTAGCAATGGAAATTATCAGAATGTATTTAGGACGAAGGGCAGTGAAAATATGATTGTTTTAAAAAAAGTGGTCTTGTGTCTCACTTTACCCCAGCTCAGGGGTAAACTGAGACAAACTAGAAAAATCAATGGGGTAAACTGATCCACTTACTTTTTCCACTCTGAAACTACCATAACAACACATGTTGTAACAGTTAGAGTCCTGACAGCTAGCTTGACAACCACACATCCCAGAACTAATGTCGGACTAGTAGCAGAATCATGGGGATTGGTCAATTAAGCACTTTTGTTTTCTCAACACAAAGTGACTCAAGACCAAAATCAAATACAACACAAAATGTTTTAATTAACATTCAAATGACAGATAGAACCAGTTAGATAGTCTGGGGGTCAGATTGTAGGACCCGACAATGTGACCATTTTGATCAAAAGTCCTCTTGTGTGTGGGGGGAGCCGACAAAGTGGAATGTGACAAAAATTTAGTTAATAACCAATAAATAAGCGAGCTGACTGAGAGCACATAGCATTGCAGTGTGGCTACAGATCATGTTTGATCACGCAAGATTTCTGGCTTGGGGGACGAGATTCTAGTGTAAATCTTTGTGTGTGGTGTGCTCACAGTGTCTCACTCATGGATTTATTATAATACATCCATGGTCTCACTTTACCCCGCAGCATTTGTCTCACTTTACCCCAACACCCCCATTTTAGAAAAAACGACCTCTCTTAGAAATTCAGGCTAATTTTCAGCCAGCATCATCACATGGTTTTATATTTTGGTAGTTCATCATCATGTATCATATAAGTTTTTCTACCTGAATCAATTTGCTTTAGCACAACAGTTGATTAAGTTGACACCAAGAAAGTTTACTTTTACATGCAAAAATTATATTTTTGTGAAAGAAACATGCTTTCCACAGCATCATGAGGTCCTCTCCTTCATGACCATGGGGAAATGGAAGGGGCTTGAAAACATAATGGTCACATGACCAAAAATGTGTTCCGTTTTCTAGATACAGGGGGTGTCTCACATTACCCGGTGTCTCACATTACCCCACTCTCCCCTACAAAATACTCAGACTCCACAGGAAATGAAGTAGAGAAAACTGTGACACTCTTGGCGTCAGAACGGACGCCATATTGTGCACCTAGGCTAGCCTATAACATGGCAAAGTCATCTGTATAGTGCTGTTGGATGTTAATGAATACTGGTAGAATGAAAACATCTTACTCATCAGAATCTGTTGTTTTTTGTGGCGTCTTGTTCTCCTCAGCAGGGCCTTGATGGACTGAAGGATTAAACAAAGTCAGAGCCGAGCAAACACTGTGAAGCTTCTCAGCATCAGTAAATCTGTAACTGTGACTCAGACACACGTGTTACACTGGTTTAAAGACCAACCTGTTCTTATGAATGTGTTTAAGCAGGACAGTGAAGAAAACAGCAACAGCAACACAATCCAAGTGACACCTTTGAGAAAAAGAGGAAGAATTGTTGATATCCATTCATTCACCAACTGTGAAGCAACAACTGACCTGAGACCATCTGAACATGAACTTACTGAAGCCTCTGTGATCAGATGCTGATTCCTGATCAAAACCTGGAGGAGAAACAAACATCAGAGTCATAAAGTGATCATCAGTCTGTGTCTCTGAACATGTCTCTCACCATCAGCAGACGTCTGTTTGACCTCAGGAATCATCATCATCACCTCTTTGTGAACGGAGAGGACTCGTGCTGCACATCCAACCTGTGCCCCGTTGTCAGGGAAACCTGACAGCACAGCTGTAGTGGTGACAGTGACTGTACCGTTGTTGTTGTTGACAATGACAGTGTTGTAGTGTGAGAGGTGGAGGTGTGGCTGTGAGACATTCAGTGTGACTGTTGGAGCAGGTCGTCCTGTGGCCGAGCAGGAGAATCATCATCAACACCTCTTTGTCTAAATGAACAGCTGATGCCTTCCTAAAACATTTTACATGAAGTGGTTCAAATCTTCTCTACACACAGATGTGCAAAGACAGTTGAACACATCTGGATGGAGGAGCTGTAAATGTCTGTTTGCAGGTTCACCGACACCGAGGAGAATATGACTAAAACCTCATGTTGACAGATGACAGTGACTTCATGTTATTGATCAACTCTGTGTAAACTGTTGAGTTCCTTCACTGACGCCATAACAGCTCCTCAGTAAATCTGAATATACAGCGACCTCCAGTGGCCAAATTGCACAACTTCAGCTGAAAGAAAAATAAATGTACAATGATGATGATCTGCATGGTTCAGACTCAATGGAAATCACCACTGACATGACAGCCCATAGTGATAATATTTATTTACATAATGTTACAACAGAGACAGCAAGAAATCAACTGAGAAAACTGTGCCTATGTGGTCATTTTTATAAAAGACATTAGGACAAAGGAAAAACAGAAGGCAGAAAGAAAGTTAACAAGACATTCACAAAAAGTATGGAAAAATACAAACATAAAGACATGAAAATAGACCCTATATACAATCTTTGTTTTTGTCTGGAGTCATGAGATTACTAGGAGTGACCCTCTCCCTCTCTCTCCCCACTTGATTTTGTTTCCCTTCAATTGGGAGAAATTAAACTCGGCCTTAAAGTTTTATTTACAAGATTAAACTAAGTGACACATTCTCTGTCTATCGATCGCGAAGCACCTGTACAAGTGAAGCGCTGTCCATGGTACTGTGACATTTGACCTCTGATCTGGCTACAAGCACTGATGCGCATATGGTCACACAACAAGACTTCACGTTTTCATATGCCATACATACTTGTTAATTCACAGTATAAACTCATACGCATCCTCACTAGACTGTCCCCAAAAGTGGGACAGTGATGTTGTGCACACGAGCCTAATGAGTGAGAACAGGACAAGGATGGATGGAGAATCTCCTGTTATTGTGATCTTATCAACTGAAGAATTACATTTATTAATCTGGGTGTTTTAGCTCATTCCTCCAGAATGGAAAAAGACACAAATGAGATCATGAATCAATGAGGAAAAAAACAACATGATTCGATGAATACGGTAGTCGACTAAAGACAAAATCTGATGAATTGACCGAGGCTTCACTTCTTTGATGCAGTTTGACTCGCCCGAATTATGACTCTTCGTAGGAAAGTCTTTTTGCTTTTGGAGTTGATGGCCTCAGGTGGCAACTGTTTGGTCTGTTCTTCTTTGACGACACTGACATCCGTAGTCTTGCCTGCTCATCCTCATTCTTGATTAGAGGTGTTACGATCCTTCAGATTACAAACAAAACAAGACTTGTAATTATGTTACATTATGTGACACATATTTCTATGAAACTGCTAAATCACTGCATGATTCATGTGGATGAACCTGCTGACTGTTGTACAGAGGTACAGATTCAAGATGGTTCAAGACTCTGAACCTTCATAATCAGTCTGATTTAATCAAGTGCTGAAGAAACCGTAATATAATAAACATGAACAAGGGAAGAATATAGAAAATGTCTTACTCGTGAGCGTCTATCGTTTCTCTTTGTGGTGTCTTGAAATTCTCAGAGTCCGATCGTGACGGACTGAAGGATGTAAGAAAAGCCAGTGTTTATAGATGCTCTGTAGTGTCAGTAAATCATCACCATAACAACAAGACAGATACTGCAGTTGAAGATGACCTGTTTTTACTTTTGAGCAGCCTCATTACAATAATGATGATGATGAAGGTGGTGATGATGACAGCAACGACACAAACACAGGCCAACACGACAGTACCACAGAGTCAACAGGGAATGAATGAAATATACTGCACAGAGGCACACAACAATGCAGCGCTGATATTCTCACCCCCTGGAAGGCACGTCGCCTTTCTTTAACTCTGAGCATGGCTACTCATTGTAAACAAACTCGCCGGTATGCTGATCAAACTATCAAACGCCGTCCATGCGGCTAACCCGGAAGTTCTTACCAGACGTACTGGCCCATGGCATCAGAATGGACGCCATATTGTGCACCTAGCCTATAACATGGCAAAGTCATCTGTATAGTGCTGTTGGATGTTTATGAATACTGGTAGAATGAAAATGTCTTACTCATCAGAATCTGTTGTTGTTTTTTGTGGCTCTGACTTTGTTGGCTCTGACTTTTTAAACAAAGTCAGAGCCAAGCAAACACTGTGAAGCTTCTCAGCATCAGTAAATCTGTTAACTATGACTCAGACACAGGTGTTACACTGGTTTAAAGACCTACCTGTTCTTATGATTAAGCACAGTGAGGAAAACAGCAGCAGCAACACAACCAAACACCACCAACACAATCCAAGTGGCACCTTTGAGAAAAAGAGAAAGAATTGTTGATAGCCTATTTGTTCATTACACAATTATGAAGCAACAACTGACCTGAGACCATCTGAACATGAACTTACTGAAGCCTCTGTGATCAGATGCTGATTCCTCATCAAAACCTGGAGGAGAAACAAACATCAGAGTCATAAAGTGATCATCAGTCTGTGTCTCTGTGTCTGTGAACTTGTCTCTCACCATCAGCAGACGTCTGTTTGACCTCAGGAATCTTCATCATCACCTCTTTGTGAACAGAGAGGACTCGTGCTGCACATCCCACCTGTGTATCGTTGCCAGGGAAACCTGACAGCACAGCTGTAGTGCTGACAGTGACTGTACCGTTGTTGTTGTTGACAGTGACAGTGTTGTAGTGTGAGAGGTGGAGGTGTGGCTGTGAGACATTCAGTGTGACTGTTGGAGCAGGTCGTCCTGTGGCCGAGCAGGACACAACTGACTCTTCAGAGGAGTTTGATTCTCTGACATGTAGAATGGGTTCATGCAGCTCTGCAGAGAAAAGACATTGAACAAACATCACATGACTTGAGCTGCTACAGACATGAGCTTCTGTCTGATCCTGTTGCTCAGCTTCTTACCATAGAGTTGGAGGCAGGTTTTACCAGTGAGAGCTCCGTCAGGGAAGGAGTTAAACAAGCAGAGATAGCAGCCTCCATCCTGCTCCCTGACGTCCATGACCACTATGGAGGAGCTCTGAAGTCCAGCATCTATTATCTTCACTTTACCTTTAAAGTCAGGAGTCACTATGGAGCTGTGTTTACTGTATGTGGCGATGTTCTTCTTCCCCTCAGGAAAGATTTTCTGCCATGTGACCTGATGAACTTCTTTAGGTTGTAGCAGCTGACAGCTGAGACGAGCGTCTTCTCCCACTGCAGCCACCACAGTCTGCTGCGTCTGTATCACAACTGTTTGACCTGCAATGAAGAAATAAAAATACAACAGATGCAACACTGTGTGTTTGCAATTGATTGTCTTTCACATGCAGTACCTCACCATGTGATAGATGATGTATGTGCAGAACACAAAAACCCATGAAGTAAAAACAGCTGTAGTGCTACAGGGTTTAACATATGATTATATTTGTTATTATATCAAATTTACACATGCAAGATTAATAAAACAACATATTAACATTGTTTCTATATAATATAGTAATGACATTCAGATTTACATATGATATTTCAGTAGGCTATACATTGCATTTGCCCCTTGCACTGAGTCAAGGCATCAGGTTAAGCACGTGAAACATTTAAGTTTAACCATCAAAATAAAACATAACATTTAATGCATATCTCACATTTTGCAAGAAGGCCCAGCAGAAGAATCACATGAAGACCTGTACCGCTCGACATGTTTCTGGAGAAGAGGCGCTGGTCGTTGCTGTTCCCCACAGGTGAAGCTCAGTGTGAGTCGCAATGCGCGCGTAACCATTTGAAATAGCACATGTGAGCCTGAAACATCCAATCAACGGCGTTCAATGCAAGTGATCCGCTTACACGATTGGACAATGGGAAATATTTTAATCGTGTCACTTTCGTTTTTGCTTTCACTTTAACGTTTAAAGGGACAACGAGGAGTATTCGGTTATAAAAAAGTCTCACGTTAATGTGGATGAATCTCCGCTACCCACACTTGTTAATGGCTCCATTTTCGATAAATATATCGTTTTGTCTCTATCGTTATTTTGTTATTTTAATTAAGTAGTGCAGGCTACCAATACACTCATGACTTAAATAACATAACACATGTATGAAATAAATGAACAGCTGATGTCTTTGTAACACATTTTCAGTGATGTGGTTCAAATCTTCTCTACACACAGATGTGCAAAGACAGTTGAACACATCTGGATGGAGGGGCTGTAAATGTCTGTTTGCAGGTTCACCGAGGAGAGGTGACAGTGACTTCATGTTGTTGATCAACTCTGTGTAAACTGTCGAGTTCCTTCACTGACGCCATAACACCTCCTCAGAAAATCTAAATATGCAGCGACCTCCAGCGGCCAAATTATGCTGATGATCTGCATTGTTTACTTTAGACTCAATAAAAATCGAATAAAAATGTCTTACTCATCAGAATATTTCATTGTTTTTGTGATGTCTTGAGTATAGTGAATATAGTCATAATTGTTTTTGTTTTGTAGGTTTTATAAGAGTCATATATTGTGCACAAAATACTCAGACGCCACAGGAAATGAAGTAAAGAGACTGGACTGTGAGAACAGCGAGGTCATTTTGAAGTGTTTTATAAAAGACATAAAGACAAAGGAAAAGTACAAAAAGACACATAAATATATACACGGAGAAAGTTAAAATACAGTTCATACATTTTACAGGAAATACAAATATAAAAACATGATCATAGAGCCTATATACAATATTTGTTTTTATCTGGAGTGGTTTCACTTCTCAGATGCAGTTTGGTTATTAGTTGGAAAAATATTTCTGTTGTCAGAAGTGATGGTCTTTGGGGGATCCATTGTTTCATCTGGTCGTCCTTATGTTTGATTAAAGATGTTTTGTTCCTTCAGATAAAAAAACAAAACAAGATTTGTGATGTTACATTATGTTACACAGATTTCTATGAAACCGCTAAATCACTCTGCATGACATTTATGTGGATAAACTTGCTGACTGTGGTACAATCTGAATACAGGGTGAAGGTGGAGCTCACCCTGAGACAGACGACCAGTCAATCTTCTCATCCTCAGTCAAAAACGAGTCTTCTTGCTGTTGCAGATGGTAACTCTGGGTTGTTGGTTTCTTGATGTTGCTCAGGGGTTGTAGACAGTCTGAACTGATTTTTCTCCAGTGGGCCTAAAGGTGTTTGGGGCCTGAGAATAAAAACACACATTTCATTTGTCACATTATTTAGTCGCTCAGTGAATATTAAATAGATTACGCTAATTGGAAGAAATAAAATGTGGAAACATAAAATCAGGTGTTGATGCTGGGAAAATAATTTTGCAACTGTACAAGCAAAGAGTGACAATAACATGACAAAGTCTTCTGTAGTGTTGTTGAATGTTAATGAATGAAAATGTCTTACTCATCAGAATCTGTTGTTTTTTGTGGCGTCTTGTTCTCCTCAGCAGGGCCTTGTGATGGACTGAAGGATTAAAGAAAGTCAAAGCTGAGCAAACACTGTGAAGCTTCTCAGCATCAGGTGCCACAATGGTTTAAAGACCTACCTGTTCTTATGAATGTGTTTAAGCAGGACAGTGAAGAAAACAGCAATAGCAACACAACCGAACACCACCAACACAATCCAGGTGGCACCTTTGAGAAAAAGAGGAAGAATTGTTGATATTCATTCATTTAACAACTCTGAAGCAACAACTGACCTGATTCAATTCAATTCAATTAAAAAAACTTTATTCATCCCCAAGGGGCAATTAAAAAGCATGCTGAGCAGTTCAAGTAAGATCACAAATAGACAGCAAACACTCACACGGACACGCGCACACACACACACAAAAGTATGAGACCATCTGAACATGAACTTACTGAAGCCTCTGTGATCAGATGCTGATTCCTCATCAAAACCTGGAGGAGAAACAAACATCAGAGTCATAAAGTGATCATCAGTCTGTGTCTCTGTGTCTCTGAACTTGTCTCTCACCATCAGCAGACGTCTGTTTGACCTCAGGAATCATCATCATCACCTCTTTGTGAACAGAGAGGACTCGTGCTGCACATCCCACCTGTGCACCGTTGTCAGGGAAACCTGACAGCACAGCTGTAGTGTTGACAGTGACTGTACCGTTGTTGTTGACAGTGACAGTGTTGTAGTGTGAGAGGTGGAGGTGTGGCTGTGAGACATTCAGTGTGACTGTTGGAGCAGGTCGTCCTGTGGCCGAGCAGGACACAACTGACTCTTCAGAGGAGTTTGATTCTCTGACATGTAGAATGGGTTCATGCAGCTCTGCAGAGAAAAGACATTGAACAAACATCACATGACTTGAGCTGCTACAGACATGAGCTTCTGTCTGATCCTGTTGCTCAGCTTCTTACCATAGAGTTGGAGGCAGGTTTTACCAGTGAGAGCTCCGTCAGGGAAGGAGTTAAACAAGCAGAGATAGCAGCCTCCATCCTGCTCCGTGGTGTCCATGATGACTATGGAGCAGCTCTGCAGTCCAGCTATTATCTCAACTTTATCTATAAAGTCAGGAGTCACTTCGGAGCCAAAGTGTTCGTTGTAGCTGGCGACGTTCTTCTTCCCCTCAGGTAAAATTTTTTGCCATGTGACCTGATGAATATGTTGTAGGAGCTTACAGCTGAGACGAGCGTCTTCTCCTACTGCAGCCACCACAGTCTGCTGTGTCTGTATCACTGTTAGACCTGCAATGAGGGAATGAAAATCCAGTTCACAGTATATCCTCTATCAGATCATTATTGCATGTGCAAAAGTTGCAAATATTAATTAAAAAAAACATCAGGAACAACAGGAAATTAAGTTCAATTCATTTCATATACATACAACAACATGCATTGGAAATACTATTGTTAATCATCTTATGTATGCTGATGATTTGGCTAGCACTTCTCCTTCTAGTGCTGGGTTTCAAGAGCTGCTCAACACATTCGGACTATGGGGCAAAATTTCATGTGAATTATAGCTGCTACACAGCAATGGTTGGGGCCGGATTATTTTAAGGCAAAATTAGGCAATTTGAAAGTGAAAGTTCCAAAGCTGTTATAACAATAAACATTTCACATAAATAGCCACATAATAGCCTACTGACCCCCCCCCCCCCCCTTTGTTTTAGTGTGGCAGCAATACACTTCCATAAGAATTAACTCTTCTGTCTCACCTTTTCGAAGAAGAACCAGCACAAGGAAAATTCGTAGACCTGCATTGCTGCCCGACATGTTGTATGATGGTGGACTTCAGACAGAATTATATTAATCATTATCAGAGCTGCGTGCGCACCACCTCCCTATCTGCGAATGAGTTTCAGTGTAAAAACAACAGAGTCAACCTGTAAGACAACTATGCACAAAGACTGGTCTACAACAAACACGCCACAACTTGAGGAAAATAGGGTAATCACTAACTTGTCAATTATACAATTGATTCGTTGCATGCATGATGCCTACAACTCCCATCATCCACTGCGCATAGTGGAGCGATTCCCGCCCACCATTCAGTGAGAAGAGTACTTTGACCTCACAAGTCACTTTTATTATCGTCAACTACTAAGTGTAACAGTTGTAGCCTATAATTAATAGGAAGTTAAAGAACATTACACATAAAGGTTTGGGATGAATAAACAACTGAGTTCCTTATGTAAAGATGAATATTGTCACAGACATAACTGTTTTTGTTTTGTAGGTTGTATATTGAGTCATAGCTATGTTGTGTACAAAATACTCAGACTCCACAGGAAATGAAGTAGAGAAAACTGTGACACACTCTTGGCGTCAGAACGGAGTTCATATTGTGCACCTAGCCTATAACATGGCAAAGTCATCTGTATAGTGCTGTTGGATGTTAATGGATACTGGTAGAATGAAAATGTCTTACTCATCAGAACCTGTTGTTGTTTTTTGTGGCATCTTGTTCTCCTCAGCAGGGTCTTGATGGACTGAAGGATTAAACAAAGTCAGAGCTGAGCAAACACTGTGGAGCTTCTCAGCATCAGTAAATCTGTAACTGTGACTCAGACACAGGTGTTACACTGGTTTAAAGACCTGTACCTGTTCTTATGATTGTGTTTAAGCAGGACAGTGAAGAAAACAGCAGCAGCAACACAACCGAACACTACCAACACAATCCAGGTGGCACCTTTGAGAAAAAGAGGAAGAATTGTTGATATTTATTCCTTCAACAACTCTGAAGCAACAACTGACCTGAGACCATCTGAACATGAACTTACTGGAGCCTCTGTGATCAGGTTGTCCTGTGGCCGAGCAGGACACAACTGACTCTTCAGAGGAGTTTGATTCTCTGACATGTAGAATGGGTTCATGCAGCTCTGCAGAGAAAAGACATTGAACAAACATCACATGACTTGAGCTGCTACAGACATGAGCTTCTGTCTGATCCTGTTGCTCAGCTTCTTACCATAGAGTTGGAGGCAGGTTTTACCAGTGAGAGCTCCGTCAGGGAAGGAGTTAAACAAGCAGAGATAGCAGCCTCCATCCTGCTCCGTGACGTCCATGACGACTATGGAGCAGTTCTGCAGTCCAGCATCTATTATCTTCACTTTATCTTTAAAGTCAGGAGTCACTCTAGAACCTAAATGTTCACTGTAGGTGGCGACGTTCTTCTGTCCCTCAGGAAAGATTTTCTGCCATGTGACCTGATGAACTTCTTTAGGTTGGAAGGTTCTTTAGGAGCTGACAGCTGAGACGAGCGTCTTCTCCCACTGCAGCCACCACAGTCTGCTGTGTCTGTATTACTGCTGTTAGACCTGCAATGGGGAAATAAAAAGACAGACTTGCATTTAAAACTCTGTGTGTTTGCAATTGATTGTCTTTCACATGCAGTACCTCATCATGTGATAGATTTTCCCGCTTTCCCTTTCGGCCATGTGTATTGTATTATTTGAACTAAGATGAAGTGTGATGATGATGATTTAATTGACATGCCCGAAATAAACAAATAAATAAAATAAAATAAAAAACATAGATGAAGACGTATGTGCAGAGCACAAAAACCCGTGAATTAAAAACAACTATGAAAAATTGTTATATGGTTTAACATATGATCATATTTGTTATTATATCAAATTTACACATGCAAGATTACTAAAACAACATGTAGGCTATATCAACACTGTTTATATATAATATAATATAATATATGAAATGACATTCAGATTTACATTTGATATTTCAGTATCTATACATACAGTATATTGCATTTGGCACTATCACTATGGGTCAAGGCATCAGGTTAAGCACGTGAAACATTTAACTAAAACATTAAATTGAACGCATATCTCACCTTTTGCAAGAAGGACCAGCAGGAGAATCACACCTGCACCGCTACACATGTTCCTGGAGAAGAGGCGCTGGTACAGTAGTTATTGTTCTACACGAGTGAAGCTCAGTATGAGTTGTTGAAATATCTCGTAAATGAGGAAGAAACATCCAATCAACGGCGCTTAATGCAGTCATCCGCTCACACTATTGGACACTGGGGATTTGAATCTCATCACTTTCACTTTCGTTGACTGTAGCCTACTAAAGACTTATAGTAGCCTATATAGAGTAATTATATTTTATTGTACCAACGTTTAATTGCAGGCTACCAATACACTCATAACATAGGTAGATGTATAAAATAAATGAACAGCATGTCTTTCTTAAAACATTTTCAG
The DNA here is from genome assembly GCF_045865225.1 of Trachurus japonicus. Lineage (NCBI taxonomy): Eukaryota > Metazoa > Chordata > Actinopteri > Carangiformes > Carangidae > Trachurus > Trachurus japonicus. The sequence continues at coordinate 9,134,451 of NC_140908.1, read as the reverse complement.
TGATGAGGTTCAAATCTTCTCCACACAGACAGTTGAACACATCTGGATTGAGGGGCTGTAAATGTCTGTTTGCAGGTTTACCAAGGAGAAAGTTACTATAAAACCTCATGTTGATAGATGACAGTTGACAGTGACTTCTTGTTTTTGATCAACTCTGTGTAAACTGTTGAGTTAAATCTGAATATGCAGCGACCTCCAGCGGCCAAATTGTGCAATTTCAGCTGAAAATAAATCAATGTATATGGTGATGGTGATCTGCATGGTTCAGACTCAATGGAAATCACCACTGACATGACAGCCCATAGTGGTAATATTTATTTACATAATGTTACAACAGAGACAGCAGGAAATCAACTGAGAAAACGGTGACATATACAGTATATATATATGTGGTCATTTAAGGTGTTTTATAAAAGACATTAGGACAAAGGAAAAACCGAAGGCAGAAAAAAAGTTAACAAGACATTTAAAAATAGTTTGGAACAGACAAACATAAAGACATGAAAATAGACCCCATACAATCTTTGTTTTTTGTCTGGAGTCATGAGATTACTATTGAATAGGAGTGACCCTCTCCCTCTCTCTCCTCACTTGATATTGTTTCCCTTCAATTGAGAGAAATTCAATTTGTCTTTAAAATTGTATTTACAAGATTAAACTAAGTGACACGTTCTCTGTCTATCGATAGCGAAGCACCTGTGCAAGTGAAGCGCTGTCCATGGTACTGTGACACTCGACCTCTGATCTGGCTACAAGCACTGATGCTCATATCATGGTCACACAACGATGGGACTTCACATTTTCATTCTACACACTTGTTAATTCACAGTACAAACTCATACTCATCATCACTAGACTCTCTCCAAAAGAGGGACAGTAATGTTGTGCACACGAGCCTAATGAGTGAGATCAGGACAAGAATGGATGGAGAATCTCCTGTTATTGTGATTATCAACTGAAGAATTTTACATTTGTTTATTTGGGTGTTTTAGCTCATTCTTCCGGAGTGGAAAAAGATGCAAATGTGATCATGAATCAATGAGGAAATAAAACAACATGATTCAATGAATAGTCGACCAAAGGCAAAATCTGACGAATCAAATTCTGTTATGAAAATCCTTAGTTGAGGACACCACTATGAACAGAGGCTTCACTTCTTTGATGCTGTTTGACTTGGCTGAATCCAACTGTTAGCTAGAAGAGTCTTTTTGGTGGCATAAGCGATGGACTTGAGTGGCCACTGCTTGGACTTCTTTCCTTTGACGACACTGACGTCCGGAGTCTCGTCTCATCGTCATTCTTGATTAAAGGTGTTTTGATCCTTAGGATTAAAAACAAAACGAAACTTGTAATAATTATGTTACATTGTTAAACTGCTAAATCACTGCATGATTCATGTGGATGAACCTGCTGACTGTTGTACAGAGGTACAGATTCAAGATGGTTCAACACTCTGAACCTTCATGATCAGTCTGATTTAATCAAGTGCTGAAGAAACCGTAATATAATAAACATGAACAAGTGAAGAATAAAGAAAATGTCTTACCCGTGAACATCTATCTTTTCTTTTTGTGGCGTCTTGAAATTCTCAGAGTCCGATCGTGACGGACTGAAGGACGTAAGAAAAGCCAGTGTTTATAGATGCTCTATAGTTTCAATAAATCATCACCATAACAACAAGACAGATACTGAGTCTGCAGTTGAAGAGATTACCTGTTTTTACTTTTGAGCCGCCTGATGACGACGATGACAATGAAGGCGGTGATGATGACAGCAACAACACAAACGCAGCTCAACGCGACAGTCAAACTGACATCTGAGAAAAATACAAACATGTAACTCTGAACATTCATAAAGCAGCTGCAGATTAAATGTGAATCATTGATCAATAAGGATAATTATGTGATTATCAATCTGTGTCTCTGAACTTGTCTCTCACCATCAGCAGACGTCTGTTTGACCTCAGGAATCTTCATCAACACCTCTTTGTGACCAGAGAGGACTCGTGCTGCACATCCCACCTGTGCACCGTTGTCAGGGAAACCTGACAGCACAGCTGTAGTGCTGACAGTGACTGTACCGTTGTTGTTGCTGACAGTGACAGTGTTGTAGTGTGAGAGGTGGAGGTGTGGCTGTGAGACATTCAGTGTGACTGTTGGAGCAGGTCGTCCTGTGGCCGAGCAGGACACAACTGACTCTTCAGAGGACTTTGATTCTCTGACATGTAGAATGGGTTCATGCAGCTCTGCAGAGAAAAGACATTGAACAAACATCACATGACTTGAGCTGCTACAGACATGAGCTTCTGTCTGATCCTGTTGCTCAGCTTCTTACCATAGAGTTGGAGGCAGGTTTTACCAGTGAGAGCTCCGTCAGGGAAGGAGTTAAACAAGCAGAGATAGCAGCCTCCATCCTGCTCCGTAACATCCCTGATGACTATGGAGCAGTTCTGCAGACCAGCATCTATTATCTTCACTTTACCTTTAAAGTCAGGAGTCACCCTAGAACCAAAGTATTTACTGTACGTGGCGACGTTCCTCTCTCCCTCAGGTAAAACTTTCTGCCACGTGACCTGATGAACTTCTTTAGGTTGTAGGAGCTGACAGGTGAAACAAGCGTCTTCTCCCACTGCAGCCACCACAGTCTGCTGCGTCTGTATCAAAGCTGTTTGACCTACAACGAAGAAATGAAAAGACAACATGCTTGAACTCTGTGTGTCTGTGTATTTGCAAGTGATTGTCTTGATATATTTTCACATGCAGTACCTAACCATGTGGGCAGATGAAGACATATGTGTATCAAATAAACCCATCAATTAAAAACAGCTATGATAAGTTGTTATAGGGCTTAACATGTGCTCATATTTGTTATGTTAATCTACACATGCAAGACGATAAAAGAACTTGCATATCTGTAATACGATATAATACAATAACACAATATAGCTAATATAATAAGAGACATTAAATCATTCAGATTTACATATGTCATTTCAGTGATACATATATTGCATTTGCCACTAGCACTACGAGTAAAGGCATTAGGGTAAGCACATGCAACATTTAAATTTATCCTTCAAAATAGAACAGGATTAAACGCATCTTAACTCACCTTTTGCAAGAAGGCCCAGCAGGAGAATCACATGTAGACCTGCACCGCTCCACATGTTGCTGGATAAAAGGCGCTGGTAACGTTACTTGCTGTTCTCCACAGGTGAAGCTCAGTTTGAATGGTTCAAAATTTGAAATGTGTTTGCACGTGACAATGAAACATCCACTTATTGGTCAACGGCAACGCAGTGATCCACTTCAACCACTGGACAGATTCAAATCATATCACTTTCACTTTCGTTGACTGTACTAACGTCACGGAGACCCCCCCCCCCCCCCCCCTCAAAAAAAGGGAAAAAAAGAAAGAAAGAAAATAAGTTGTAATAACTGGTTAGAGCCTTATGTTGATAGATGGGACACTGATATGACTCCATGTCGCCTAAATGCTGAACTCGTGAACTGTTGAACTGTGGTTGAACTCCTTCACGAGCGCCTCAAGTTCCTCAGTAAATATGAACATGCAGCGACCTCCAGTGGCCATGATATGAAACTTCACCCCAACAACACTGACAATAAACCTTATTAGGAACATCTGAATCTAAAATCCATTGAAAGTCATTCCATGAACAAGTCAAGTCAAGTCAAGTCCTCCCAGGTGGAAAAAAAGTGAAGAACGTGCCTATTATAAATATTAATTTGAAAAAAAAGACTGTACTGTACATTCAGTCAATTAAGCTCTGTTTTATGATGTTGGTTGTTTTCCTGGTCCACTGAAGATATTTTGGTCCTTAAAATAAAACAGAATGTTACATTTTAACTCACACCGTGTGAATATTCAGTTGATATGAAATAAACATCTTATTCTGATCAGGTAATAAACATAATGAACAGTTTAGACAAGTCTTACATGTAGTTGGAGGCCTGTCTCTCTCTCATCTCCAGGGGCCTGTGTGAGAGACTGAGGGATTCAATGCCAATCGAAGATGTACAAACATTTATTAACTGTCATGGATTCAGACACTGGGTTAAAGACCAACCTGTTCTTCATGATTATGTTGAGCAGGACAGCAAAGACAACAGCAGCAGCAACACAACCAAAGATCATGAACACAATCCAAGTAGCAGCTTTAAGAAAAAGGGGAAGAATTGTTGATTTTCATTCATTCAGCAACAACTGACCTGAGACCATCTGAACATGAACTTACTGAAGCCTCTGTGATCAGATGCTGATTCCTCATCAAAACCTGGAGGAGAAACAAACATCAGAGTCATAAAGTGATCATCAGTCTGTGTCTCTGTGTCTCTGAACTTGTCTCTCACCATCAGCAGACGTCTGTTTGACCTTAGGAATCTTCATCAACACCTCTTTGTGACCAGAGAGGACTCCTGCTGCACATCCCACCTGTCCCCCGTTGTCAGGGAAACCTGACAGCACAGCTGTAGTGCTGACAGTGACTGTACCGTTGTTGTTGTTGTTGTTGACAATGACAGTGTTGTAGTGTGAGAGGTGGAGGTGTGGCTGTGAGACATTCAGTGTGACTGTTGGAGCAGGTCGTCCTGTGGCCGAGCAGGACACAACTGACTCTTCAGAGGAGTTTGATTCTCTGACATGTAGAATGGGTTCATGCAGCTCTGCAGAGAAAAGACATTGAACAAACATCACATGACTTGAGCTGCTACAGACATGAGCTTCTGTCTGATCCTGTTGCTCAGCTTCTTACCATAGAGTTGGAGGCAGGTTTTACCAGTGAGAGCTCCGTCAGGGAAGGAGTTAAACAAGCAGAGATAGCAGCCTCCATCCTGCTCCCTGACGTCCATGACCACTATGGAGCAGTTCTGAAGTCCAGCATCCTTTACCTCAACTTTATGTTGAAAGTCAGGATTCACATTGGAGCCAAGGCGTTTGCTGTAGGTGGCAACGTTCTTCTTCCCCTCAGGTAAAATCTTCTGCCATGTGACCTGATGAACTTCTTTAGGTTGTAGCAGCTGACAGCTGAGACAAACGTCTTCTCCCACTGCAGCCACCACAGTCTGCTGTGTCTGTATCACTGCAGTTAGACCTGCAATGGGGGAATAAAAAGACAACAGATGTGAATTTCAGAACATATTATAACCTTATTTTTTTTCTCTTTATCTCAGTTTTGGCCTCTCTGGGGAACCGTATATCTTACCTTTTAGAAATGGTCCTGACAAATAAAAGAGACACACAGCTATTGTGTGTGCCATGTGGGAGACAAGAGGCCACTTAAAAAGGAAGTAGCTCAACTCATGCACCACAGTGTCTCTCAAAGGAGCAGTCCAATCAGGAGAGCGTGGGTGTTTAAATTTAAAACAGTGAAAAAATGATCTCAGCACATAATTATCCATCCACATAAACAATCTCAATACATCATTTATGACCAGAAAACATGTGTTTGTGTCAGAGAAACTGTTGATTTAAAGCACAACACAAATCCAACAGTTGATGATGATTTGAGCCCTACTGTATCGCAACATGGGACCGTCTATTTCCTGTACTCACTTCCTTTTGAATCAGCCTTTGTAAAATAAAAAAACACAGAGGGCAGAGTTGAGCATCTGGTTGAAGGGTTTATTTTTCATTCATTTGCAGTTGTAGACTATGGTTACTGTTCTTATTACAATCTATTTACCAACCATATTACAGTGCCTTTATTACCATTTATTCATCACACTAGTGCTCTCTTTAAACCTCTTATGTCTTGTTTTGTATTAGTGCTGTAACTGTGCTCCTGTGAAGAATTGCTGGCCCTCAAAAACAATTTCTTCAATTTTTTTTTTCAATTATTTTAGTAAAAGCTTCATATGTTTTTGGTTGTTATGAACAGTTGCAGGCAAAGAAACAACAGCCGGTGTCTCCATTATGTTCAGCTTCATAGGATTAGTGTCTAATCATATGCAAAGCATGTCCATTAACTCATTTTAATTTTTGTCAATGCAAAAACGGTACAAAAATGAAGGTAAAAAATGATTAGAACCAACAAATTCTTATCAATACTCCAGTTGGAATCATAATTGATATCTGTCTCTTGGCTACATTGAATGTAGAGTGGGTACTGCCACTATTAATACTACTACAACTACTACTACTACTACTAATAATAATAATAATAATAATAGTAATAATAATAACAATATGTTGTGATTTAAAGGTACAATGTGTAAGAAATCTAAAGCAACTGGCCGTAAAATCCTCCTAATATGTCACAGAGACTCAGGAATAATGTTCATATAACATGATGAACTCACCAACAACAATAGTACAGCCAGAGTATTCGCATTAAAAATCTTTTTTTGCAGACTGCAAATCATGTTTATGTTTTGAATTTACGTGTTTACATGTTGCACCACCTAGCCCTCTCTCCCAGTCACGGCTGCCGCTACGACTGGGAGAAAAAAACAGATTGCTGTGTTTTGAATTTGACTGCAGTAACTGTTTTTGGCCACATTCTTACATATAATAATAATAATAATAATAGTAATAATAATAATAATAATAATAATAATAATAATAATAATAATAATAATAATAATAATAATAATAATAATAATAATAATAATAACAACAACAACAACAATATGTTGTGATTTAACACAACAAATAATAATAATATTGAGAAACTAGTAGGCTACATTGAATGTAAAGGGGGTTGGGTCACTTACCTTTAATCAGCAAAGTAAATATCAGGATGTGCAACATTCTGCTCTTCTGTTGTCTGTATACTAAAGACACAGTTTCAGTTTGGCCTCTTTAAAGGCAGCAGCAAAAAGGAAACTAAAAGAGGCTGGGGTTGAGGTAGAGTGGGGGATTTCTAGACAGCTTATTAAGCACAACTAATGCAACACAAGAAATTAAATCTTCAAACTAATGAGTGCTTTAAAGCAAGTCTTTCAGTAATCAACAGCAAATGTTCACATTAGTCTAAATGGAGGTTGAATTACATTTTTGTACATGATATGAGAACTGACTACAGAGCATTTGACGATGCTGATGATATAGGAGAATATTCATATTGTAACAAGAATCACATTTTACCATTGAACTCAAAACTGTCAGTCACTGCAAAGAAAAAAAAAGAAAGAAAAAATATTTAACTGAAATTTACTAGAGCTTGGTTTCAAAGGACCTCACACTCGACAGTAATGTCCAGTAAATTGTACACTACTTACTGTACTAACTGTAATCAACAGTGGTTAAGCAGAAAAAAAAAAATCCCCCTGAAGCAGAAGTTGTCTCTAGTGAGTGGTGGACGGAGGTTTCATTGATACTTGAGACACTATGGGAACTGATGACATATTTAAGTGACACATGTATGATTATAATCACACATTGGGCAACACCATGTATGCTGTGGTCTACCTGAGCTGATGTCACAGATGGTCATGGGGAAGTCATTTTTTTTTTTTTAATTTATCCTTTATTTATTCAGGGAAGGTCAATTGAGAGCGAGCTCTCTTTTTCAATGACGCCCTGATCAGACACAGCATCTGGTTGTGTCAGTGTTTATTCCGTCTTCCATTGATTTGCAGTTGTAGACTTTGAATGGTTACTGTTCTTATTACTATATACTACTATTTATCAACCATATTAGAGCATCTTTATTACCATTTATTTACCACTAGTGCTCTTTAAACCCCTTGTGTCTTGTTTTGTATTAGTGCTGTAACTGTGCTCCTGTGAAGAATTGCTGGACTTAAAAAAATATATATCTTATTTTAGTAAAACCTTCATATGTTTTTGGTTGTTATGAACAGTCACAGGCAAAGAAACAACAGACGGTGTCTCATTTATGTTCAGCTTCATATGATTAGTGTTTAATCATGTGCAAAGCAAGTCCATTAGCTAATTTTTATTATTTGTCAATGCAAAAACAGTACAAAAAGGAAGGTAAAAAATTATTGTAAACAACAAACGGTCATCAATACTCCAGTTGGAGCCATCATTGATATCTGTCCCTTGTAAACATTATTGTATTGAAGGTGATGATGCTGGACTGTTGGTTTCTTGATTTGTCTCAGGAGGCGTTTGATTGACTATTGATTTAAAACACAACACAAATCCAACAGTTCATGATGATTATTTGAGCCCTACTGTATCGCAACATGGGACCGTCTGTTTCCTGTACTCACTTCCTTTTGAATCAACCATTGTAAAATAAAAAAAGACCAGACTTGAGCATCTGGTTGAAGTGTTTAAAATAAATTTGTATTTATTCTGTTTAAATATGCACTGTCGCTCTTCACAAATTAAGTTCCTAACAGGAAAAATAAAGTTCTTTGAATTGAATTCCTTCTTTCATAGATTTGCAGTTGTAGACTTTGAATGGTTAATGTTCTTATTACAATCTATTTATCAACCATATTACAGTATCTTTATTACCATTTATTTATCACACTAGTGCTCTCTTTACACCCCTTGTGTCTTGTTTTGTATTAGTGCTGTAACTGTGCTCCTGTGAACAATTGCTGGCCCAAAAAAAAAAAAAAAAAAAATCTTATTTCAGGAAAAGCTTTGTATGTATTTGGTTGTTATCAACAGTTACAGGCAAAGAAGCAACAGCCGATGTCTCATTTATAGTTTGCCCATAGCTCATTTTAATTTTTGTCAATACAAAAACAGTACAAAAAGGAAAGTAAAAAAATATTAGAAACAACAAATGGTCATCAGTACTCCAGTTGGAACCATCATTGATATCCATTTCCTGTAAACATTATTGTATTGAAGGTGATGATGCTGGACTGTCAGTTTCTTCATTTGTCTCAGGAGGCGTCCTTTTCCTAAGACTGCTCCTCTGTGTGACCTTCGGTGTTTGGTTACCGTCTGTGACTGTGGTTGAAGGCATCTGAATCATCTCCATGTCCCTGTGTGATACCAAAGTGATGACATTTAAAGATGCACAAACATTTATTAACTGTCATAGACTCAGACAAAGGTGTTACTGTACACTGATTTAAAGACTTACTTGTTCTTCTGACTGTGTTTAAGCAGGACAACAGCAGCAGCAACAGCAGCAGCAACAACACAACCAAAGACCATGAACGCAATCCAGCTACCAACTTTGAGAAAAAGAGGAAGAAATTGTGATATTCCTTCATTCAGCAACAACTGACCTGAGACCATCTGAACATGAACTTACTGAAGCCTCTGTGATCAGATGCTGATTCCTCATCAAAACCTGGAGGAGAAACAAACATCAGAGTCATAAAGTGATCATCAGTCTGTGTCTCTGTGTCTCTGAACTTGTCTCTCACCATCAGCAGACGTCTGTTTGACCTCAGGAATCATCATCATCACCTCTTTGTGACCAGAGAGGACTCGTGCTGCACATCCCACCTGTGTATTGTTGTCAGGGAAACCTGACAGCACAGCTGTAGTGCTGACAGTGACTGTACTGTTGTTGTTGACAGTGACAGTGTTGTAGTGTGAGAGGTGGAGGTGTGGCTGGGAGACATTCAGTGTGACTGTTGGAGCAGGTCGTCCTGTGGCCGAGCAGGACACAACTGACTCTTCAGAGGAGTTTGATTCTCTGACATGTAGAATGGGTTCATGCAGCTCTGCAGAGAAAAGACATTGAACAAACATCACATGACTTAAGCTGCTACAGACATGAGCTTCTGTCTGATCCTGTTGCTCAGCTTCTTACCATAGAGTTGGAGGCAGGTTTTACCAGTGAGAGCTCCGTCAGGGAAGGAGTTAAACAAGCAGAGATAGCAGCCTCCATCCTGCTCCCTGACGTCCCTGATGACTATGGAGCAGCTCTGCAGTCCAGCATCCTGTAACTCAACTTTATCTTTAAAGTCAGGAGTCACTCTGGAACCGAAGTGTTCACTGTAGGTGGCGACGTCCTTCTTCCCCTCAGGTAAAACTTTCTGCCATGTGACCTGATGAACTTCTTTAGGTTGTAGCAGCTGACAGCTGAGACGAGCGTCTTCTCCCACTGCAGCCACCACAGTCTGCTGTGTCTGTATCACAGCTGTTAGACCTGCAATGGGGGAATGAAAATCGAGTTCACAGTATATCTTCAGATTGTTATTGCATGTGCACAAGTTACAAATATTAATAAAAAAAAAAAAACCCCAACACATTAAAGGTTGAATATGTAGAATATTTATTAAAAGCTATATTTTTTCAAAAATAATACACCCATGGGGCCTTTAGAGGGGTACAGAATGAAAGTATTGCTTTTCCATAAAAACATTTTTTTAGTCTGAATTATTATTTTTAATTTTTTTGACGGGCTCGACAATGACTTTCTCTCAACGTTCTGTTTACATTCGTACCTGCCTGTAGCCGACATGTGGCTCAGTTCTCCGCTGTTTTCCTGCCTCCTCCCGGTCATGTTTTCAACCAAGCCTTTTTAATAATCAATCGGTGGATCAATGGATTATCATATACTTGTTAGGATGGGTGTATTTGTGTAGTCTTATCTGTCATAAACACGTTTATCGTCGCGGACTTTCGGTGCCACGGAGCTCCTTTTTTTTTTTTTTCCAACTTGACGAGAGCAGTGACAGCGGAGGCTCTGAGGCTCAGAGCAGCAGCGGTGTGGAAGGCAGAGAGCCTCCACTCTCCCTGTAACAAGCTACAAGTCATTTATTATGCTGTTAATGACGGTAAAAATGAAACATAAGGTAAATATCCTGCTTAGCTCTCCTCCTCTGCTGTCCTCTGATCAGAGCGGAGTCCCTAGCAACGGCCCGTTTTACCTAGCAACGGTCTGGCAATCGACTGCTGGAATTCTTTTTCTGTTGTTTTTCTTGTATTTCTACATAGTCAACCTTTAAATTTCAGGATAACAGAGACTTTGTGTTGACATCTAAGTATTTTGAGATCAGAATTTCAGACAACATTGTAAGCTTTTTTTTTTCTCTCCGTTTTGGCCTGTCTGGGGAACCGTACTGTATATCTTACCTTTTAGAAATGGTCCTGACAAATAAAAGAGACATGCAGCTATTGTGTGTGCCATGTGGGAGACAAGAGGGCACTTAAAAAGGAAGTAGTTCAACACATGCACCACGTGTCTCTCAAAGGAGCAGACCAATCAGGGTATGGGAACTCAAATTTAAAACTGTGAAAAAATGATCCCAGCACATAATTATCCATCCACATAAACAATCTCAATACATCATTTATGACCAGAAAACATGTGTTTGTGTCAGAGAAACTGTTGATTTAAAACACAACACAAATCCAACAGTTCATAATGATTATTTGAGCCCTACTGTATCGCAACATGGGACAGTCTACTTCCTGTACTTACTTGCTTTTGAATCAGCCTTGCCTTTGTAAAATAAAAAAAGACAGAGGGCAGAGTTGAGCATCTGGTTGTAGTGTTTATTCCGTCTTTCATTCATTTGCAGTTGTAGACTTTGAATGGTTAATGTTCTTATTACAATCTATTTATCAACCATATTACAGTGTCTTAATTACCATTTACTTATCACACTAGTGCTCTCTTTACACCCCTTGTGTCTTTTTTGTATTTGTGCTGTAACTGCGCTCCTGTGAACAATTGCTGGCCCTCAAAAACAAATCTTATTTTAGTAAAAGCTTTGTTTTTTGGTTGTTATGTTATGTCAGATCTTTCAATTACATGAAAGCATCTTAGGTGTAAAACACCTTGAAATGTGGCGTCATTACATAAAGGAAACAAAAGGAGAAGCGGTTCTTTCAGTTTTAACACAAAGAAATGTCACTGGCCTGGATAAATGTAAAACACAGTAATGTATCAACTCTTTCTCACCTTTCTGAAAGACTTCCAACAGAAAAAAGGCACGTAGAACTCCATAGTGTGCCATTGATAATGTTTCTGATACTCTCATCTCCTCTTCACGGCCGTTTGGTTCAAACCGTCACTACCTGTGCAGGTCTCAACTGGTTCGGCAAGGTGGGCAGGTAATGTGTGCCAAATAATAAGTTGCTCATGAAGCACAGGCTTCTCAATTTCACTACAGTGGTACATTTGCTTCAAGATGCAGACAAGGAGAAGAACAGGGGTAGAGTTACAGCCTTTGTTTTGGTTTGCTGTGGTTCAGAGAAGCTGTTGTAAATCTTTGTCTTCTATCTTATTAAAAATCCAAAGTTGGCTAATTAACACATTACACACCAGTGAAACTCACTAAATTGTATTTTATTCAAACAAACATCCATAAATATATTAACAACTTAGAACACACTTCAACTTAATATTCATTACATACTAAACATAAAGCAACTGATAATTAGTCACAACACTGATGAAAAAAAAAAATCCCTGGAGGGAATATAACACAGTCCCGGTTTAGCTATGGGTGTATTTGTGTGTGTATGTGTGTCTGTGGGAACAATAAATAAATAATCGGAATTACATCAAACATTGAACACGTGCAAAAGTGCAAGAGAAGTGCTATCAACAACACACTTAGACAAAGCATGCAGAAAATATAATTATGTAATATATTGTCTGACTGACTAATCACAAGTGACAATGTCTAATTCAACCTCCATAGATCCATAGCTACATACATATAAATATTCTAATTTTTGAATATCAATTACTTAACTCATTGAAGTTCACATTTCTTAGGTAGAGAATGAATAGACTAAAATCATTACTACATTCCTCAGTGGGGTCTAGATGGGTCTCATAAGGCTGTGATTTGTTTGCCAGTGTTTAATCTGATTAATTGAAAATATTGTCATTGCAAATTTAAAACTCAGGCCTTTCCTCACAACACCCACTGGATGTCACTGTAGCATCAGTCTGAATTCATGCCAACCACAGGGTATTTCCTTGTTTTCAGTGACTCTATTACCAACATAGATCAGTCCCTTATGCTAAAAATCCAGTTAGATCAGTCTGAAGTAGTTGGTTATTATTGCACTAATTTCCTAGACGCTCTACTTGTGATGCATTATACTCACATGCAGAGTCTTTGTAAACTAAATTTACCAAGGTTTTACATCACTCCTCCTAAACATTGGTCTGAGGTCCAGCCGTTTTACATTCCACAGTTTGAAGCTTGATAATAAAAGGTAAAGTGCTAAGTTCTGACATTTAACTGAAACCTGACAGGTAGTTGGACGGCCACCTTTAGCTTAATTCACCCCTTACATCTCTGGCGGTCAGATGCACAGAAGGGATGCAGATGCAGATTTTCATAATGCTTGCACAGTTGAACATTCACAGGCACACAGGCTTTTTTTGAACGCTTGTTGAAATGCAAAACCATTACACATTTTCAATTGTGCTCCTCTTAGCCTTTAACCTGTCAGAGAGAGAAAAAGAGAAACAGGTTATGATAGTGAGGGGAGAATGGGAGACAGATGAAATACTGTGGCACTGGGTGAATATTTACTCAACTTTGTGCATTGACAGTTAAAACATCTTACATGATAAATCATATCTTACCTTTTTCTGTAAAACAACAGCAATGCAGCAACAGCGATGCAGATAATGAGTGTTACAGTCACAGCAGCTGCAGTCCCTGACGGCGCTGCACTCCCTGGAGGAAAAACAGCACCTGGTTAGAAAACCAAAAGCTAAAGCTGGTGAATGTAATTCTTCGCATCTTGACCTGACTTCCCCAATTTTATTTTAGATTACTCATCAGAGATCTGAACCATATCAACAAGTTGTTATCTTGTGACATGGGTTTTTTTTTTCTTCCTTTACTTTGTCCCAAGTGAAATTGAATCTGATTTAATGAGTCATAGCTCAGATGACTGCGGGGAACAACAATATGGTGTTTACACTTTGGACCTTGAGGCTTTCAGTTGCAGGAAATCAAGTGAGTCAGTCAGAGAGTTACAAGGTTCCTTTTTAAAGGGACAATGACGCATTGATCTGATCTAATTACCAATAGGGACGCTTGGGTTATTAGGGAAAACATTAATATCTGGTTCGCGTATAATTGGCAAAGATGCTCATTGCTGAGAATCTTCTACGGTCACATAACAATGGATCAAGCTTGGTTGGGATTTCCAAGGGCGTTCACTTTGATGGAGAAACTGATTTACAGTAGTTAGTTATACAGCATAGCTCTCTGCATTCCACTGTAGAGAGTCACTTCCTGTCAGTGTGAATCATTTAGACACTCGTCACTTTGAATATTCTAGGAACCGGATCATCCAGTGCATTAAAATGAAACTCTTTTTAGGATTCCCGTAGACTGAAGAGATACAACCTGTGTAGCCTCTGCAGCTACTTTAATACCCATGATGACAAAAGCAAAGAGTAAAACAAAAATTACTCACTTGACATACCAACATCTGAAGAGAAATGGATCCTCTTCTGCATCTGCCCTGTCATTCCATTGTTCAGCAGACAATCCACATGTCCAGCCCAGTCTGGAGGTACTTTCAGAGTGATGTTGCTGCTGCTGGTAAATGTCTGGTCACTGTTCCTCACTGTAGCAGTTTGTGTTTGCTCTCTGCTGTCGACGTCAGGTGAAATGATCCAGTCAATAGTCGGGGCTGGTTTACCTGTGGCAGAGCAGCTGAACACAGCCGCTGTGTTTCCTCCATCTAGGTCACTTCTGTTAACATACGATGTGTTCACCACGGATATTCCTTTATAGGGAATTGAAACTAGTTATTGTGAGAATATGACCACTTCAACACAAGTTACGCAATTGGGTGTCAAAACAAATGTCAAACCTGAAGGGAATTTTAAAGTTTTGGGCTTTCATCTTCAGCTTCTATCATTATAATGCTATTTGATAATCTTACATTACAGGATTCAAAGTTTTCATTTCATGCATATTCATATATTTATATAAATATAGAAAACTGCAAGTTTACCTTGCACCGTCAGGCACATCTCCTTCCTTTGGGAACCGTCAGGATACACGTTAAATAAGCAAATATAGCAGCTCTCATCTTGCCATGATACATTCTTCACAGTGATGGCTGTTGAGTTCAGCGATGCCTCCGTCAAGACCACTTTTCCAGTGGGGACATTCACTTGCTGTCCAAAACGCTTGCTGTAGGTCGCCAAATTCTCTATCGACTCATCTTTAAAAAGCCTTTGCCAAGTGACCTGGAGCACACCTGGAGAGAAGCCAAGAGGTTATGCACCAATCTATTTTACAACAGAATAAACCAGAAGTTAAATAATTATAGAGCTGTTTAAGACAGCAGTCTGAAAACTGTGTGAAATCAGCTGTGTACAAAGGTAAAAAAAAAAATAGCATCAAAACACAAGCACAAACACACCTTTTGGGTTTCCCAGAGTGCACTTGTAACGTGCCTTACTGCCATAGTCAACTACTGAATCTCCATAGCCACGTATCTGCGAGGCTGAGGCTAAAAATAAGAGAGGCTGAGTGTCAGTACAAGCAGATAAGAGCAGAGGCTTTGGCTTCCAGCCGGTGATTTTGTCAAAGAAAAGCTACAAATAAATGTCCATTTTTCTCTATGATAATAATAATACTACCATTAATACTACTACTACTACTACTACTACTACAGTACTACTACTACTACTACTAATAATAATAATAACAATATGTTGTGATTTAACACAACAAATAATAATAATAATATTGATAAACTAGTAGGCTACATTGAATGTAGAGGGGGTTGGGTCACTTACCTTTAATCAGCAAAGTAAATATCAGGATGTGCAACATTCTGCTCTTCTGTTGTCTGTATACTAAAGACACAGTTTCAGTTTGGCCTCTTTAAAGGCAGCAGCAAAAAGGAAACTAAAAGAGGCTGTGGGGGATTTCTAGACAGCTTATTAAGCACAACTAATGCAACACAAGAAATTAAATCTTCAAACTAATGAGTGCTTTAAAGCAAGTCTTTCAGTAATCAACAGCAAATGTTCACATTAGTCTAAATGGAGGTTGAATTACATTTTTGTACATGATATGAAAACTGACTACAGAGCATTTGACGATGCTGATGATATAGGAGAATATTCATATTGTAACAAGAATCACATTTTACCATTGAACTCAAAACTGTCAGTCACTGCAAAGAAAAAAAAAGAAAAGAAAAAATATTTAACTGAAATTTACTAGTAACTCTAGAGCTTGGTTTCAAAGGACCTCACACTCGACAGTAATGTCCAGTAAATTGTACACTAGTACTTACTGTACTTGGTGACACCTCCAGTAATCCACAGTGGTTAAGTGAAAAAAAAAAATCCCCCTGAAGCAGAAGTTGTCTCTAGTGAGTGGTGGACGGAGGTTTCATTGATACTTGAGACACTATGGGAACTGATGATGACATATTTAAGTGTATGATTATAATCACACATTGGGCAACACCATGTATGCTGTGGTCTACCTGAGCTGATGTCACAGATGGTCATGGGGAAGTCCTTGTATTTCTATGCAACATGATCAGGAATATTTAGGATTCCCACAACTCATCATGAGTCACCTGTGTTAAAAAGTCTATCCAATAATATATCATCCCAGTCACTCCTAGTTTGAGCCTTTCCAGAATGCTGCTTAATATAAATAATAAATATTTCTTTTCCAAGGATGCTCCATCCTTGGAAACTGTCAAGCCTTTGACAGTTGGCTTCTTTCCAGCTTTTACAGTATTACATTTGCGTTATGAGTAAGATGGATTCAGCTCTTAGTAATAATGAGTCACTCCAGGACCTAAATGACACAGTTTTATTCCCTATTATTGTCCAGGAATGTGCGTCCTCATAATTTACCAGAAATGTACTTGACAATGTCCCCTTCTATGAAATATGCATCCTGTGATTTTTATCATCAGGATAAACACTGTTAGTGGTTATTCAGTCATTGCGCACACTCTCGAGTTTATCTTTCATCGGACATCTCATAAAGCAACAGGAAGATGAGAGCGGGATCACATGCGACCAGAGGCCACATACAGTATGAACCCAAGAGGTTGAGGTCACATAGGGCCGACTTGTCTTGGCAGCGTTGCTGTCCAATAAGCAATTACTGATCTTATAAATAAGACTCCTGTGAAATCTTGTTTATTAAACAGTGTGAAGGGGAAGTTAGGAAAGAACCTACAGTAAGCGCCATGTGGAAGGGTTACTTAAGATTATCTGACACGGCATCTGTCAGCAACTAATGGACTCATGATATAATATTTAGATAAAATATAAAATGATAACAAAAACACTGTGACTGCTCAATCAGTTATCACTATCACTTCAGATATACAAGACAAAAAATTTGGGAAGTACCTGTGCTGCCTACCTGATGCTAGTAATGTACACCTAGCATAGCCTGTGGTTTGTGGTTCTGCAGGCAAGCCAGCAACCAGTATAATCTAATTAAGACAGGGGGTGTACTGTGTACTATTTTGATCAAAGCTGCCACTTCCCTCTTTTCAAAATTATCTCAATGCACATTTGTCTGATAGTCACAGTGTGGCAGTTGGCAGCAAAACAACATCAGCTTTCTTGCATTTTAAGTTTCATTTTCCCGAAAAAAGAATAATAAAGTTACACATAAGTTTCTGTTTGATCTGTTGTTTTGTTTGACATTTGGAGAAAAAGAAAGAAAAAAAGTTGCATGTTAAATGATTTGTGCCCAATCACGCGTCTCCGCAGCTCTGCAGTATCTCAACAGGTCTAATAAATCCTTAACTTACAGATCTATTTTGTGACTTTTATGCTTAAGTTTTATTTACAACCTTAGCCACAAAACCAAGCTGGTTGAGTGTGGGGAAAATACCTTACTAGCACACAAGTTGCTGGCAATCACCAAAAACATTGACGCTGTCTTGTGGTTAATAATGGTTGCTTAAGCAAAGACTCCTACGCTGTTTGCTCTCATATTAATCAGTGCAGGGCAGCAAGCAATATTATCAGTGACTGTTTAAACAGTGTGTGCATGAGCAGGAAGGGTCCAGAGACAAGGGATGCCTGGTTAGTCCAAGACATAACAGGAAGAATTAATGTAGCAGGAACTGTGACAGGTTTGTCACTATAGCATATTTTATTTAGAGACATCATTTTGATTATAAAAGTCTAAATAAAGTTTAGGATTATCAGCATCACATGCAGATAAAACGCTGCCTCATCAGTCAGGACAGCTGACTTATTTCCCAGTCACGCCGGTTGAACCCATTTTCCTGACCCCGCATAATTTCAGTTCAGTTCATATACAGATATGGAAGGAATGTACTTTTGTTTAACTCTAACAAGGAAGAAGCAGGGGAAACTTCTCATGAATGGGTTGGGAGTTATTTTAAATCAGATACTCTTGACATGGGCTATTTCCGCTGTAAATAAGAGGAATGACAGAGGCAGGGGAACGCCACGCAGAGGAAAACAACAACAAAGAACAGAGTTTGTGTAGGTGACGGTGTTTAAAAGTCGTCACAAAAATGAAGTAAAATCCTTCTCATAATTCAATACTGACATAATTTCATTACTTTTGCATTTGCAAAAATATTTTATGTGAAGGTTTTAGGTTGTGCTGGAAGGATTTCTCACCCATGAAGATTTTTCATATTGGACAAATCCATTCACTCACCAGTAAAGGTTCATCTTTCATCAGTCATGGTCTGCTTCATCTACAGATCTGCAGAGCAAAAAAAAAAAGTCATCTCTTACAACTACAAAATCTCTCGTCATACATAATAAATCTCAGTCGTCACATGACAAAAAGGCAAAATGCTTATTCAGTTTTAATGTATTGAAAAAAAAAAAAATCAGATTAGAAATTTTTCAGATGATACTGACATTTGTACAGTAGATGGCCCTATTTTCTCCCATTATTATTTTACAAACTAAAGTTTACAAAAGCTGAAGACGGGCTCAGGGCCGAAACATCATTTAAGATTTTTTGCATATGGAGCCTAGAGTGTGATACCCTTATTTATTTTTCACAAACTAAATTATTACCACAGAAATTTCTTTTTGTGTGTGTGTGTTACCAGAGAATTGTTATTCAGTGGCATCATAGAGTGACATGTGGGTGTAGGTGCTGAAGGGTTACACAAAACATTGCAAGTAGATATTGTTCAGATGTGAGCTCAAGTCATTCAAAGACACATTGTCATGGAAAAAAAGACATGGATGGACAACACAAATAGCAGTGGTACTGTATTATTAGAGACCAGAGGTTTGCTACTCTGATACAACAATAATAACATTAGGTATCTATATTATTCGAATTTAAAAAAAAAGCAGAGAAGAATCAGGTTTGTTTTGATGGGTTATTTTTTTTATTATATAAAAAAAGAATACAGTGGAAATAGCCTCTGTCCTTATCGAAATGCAGTTCAAGAGTGCCATCTTGTGGACAACAGCTCTAACTTCACTTGTAATAAAATTCTACATCAAGCAGGAGTGGGTTTGATGTAAAAAGGTCTCTACAAAATATGCCCAATCTTTATGTCCTCTCTGATTAACATGTTTGAATTATTGTTATTATTATTATTTGGGTTGAAGCTCTGAACCATGACAGTTGAATAAAGTCCACTCTCTTTCCGGATGAAGGTGCTGTAAGGTTCAATGTCTTGCGGTTCCTGCAGACGAACATGTTGTTAGATATTATTTCATTTAGATCGAGAGCATAAAAGAAAAGGATGGAACATTTTTCTGCACGTTACCTGGTTTAGACAACAGCTCTGTGGTTGCTCTCTACTGTTGAAAAACAACAAACAAAATGCATTACACACAGTTTTTTGTTAGCAAAACAGGAAATGAGAGACTATTTGTTTCTTTTCTGCATTTAAACAAGTCATAATAGAAAAACCAAGTGACATTCTTCAAATAAGTATTTGAAAATGTTTCTTGATGTTCAAAATAAAAGCAGCCAGTCAGACAAGTTGTTGCCGAAGTCACTGCATGTAAATTAACCGTCGTTTAGCCACAACAAATGCAGCCATATTGTTTCAGACACATGAAAACCAGAAGTAGTGGAAGAAGTACGGTAACAGTATTAATACTGCAGTAAAGCATTCAACTTACAGAGGCATCACCACCAAAACTTAAAGTACCAAAAGAAGATATAGTTTTCATTCAGAAATATAACATATAGGATTATAATTATTGGTGGATTGTTGTAAATGCAATTTTAAATTTTGCCACTACTAATTACTTCAATTAAATTATTCATCATTCCTAAAAAATAAAAATTCATAAAACTTTGTAGATAACAGTCTCTCACCCATTACGTGCTCTTCTATAGACACATCCCAGGATAACAGCAGTTATAATGATGAATGCAATGGCAGCAGACAAAGCCATTAGGAGCCACGGCCTTTCTGTGGAGCTGTCGGCCTCCTCCTCCTCCTCCGCTGAATCTGGAGATAAAAGAGTGAGAATCTGCTAATAAAGCTAACAAATGAATCAATTATTCATTATATTAAATGTGCTTACCTTCCACAGTGATTTTGAGATGGACCTTATTAGTTCCATCAGCATGTGAGCACTCACAGGAGAAATTCCCGCTGTCCTTTTGTGTTAAATTGGTCAGGTGGAGAAACACAGTCTGATTCTCTGTCATAAATGTGAACCTGGAGTGTGAACAGTTATTCTCAGTGTCTTGTCCATGATGACGTGATAGAAGACATTGTTTTCCGCTCCTCTCTGTGTTGATGCGACAAAATATCAGCGAGATGTTTTTATTGCTGCATAATGGAGTGGCATCTGGTTTGTTCCCCAGGGTTTTCTCAACAGTCACTGCAATAAAACAGACAATTAAACAATTAATAAGTTACCAGTAGTACTTGCTGTATTTCAACTCATGTAGTCTAATATTCATCAAAAGCAAAGATTATTACAGAATAATGACTTGCATCGATTTGAATTCATGAAAACAAAAACCTTTACCGTCAGATCGTGCAGATAGTGGCAGAAGCAGAAGAAAGAACAGAGTCCGTCCACCCATACTGCTCAAGAAGCTGCGGCTGCTGCTGCTGCTGCACAGTGCGATGTACTGATGTCATTTTTTGTGCTATTCTCTCGCTACCTAAACCTCAAACCCTCGGCCCCTTGGCTCTCGAGCTGATAGGTGATGTGAACTCTTCTAAAAAGGAAGTGCTTCTACAAGCTTCTGCTTTCAAATTTATACCCTCTGAGACAGTCATCTGCCTTTTAATAACTTAACCTGCAGAACTATGATTGGTTACTTTGTCATCAGTCTCAAAAGACCTCTCATGCATACTTTATATATAACTCAGGTCAGTTCATGTGTGAGTTGAGTGAGAGTTCATCACGTAACATGCTGAAACTGAGATCAATTTTGTGGTCATCATCACACATTAAGAGGCCTGAGCTTAAAGTGTAAATCTAGTGCAGCACTGTCTATGCAGCTCAGTGCAAATTATGTCCCTGATGCAAGTGAATTAACTTTGTTGTCAATTAGATTACTTCATGTAGTTTTAAAGGTCCCATATTTTACTGTGTAGTGTTTGATTTTAAGTGGTAATTTGAGTTAATCAATTAGAAGATATTTAAAAAAAACAAACAAAGCCATCAGTGTAGTTTCACATCTGCTCTTTCAGACCTCTCTCCAGCAACAAGAAGTCAGTGAACCAATCAGAGGACAGCCTCCCTCCGAGCCTCTCTTCTGATTGGTTTACTGTTTCTGAGTGATCCAATAAAATTATATCAGATGTCAGGGGATCACTCATAGAAAGTAAATCCTGCGAGGTTGGATGGCAGGTCTGGGTGGGCGGGGCTTGGGGCATTGCTGAGAACAGTGACCGTTTCGGACCGGTGACATCACAAGGTTCAGGAAGTCCTGACAGTGACAGCTCGTTTAAAGGTTCAGTTTCTGAATACAGGTAGTGTGTATTTTTCTGTGGACTGAGGCCTTTGATACTTTCATAGTATGAATACGGAAACAACAGTTGCTTGATGATGAAAAAAGACATGTTACTATTATACAAAATGGGACCTTGAGGCCTTTATTTTAAGATGAACTCGCATGACTTGGAATAAGTAAGGCATGTATCAAAAAACTGAAGCAATCCCCAAGAAGAGTTACAGTATACACCCAAACTTTATTGTAATGTTTGACTTGTCAAACATTACAATAGTTCCATTCACAGCATACATGAACAAACATCCCATATCTATTTGTTTTTATTGATCTCACTTCAACCTTCAATATTTTCATAGACAAATAAAGTTGAGTCAGTGTCTTTTCCATCCATTTCCTGATCATTCGAGTGACAAGTCTCTACAATGCTTGCTGATCTATAGTGCAGTGAAAAAGTTCCCTTCCTGGTTTCTTACTTTTTGCATATTGGTCACACTTAAATTTTTAAGACCATCAAAGTAGATATAAAATGTCGTTTTTATATGATGGTTTCATTTATAAAGGGGAAAAAGCTATCCAAAACTACCTGGCCCTATATGTGAAAAAATAATTGCGCCCCTTGTCAAATCATAGACAAACTGTGATAAACCAAATTTTTTTCAGAAAAGTGAGTTCAGCTTCATGATCCACACCCAGGTTTGATCACTGCCGACCTGTTGAATTAAAAAATCACTGTGTCCTTTTGTTACCATCTGGATGGGTCATTGCTGCGCTCTTGGAGTATTATGGTAGGGCAGCCATCTTGGGCAGGTTTCCACCACTGTTCCAAGCTTTCTCCATTAGTGGATAAAGGCTCTCACTGTGGCTCGCTGGAGTCCCAAAGCTTTGGAAATGTCTCTGTAACACTTCCCAGACTGATAGACGTAATTGATTTTGTTTATTAATCTTTTCTTGAATTTCATGAGATTGCGGCATTGTGTGTTGTTTTTTTTTTGAGATCGTTCAGTCTCCTTCACTTTGTCAGACAGGTTCTATTTAAGTGATTTCTTGATTCAACAGGTCTGGCAGTGATGAGGCCTGGCTGTGGACAGTGAAATTAAACTCTGTTTTCAAAAAAAATTGGTTTATCACAGTTAGTTTATGAAAATTTGTTTGATAATCTTAAACATTTACAGTAAGTGAGACAAATATGCAAAAAAAAGTAAGAAATCAGGAAAGGGGCAAATACTTTTTCACAGCACTGTACTTGTCATGTTGGCATCACCTTGACGATTCCTTGAGAGCACGCTTTGGTAGACATCATTTGTTGGCTGCTGAAGGCTGATGTAAAGGTGCTCTGCATCTGCTTGATCCTAGAAAACAAATAAAACCTTAATCCATCATGTTTTAAAAGTCTTAATGGGTGTGCAACAGTATTTAAATCACTTTGAATCCTGAATTATTGTATTTACTCAAACATTCACACATTCCACCGACCCTCAAACATCCTTTGCACTGATTAATAGGTATTTCTATTTGTTCAGTGGTAAACTCCTGAAAAGGAGTAAACATTAAAATGGGTAAGAGCTGTATACTTCTTCTGTTGAAAATAACAGCATCGAAAAATAAATATAGAAATATATAGAATATGTTAGCTATTATGTATATATTTGCTATTGCATACGTGGTATAAAATAATAAATTAGCTGCTTCAAACATTTAGAACAAAGAAAATCACTCACCACAGAACCAGAAGCTTCATTTACAGACAATCCAGATGTGGTTGACGTTGAACGGACTCTTCAAATGAGATAGAATAGAGTTGAATTCACACCAAGGAGATATCATTTGAAGCTGGGCTGTATCATTTAGAAAATTGTTAATATAAGAATTTTAATACGGTTGGAAAAACAATAATTTACATTTGTAGGCCTACATATGTGTTTTTACCAATGTATCTGCCACTGAGCTGAAAAATATAGTTGAACACCAGAAAAACTCCACTTTTCCAGTGTATGACTATTATAAACCAAAATTATTCATCATTCCTAAAAAAAAAAACCCCACAAAAAACAAATCAAATTTATATATAACAGTGTCTAACCCATTATGTGTTCTTCCGTAGATATATCCCAAGGTAAAAGCAGCTATAATGATGAGTACAATGACAGAAGTCAAAGCCATTAGGAGCCACGGCCTTTCTGTGGAGCTGTCGGCCTCCTCCTCCATCTCCTCCTCCTCTGCTGGATCTGGAGAGAAAAGAGTGAGAATCTGCTAATTAAAGCTAACAAATGAATCAATTATTCATTATTAAATTTGCTTACCCTCCACAGTGATTTTAAGATGGACCTTATTAGTTCCTTCAGAGTGTGAGCACTCACAGGAGAAGTTTCCACTGTCCTGTCGTGTTAAATTGGTCAGGTGGAGAAACACAGTCTGATTCTCTGTCATAAATGTGAACCTGGAGTCACAGGTACTCTCAGTGTCTTGTCCGTGATGACGTGAGAGAAGACACTGTTCTCCGCTCCTCTCTGTGTTGATGCGACATACTATCAGCGAGATGTCCCCCTCTGTAGTATTGCTGCATAATGGAGTGACATCTGGTTTGTTCCCCAGGGTTTTTTCAACGGTCACTGCAATAAATCAGTCAATTAAACAGTTAGTTAGCAGTAGCACTTCCTGTATTTCAACATCTGATTTAAACTCATGTAATTTAATGTTCATCAAAAGCAAAGATTATTGCAGAATAATGATTTGCATCAATTTGACTTGAAACAAAAACTTTTACCATCAGATTGTGCAGATAGTGGCAGAAGAAGAAGAAAGAACAGAGTCCGTCCAGCCATACTGCTCAAGAAGCTGCTGCTGCTGCTGCTGCTGCACAGTGCGATGTACTGATGTCATTTTTTGTGCTATTCTCTCGCTACCTAAACCTCAAACCTTCGGGCCCTTGGCTCTCGAGCTGATAGGTGATGTGAACTCTTCTAAAAAGGAAGTGCTTCTACAAGCTTCTGCTTTCAAATTTATAACTTAACCTGCAGAATTACGATTGGTTACTTTGTCATCATTCTCAAAAGACCTCTCATGCATACTTTATACATAACTCAGGTCAGTTCATGTGTGAGTTGAGTGAGAGTTCATCACGTAACATGCTGAAACTGAGATCAATTTTGTGGTCATCATCACACATTAAGAGGCCTGAGCTTAAAGTGTAAATTGAGTGCAGCATCGTCTATGCAGCTCAGTGCAAATTATGTCCCTGATGCAAGTGAATTAACTTTGTTCACTTACATCACTTCATGTAGTTTTAAAGGTCCCATATTTTACTGTTTAGTGTTTTGTTTTAAGTGGTCATTTGTGTTAATCAATTAGAAGATATGTTTGTATAAAAACAAACAGAGCCATCAGTGTAGTTTCACATCTGCTCTTTCAGACCTCCCTCCAGCAACAAGAAGTCAGTGAACCAATCAGAGGACAGCCTCCCTCCGAGCCTCTCATCTGATTGGTTTACTGTTTCCAAGTGATCCAATAAAATTATATCAGATTTCAGGGAAACACTCATAGAAAGTAAATCCTGCGAGGCTGGATGGCAGGTCCGGGTGGGCGGGGCTTGGGGCACTGCTGAGAACAGTGACATCACAAGGTTCAGGAAGTCCCGACAGTGACAGCTCGTTCTAAGGTTCAGATTCTGAATACAGGTAGTGTGTATTTCTCTGTGGACTGAGCCCCTCACAGTATGAATACGGAACAGTTGCTTGATGATGAAAAAAGACATGTTAATTACTATTATACAAAATGGGACCTTTGAGGCCTTCATCTTAAGATGAACTCGCATGACTTGGAATAAGTAAGGATGTATCAAAAAACTGAAGCAATTCCTCAAGAAGAGTTATACATCCAAACTTTATTGTATTTTTTTGACTTATCAAACATTACAATGGTTTCATTCACAGCATACATGAACAAACACAAGATATGTATCTGTATTTATTGATCTGACTTCAAATTACAATGTTTTCATAGTTAAATGAATTTAGTGACACTGAGTCAGTGTCTTTTCGATCTACTTCCTGATCATCCGAGTGAATGTTTGCTGATCTACTTGTCGTGTTGGGGTCACATTGGCGTTTCACGCTTTGGTAGATATCATTTGCTGGCTGCTGAAGGCTCATGTAAGGGTTCTCTGCATCTGCTTGGTCCTATAGAAAAACAGTAAAAAACTTAACCCATCATGTTTACAAGTCTTGATGGAACAGTATTTTAAACACTGTGAATCCTGAATTAATGTATTTATTATATAATTTCTGTTATTATTATAATATAAATATTCATATAATTTCTTGAAACATCCACACATTCCACCGATCTTCAAACATCCTTTGCATTAATTATTAGGTATTTCTATATTTATTAGGTATTTGTTTGTTCAATGGCAAACTCCTACACATGGTGCAAATCAAAAGGAATAAACATTAAAATGGGTAAGAACTGTATACTACTTCTTTTGTTGAAAACAACAGCACACAAAAATATATTAAATATGTTAGATAATATGTACTGTATATATTTGCTATTTTATGTGCAGTATAAAATAATAAATTAGCTGCTTCAAACATTTTGAACAAGGAAAATTACTCACCACAGAGCCAGGAGCTTCATTTACAGACAATCCAGATGTGGTTGATGTTGAACAGACTCTTTAAATGAGACAGAATAGAGTGAAATGCATGCAGAGAAGATAGCATTTGAAGCAGCTATATTGTTTTAAAGATTTTATATTGAAGAATTTTAATTCTGTCGTAAAAAAAATAAAATAATATTTGCTCATATTTACATTGGTCTATTTTTGTCAATGTATCTGCCAGTGCTGAGCTAAAAATATAGTTGAACTTGAAAAATTTAGTATGATAGTTACTTATGGATAAATGCCACAATAGCTCCAAGCGTAATGGGGACACTTGCACCAATCAAAGTGCTTGGAATGTGGATTTGTATGAAACTGCTGTGCTCCTCATACTCCTCAACCTCCTCATCCTCTGTAAAAGAAAAAGGAAAAATCTGTCAGGAAAATTACATTCATGTCTGCACAGCACAGCATCTTACAATAAGGAATAATGAACATAATGTCATTTAAGAAAAAGATTCAACAAAGTTATTAAGAAAACATTATTACTTTACAACTGAAACACTCAGAGTTCGAAAGGTAGACATTGTTTATGACTGAAATTTGTCATAATAATAAAATTGCTGAGGAAAATTGTCAATTTTTGAGAGAAATGTAAAAAGGCTGAATCACAAAAACATGAAAATAAATCAGCCGCTTACCTTCCACAGTGATTTTGAGATGGACGTTATTAGTTCCATCAGTCTGTGAGCACTGACAGGTGATGTTCCCGCTGTCCTGTCGTGTTAAATTGGTCAGGTGGAGAAACACAGTCTGATTCTCAGTCATAAATGTGAACCTGGAGTCACAGGTACTCTCAGCGTCTTGTCCGTGATGACGCGAGAGAAGACACTGTTCTCCGCTCCTCTCTGTGTTGATGTGGCAAAATATCAGTGTGATGTCCATCTCTGTAGTATTGCTGCATAATGGAGTTACATCTGGTTTGTTCCCCAGGGTTTTCTCAACAGTCACTGCAATAAATCAGTCAATCAATCAATCAACCAACCAACCAACCAACCAACCAACAGTAAGTTAGCATCTGATTTAAACTAACTTAATGTTCATCAAAGACAAAAACTATTACGGAATAACAACTTCCAATACTTTGACCTTATAAAAACCAAAAACGATTTTTGAGTACAGTACCTTCTCTGTTAGATTGCACAGTTAGTGGAAGAAGCAGAACAAAGAACAGAGTCCAGCCACCCATATTGCTCAAGAAGCATCTGCTGCTGCTGCTGGTGGTGCACAATGTACTGTCCTGATGTTAGGAGGTCACAGACACACATTTGCACTATTTTATCAAGACCTCAACCTCAACCTCTAGCACGTGAATGATGTGAATTATTCTAAGAAGGAGGTGCCTCTAAAGAACCTCTGCCTTCAAGTTATTAGCACCTGAAAGTAAAACAGTGACAGAACAAAATGGCTACACTTAAAAAAAACAAACAAACAAACAAAAAAACTCTAAGACCATATAAGAGTGACAGAGTTCAGGTGGGCTGTGAAGAGGTGGTGAAGGAACACTGGCACAAGTATTTTGATTCCTATACGTGGAGTTGAGAGTGAGTGGACAGAAGAGAGATGACAGGAAATATTTGACAAAGCTGACACAAAGCAAGAGGTGTTTTTTTTTTTAAAAACTAAGGAGAATGATAAGAAATTACGTAGGCCTACTTGTGAAATGCCCACATTTCTCCCTGTGTGAAATGAGTGGGTGGAACACAGTAAATGGTTTGCTGCAAGCTGTTTCTGAGATAACAATAATTGGAACAGAGCCAGCAATAACAAACAAATACTAAATACAGAGGTTGTTTAGTAGAGCATGCAAACAACATATACTTCAATACCCCACTGCTGGGTCTCTGTTCATCTGCGTGGGAGTGAGGTAAAAAGGCATTTGCAATGTCATAGAGGCTGCAGAGAAAGCTTCAAGGCAGGAAGCTCCTGCAGGCAGCTGGCATGCACATATACAAGTCAGACTGACACTTATAAAAGTCCAACAGTAAAAAATTTGCTTTAGCTGTTATTTTATTTGATAATATATTTCCCTTCACAATATTTTAGACTTTATAATGCTCTCATGCCTGTAAAAATAAACAGCAGAGAAAGTCTCAAGGTATATGTGGGCCATGACAGAAAGTTCCGGCAGGAAGCCAACAGCCGGCTCTTTGGTGGGTCGACATGACACCTGATAAAGTTCAACCGCTGTGTGACAGCATCTGATATTAAATATATAAGCAGTTTGGGTTTGTGGGTACAAAACATTGGTCATCAAAGGAACAATGTTTTTACTAATACATTCTCTTCATCATGTGGTAGACTGTATCATACTCTCACACCTCTAACAATAATACATTTATTTACAGGAAACTTAAAGTATAATAATAAAATAAAAAAACTGTTACCTTATGGGCAGCAGGGCCTGTTTCACTTGTTATTCAACAGAAGAACGTGCATGTGTAGGTTTTGTACAATGAAAGCTCTACAAAGAAGTTTTCATACCAGTGTGATCTCCAGTGAACATATCTGAACAATCAGCATCAGCCTCACTGTATTATGCTGTTTGTGGATATCCCAGCAAATGAATAAAGTTCATTCTCTGTCTGTATGTAGGTGCTGTACGGCTCAATGTCTCCCGGCTCCTGCAGAAGAACACAGACTTTTACTGGCAAACTACAACTGAGTGGCAGACAAATGGTAGAGGAGGAACAACGTCTTGGTGTACTGTACCATGTTTGCTTGACTCATCATAGGTTCCTGTTGCCTTGTGTTGGGGAAACAACAAACAAAAACACTGCATTAAAAATGAGTTTCTAATGCAGGAGGATATAGCAAAGAGTATTTGAGTCTCATAGCCCCTTACCTTTGGTTAAGTTTCCTGCAAATAAGTCCCAGGATACCTCCAGTTACTATGACGAGCATGATTGCAACAATTGCAATATATTTGAAAGGCGTTTCTATAGGTGTGCTGATGCTTTCATCCCCTTTAACAATAGAGAGCGGGGAAAAAACAATGTCAGAAAAGCAGCACTGTACAAAAGTGTGTTTGCTCAAAGCAACTAGTGGCAGGAAATGTATATGCAGCCTTTGTGGGTCACCACATTTTCTTGGTTCAGTAACAGTAACAAGAGATTTTAGCTTGTGGTTCAGGGAATAATTAAATAAATAGCTGTTGTATGGAGGTCAGTAAAAAAACAGTAAAACATATTAACATAAGATATTAATTTTTTTAGAAATACACTGAGTTCAGTTGGATGACACAGACATTTCAAACCCTGCAGTTTATTTAGATCCAGAGAGCTGTACCCTAATTCCGTTTCTCAGCCAAATTGCAGAAATAATACTTCGGCTGGTTCTGGATGAAAAGCAGAGAAGTACAAAGTGTGAACCACAAAATCCACGAAAATAAATCAGTCACTTACCTTCCACAATAATGCTGAGACTGAGAAAATAGGTTCCAAGAATATGTGAGCACTGACAACTGTAGTTCCCGCTGTCCTCTGATGTTAAACTGGTCAGGTGGAGAAATATGATCTGATTCTCTGTCATGAATGTGAATCTGGAATCACAATTCTCAATGCCCTGCACAAGTTTATATGTTGGAAGACACCATTCTCTGATCCCCTCTGATTTGTTCTGACATACTATCAGTATGATCTTATCCTGTGTATGATTGGCACATACTGGAATGACATATGGTACTGTCCTAACAGTTTCCACAAGCAGCTGAGTCCCTGCAATTACAATATTACATTAAATAGTCACTTTCTTTGCACATGTAAAAGGATGAAACATTTGTAAATCACACTTAATATGCTCCACTGAAACCAAAGAATAAACAACAGCAAACAAGAGTTGTGTTACTTAATTTAAACATAGACAGGAATTTGTGTACAGTACCTTGGCTGTCAATGTGAAACATTAGAAGCAGAAGCAGATATAACCACAGTTTCCATCTCTCCATACTGCTCTAAACTCCACATCTAAGTTACAGTGCCGCGGCTGCACTGCTGTGCTGTAGGCGTAAGACAACACCTTGTTACAGAAACTTCAGCGACCTAAACCTCAAAGTCTGTGCTCACACATAGGTGGCCTGAGTGAGAGTGAGGTGCTGCTGCAAAGGAAGTTTAAGACACTATAGCAGAGTCTGAGATAAAAGTGCATACATGCTGACTGAAATGACCCAAGTACGTTCAGACTCACCTCGCATTGTTAACAATGAGTGTTTGCGTCACAGGTGGTCAGGAAAGTGTTAAGAACACTGTGCACCAACAATATAAGACAGTCAATACAAGACAATAGAGTCTACTTGATAGGCTGGGTGTTTTTGCCATCAACACTCACAAGTTTCAAACTCATGAGTCGCAATATTTAATTAATGCAAAGACGGCTGAAGCTCTCAGCGACTGATTATCACCTCCACCACTCGCTCCACAGAGTATTGTACATTTGATAGCAGAGGTAAATTACATGTAGCAGCTTTAAGGACACAATCAAGTGAATTTTAAAGACATACACTGATGCTTTTTTTAAAACACAAAATCAAATGTTTAATCAATAAATGTACAGTATATTTTCTGCATTTTAAGCAGTACTGTACAAAACATCAATAACAATAATAATATATCAAGTACTTATTTCAAATCAAAATCAGTATTATGTCTTCCAGTCAGAATGGCCACATCCAACACTTCAAAATGGGATCACATGCATTATCTCACACTTAGTTTTAGATAGTTTCATGAACAACAAACTAATATAAATCCTTCTCTCTTCCATCTTCCAGATTACTATTAGAGTTAGCTGGATCCTCCTTAGTATTAAAGGTTGAATATGGAGAATGAGCAGAATACCATCATCTATTAATCAAGATAGGAATTGCAACAACAGAAAAAATAATTCCAGCAGTCTGTTTCCAGACCGTCGCTAGTAAGTATAACACACCATTGCTAGGGACGCTGCAATGATCAGAGGACCACAGAGGAGAAGTTTCAATTTTACCTTCATTCAACAGCTTCGGACTAATTGTGATGGTAGATAAATGACTTGTAACTCGTTAATGACAGATAAGACTACACAAATACACACATTGTAACATGTTTGTATATGATAATCCATCGATCCACCAATTGGTTATAGAGGCTTTGTTGAAAACAAATGCACATGACCGGGAGGAGGCTTAGTAAAACACTGGAGAAGTGACCCCCAATGTGCCTACTGGCTGGTA
The DNA here is from genome assembly GCF_045865225.1 of Trachurus japonicus. NCBI lineage: Eukaryota > Metazoa > Chordata > Actinopteri > Carangiformes > Carangidae > Trachurus > Trachurus japonicus. Next base: position 9,102,809 of record NC_140908.1, on the reverse strand, counting down.
TAATGTAAACAGTTAGTCATTGTCGAACCTGTCAAAAAGTCTTTAATTCATTCATTCATTCATTCATACTAAATATATATATTTTTATGGAAAAGCAATACTTGTATTTTGCCCTGTGGACATATTATTTTTGAAAAAATATAGCTTTTAATAAGCATTCTCTATATTCAACCTTTACGATAAGGTCGACTCGGCTTGAAAGTCTCAAGGTAGATGTGGGCCACGACAGGAAGTTCCTGCAGGAAGCCGACAGACTCTTTGGTGGGTAAAAATGACACCTGATTAAGTTCAACCACGTGCGAAAGCATCTAAAAACATATAAAAAGTTTGGGTTTGTGGGTACAAAAAACTGGTCATCAAAGGAAAAATGTTTTAACGATAACTTTATTTGGTAATGCAATATCTTCATCTTTTAGTAGACTGTATCATACTCTCACACCTCTAACAATAATACATTAATTTACAGGAAACTTAAAACTAAGGACAAACGAGTGAGCACAGTAATAAAATAAAAAACTGTTACCATATGGGCAGCAGGCCAGTTTCACTTGTTATTCAATAGAAGAACATGCATCATATACTGTAGCTGTAGGTTTTGTACAATAAAAGCTCTACAAAGAAGTTCTCATACCAGTGTGATCTCCAGTGAACATATCTGAACAATCAGCATCAGTTTCACTGTATTATGCTGTTTGTGGACATCACAGCAAATGAATAAAGTTCATTCTCTGTCTGTATGTAGGTGCTGTACGGCTCAATGTCTCCCGGCTCCTGCAGAAGAACACAGACTTTTACTGACAAAGGAGAACTGAGTGGCCGACAAATGGTAGAGGAACAACATCTTGGTGTACTGTACCATGTTTGCTTGACTCATCATGAGTTCCTGTTGCCTTGTGTTGGGGAAACAACAAACAAACAAAACTGCATTAAAAGGAGCTTCTAATACAGGAGGACGTAGCAAAGAGTATTTTAGCCTCTAGATGAGTCTCTTAGTCTCTTACCTATGGTTAAGTTTCCTACAAATAAATGCCAGGATACCTCCAGGTATTATGATGAGCATGATCACATGGACAATTGCAATATATTTGTAAGGTTTTTCTGTAGGTGTGCTGACACTTTCATCCCCTTTAACAATAGAGAGAGGGGGAAAAACAATGTCAGAAAAGCAGCACTGTGCTTCAGCTTTAAAAAAGTGTGTTTGCAAAGCAACTAGTGGCAGGAAATGTATATGCAGCCTTTGTGGGTCACCACATTTTCTTGGTTCTGTACAAGTAAAAGTAACAGTAACAAGAGATTTTAGCTCATGGTTCAGGGAATAATTATGAAGTAGCCTAGTGTAGCTGTTAGAAAATGTATGGAGGTCAGTAAAAAACAGTAAAGTGTTATAATAATTCAGTTTCTCAGCCAAATCGCAGAAAGAATAATTCAGCTGGTTCTGGATGAAAAGCAGAGAAGTACAAAGTGTAAACCATGAAATCCATGAAAATAAACAAGTCACTTACCTTCCACAGTAATGCTGAGACTGAGAAAATAGGTTCCAAGAATATGTGAGCACTGACAACTGTAGTTCCCGCTGTCCTCTGATGTTAAACTGGTCAGGTGGAGAAATATGATCTGATTCTCTGTTGTGAGTGTGAATCTGGGATCACAATTCTCAATGCCGTGCCCACCTTTATATATTGGAAGACACTGTTCTCTGATCCCCTCTAATTTGTTCTGACATACTATCAGTGAAATCTTATCTTGTGTATGATTGGCACATACTGGAGTTACATATGGTTCTTTCCCAACAGTTTTCACAAGCAGCTGAGTCCCTGCAATTACAATATTACATTAAATAGTCACTTTGTTTGCATATGTAAAAGTAAAAATTTGTAAATCACACTTAATATGCTCCACTGAAACCAAAGAATAAACAACAGCAAACAATGTGTTGCGTAATTTAAACAGAGAGGAATTTGTGTACAGTACCTTGGCTGTCAATGTGAAAAATTAGAAGCAGAAGCAGATAAAGCCACAGTTTCCATCTCTCCATACTGCTCTTAACTCCACATCTAAGTTTAAGTGTTGTGGCTGCACTGCTGTGCTGTAGGCGTAAGACAACACCCTACAACAGAAACTTCAGCGACCTAAACCTCAAAGTCTGTGCTCACACATAGGTGGCCTGAGTGAGAGTGAGTTTAAAACATTATAGCAGAGTCTAAGGGAAAAGTGCATACATGCTGACTGAAGCATGCAGCTTTAAAGACAAACAAGCTAATTTTAAAGACATATACACTGATTATTTTTTAACACAAAATCAAATGTTTTATCAATAAATGTACAGCATATTTTCTGCATTTTAAGCAGTAACATACAAAACATCATTTACAATATATCAAGAACTACTTATTTCAAACCGGCATCAGTACAGTATATGTTTGCCAGTCAGAATGGCTTCATCATGGGATCACATGCATTATCTAACACTTAGTTTTGGATAGTTTCATAAACAGCAAACTCATATAAATCCTTCTCTCTTTCATCTTCCAGATTACTGTAACTGTTAGCTGGATCTTCCTCAGTATTAAGATAAGGTCGACTCGGGTTGAAGGTGTGGTAGACATCAGTGTCTGGCTGTTGAAGGCTCGCATAGAAATCATCTTGCTCCTAATAAAACAAATCAGTAAATTAATTTAATCACACAAGATAACTGTATGTTGTAAAAACAAAAAACAATAAGTCACATGTCATTACAAAACAAAAACCAATTCAGAAAACAGAACAATGTTGTTCTTACCAAACTCCAGGGAGTTTCACATCTGGTTGATGCAAATGCTCGTGACCTTGGGTTTTCTCTGTTAGAATTCACGAATTTGAGTTAGTGTGGACAAGCATAGAATCAAAAAGAAAAGCTGAATTTTTAAATATACATCTTCAAAAGCAAAATCACTCTTATTATTATACATGATTTTTTTTAAATGTTTAATAAAATATATACATATTTTAAATTTTCAACAATCCTCCATGTGTTAATAGTACTGGAACATTGTGCCACAGGGTTTCTCACCACAACACATTAAACCCTGATTATCATTTCACTTACAGTATTTAAAGCATTTTTGGTCAAGAGTTTTTCTCACCTGGGATTATTTCTCCTGTGGATGAGATCGCAGATGATCCAAGCTGTGACGACTGACATGGCCAGAACAGTAACAGCAATGGCAAGTGCAGCAATGAACTTCACGCCAGAGAAACGTTTCTCTTTCGCATCTGCAGTCACACACAAAGTCAGGACAATCTGTATTCCTACAACACTGTATATTGTGTTATCTTTTCCGAACAAACTTACCTTCAACAGTAATATCAAAATGGACAACACTCGTTGCTCTTTCATATGAACACTCACAGGTGTAGGTCCCACTGTCCTCTAGTGTTAAATTCATTAGGTGGATGAATACAGAGGAGTTCTTGTATTGCAATGTGAATCTTGAATCGCAGTCGTTGACAAATTTCTTATCAACTGTATACAGCAGCTTGCACTCATCCCCCGAGTGCGTCTCTGTGCTGATCAGACATTTCACTAATATAATGACACTTGAATTTGTACTGGTGCATATAGGAGTGATATCTGGTTCTCTGCCAATGGTTTTTACAACACTCACTGCAATAAAAAGAAAACAGACTTTCAGTGTATCCCATTCTAAATCACATCATGAATCTTACATAATGTAAAGAAGCTTTTGGTACAGTACCTCTGTCAATACAAGCACACACGGGCAGAAACAGAACAAACAGCTGTTTCCATCCATCCATATTTTGCCAAGAGATCTGAACAAGCGGAGCACAGGACGCTGTTCCACGGAGACGACTAACCCCGCTCTGGGATCCAATTGTTCTTTTATGATCAACATGAAAACCTCAAACTCTCACCCAATTCAGGTATTAGATGATGTGAAGCACACTAAAACAGAAGTGACCCTGACTGCTTCTACTTTCAATTTATTATGCACCAACAGCTTCTCTTGGAAGCATTGTGTTGTCCAGAGGTGCATGGATGCAGAGACAAAATCTCACTTGCCTAACAGAGCATTTTTATTCATTCATTGTTCAAAGCTTTATTTGTTTAATCCAAAAACATTCAAGAATTTTCATATGATATCAACATCGGGGACATTTAACAGATAATAATTAATAATTCTGTGTAGTGGTTTGTACAAGACACTTAATATTATTTTATATATGTTATATATTATCTCTCTTTCGACATAAAAAAAAAAATAGAAATATAGTATTTTGTCCTTGGGGGTTATTAAGTTGCCTTTACTGCTTCAGATAGTTCCATAGATTTCAAAATTCTGACATGTTTACTTCCTGTTCCAAATGGACAGTCACTGATGCAGATGCTCGTGTATTTTTCATGGATGACGTTGTCTTGGCACCGTGTTGAGGACGTATGGAGAGGATGTTTTGGTAGATATCATGGTCTGGCTGCTGGAGGGACATGTAGGAGTCATCTGGGTCATTTTTGCCCTATGGAGGAATATCAATAAAACGTCATTAGTTTCTTGCCCCATTCACAAAGGTCAGTGTTCAAAGGTGTCATTAATGAAGTCATCATTGGCACTTAGTGAGTCATAAAGTAACATTGAGCATTTAGCATCATCATATTCCCCTGTCTGAGTTCTCCTCCACACTCTATACTGTTCTTAAACACCTTTTTATGTGCAGCTTACCAGTCATTTCCTTGCATGTTAACACTTTGGACCACATATGAAATTGACTTTATACCTTTTTCCATCACACAGTAAAAAAAAGACAGAGACTGGTGGGACTCTGTGGCTTAAGCGGAAGTGCACTTTCCACTGAGTGTGCTCTCTACTGAGGTCTTACATGTGGTTATGTTAAATCAATTGAGACCAACAGTATTCTGGAGTATATTTCTTCTGTGTCTACTGCTACACATTTTATTATAAAAGGCCAACAGCCAAATACACACAATGCTGGCTACATAATTTATTGATATTGGTATAAAATCTAAGAAAACGTGGCTCACCAAAGAGCAGGGGGTTTCACAAAGACGTAACCCAAATGGTCCTGCCTTCATGAGGTGACTGAGAGGAGAAATAGCAGAGTTACAAAAGTGGATATCAGTGGAATAACCTCACACACTAAAGTTTCCTAAATTACAATGATTTACCAACTACCTACACTATACATTGACAATGTGAGGGAAGATTTTTCACCTGCAATGATTTTTCTTTATCACAAGTCCAAGGACAACTCCAGCAACAATGATGAACGCCGTAGAGTTACAAATCACAATCATGAGCATTCTCACAGGAGACGGGCTTGAGACTTCATCTCCTAAAGAAATGAAACACAAGGAAGAAACACATTTAAAGCATACTGTATGTTAATGTTGGAGCTCAGTACCATTTTTTCATTTATTCTCTTAAATAAATTCTGACATTCATTATGTCTCCATAAAGTGCAACCGCTCATGACGGTTGGACACATGTGCAGACACACACGTAATCCTTATGCTCTATCTAGAGCTGGACTTCAATTTCTTCAACTCTACATACTGCCTAATGCTGCAACACATTATGTCAAAATGTCAAATGTTGAAAAAAAAAAAAAAAAAAAATTGAGAAATGTCATGTTAAAAAAACAAAAAAACAAACAAAACAAAACAAAAAATGTCATGTCAAATTGTTAAATTGTTAAATTTTGAAAATACTGGAAGAATGTTATGTCAAAAATGTAACATGCAGAAAAAATGAATATGTGAGTATTGGGGGCGGGACTAGATAAGCTTTTGCTTCTCCCGCTTTCCCTTTCGGTCATGTGTATTGTATTAATTGGATTGAGATGATGTGTGATGATGATGACTAATTGACATGCCCGAAATGAACCAAATAAATAAAATAAATAAATAAATAAATAATGGCCAGCCGTGTTTGGAGAATGATACGATTTCCGGACTGGTGAGTTAACAGCTGGTAATGCAGACATTGGCTACCTTGCAAAACTTACAAATGAGCGCCTTTAAATTATGACTATGACATTAAGTGCAAATGGACTTTCCATGTTACAGTATGTGCTAATGGTTTCATGAGTTCTTAAGTGCTCAGTTAATTACGCTAAAGCAGCATCAATAAATAAAACATTTACCTTCCACAGTGATGATGAGATGAAGAAGATCAGTTCCACGGATATGTGAGCACTCACAGCTGTAGTTCCCGCTGTCCGCTGGTGTTAAACCGGTCAGGTTTAGGAACACAGCCTGGGTATCTGTCATAAGTTTGAACCTGGAGTCGCATCCACTCTCAAATTTCCGTTCATGTTCATACAGCAGAAGACACTCTCGTCCCCTGCTGCTTTTTGTGCTGATCTTACATACAATCAGCGTGATGAGGTGCAACGCGGCAGTGGTGCACACTGGAGTAACATCTTGTTTTTCACTCGTGGTTTTCACAACAACCTCTGCAACCAGAGGAGATGTTTTCAACCTTTGAATCAACTGCTTGTAATTTCCTAGAGTGTAATAGAAAAGGAAAATGCAAGGAAGTGTAATTGATAATAATAATTTTTAAAAGTAGCAGTACTCTACCTTCTGTGTCAATACACAAAGACAGCGGGAGAAGCACAACGAACCACAGTTTCCACTGCTCCATAGTAGCAGAAATGTCCAGACAGCAGAACGGTACTGATGTCAGAAAACTATCAAAGGGAGGATGGAAAATGTTCACGATGAAATGGCCTGAAAAGGAAGTGACATGTCCGCTTGTATTTCCTGTTAAAACCTGTGATTGATGCCTAGTTCTCTGAAAAGCATCGTTTTCACTCAAGCACCTGGGCTTCAAATAAAAAAAGAAAGGGAAAGTGTTGACATTGTACATAAGCATGAAGAGAAAATAAAACATACCTACTCAGTGTCAACTTTCAAGAAAGGCTGATGACTTATATATTTTTATATTTCACTAGTCATAGTGAAATATATTAAATATTAGGGTGTTATGAGGCAAGAGTTGTTTGCTTCAGGAATAAATGGTATAAAAATAAATGCAAATGCTGAGCACCATAGATTAAAAAAAACAAAACATTAAACAGCGGAGTTTGAGAATGAACGCAGATAAAAACAAATGTATGTGATTTATTTGTTTGTTTTGGGGTTGAATCAAGAACTATTCATTTCGCGAATAATGTCTTTCTCGGTCCAAAGCTCAGTTCCTCAGCTGCACTGGAAACTGGCACAAAAAAAAACACCTGACAAAAACTGAAAGCACACCAGAGTCAGGAGGTCGTAGAGAAAGATATAAATAAATGGGGGTTTGCAGGATTTCAAACAGGTCCTCACAGATGCAGACTGTTTTGATATCAGCGGCCAGGACTCTGAGCTTGAAGGTGAAGGTTGAGGTTGAAATGCCGCAAAAGGTTCAAGTAAATGATATATGAAACCAGTCTGAAAGCTCCTACACCACAGTCTTCTGACAAGTATGAAAATTTTACACGGCATCGTCATTAAGCTGTGGTGTAGTTTCATTTCTGTGGTCAACCACCAATACAAAACCAAACAGTGATTAGTATAGTATACATGGTTGTCGACTGGTTACAAGCATATATGATGTGTTGTGTCTGGGGGCAGATTTGCCTGTACTCTATCTCACCCACTGCAAACCACAACTGGCACAGATCAACAAACTGAAACACAGAGACTCGATGAAACAATGACATTTCTATCATTTAGCATTGTTTACAATAAACTGCTATAACAAGAAAACAATAGAAATAAAGCGTATAGAATGTGGATTTCACTCTCTGCTGCTCATTTTTATATGCAGCTTGTTAATGCATGTGGGAACTCAATCAGTATTAGATTATGGGTTATAGCCTCCATTAGCCTGGCAAGAAACAAAACAGATATAATGTGGCTGCTCAACATGATTGCAAAGGATTCATCCTGTGGCAAGGTTCAAAGATGCTCTACTACTAAGTGTTGTCTGTGATTCTGCCAGCAGAGGGAGAAGTACAGACAATTGTCCTGCCAGGACATTAATAGGTACCATAAATGCACAATAGCAGCACATAAATCGTACCAGTAGCCATTGAAATAATTAAAAAAAAAAAAAACAACCTTTGTGGATTGATACTCCCGGTGTAAAAGTAACTTCTCACTAATGCAATTTTCAAAATTTGTCAGACTGCACAGATAAATAAAGAATGAAACGTGTATTGCACGTTGTGAGTTGTGAAAAATACCATGAGTATGAGATGTAGACCGACCGACATGTCATTAAAAGATCGAAAAACAAAAATATAAATAAAAATTGTGTGTTTGTAGTTGTTCACATACTGTTCTGCCCAGGGTGGGTGTAGATCTTGATATCACCATCACCTGGAGACAATCCGGGTCCTCGCCATCTTTAAAACCGCTACAGAACAGAACAGAAGAGAAAAAGTGGTTATGAATATATTAGGGCTTTAATACGTCTTGGTATAAGTGTAAATCAAGACATTCATATCATGTACTGAGTAAGATTTACATGTAAATCTACATGGAAAAATGTTTACACCCCAACATGGGGTTGGACTCAAGGAAGCCATTAATGATTTACATGTGAAATCCATGAAAAGGAGAAAATACCTCATTTATTTTTACCCGGATTTTACAGTATTAATGCATCCACTCAGACAACACAGAGGGGGAAATGTGTTTTCAAAAGCCACATCTGTCTTTTCGCATTTCCTCTGAAAGCTTTGCAGCCTCAAGCCAACGTGTGACCCAGATATACAGTCAAACATGTGTCACCACTCAACTCTGCCCAACTATTCTCTTTTACTCCACCTTTCCTTGAATATGACAATGTCCTCATTCACATTAGACTTGCAAATAAAAGATGTAGTTTGTTGGGATATAAGACCCTGACAATGGCAATATCTTCAAATCTAATCAATCAAATCAAATAAACTTTATTTGTCCCACCATGGGAAATTTGTCTTGGGCAAGGGAGTTATGACAGCTGCCATGTAGGCTACATGCAAAACATCCATCTTGTTTGTCAGTTATGTGGAGTGCAATTGACACACAGAAAATATGACCTTTACCCAAACTCCAGTCTTTATGATTGACATAAAATGACACTGCACCATTAGGCTAACAGTTTAAAACAGTTTTCTGTGTTTTTTTTTTGTTTCTATCTCCTCTCTATCTCTTTCTCTTTTTCCTTCCTTCTCTTTCTCCACTGCACTTAATCCTCACTTCACTCTTATTTAATCCTAAATAGTGCAAAATACCTTGGTGAAGATATTGCCATTGCTTGCCTCATTTTTGTATTTCCTTGTTAAACATAATTAATTAGTTTCCCCAGTCACCCTCCTCCACCTCCTTCTGCTTTCTTCCTATCCTGTCTCCCTTCTGACCCTTACCCTGCAGGAATTTCTTCTTTTTTAAAAAAAAATTCCTAATATGCAATTTCTAAATTATGTTACAATCAACCTCACACCTGTTGAACAAATCACATACGCACATTATGTAATAAAAAATATGTCCTACTACATTTATAGGCGAATGTAGAAGCAAGCACCTGACTGTTGGCCCTAGGTAACCCCACCTCTGACTCTCACCTGGATCATCCTTATCCTCCTCCTGGCTGGAAAAGACGTTTGTGTTGATGTTGTGGAGGGTCCATTTGATGGTTGAGTTTGTGAACACATCGAGGTTTTCCCACATGGTGTTTGTTTTCGTCCTCTTCTTTGTTTTAAAACAAGCTGACAGGTAATTAGCTGTAGAAGAAAGGTGGTAGAGTAGTTAGCTAGTAGCTCCCGCTTGTGGACGAAGACGAACACGACGCAAGACTTCCAGCTGCTATGGTAACCCAAAACGGGAAGGTGAACGTCGCGTAAAGTTATGTAAAATTCAGTTTTGTTTAATGATAAACCCAGGGTCCCCTTTATTAATTTTAATTTTTTATTTTTTTTACTTACTTCGAGGCATTTTCCGCTGAGAATAATGTAACTTTTCAGTCGGACGTGGATGTCTGCGCAGTGTACACAAGATGGCGCCACCTCGCTGGCAGTTTTTTTTTTCTTTCTTTCTGTGAGCTCAAAGGCTGCTGGGAGTTTTTTTCTCCAGGAAGCATCATGGGAACATAAACAACCAGTCATCCGGCGAAACAGAGGTGCATGTTTTCTAACAACCGGCATTCTCCTTGTAAACAAAACATCTTATTCTTTCAATGTATGAACTTTGTGTTTATGTGTTTATTTGTGCGATGTTGTTTATTGTGTAGCTCGGTGAAAAACATCTGCTTTTGTGTTTTTTTAAGCTGTCAGCAGCAGCATGTGCTCTCGTGGTTCTTCACCCACTAACAGCCATAAAGGGCTAATACCATGGCTAATGTAGTCGGACTTTAACCTATTTTTAATTAGTTGGTTGTCAGTTTAGCTTTATTTTTCTGTTGATTTGTCCATACAGGTTTGCAGACGGTTGGACGTTAGCTGTTAGCAGTTAGCAGCAGGGAGATCTACTTAAGTTACAGAGGTGCAGGCAGCTCCAAACATGGTAAGTGAATTATGATGAATTGAGTTTTCAGCAAGTAATGATGCATTAAAACTGCACAGGAACTTATTATCTAGTTACTTAACCACAGTCTTGTAGTTTTAACAGAAAGATTCAGGAAATCCTTCATTCCTGCTGCCATCAAAATGCACAGTGCCTTTTTTCAGTGCACAAAAGTGCTCAGTAAACCTCAATATTGATCTAAAACCAGCAGATTTCTCATAAAAAATAATTGCAAAGAGAGAGAGATTTCAAATAATGTTAAACTAAGCTTAACAATATGATCTTTGTCATTGGCAGGAGGACATAAGCGCAGTGATGTCCTGGTTTTCCAGCCCCGTGTACAGCCGCTATTGGCAGCACTACCAGCAGGCTATGGCCTGGCACCAGAGGCACAGGCGTGCGTACCGAAAGGCCCTGGAGGCCGCCTACGGCCCCAGCTACTGCCAGGAGCAGCATCCCAGCAGGCACCGGCGCTACACAGACTGGCAGGCCAGAGAGAACGACAGCGAGGACGAGGGCGAGGAGAGCAGCTCGGACAGCGAGATAGAGTGTGACGTCAGCAACATGGAGATCAGCGAGGAGCTGCGGCAGTACTTCGCCCAGACGGAGAAACACAGAGAGGAGCTGAGTAAGAGAATATTGGTTGTAGGTGTTGAGATACACAAGAGGGTTGCGAGGTTAAAAGTTTGTCATCAATGTCTTGGATACAACTGAAGTCTCCAGCTTCACTTGATCAGTAAACATTTGTCCTGCCTTGGGATGCACAGTTGTAGTTAAATGCAATGTTATATATAAAAAAAAGACACAAAGGGAGGAGACTGTGTCTAAAAATAATCTGTTTTCCTGTTCCTCCAGAGAAGCAGCAGCAGATGGAGGCCGAGCAGCAGGACAGCTACGTGCCGGCCGACCAGGACTTGCACACCGTCTCCTGGCGAAGCACCTTGGCTCCTCCCTCGGAGCGGCCCGGCGAGAGACGAGGGGCCGAGATGAAAAAGCTGTATGGGGAAGATGCGGCCAAGATTCTTGCCATGGAGGCGGCAATGCAGCTCACATTCGACAGAAACTGTGACCTGAAGCAGCCAAAGTACTGGCCTGTTATCCCACTGAAGCTGTAACAGCTTTTGCGCAGGGCTGAGTTTGGAGGAGATCCCTGCCCTGATCTCTGGGAGAGACGGCAGCTTTGTCGTGTAATGGATTGTGGCTGATGAAGCTGCTGATGTGGAACTAATGGTTTGGGTTAGCTGAGGGTTAGAAGTTATTTTAAGCACTAAAAAGTTGCATAAATTAGCCGAGGTTCAGCTAAGCCAGACACTGACCTGTCAGCTGCTGCAGCAAGTGGAAACTTATGGTTGTGATGGAACGTAAAATGTTTTTAATTTACTGCATTTAAGCAGAAGCACAAAGCACTGCCCCAGATTTCTAGTAGTTTTCTCAGCCCTATATGTTTTTAGGATAAAAACCTCAAAGTAAAAGTCAGCTCAGAGTCAGAGGTACAGTAAAACTGCCCTGCAGGGTGATGTAAATGATTTTTAGCAACATGTGCCTGGCTGTTTCCTCCTGATCTGTTTTTGTTTACCCTCCAGCTCTGTTGATGTTTCATGCAGCAGTAGCTCCTCTTTATGTCTGTCATCTTGGTTTAACCGCAGAAACATTTTCCCAATTCAGAAGCGTTGCTGCACGGCTGCCTGCTTCTGATCTCCCACTTTTCAACATGCACAGTGATTTGTTGTTGTTGACTCTAAACTGTGGCTCTCTGACTCTGACATTTCATGGAGTTCAAAGCCGTTTGTGTGTGGATTATCAGGAGGGTGTCGACTATTCTCTTTTATATCTTGTGCCTGCACCCTTTTTTATTTTGGATTTAGGGCTGTATATTTTAATATAAGTTCTGTTTATAATAAAGTATTACATGTTTGGATAAAACTGTTGTCAGCTCTGAATCCTTAGTTACCTCTTTGTGTAATGTGCTCTTGATTACATAACTGCTGCTGCATCTAAAAACTGGGCCAATATTGTTTTTTTAATGAAGTTAAACATTAATTCGTAAGCTTTTTGGAAAACATGTCTCACTCAGGTCAACACTTGATTTGCCTGCAGTGCGCTGGGCAGAAATGTATCTCGGCTCAAAGAGAGTGATATGAAGCTTTTGTGGTGTGTAAGGACAAGTGAGGACACTGACAAGCAAATGTGAGCGCGGCAGCTTTACTTGTGCATAAAAGAGGACACTGTGGTGAACAGGGTGAGGCTCACATGGTATTTTCATCTGAGGTCACTGCCCTTCTGACCCTGTGAAATGAGGTCATGGCATGTGATTTGTATTTTTATTTCATGAAAAATAGGTCAGACTGATGCTTGTGCTCACAAATCTAACAGGTTTATCTGTTGTAAACCAACATCGCAGACTCATTGGATGTTAGTGAGGATGCATCTTACCTCCTGCACATATATTTACAGTAGTGAGAGAGAGACTAAAAGCATATTTGGTATCAATTAACTGTATTCTGCACAAAATACCAGGAAATACAATGTATTAGCAGCACAGAGGAGTAGAAATACCAAAATAAAAGCACTGCAAAGGGAAACTCAAAGAGCTCAAAGGAATAAAAACATAAAATCTGAACACTGACAATTGAAATTACTTGTAAACATTAGAAACAAATAAAATACTATTGCTCTGCCACTGAGTACAAATAAGGACACTTGTTTTGTGTGTGTTTGGATTATTGAAGTGTGATCCATTTCTAGCCCCGGTCGTGACGTCACTCCTCGCCCTCCAACCCCCCCCCTCGCTCTTCTGTTTCTCAAACAGGACGTCCAGTTGTTTGCATGCAGCCCCCCTCCAGACAACCTGTGGACAGCATCTGGGAGTTGGAGCTCATTTCTTCCCCCCTCGCCTTCTGACTCAGGGCCAGTTTCCACAGGAGCTGAACAATGGGTACGTGAAGTCATCCTCATTACATTTTCCTCTCTCGCTTTTTTTGTTTTTTCCTTTTTTTTAATCTAACACTGATGAAAAGGAAGCGCAGCATTTAAAGGCCTGTGCTTGTCTCTCTCCTCCTCATTTGGATGCTGTCTTTTCCGGGTGCGTAAACGCTCCGTGCGGCGCAGGGGGAGGCTGCATGCCGTCGCTGCCTGCGGTTGCCTCCACTTTGCATGTGTCTGCTAATCAGTTTAAAGGCTCAAAACGAACAGAGTGTGGCAACTTTCACCCTGCGTTTCTGTTGGTCAAGTGATGGCAAAGAGAGAGCGCGTGAGTGAGAGAGGGAGGGAGGAGGTTATGGGCTATTAGTTATGGCCATAATGAGAAAGTTGAATATATAAATGAAGAGTGCAAGATGATCTGTGCAGGCTGCAGAAAAAGCACATTTCAGTGCATTTTTTCCTACCTGATTTCTTTGTGTGCACGTGTTTGTGTTTGTGTGCTTTGCATGTCAGTGGTCTGAACAGGGTTTAAAGATTTTCAAGATTAAGACATGAGTCAAGTCTTAACAAGGGATGAGGAACTTCTTTTCAAAATATGTGCATACTTTTTGCATGCTTTCTTACATTTGTAACATTACCTCAAAATATCTTTTTTTTAAAAAAGCAGTTTTAGTGGTCAATCATGTGAGAATATTTTCAATGTGGTAATATGTGAGCTCGCCTGACTGCAGCTGAACCATAAGGACTCACCTCGTTCCTGCCCATGTCAACTCCTCATGTGAGAGTTGGTGTTGATTGGATTAACAGGGAATGATCCGCTCCCTCACTGTGGATTACACAAGGCTGGACAAGCTTGAAACACGGAAGACAATTGCTGTTGTGTTCACAGGCGGATGTGTGACGCAGGGAGCGGGAGTGTTTTTGCCGCCGGGGAGAAGTTTTAATTCATTAAAGGAGATAAAACTTTTAAAGTTTGGGCAAAGAGCAGCACTGGATATCATTCAGAGACACAAAACCAAGTACAGGGGAGATGATGTGTAATGTATATTAAACACATATTAACTCATTGGTGCACACAGCAGTTCTTGCATGTAAAGAAATAACCAGCTCAGGCCTGGTTCCTCCTGTGTAAATGAGAAAGCTCTTTGTGTCGGACGCCGTTTCAAAACTTTTCTGTGATGTCTGTGATCAGAGAGGACAGAACACTGGTTCCCAGTTTGTTTTGGGAAGCTGTAACCAGACCAGAATGTCTGGGCAGAAGTTCAGCACCGTCTGTGCCACCGTTTCACTGAAGGCTGACCTGAGGCCAGTTAGCATTCATTCTGATCTCATTAGGCCACTGATGCAAAAGGCGCCAACTTTCTCAAGCATTTCTCTGTGTATCCATTCCTGTTCTCCTCATACCCTCCTCCACTACATCTCTTTCTCTCTCTCTCCCATTCACAACATCTGTTTCCAATAAGGCAGCAGGACTGTTTATCGCCTTCAGGCCGGTGAGAAGTTGAGAACAGACAGGATGTAGCCAAGTGACATGATTTACTGCGATGGGGGGACCAGAGCCATTTTTCTGCAGGGAGCCATCGTAAACTTCTCTTTCCTCCAGCTCCAGCGCTTCTTTGCCTCTTGTTCCCCCAAACTGCTACTTTTGTCTCATCATCGTCAGCATCATCATCCCATCTTTCATCTGCATCTGCTTCTCTCATCATCTCCCCGCTCATTGTCTTCATCATTATTCTTTCCATTTCCCCTCTCTCTCTCTCTCTCTCCCTCCCCCCCACGCGTCCTCCTTCATGAATTCGCTCTTTGTGCTCCCCCCTTTTTTCTTTTTCCTTTTTTTCCCCCTCTCTCTCTCTCTCTCGCTGCAGTTTGTCTCTGCTTGTATGTGGAAATTCATATCCTCTTGCATCCTCTCCTGTGGATTTGCTGTGCGACGATCTGCAGAATAGATTCTGAATGTAGCAGCCATCATGCAGATAGACTTCAAAGGCTGCAGATTGTTTTATTCTGAAGGAATAAATGATCAATCAGCTGGGTGAGGGGGTAGTGCAACGATCCACTGACCTGATTAAAAGAACAGCGCACCAATACTTACACTACAGTCCTGTTATAATAATTGTCTGATGGGCTACTGCTGAACACAACTGCTTCGATTTTTATATTGAGTTTGGAGAAGATTTTGATCCTTAAAGCCTGAAAAACTCACTGCTGACTCAATGCACAGTCCCCAGGATTAACTGAATGATTGATTCATTGACTTAAGGTTGTGTATCTGTCAGTAAATAAGGAGAAGACTGTGCAATATGCAAGAAACCCCATCCAAAAGCAAAGGGAAGGCTTTGTGCATCCAGATATGATGATATGTGACATAATTGCTTGGCTAATTAGTGAACCACTGTTACAGGCAGCTAACATCATAGTTAGCTGCTATGCTCTCCTGGCTTTTTATTCTGGGGTTTTGTATCCAGCATGGCTTAATTCAACAGAATTATTGAAGACAGAGATAATCAACTCCACCTCCTGTCTCATAACCAAAAAATAAAAAAATAAAAAAACATTCCTCTGCTTCCGGCTAGAGTGATTCACAGTTTTTATATTTCCAACATTAATCTCCTCTTTGAGAGAATGTCAGCTTTGAGTTTTTTTTATAATTTCTCTGCAACAGGCAGAAGTCTTTGCTTCCCTGCCTGCGTCAGCTCCAACCTCTGCAGCATCTGTGCTTCATCTGCTCATTAGTCACTGAATTGATTTGTCTGGTTTTTTTTACTCATCTCTTTCATGGTTTAAACTATATCACAGCCCTTTCCTTTGCTTTTTTTTTGATTGTCAGAATGGCTGTTTTGTAATGTTTGGAAAGGTTTTGTCTTGTGCTATTGTGCCATTGATTCATCCCTGACTGAAACCTGTGCACTTTTTTTTTTTTCCCTGCATGTATTTGAATCGTACATCCACTCCTCACACCCACATTGCAACCTCATATATGCTTTCATATCTAGGCTGCAGTCCAATTCCCCTTCCCCTTCCCCTCGTACTGCATGTGAGCATTTTAAGCTCAGCCCAGGGGCTGCTCTGATGTGTCCGAATCAGACGTCGTTGAGAGGACCTGTTGCCATGGCGACGCAGCGATGCACAAGATGCTCCGAGCCAGGCATCCTTACGAAAAAAAAAAAAAACCCGGCCGGCACATGGCGGACCGTCGTGCATCTGATCACACAAGCCCACGCAGGCAGAAAATAGGCAATACATAAATATATCTATATATTTATATATGCACACACACACACACACACATGACCCACAGACAGTAGTGAACTGTCGCTCTCCCTCACCTCCTACTGCTGCTCTACCACCTCTGCAGTGATGCTGATGATGATGATGATGGTGATGTGCCCACCCCGCCTTGCATTTCCTCCACACAGTGACTCATGGTGTGCTTGCATACTGTAGATAGAGGCTTTATTATCCCACACTGCTGCCGGCGAGTGCTGCCGTTCAGTTCAGTTCACTACAGTACAGTTAGGTCACAGGTGCAGCAGCTCCTGAGTCACATGACTTCTGAATCTGCAGAGGTCACAGGTCACATGATGCATGTGGAGCAGGGTGAGGGTACATATATGTCGTCGGGATGGCGAGGACAACGTAACACCATGTGGAGCAGACTGCGGTCCAAATCTGGGCCAGCGGGATTAGCGGCTCGTCGGATAAATTGCTGGACAGAGGGGTGGGGGGTGGGGGGATGGGTGTGTAGGCATGTGTGTGTGTGTGTGTGTGTGTGGAGGTGTGTGTAGGTTAAGCCATTTGTATAAGTACTGTCAGGAAGTCAGATATTGACAATATGGAAAGATACATCTCTCACTTCGATGTGCTTCATACTTTCAGTGCAGGGTGTGCGTTCAGTCGGGGCTTAAGGGTTTGTGTGTGTGTGTGTGTGTCGGTGTGTGAGAGAGGCCGAAACAGAAACACTGCTGATCAAATCATCCCTAAAACCACAAAGCATAACTTTGCACGTGCAGGTGTTTGAGGCCGCGCAGATGCCACATGATGATGATGATGAGGATGATGAATAAGCACGTTGGAATTCGTTTGCTTGAATTTGCATCAGCGCTGCCTCCGCGTCTGCTTTGTGTTACAGATGTCACAGAGATACAGAGTGAATGAAAGAGGAAAAGAAAGAAAAAAAAATCCTCCTCTAACAGAGAAATCTCATTCTGCATTTCTTTGGTATGTTCCTTTAAATCTCCAAATCACAATCAGACTGACTGTAACTAGGTAAAATTTCCCAATACGCTTACTTTAGATTGTTCGAGATTAACCTTCGTCAGCATTGAATGGTTCCGTTCAGGGATGAGAGGCAAGCGTCTCCTTGGTGACTGGCGGTTGAGGGCGGGGTGGGTGGGGTAGTGGGGGGAGAGAGAGGTGGGGGAAACTGGGTCATCATCACCCCCACAGATTAACAGCCCGGATCTGGGCACACACACACACACAAACTCTCTGGTGCACAAAATGCACAAACAAACACAATTGTGCTCATTATCTCTTTGGAGAAATTAGTAGAAGTTAACAGGTGAGAGACGAGACGAGGCAAAGTGCAGCACTCTCTGCCAAAGGTTTCCCTTTTAGAGGAAGCCAGAAGCCCATTAAAATGGCAAGGATTAGACTAACGCAACAGCGGGAGGCTCATAAAGCCGCCGCTGAGACACTCTGCTTGTTCCAGTGTGTGTTTACATACATCTTTGTATGTCCATGTGATGGCCTGACTTCAGCATCTCTGATAAAACACTGTATTTGACTAATGGAGGCAGATAAATCAACACCTGAACAGGCTGAAACATACAGCTGTGATGCCTCAACTGTTGCACGCAGGAGAAAGTTGGACTCCTGTAAGAAATAAAAAACGTACAGAATGAACCCTTTCTCCATAATATACAAGTATGCTCTGCTTTTCTTTTTCAAGGCTGCATGCTTTTCATGCTTTCAGCTGCACTCACGATTGCAGACGATGAATAGGAGACTGTTGGACTGTGTGTGTGACGTAGTGAAGTTAAGATAGCAGCAGTTAGCCAGGACAGGTGCAGCAGCAACAAGCATTGAGATTTCAGTTCTCAAAGTGCCACTCTGTGACCTCGAACCCCAGCGTTAGACAGAGCCCGACACGAATAGCTTTGAGCAGCGCGGCAGTGATTTCCCCAAGGCGTGGGACAGCAGATACCGTTTAGGTCGCGGCGAGGTCAACCTCTGGGATCAGAGCTCAGAGCCTGATAGTCGGTGTCAGCGCTCGACGAAAGAGATGCAAAACGGTCTTGAGCGGCGTGTCAGGGAGGCAGTTATGAAGTCGATCCGACCCCTGTAGCGAGGCTGGAGGATCACAGGAGAAAAAAAAGGAGACGACGGAAACAGTAACTATCATTTAAATAAGGTTAGTGCTGCTGGATGTTACATATCCTGCAGCTTTTAGGGAATGTATGAACCAGTAGCTTGAACACCACTAGGTAATGCATTGATGCACTTTGCAACAGGGAGTCTGCAGCCGTGTTAACAGGCTCTGTGAGGCTTGAGATAAATGCTAACATGCTTACACTAACACAGCTAACAGGCTGATGTTAAGCAGGTATGTTTGCGCTAAATACCAAGTAGAGCTGAGGCTGATGGGAGCATCTTGTTTGTCTTCGGCTCCATTCACAGGACACAACTTAGCCTACTCATGTATTCAGGGCCGGCCCCTGGCATAAACACTCTATGCGGTTGTTTAGGGCCACAGCCGTTAGGTGGGGGGCCACATGATCAGAAAAGTACCGGGGTTCATTCAAGTCATTTAAACATCCTGAGGTCTGCACGCACGCTAGTATATGTAATTTGAAGTCAATATTCAGCTTCTTTTATCTCACATTTGAGACATTTTGTGAAAATAGAATGGCAGAATGACAACATTTGTGCTCAAAAAACAATCTTACAAAATTTCATTTTAGACTTGTTTTCTACACTTATATATTACTGTATTCATATCCTATTTCAAGCACCAAAACAGTTCATTCTCATGACTGAAGGTGTGTTTTCACAAGGGATTTGAAATTTTTCAAAAAGCAGACCTCAAATTTCCAGCATTTGGCCTAAATTATTTCTTTCTACAGTGTTCTAGGACAAATTGGCCTCAGTGTGCTTACAGCGGAGGTTCTAATATTTAGACATAAAACACTTGAGTATTGTTACATCTGCAAGTATCTTAAAAAGATCAATTTAAGAAAATATGTAAAAGTCGAGAAAATGGCCTCAAACCTCAGAGGGCATAAACATGTCTGTATTCAGTTTTAACCAGTGATTTGGTGTTTGCGCTTAGAGTGGGCCACAAACAAAAATCTTGTTTAGGGGGCCACCAAAATCCTAGGGCCGGCCCTGCATGTATTGACAGCCCTCTCTGACTGCCCACAGGAGGATTCACCCTTTATTTTTTCTTTTCCAGGCAGCAACACAGAAAGCTTGAAACACACAGGCTGCATGTCAACAACCATCGCCTGCAGCGGCACTGAGACCGCTGCTGTTGACATGCTGGAGTCCAAATCATTTCAGTGACGACACATTGATTAGATTTCTTTCCGTCTGTCTTATTAATTTGCTTTTCTGTTTTCTGGCTCTCGGCGGATTCGAGCTGCTACGAGGGCCACGTGAGAAGTTCTCCAGGAACTGATAGCATCGCTAAAAAAGATCTGAATCAGTGCAACCGGGCCTACTGGCGGTGTTGCACGTCTCCATGGTAACAGCAGAGCCTGTATCACTCTGAGATCTGAGAGCTCGGATGTTGAGGATGTGACCATCACGAGAGTTTTAGCTTGATGTGGAAATTGAAGTTTGAAATCGATTTAAAGCCAGTTGGGACGTCTTCTTTTCAGAGGTGTCCAGAGACGGTTGTGTCCTCTTTACTTCTCCTTCTTCTCTCGCATTAAATCCACTTCCACATCCATCTAATGACATGAAGGAGTTGCAATGTCCTCATTAGGCCGGGACGACCCCATTCGGGCTGCACTCTTTCTTCTCTGTCTCGCTGTAATGAGGGAAGACAAGCATTCAGCAGACTCTCCCTTTAATTGAAGCCAAGAGTTGTGCGGGCAGATAGGAAAGTTTTTTTTTTTTGGAGCCGAGCCGGAGCGCAGCAATTTGGTTTTTAGAATCAGCCGGAGCGCACGGGTCAGCT
This sequence comes from Trachurus japonicus, assembly GCF_045865225.1. NCBI lineage: Eukaryota > Metazoa > Chordata > Actinopteri > Carangiformes > Carangidae > Trachurus > Trachurus japonicus. The sequence continues at coordinate 9,082,158 of NC_140908.1, read as the reverse complement.
CTGAACATGAGGCTTCGAAATGTGACAGAAAGTTTGGATTGGACGCACACGCGCACACACAAAAACACACAATCTGGGTTTATGTTTGGTGTCCTGTGCCTCAATCTGTTGTCATTCATTTCTGAATAATAACACTCCACACAGATGCAGTCATATAGCTGAAGGGGATTAGATATGAATACACAACCCTCACTCCCACCACTTAACACACGCACCACACAGTTTACATTCCTTTAATATGAGGGGGTGTGCAAAGCTAAATCATTTTTCTGGCCCTCAGTTTCAGAGCTAAATAAGGCAAGTGTGCGTTTATGTGTGTGTGTGTGTGTCTTTATAAAAAAGTGCTGCTATTGTGCTTGCAGGTGTGGCGTTTCCTTCGGGGATGTGCTTTCCCACCATTTATTTGTTAGTCAAACAGTCTGGTGACTGCTCTGATATCTTTGCACACAAGTTATTGGTGTATACTGTACTGAGGACCACACACACACACACACAAGCACACAGACACGCACACAATTGCAATTCAGCTTTGTTGTGCAGTGAAAGAATTTGGGGAGAAAATCCCACATGGAATTACAACTTGAAGAGACTGTGTGCTGTGTTGCGTTGCGTTTTTTCGTCAGCAGCGACTTTCTGACGCCTCTGGAACGCTGCATTAGCAGGAGGTTTGGGCCCGAGCCCGAGCAGTGTGTTTTGGGAGTGTGTGTGGGACAGGGGGTTGGGGGGGGAGGAGGGGGGGTGATGGTGAAGAGCGCCAGGGAGCACTGTATCTCATCTTCTGGACAAGTCCTTAATCTGTGTGACCCAGCAAGGGATTATGGGAATTCTGGGAGGAAAAACGGGGCTTGAAACTCAAACTTGGAGCCTGATAACTAACAATTTGGAGCGTGTGGAGATTTTCTTTTTTATAGCGTAAGAATTATGTCATTAGAAAACAAACTCATGTTGGTTTCCTTTACAGCATTAACACAATCACTATACTATATTATACAATCATAAATGGCCAATTAAGTTCTGATAAGCGGCAGAATCCTTCCTGCTCTATGTAAATGTGTGTGTGAGAATGAGTAATGGTGGATTTAAGGGGTCATAAAGGCCAGATAACAGCTGTATGAAGGCAGACGATATTAGAAACTGTAGCCTATGTCCGCAACAGAGAATTGAAAACAAAGAAACACTTCCATCTAGTCCCTCGTGTTTTTAAAGGTCCTATTCCCCTTTTTAAATTCTTTCATATCCTCTCAGACAGATTCATTTTCTATACAGGATCGTCAGCCACAACCCAGGTGACAGTGTTCATTCAGCGAGGCGGCTTTTGTGTTGGTCATTTGCCGCCGCACTGGATCAGGTTTCCTCGTGGCTCAGTATCAAAGAGACATCTAAATGTCAAAAAGTCAGCGTGATGGGCGACCCTCTTTGATTCACCAGCATATGGTGCAGAGTGGGTGTTAATTTCAGCCCTCGGGGTAGAGGGACCCACTAAATGTCATATATGTCATGTTAGCTGTTCTGGTGTCTGATGAAAACATTAGGGGCTTGTTGGGGTGGAGGGGGGGGTCACTATTGTCTGGTGTGTGTGTGTGGGTGTGAAGGGGGGTTCCTAGACTGTTGTGCGGGCTGAGCTTTGTCTAAAACAGGGCCACGTGGACCTGAATTAAAACCTTATTTAAGAGGATTCAGGGCAGATGGCGTCCCATTGTTTGAGGATGTGTTTATTATTAGAAAACGGGGTTTATCCCACCCCACCCCACGCCACCTCTTCTCTTCTCTGGATAAACACACCACACCCACTTTTAACCATTTCTCAGGGGTTCCAGGTCTCACCTTGGTTGAGATCCCATTGGTGTACAAGACCCTATGGCTCAGCCAATCGGCGTCCTCGGAGGGCGAACAAAGGCTCCCCTCTTAAGTAAAGCCTGGCACATGGCTGTTTAGCAGTAAAGACGCTCTGATTGGTCAAATGTGATCCAATCAAAGCTCAAATCAGTTTAAGTGAAGCTGTTTTTCCACAACAGAGGAAAGTGTACCAGATCAAAACAACAGACTGAGTTATTTATTTATTTTTTTTCACTATTCCAGTGGGAATAAAAGCTTTGGACATGAGTGTTGGATCACACACTGCAACATCACTCACTGACTCACAGTGAACATCATCATCCAGTAACACAACACTGAGTGGCTGCTTAAAATAACCAAGTGTTAATTAACTCATGAGTGTTGATTTTTTTAAAATATTATTCTCAAGTTCAACTTAAATTCAGGCCAGTTTGATGTGGAAAGAAGCCAAAAACCACGCTCACTTCTTTCCCAGCTCCTCACCCACATTCATACTTTTATCTTAATACTTACACTCTCTTACAGCCCACCACCCACCCCTCCACTCTGCTCTTCATCTCCCTCCTTTCCTCCCTCACTCTCTCTTGTGTCTCTCTCAACTCACCAGATGGAGAGGGGGCGGTGAGTGTGTGTGTATTTGTGCATGCATGGTTACCCATGAGTTTGCATATTTACATCCCCTGCACATTTTGTCCTTATATCCTTCTCTGCTTCACTGAGGCAAAGAATAGAGAATATATAAAAGAAAAAGATCAGAGACAGGAAACAAATGATGAACACAGCAGGATGTTGAGTGAATAAAGAAAGATCAGACAACCCTGTTCCATTTGGAGATATTTTAGAAAGTATATGACACCACCAGCACAGTTTTTCTCCACAGTTAAGAGAGGTTTTAGGGGCCAAAAAGCGTTATCTGGCATCAGCTGGGGGGCGGCTAATCCGCATGTGCGAAATAAATCCAATCTGACAGAGCGTTTGCATCTTGAAACTGGATTGTCAATATACACAGAGACAGTGTTAAGCTTCAACAGGGAGAGGAGAGAGAGAGAGAGAGAGAGGGAGAGGGAGAGGGAGGGTGTGTGCAAGAGAGAGAGAGAGCGAGAGAGAGAGAGAGAGAGAGAGAGAGCATCAAGTCACCGGGATAGGCTCCACTATTCTCACAGTGTAAGGTACAAGTGCCACAAGGAGACTATATTCCTTTACAATAATGGATGGGACAAAGCCGGCCATGGAGTCCAACGCGGAGGAGACTCAGGACGAGGGACAGGAGAGCAAAGGTAGCTACCCTCGATCATCCGCTGACATTTGCGCGTTTATGTGTCTTTTCTTTGGAGACATTTGCGTCTGCGCCAGCCCGAGCGGTTTAACCTACTTGCAATGGCTTCTCGCCTGTGCGCGACACAATAGCGGTGCATCCAACCAACCAACCAACCAACCACCCCCTCCTCACCTATAGCCTTTCGAGGGCGATTTGATTTTGAGGGGTAGGATAAGCAATAGCGGTCTTTTCAGCACAGGTGATTGGAGATTATTCCCACAAATCCACAGTGCACAATTGGCGCGTTCTGGGTTATTATCGCGCCTTCAATCGGGGGATTTGGAGGCTGATGGAGGAGGAGGAGAAGAGGGGTGGGCGGATTGTTGGCTCCGGGAAGGTGCACGGTCTGGTTTTATGGAGCATACTAATGTCAATTTGTCTTTGCGATGCTGCACCATCACGCCTAATGAGCGGCGAGATAAGGAGGCTGTGCGCTTCGCTTCGCCGTGCCGCGCTCCGTGCACGGCTGCATTGTTTCCCGTCAGGTGTGGAGGCGCCGCAGCCGCTTCGATCATCATCGTTGAAGCCCCCCTCCCTCCTCCTCCTCCTCCTCCTCCTCCTCCTCCGTCTCCCACCCTCACACAGAGGCTGGGTGTCGGATGCGTTCAGGGGCGTGATTAATCGACGGCGATGCAACATATGAACATGATCATGAAGCTGTGCGCTGCTGTGTGCATGGCCGCAGTGACCAGGTGCGTGAGATAAACAGGAGGGGAGCACTTGACGCAGAGGGATGGCCGTGTCCATCAGTCAGACATGTTGATGTGATGTGGGGTTCACACACAGACACACACACAGGTCTGGCTTTTATTAAAGCTCCTGTTCTATATAATAAAGACGACGCAGCATCAGTTTGAATGCACACAAATGCTCCTTTAATGTCGAGTCTTTGCAATGCGCATGCAAAAGCAACAATGTTTTATAATGTGCACACAAATTGGTCTCTTTATCCAAAATGACGCCAAACTGTTGCTGTCTTCTCTGCTCATCCTGGACGTGAGTGAGTGGTGTGTAGGCGTGTCTTTGTGCGTCCCTGCACTCGACGCCCGTCCAGATGTGGATGTGACTGATTTATTTGCAGCGCGTCTTGGTTGTAAAAAGACAAAAAAAAAAAAAAAAAATCCTTCATCCCTCAGTTTGGAGACAGCAGCAGTTGTCAAAGGAGCAGCTAGGCTGTTCATCACCTGCTTCAGTATGAATCCACAGCTTTCACACGGCTTCAGGTTGATGTATAGATCATGGAAACTGTGATGTGTGCTCATCATGGGTATTAAAAAAATGGGGGTAAACAAACCATGATGATGATGATGATTGGGTGTGTGTGTGTATGGGGGGGTTGACACACATTTCTTATTTACAGCTGTATTAGTCAGGAGCAGTGGTGCAGCAGATCTGGCAGAATGCCTTTTAGGCCTCTTGGCTGTTACAGAGCAGGGTAGTTGATACTGAGTTGAGTGCATGGACCTGAGGGGCTGTAGTGTACACACACACACACACACACACACATACACACTCAGCTTCACGTGTGCCAGTGTTTTAAAATGAAGTCTGAAAAGACGGATTTTGCATAAAAGGGAGTGAGACTGTATATCATATAGACTTTAAAGGCACCATTGTGAGTGTATGCGCTGAATGATGTTTGCAATCACACCGCCACAGCACTAGTTGGCGCTGTTGTTCCTGAGCCAGTGTGTGTGTGTGTGTGTGTGTAGCTACTTCAAAACGATGGCGGCTGAAATTTGAGTGGGTCATGTTCGAGCTGCAGCTGGAAAATGTTGAAACATCATGGCGATGGCGTGTGCAACCACTGTGCGATGCTACCAAATCGACAAATTTGGTAGTAAATTATAAATTTTTCATGTTGATTGTCTGGATTTTTTATCCCTGAGTCAGATTTTTATGACATCAGGATCTCAGTATCAACCCAGTGCGTCCTGCAGCAGCAGTTGGACCCTGACACACTGATATCACTGGGTCAGTGTGTGTGACGTAACGCTCAGAAGAGTGGGGTGTCCCTCAACAGTGATGTTTTAAAAAAGACATTACATCATCCTCTCCCGGGGCATGCTGCTGCTACACACAGGCCGGCGTCCGCTGAGAGCCCGTAGTAGGCAACGGAATGGAGGCCGGCCATATTTATCACTCAATGGATTCTGAATTCTTCATCACTATTTTATATGGAAGCAGTGAAATAACCAGTGCAGCATATTCAACCTCTGTTGTGCTCCAGGTGTGATGTTGTGCAACCGCATCCACCCACACCAGCACCACCGAAATAGACTGAATTTGGAGGCCGGCCCATTTGTCAGTGTAATCATTTGTGTGTGCGCCTTTGACATCTGGAATGTGACCATCAGCTTATAGCATGCATCAAGCAGCTGAAGATTTACAGAGGGGCGGGAGGGAGATGTCATGTAAGGAGATTGTGTGGGAGTGTGCCAGCAGCGTGGCCTCTTCAGCCCCACGGTGACATGCATGGTCCTCAAAGCAGATGGAGGAAGTGTCCAGTGATGGAACTAACTATAGATAAAGTCTTTAGGTGTTTATAAAGGGAGATTAATCAGAAAGAATCAAATCCCAGCCTGTCGCTATTGGGAAATTGCGCCTTAAAATGAGCCGTCAGGATTTCTGTAACTTTGTGATGTCACAACAGACCAGTCCACGCATAATTACCAACTCTTTGTATCTGATCAGTTTAAAGCACAACAATGAGAACCCCTGTATAAAGTATAACAAAGAAAAGAAGAAAGAATCAAATCCCAGCCTGTAGCTATTGGGAAATTGCGCCTTAAAATGAGCTGTCAGGATTTCTGTAACTTTGTGATGTCACAACAGACTCTATCTTATCGATTTAAAGCACAATAATGAGAACCCCTTTTGTCTTAAATGTATAAAGTATGATAAAGAAAAGAAGAAAGAATCAAATCCCAGCCTGTCGCTATTGGGAAACTGCGCCTTAAAATGAGCTGTCAGGATTTCTGTAACTTTGTGATGTCACAACAGACCAGTCTACGCATAATTACTAACTCTTTGTATCTTATCGGTTTTTGTCTTACATGTATTAAGTATGATAAAGAAATAAGAACTGTGTTTTCCTTGCACAGTTTTGCTTCTACAGCACATGAGCTGCGTTCACAGTTTTGCTGTAAAGAGCACGCTGATTAGCCGCGCTGTAATTATGGTAAACAGAGGCCATGTTCTTGATTGCACCTCTGTTGTGTCTCTCTGCACGACTTTGAGCTGAGAGTAATTACACACCAGAAAGTGAACACGCAAAACATGGGCATGGTTTATAATCCGGAGGTGCTGGGTATGGATTGATCTTTTTTGTTGATTGCTTCCTATAATCTCTAATCTGTATGTCTGTGGACGTCCGCCGTGCTCAGGACTCTGATAACGAGACATCAGCGTCGCTCTCTGAGGTGCAATTAAATCTGATTTCATTAGGATGAGACAGAGAGAGCAAGTCTCCCATGTGATGTGTTTATTTTATTTATTTTTTGTACCTTTAATGCAGCTCAGTAAAGCGGCTTTGAGTGGCGCTGAGTGCATTTCAACGTAACCTTATTGCATCTGTCTGTCCTCGCCTTTTGTTTTAAATGATCGGCCTGTTCACACACACCTTCCTCCCTCCTCTATCTCTCTGTGTGTGTGTGTGCTCTTATATAACGCGTCTCTGGCTCCCCGTCCTTGGCTATGATGTTCAGATCAGAACCGTAAGAGATTACATCACCGTCTGGAGGGGTGCAGGTTTTGTTGAATTTTCTGCATGGAAGGGCAGAGCTACCGCAGCCTCCGAAGGACAAAAAGGCTTCCTCTTAATCAGCGTGTCGACCTTTTTGTTCCCACACGGTCTAATCTGTGATAAAGATGTGGAAATATTTTCAAACATATCCCAGCTTCATCCTCATCCTCATGATCCCTGATCCAGTGCTACCCAACCTTTCAACACTCGCCAAGGGATCATAACGGATACATAGACAGGAAACTTTTTGGATATTTTTAACATTGTCAGGCTTCTGGAAATCCTTTAAAATGAAAATGAACTGTGAAGGGAGATCCTATCTTCAAGGAGTTGTAAGAGGATTTATTGGTTTCTATTAAGGGGTCAAATAGGAGTCAGAATGGTTGGGAACTACTTTATTTGAGAGTTGACAGACTGATAATGCAAAGTATTGTTTGTTGCACACACACTAGGAAGATCCAGTTTGAAACGTCTCTCAGTGTTGGTTTGTGTTGCATATAAATATCAAACTGGTTCCCTTCCCAGCCTTTCTTGCTCCCACTGTATATCAAGCGTGGCATGTTTGATGTTGTATAAAACATGTCGATCCTCCAGCTCTGGTCACCTGTGTAAGCTGAATATAAAACACATCACTGAAACATCTAAACATGCGCTACTGATGCAGACTGTTGAGTAAATATTAGACCTGGGCCAGTGGAAACTTTTGCCTGTTTATTTTTTTTTGAATGAACTTGTGCTCAGTGTTATTCTGCCTTGTAATCCACACACACACACACACACACACAGATCCTAAGAAGCTTCTTGTCCACACTGTGCAAGCAGTAAGAGTTTGCAGAGAGACGCTCGTTATTAAGCTCATGTGTATCTAATACAACTTCAGGGCAGAAACATTCATCACTTCGCCTACACACACTTATCTTCTCTTGCTCTGCTCAAGGCAAAGTTGTGTAATATCCAAATGCTTTCCACTCTTTCCTCAATGCCAGTATTAAAAAAACTGTGATGAACACAGGAAGTGGTTTGTTAATAAAACCATGTATCGCTGGATGTAATTCTTTGAGGCCCACATTTGAAGTTGACTTCCCACTTTTGGTTTTCAACCAAAACTTTAGAAACTGTGCATCAACCAGCACCAAATTTCTGTCTAGTATTTCAGAAATTCTACCCCCAGCGGAAACGCCGACTGGTGTAGTTGCTTATTTGGGCATTTTCAGCTGACAAACTATCATTGTACTGCTGCTTTCCCCTCTCACTCACACCCACACACAATTTTAATGCACAAACAGGCTTTTATTGGACTCCACAGAACCACCGCTCTCCAGTGTGGCTGTTTTTCAATGACTGCAGCTCCCACACACTGAAACTGATGCCTTCAAAGTGTTTGACCACCAAGGTGCTTATATAGACTTCACCTGATTCTGCACAGGTGTGGAAACCAGGTGGCACTCATAAAGTTAATTGCATCAGTTAGTGTTGAAGTGAAAAATATTATCCAGGGTGTGTAAATTAATCAGAGCAGGTATAAAACTGCAGAGTTAAAATTTGTAAATTTGAATTTGTAGACCGCTGATCTCATAATGGGGTCTTGCATGATGAGGTTTTGCATGTAGGAGATGTAAACCACCAAAAACTCATGACAGGTCGTTGTGTTTCAACCTGTGTTGCCCTCCAGATCTCAGTCTTCATGCACATTGAGTGATTTATTCCCACAATCTTCTGTTTTCTGTTTCCCTCTTCTCCTCTGCATCTTCTCCTGAGTCCTCTACTTATCTCTTCTCTCCCCCATACACCCACACACACACCCTTCTCCTATTCTCCTCTCACCCCTGAGGTGTGTGAGGTTGTGGGAGCATGTGAAAGCCGTCACACAGGGAGAGGCTCATGTGTTCCTCATTTGAAGCCATTTGCCCAAAGCATGCTGTCAGCCTCCATCTGGATATGCGTGTGTGTGTGCGTGCATGCATGCATGCGGGGCACTTGTGTGTGTGTGTGTGTGTGTATGTGTGTGTGCGCTGGGTTTTGTTTACGTGTCAGTGACCAGGAGTGGTTGAGGGGATTGTCTGTGTCGGCGCTTGCACTGAAGGAAAAGCTCTATTTTTGTGTGCACATGTGTGGGCGAGACCGTGTGGTGTGCTGCTGTGTGTGTATATTCAGCGCTTTCAGTCCCCACATGTGGTCACAGTTACTGTATATTTAAATCAGCTTTCTCTGGTTGCATGATCACCAAACAAACAAGCGTATCGCACCATTGTGTCTTGTTACTATTTATTGCATGTTACAAAGAGAGTTCTGTTTCAGTGATTTTTAGTGTCATCCACCTTTAAAAACCTGCCCATGGATAGGGAAATGGTCCAAACACTGCGTGAGCCTCACTTCCACAAACAGAGAATTAAAAAACATCAATAAAATGGGTGTAAAATTCAAGTAGGAAGAGTTTAAAGGGATAGTTCAACATTTTGGCAAATTGGCACATTGCCATAATCCTTATAGTTTTTAGAACGGAGGAGCAGAGCCGCGAGCTGCTCAGAGCTACGCTACGGAGGCTCATGAGTTTTCTTGGTTTCCCCTCATCAAACTCATCAAATACACAATCCAACAACTCCAAAACGCTCTGGTGGACAAGTTGTGACCTGCACATTCAGAACGTTACGAGACAGAGTTGTTTTAGAGGTAAATTCATGCAAAACAGCTGATGCACGTTCCCGTCGGGGGCAATTTTTCAGCAAGCAGTCTCTGCATTTGCCTCTAAAACAACTTGTTCCGTTATTATCTCATAGCGTGGTGAATGTGCAGGTCACAACTTGTCCACCAGAGCGTTTTGGAGTTGTTGGATTGTGTATTTGATGAGTTTGATGAGGGAAACCAAGAAATCCCATGAGCCTCTGTAGCGTAGCTCTGAGCAGCTCGCAGCTCTGCTCCGCTGTTCTAAAAATAGCTTGCACCGAAGGTAACGAACCTACTGCTATGACTATAGGGATTATGGCAATGGGCCAATTTGCCAAAATGTTGAACTGTCCCTTTAAATAAGTATTGGATCACCTTTAGTTTCATAGTTTCAGCCCTGTTTCTGAGAAATCCCATTTTGTCACTGTGCACTACAAAGACTACAGTTGCAAGTAACTTGTTTTGCACACAAGATATCACAAGACAGTAACCTGAAGGCATCGTCGCCCATCAACATGTCTGTGTCTCTGTTGTGGTTATATGAATAGCAGCAAGTGGCAGGTTGGCCCAGCAGGTCCTGTTCCTGAGTGGTGCCAACCTCCTCTGGCCTCCCTCCATCACCCACGGACGCTCAATCTGCTCTTCTTAACCGAAGCCGATGCTGATTAGCCCCTCGTCATGTTTAGCCGTGGCCGACATGGAGAGATGACTCCGCCTGGACGTTGGTGGGGTTCACGGGGTCTCACTTCTCAACCTAACAGGGGAAGAGCAATATAATCTAAACCCTCTGGTGTCTATCTTAGTGAACAGCACATTATTCAATCCCCACTGTTTTTATTTCTTATTCTTTATTTGATGAATAATAAAAGCAGAGCCAACAGTTCTTGTTACAGTAAATGAAACTCTGCAGTAACTCATATTTGAGAGTTCATGCTCAGTTGGACCCTTGTGCCAGCTTCACACGCACGCACGCACACACATGCACACATGCACGCTGGATGTTAATCGAACCCCCGAGGCTGCTGGAAAGTGAATCTTCATAATCACATCAGGGAGAGGAGGAGAGGAGGGGAGGAGGGGGGGGTGAAGGGGCCAGGGGAGGGCCACCGACTTCTTTGACATCTCAGGGAAAGCGACATTAGCCAAGTCGGTTGCGTAACCGCTGAGCCACTCAGCGCGGTGGCAGCGCACTTATAGCCACGGGGGCCATTTTACATTTTGGTGGAACAAGACTGGAGCTAATAGCGCTCGGTGCGCTCGGCTGAGCAGCTCAGGACAGGTGATCCCGCTGCTGTGGAGGAGGAAGCTTTGAGAGAGGAGAGTGCTGTTTTCCCACTCCCTTACAGCAGCAGCTCCCCATTTCTCTGAGCTGTAATTTGTTTCTCTGCATCGATGTGTGTTTGCAACAGAGAGCATCCACTCTCATGCGTGTCCCATCTGGTTTGTGTATGGTTTATTTATTTTTTCTCTCTGTACATCCTCCGTTTGTGCCTTGGGAGTTGTGTCTCTCACCCAGCTGTCAGAGATCGAGGGAACAAACATCCAGCAGCAGATCAGCAGCGGGGTACAAGAGTATCGATCCCCCAGCAGAGCGCCGATAACAGGGTTTTAGAGCCTTCCAGTCCATCACGGTCAGTTACACCGGGCCAGATGCTGACCCTGTGGCCTTCATAATGCTGCATAACCAGACAAGGGCTTCTCATAAATATAAGATTAGGGTCAGTTATGTACCGCGGGAATAAAAGAGTTCTGGTTGGGGAACAGAGGCCACTGCATCATCCTCTTACCTGAGCGCCAAGCATAGGCTACACTCTGCTCTTGATCAACGGCTCAAACAAGCCGATTACTCCAAACATTTCCCAGAATCAGCAATTGTTAACAATTTCTCCGTCCACCGAGTCCTGTTCAGGAATGTGCCACATCCAGACCCTGGTTTCTTTTGCAGCTTTTACTGTGCAACTATTGAATTAACGGATTAATCGATCGTGAAATAATTTGTTGTTTCTGCAGCTTTTCTGCAAAGAGGGATTGTTTCCTGACTGAGCCGCTGATGTTTGCCGTGTTCCCGGGTTTCCCTGTCTCGCATATCTCGTCGACTGTTGATTTAAAAACGAGACAAAAGTAGAAAAATAAAGCACCTGAGTTGTCACAGCTCAGAATTATATCCTGCCTTGTTTTGAGCATCATGACAGTGCGGTTTGATGTTTTCCTCTTGGTTTTTAAAAGCGTTTCCTCAAAGCTCAGAGGAGCGTTTTATCCTACAGCTCAAGTGCAGAGATGGAAATCTCCCCATGCTGCAGCTACACACAAAGAAATGATGGGTTGTTTTTTCAACCCAACTGCTAGGTTGAGCCTGTTGGTTAATTTAATTGGGTTATTTTCATTGAATTGGGTATTCTGAGAACACAATTCTGGGTTATTTCTGTTGGGAATGGAGTTATTAGCTGTTGAGTTGTAATTTCTATAATGTTGTGTTGGTTTGTTTTGGACTACCCAACACATTGGGTTGACGTTCGGTGGGAGGAGTTTCCTAGCAGTGTGTTTGGGAATATAAGTTTAGGTTATTTCTGTTAAATATATAATAATTGTTGTATTAAGGGAATCAACCCTTATATTTAACCCAGTGTGTGTTCTGTCCAATATTTAACCAGCGCTGGGTTGGGAAACTACCCAAATTGGGTTGTTTTTAACCCAACATTTTTAAGAGTGTATGAGGTTAGGTGTGTGTGTGTTTGTGTGTGTGTGTGTGTGTGTTGTCGTCTGCTGCCATCAAACAGATGGGGCTTCTGTTTTATCTCAACCAGAGGAGCTGCAGCCATCCATCCATCCATCCATCCATCCATCCATCTCTCCCTCCTTCACTTTCCCACACCTTTCTCTCTCTCTGATGTCCTCCTCAACTCTTGTGGGAATCTACCCATAATGCACTGTGAGGAAATTGCCCCATAATGAATACAGCACTTCTAAATTGGAGTACAGCCGCGGGCAGGGAGCAGACCGGCCGCTGAAATATTCACAAAGCTTTATTAACGCTGTTATTCCTGGCAGATGCACTGGGCGTCCTAACAGTTGGCGATAATCACGCTGTGCCACTGAGTTTTACAGTTTACAGCAAATCATTAACTATCAGCACAGTCGATGTGATCTCTCTCTCTCTCTGTCCTCTGTTTAAACCCCCTTTATAGCCATGGCAGCGAGGAAATCAATTCCACCAGGTTATTACACCACTGAAATACTGGCAGCATCTACTGCTACTAAAAGACAAGTATTTTGAGTCACTAGTACATTACTTCACAATGCTCTACTTAGATCCTTCAGTGATAATAATGACGTCTGTGACGCAGCAGGATTATTTTATAGGGAAACGCTCCTCAAAGGAAGTCGTGGGCGTCAGGTGATTGACAGGAAACGGAGGGTAATCACAAAAGATGTCAGCAGCTGGTGACAGGTTTTGTCTCCAGAGAAAGATATGTACTCCACAGCCTGCAGCACGCCTCATTCATCCAATCACAGAGCCTGAAACGCTCTCCAATCCAATAAAAAAAGACCTGAAATATGAATGCATGGATTATCTGCAGCTTTTTTTATTATATATGACAATCATTCACCATTCACTTCTGCCTTAATCAACATTATTATCTTTGTCTGACAGTGCATGGGCTGTAACTATGCATGCATTAATGGAGTGAATTTGAAGACTTAAATGCATCATATTGTGAGGCATCTTGACAATAGACGTTTCTGTGGCAGGCAGCAAGTGGTATGAATTCTTTACTTCGACCTCCAGATATAAAAAAAAGAAAGAAAAACGCCTCTTTCCTCGCTCTGTTCCCCTTTCATGTCAAATAATACAATTTGTGTTTGACCCACTTCCTAAAAACCTGAGCAGAGAAACATGGATGGAGCCTCCTACTTCCGTTTTTTTTTTCTTTTTCTTCCAGTCGATGCTTCATTTATTTTCACGTTTTGATCTTAGTTTGTTGTTTTTGGCTCAAATCTTTTGCACCGATGTTTGGGCCACGATCACGGTTGCATCACTCCACATCGGTGCATGCATGTGTGTGTGTGAGTGAGAGTGTGTGTGTGTGTGTGTGTGTGTGTGTGTGTTAAAGCAGCAGCAGCGAAGGACTACGCTACTGCTGAACTGGGTCGTGGGTAACACGTTGCTATGGCAACTGCTATTTGCCGGCCCTGGGGCCAAGCGCTGCTTTTTCGCTTACACTTTCTCTGTCTTCTTCTTCTTCGTCTCTTTGGTTCCCTCCTCTTCTTTCTGCTCTTCCCTCTGTTCTTCTGCTCGCTCTCTATCGATCTCTCTCTCTCGAGTCGCTCATTCACCTCTTGCTTTTCTTTTTCCTCGCTCATCCTCCTGGCTTATGGCTTCATTCCTTCTTACATTTCCTTCATCTCCCACCCTCATCCCCCTCTTATGTCTTTATATGTGGGGGAAAAAAAGAGAAAAAGAGCAAGCGGCTATCATCATTCTTAACCCTCATGTTGTCCTCCTGGGTCACGGAAGGAAGGACAAAGGGAAGGAAGGAAGGAAGGAAGGAAGGAAGGAAGGAAGGAAGGAAGGAAGGAAGGAAGGAAGGAAGGAAGGAAGGAAGGAAGGAAGGACGAAGAGAAAGAAGGGAGGAAAGAAGGAACGGAAAAACTAAGTAAAGACAGATGAGGGAGGGAACAAATTGGGTCAAAGAGGAAGGAAGAAGTAAGGACGAAAGGGAAGGAAGGATGGGAGGAAGGGAAAGGGATTGTGGAAAGAAGGAAGGGAAAAGGGAAGGAAAGATAGATGGAGGGAGGGAACAGATTGGGTCAATTGGATCAAAAAGGAAGGAAGAATTAAGGATGAAGGAAAGGAAGGAAGGAAGGAAGGGAGAAAGGATTGTGGAGAGAAGGAAGGAAGGAAGGAAGGAAGGAAGGAAGGAAGGAAGGAAGGAAGGAAGGAAGGATTGTGGAGAGAAGGAAGGAAGGAAAGAAGGAAGGGGAAAAGGATTGTGGAGAGAAGGAAGGAAGGAAGGAAGGGAGGGAGGGAAAAAGGATTGTGGAGAGAAGGAAGGAAGGAAGGAAGGAAGGAAGGAAGGAAGGAAGGAAGGAAGGAAGGAAGGAAGGAAGGAAGGAAGGAAGGAAAAAAGGATTGTGGAGAGAAGGAAGGAAGGAGGAAGGGAACAGATTGGGTCAATTTGACCCAGAAGGACAACAGGAGGGTTAAGCTTAAGTCACCTACAGCTCCTTAATGTAAGGAACATTTCTCAGTTCATCTGGAAGGCCGACAACGTCCACCATGATGTTGATGCTTCATTGCATTGCCCTGTGAAATCATTTCCACCTTCACACACGGTCTGTAACATGTTCCCACAGACTGATGCATGGCCCTGCATGGCTGTGAGATCGTGGAGATGATATACGACCCAGCGTTGTAACAGGGGCTCGACATATTGTCTCAGCGATTAACTCCAGCTGGCTCACACACTGTAAGTACAGCGCGGGCGACGGGCGTGCAGTCATATTTCAAAAGCAGGAGCAGCGGAGAAGAAGAAAAGCAGGGCAAAGGCGGAGATGGAGGTATAGCGAGAGGCATTGAGGTATAAAATGAGAGCGATGGGCCGACCTCAGTGTGTCACCTAAATTCTACCCTAATGAATAGCCCATTGATTTCCATTAGGACTGGCTGGAGATGACTGCTCCGGCCTGTCTGTTTCCCATTAGCGCACTTTAAAAACTGAGCTTGACAAACAGTCATAGCCGGAGGGCCGACCGGATGAGGATGTTTAAAAGGAACCTATGGATTCGTCCGTGAAGCTGCATGGGTCCACGGAGAAGAAAGAGTTAACAGAAGAGTTGATAGGACCGTTAAATGCCAGGCATGCAGGCTGGGAATTTGTCTCAAAGTCAGGTTGAAGATAATCGTTGAACTCCAAGAAGATCAAGATGGAAATTCATGATTTGCATGTGAAAAAAGCAGCTTTATCCCGTCGCCCTGACAGGTTTTGTTCTTTTCTCTGCATAAAAAAGAAAAGACAGGAAGACTAACCTACTAAATAACCTGTTGAGGTTGACCTTTTACAGCAGGATGGAGTGTCAGAGCGGAGCTGCTTTAAAAACAGCCTCCCGGTCATTATTGACCCGAAGGCCCCCCCGCCCTCCTCCTCCTCCTCCTCCTCTGCCTGGCCTGTTTCTCGGCTCAGGATTTTAGAGCCACGCAGTCTTATCAGCTCCACCTCTCCATCAGCCTGCCTCCTTCATTATCATTAATAGGATTTGGATCTATTATGCAACTCCGCTGCATTACGCAAGGCCGAGTCTTCATCAGCAGCAGCAGTAGCAACGCTGTGTCTTAGATTTATCGCTTCTTCTTTTTTCTCCACTCAGACTTGTGTGTGTGTGTGTGGGGGGGTTTTCAATATGCGCCGGCACGTGAACCTTCACTAAGGTCAGCAGGTTCACACTATTGCTCCATACACAGTGTTCACATTTACATACCAGACTGGGGAGTATGTTGCAAGTTCATTAAATTGAACCCACTGAAGTCAGCATGTTAACCAGCCAAGCCAACCTCAGCCTGTCTGATAGCGACTCACTGGTGCAGCCCAAGCACCACCAGTTAAAGATAATATTGCAACGACAAAAAAAAGCTTCACATGTTCAAGTTTTGTTGAATTAAAAACACGATTTCAGTGCAGTGAGTTGTAATTTTTCCTCCAGCGGTGATTCTATTGATGTCTCCTCTTCCCCCTCAGGGAGGCTGGAATCAATCGGCTCTTTTAGGATCATCAATAACAGCTGTCCACGGGCTTGTAACACGACCTGGCCTGAGCGGTCGATTTCAAAAACAGCTGGGAGTTCAGTAGTAGGCGAGGGTTTTCATTTCAGAATAAAATGACTTTCCTGTTGTGCTTCGATGAGGTTGTGGAGTAGTGCGAATGTGTGTGTGTGTGTGGTTTAATTGCTTTCTGGGGAAGGATAGCACCTCACGTCATCGTCCGTCAGACTCTGCTGTGTGAGCGTGATGTTAATGGTAGCTGTCAGCGCGGCCTGTGTGGATGTTAGAGCGAATCCCATGTCCTCATAGGATCGACTGTCATACACAGTATATATCATAAAGGACCATTGCCACCACCACCAAGTGTGTGTTGCTCTTTAATGCTCGTTTTAACTTGAGAAGCAGCGGTTGCAGACATGTAGACATTTTAAACAACACACATAATGCTGTTCATTCGACAAACTTATCGACATGAAATAATTATGCTTCAGAGTTGCCAATTGGAGCAGGTTGTCATGGAAACAGCAAAGTGGCACACACACACACAAGACGATTCATTTCGCCTTTTTTTTTTCCCTGAGTAACTTCCGGCTTTGCCAGAGGAGCTATTTTTAACAGGCATTATATAAGACGCAATTCTGGTGCTCAATACAATGTGTGTGTATATATGTGTGTTTTTCCCCCTCCTCTTTATTCCTCTGGACCGTGATGGGAGCAGGATGCAGCGTGCAGGCGTGCACTCTCCCGTACCTGCACATCTTATGCACAGAAACAGAAGTCACAGGGGCAGCTACATGGCTGCAGTACATGGAAAACAGAGTTACTAATTCATCATCATCATCACCACTGTGTAGAGAAGGATTCTTTTGGAGTTAAACTGTTCAGATTTGTCTGTTTTTAATCATAAAAACCACTAATAAATCAAGCACATGTCTCTCTCAGTAAGTGCCACTTAAATGTAATTTCTCCAGTGCCCCAGAAAATGGCTGGAGTCATTTATTTTGAAATGATTTATTCAGCATTAGGTCTTAACTTATTCATGCAATCTGGTTGAAAGAATGAATAAAAACTTTTGAAATTCCTTTTGCTTTAACGACAAAAAAGAGAGCACGTTTGGAGCGGGGCGTAGGACGGATGCGAGCATGTGGCGCAGCTTTCCATGTAATATTCAGCAGCCCCAGCTGAGCTCAAAGTGAAGGCGCGCTAACTGTGAAAGATGCTATGATTAGCCTCTCGACACGCCTGACAGGGAGAAGTGTTGTACTTCTCTTGTAGACTCGCAGGGACGAGCGTGACGCTCCCCCAAACAGCTTCCCGCAGGTTTTCCACGCGGCGGTGATCAAACAGCAGTGGACAAAGTGTTGCACCAGTGTGTCATCACCACAGCTGATTGAGCCACTTTGCGAGGAAGTCACGTTGCAGAGCGCGGGCCGGGCCGTTCGCCATTTTTCTCCCCGCTTTCAGATCTGACCTAGATTGTTTTCCTGCATCTCTCTTCAATTATTTTTAGCTAAATGCAACAGGAAACTGTTTCCCAGCTGTGAGTGAATCCGTCCTCTCTCTGTCTCCCCGTGCAGGATGCTTCGAGTGCTGCATCAAGTGTCTGGGCGGGGTGCCCTACGCCTCCCTCGTGGCCACCATCCTCTGCTTCTCAGGCGTGGCCCTGTTCTGCGGCTGCGGCCACGTGGCGCTCACCGGCACCTTGACCATGCTGGAGAACCATTTCTCCAGGGTCACCACCGACCACGCCACCCTCACCCTGGTGTAAGTTCAAAAACACTAGTGTACGTACTGGTTCTACTGTAGAGATGGGATTTATGGCTCTTTGAGGGGAGCCGGATCTTGGTGAGCCGTTCCTTTCAAAGAGCCGTTCAAAAAACTGGCTCATTTGACTGATTTTTATATTTATTAAGTTTTAAGAAGCCAGCCTGGTGGTTACTCATTTTATCTTGGAAATAATGGGGTGAGATTTGGAACAAAATAATATAAAATTAGATATCCCACTAATATCTGAGTTTGAATTATTCTGAAATATTGATTATAACCTCATTTGATATGTGTGGACTAGATTTTAACGTCTGAAATGGATTCATTGTAAATATTAAGACCGTTGTTCTATGTAGTTTTTACCTGTTGGAGGGCTGCATAGCGGCGCATTGAGGAAATAAAATAGACCAGCTGTGCAAAACAACAACGCCCGCGCGGGTGCACGCCACTTATGTGGCCGGTGGAGCAGCTTCAATTGACTGCTATGAACACACAGAGATGTAAAAAAAAAAAAGAACGGTTCCCAGCTGCGAGTCGGTTCCCATCGTTCATGTTAACGAGCCGTTCAATAGAATCGGTTCGTTCGTGAACGTCACAACACTATTCTACTGGTTTGCTGTCATGGCTCAGCTTTTGAACCTCTCCCCTCCTCCAGGATCCAGATCTTTCAGTACATCATCTACGGCATCGCCTCCTTCTTCTTCGTCTACGCCATCATCCTGCTGGCCGAGGGATTCTACACCACCAGCGCCGTCAAGAAGGAGCTGCAGAGCGACTT
Source organism: Trachurus japonicus (assembly GCF_045865225.1). Classification (NCBI taxonomy): domain Eukaryota; kingdom Metazoa; phylum Chordata; class Actinopteri; order Carangiformes; family Carangidae; genus Trachurus; species Trachurus japonicus. The sequence goes on along the minus strand of NC_140908.1, from coordinate 9,063,293 downwards.
CAAGACCACCGTCTGCGGACGCTGCATCACCGCCTTTGTATGTCAATACACACTCACGTACAGTGCACAAGCAAGCTGACCCAGTTCACTCCTAATGAAAGCCTGTGAATGAGATGCAATTACTCTGATGTGCATTTTATAACGTTCTTGCTTAAAATAGAGTTTACAGGCTCAAAATGAACAAAACTGTCATCAATTAATGCTCTACACGCCCGGACAAGAGTCATCTTGAAAGTGTTGCAGAGGCACACACCTCCAAACATGCACGGACACACACATACGACACAGAGAAACACAAACACACTAACGCTGAGATCCCACTCCAGCCTTGAGGGGAACTCTGGCACAGTTTGTCCTTTCTACCCTGATTACTCTAATTGCTGCAGATGTCCAGTAGCATTAGCAGTGGATGTGTGCGTGGTGGTCTTTAAGGAATAATATTAACCTACTTCTCAAACTATGGGGACAAAGTAAGGGGCTGACAAAAGAATCTAAATCTCTCCTCAGTTCATGTTCCTGACCTACATCCTCGCTCTGGCCTTCCTTGCCATCTTCGGCTTCACGGCGATCCCTGTGTTCCTCTTCTTCAACATGTGGACTACCTGCGCCGCCATGAAGTCTCCCGACGCCAACATCACCTCTCCTGACTCCATCTGTGTGGACGTCAGACAGTATGGTAATTAACACACACACATACACAAATCCAAATACCTTCGGTTTCAGAAAAGAGGAGCACGACGAGGCTTTAATGTGGAGGCCCAGAGCGCTCATATGCAAATAGACACAAAAGAATGCAAATTCTCAGGCACGTGTGCTGCAGGTTGCAGTGCACTGAACTCTCAGGGCCACCGCTCTTTAAGCAACTCTCAGAATGACCTGCAAAAACGGGCGTGTCGGACTTAAAGGGATAGTTCAACATTTTGGCAAAGACTGCTTGATGAAAAACTGCCCCCGACGGGAACGCACATCAGTGGTTTTGCATGAATTTACCTCGAAAACAACTCTTTGGAGTTGCTGGATTGTGTATTTGATGAGTTTGATGAGGGAAACCAAGAAATCCCATTAATTTCCGTAGCGTAGCTCTGAGCAGCTCGCAGCTCTGCGTTCTAAAAATAGCTTGCACCGACAATTAAAAGGTAACAAATCTACTCCTAAGACTAGGGATTATGGCAATGGGCCAATTTGCCAAAATGTTGAACTATCCCTTTAATTATAAAATTATTTGCTTGAAAGATGAAGCAAAACCAATGGATAACAAATGTGTTCCCGTTGCAACATGTTGCATGTCCCCGGTGCGTTTCGATTTGGAGCTAGAGCAGACAGGATCAAGTCGCAGGCTGTGTTACACGTCCTTGAAGTTTAACAGAAATTCCTCTGATCAAGGGAGAGTGAGCTCAAATGCGCCGGCTGGCCTCGGCAATAAAAGCTTTTAAGTTTGCACATAAAAAAAAACCCAGCGTGCTGCTTCTTCTCACACATGCGGGCGGCCCAGACTCACCTGCAGCGGAGCAAAGCATAAAGAAGAAGCCATCAGAAGCTTTAACGCTCTCCAGCTTCATCTGCAGCTGCTTTAAATGTCATTTTCTATACGACAAGAGGTCAACAAACACATTTAGATTATTGAGCCTGATTGGATCTGTATGAAAATCCACCTTCCTGCAGTATTACAGCACAGCAACGCTCTCTTGTGATTGCATATCTGCTTATCTGTTTGATGGCCTATAATGTACATGATGTGACCCACATTTGAAAGACAGCTGGCCCGCTCGCAAAAGTAGGATGAGACTCACATATGCTTCACTGGCAGTCAAGCTCAGTATGAAATATTAACCCCAATTACTGGTGGTCGTTAAATGATCGTCAGCAGCAAGCTGATTCATCAAGGATGTGTTGTTGTTTTTTAATCGCTGAAAGAGTCAAATTTATTATAACTTTAAGAATTATAATATTGAGAGGAATTTATACAAGGCAGGAACAGCGAGTTAAAAGAGGTGAAAGTCGAAAACTTCACAGCCTGTGAAATTTGTTTTGACAGTGAAGAAGTGATTCAAAATAATGACCCATATTTTTCCATGTAGGAGAGGCTCAGAGGCTCGGACAGCAGCAGCAGAAGCCGTGTTTCCTTTAATCTTTATCCGAGCCTAATTCATAAAGCCTTCAATCATACAGTCAGTCTCGGGGGAGGAAAAAAGCTTCTTGTCTCAGGCGAGAGAGCAGTGACGTTTCATCTCTCTGATCCTGCAGGTATTATTCCCTGGAACGCCACACCAGGAAAAGCTTGTGGATCCACACTGGGAGACATCTGTAACACAAGCGAGGTGAGAGGAGACTGACTTGACCTTCTTTCTTTTCTTTTCTTGTCTTGTCTTTTATTTTTTTATTATCTCCTGACCCCTGAGCTAATTTCTCCTCTCATCCTCCCTCAGTTCTACCTGTCCTACCACCTCTACATCGTTGCTTTAGCGGGCGCCGGAGCCACCGTCATCGCACTGGTAAGCTCGACACGATCGCACTGATGTGAAATGTGCTGCTCAAAATATGCACGTTGCTATGCCACTCTGATCTGTTGCTGTAGCAACCCTGCCTCTCACATTTATTCACCATGCCACAGTATGGGTTGAAATCTCATATGAGGGTCAGTGTTTTGGCTCTGAGAGGTAACACTAACTCAGATTATAGTATCAACAATCAAAGATAAAGAAGCGTGTGTCCATGCAAGGTGGACATGTCCTTCACTGGTTTGTTTCGGAGACATAAAATGTGAATTTTCATCTTCGCAATTTGAGATACGGCTCATTTTGTGCGCTGCAGCATTTATTATTTAGATCAACTGTTTGTTTGTCCTCTCTCCTTGGCTTCATTTAAACTGTGCTGCACTCCCCTTGTTCCTCCCACCACAGTTGAGTCCACTCATCACTAATTAGACCTGCAGCCTGTGGCCATAACGAGCCCAGCTCCATTCTCTGCACTGAATATGAATTTATTGTAATAATAAGTGTAATGTCATATTATTTGTTTAAAGCTCTTTGGGTATCATCAAAAGTGCGATATAAATCCAATCCATAATACAAGTCCCATGATAATTATCACAGTTACCCATCGCTCTGTGGAGATTTATAACCTCTGACATCTTGTTGTTTTGATTTTCTGGCCCACAACGTCACTGATTTGGTTCAGTCTGACTACTCTCACTGTACCCCACCTGTCCTGCACAAAACAGAACTGAAAGAGAGTGAATTATAATTATTACAGTATCAGTTAGTTACCTTTAATTGTCGGTGCAAGTTGTTTTTAGAATGGTGGAGCAGAGCCGTGAGCTGCTCAGAGCTACGCTACAGAGGCTAATGGGATTTCTTGGTTTCCCTCATCAAATACACAGTCAAACAACTCCACAACGCTCTGGTGGACAAGTTGTGACCTGCACATTCACCACGCTATGAGATAATAACAGAACGTTACGAGACAGAGTTGTTTTAGAGGTAAATTCATGCAAAACCGCTGATGCGTGTTCCCATCGGGGGCAGTTTTTTGGCAAGCAGTCTCTGCATTTACCTCTAAAACAACTCTGTCTCGTAATGTTCTGTTATTATCTCATAGCGTGGTGAATGTGCAGGTCACCCAGAGCGTTTTGGAGTTGCTTGATTGTGTAGCTTGCGGCTCTGCTCCGATGTTCTAAAAATAGCTTGCACCGACAATTAAAGGTAACGTATCTACTCCTAAAACTATAGGGATTATGGCAATGAGCCAATTTGCCAAAATGTTGAAATTGCATTGACTTTCCTAACTGCAACAAACTACAACAGCATCCTCCTCTGGTTCCTATATGAGATGAAGCAAACCTCTGTTTCTCTTCAGATCCACTACCTGATGATCTTGGCGGCCAACTGGGCCTACCTGAAGAGCGCCGTCTCCACGCACGAGTACCAGGACATCAAGACCAAGGACGACCAGGACCTGGAGGCCGAAGCGCGCTCCAAGGACGGCCAGAACTCCTCCTCCTACTCATAAAAGGACAAGAGATCCTCTTCCGCCGCCTGCCACCCCATCTCCGCTCCACACCTCAACCACCCACTCACCCCCACTCCCACCCAGCGCCCACCCCCCTCCCCTTCTGTTAAAACAAACCACCTCGGTCATGTTTGATAGCCCCCCCCCCCCCCCTCTTCCCCAGCCTCCTGATTCTCCATCCTCTTCCCTTCCCCGATGTTGATTAAGAGTAGTGGGGGGTGTTCCCGCACCAGAGGGGAAGAGAATCGAGGGTCAGGAGAGGCGGAGAAAGGCCCAGACGGGGGGCAGATGTTTCAGAACGGGAGAGCTCGCCCCGCCCCGCCGGGGTCGAGCTCAGGTACCGGTCCATCAGTTCAGAAGCGTCTCGTCCTCCCCCCCAAACCCCCTCACCCCCACTCCCCCACCCCCCCGTGCTTTTGGGGGCGGCGGCGGCTCGTGAACGTGGCCCGGCTGTGATGGCCTCGCGCCCTGAGCCAGCACAGCCTCTCGACACACAGCTCCTAACAGCCTAAAAAAAACATTGTTCACTGTCAGCTTCAGCCACAGGGAAGCCAAGCAGCGACCAACTTCCTCTGTTTTTTTGGTGTTTTATATGCATATATATATGAATATGAATATATTGTGCGAATGTGTATGAATGTTGTTGTTTTTTTAATACTCTCTGAAAAGTATGCCAGGTACTATTATGATCTTTTTTTCTTCTTTATTGTTTTGGCGCTCATAGGTTTTTTCTCCTTTCTCTCCATCTTTATCTTTTTATTGCTAATGCTCGATATGTGTTGCACTATTTATGAAATAAAAAAACAAAGAGTGAAAATCCCTCAGACACGAAGCACCCCAACCCACCCACCGCCACCCCAGTCTCTCATCGGTAACCTAGACGACTCAAACCATGTGGTATCTCAAGGATTAATTGTGCATTTACATGATAGGAGTTGATTTATCCACCAAGGTATCAACAGTTGATTTGAGACCAGAGGTGCAGCAAACTTTTTTTAAAGGAATAGTTCTGCAAATTATGCCCAGATTTAGAATAAATAAATACATAAAAACTAAAAACAGGAAGTTAACCTGACTCTGTCTGAATCAAAAATGATTTCTTTTTTTCTTTTCTTTTTTAATTTCGCACAAAAACCAAAGTCTAAAACAACAAGTTGCGGGTGACTATGTTTTGGTTAGCATTAGCCGAGGCTCTGCTATAATCATAACAGATAAAACCACGCCTTTTTTTTTTTATCCATGAGCCCTGATCCTCCTTTCTAAGCCTGGGCGAGAAGGTAAATATTCATTTGCAAACTATTCCTGTAGAGATCTTTTTGGTTTTTGCTCCCCTCATCATTAGCGGCAGCAGAAATCAAAGCTAAATCTGTCCGGGTCTTTTTACGCTAAGAAAACACATACACACACCTCAGGTATCAAAATAAATCGGATTTTAGTCGGTTTGATTCTTTTCTAAACTTTCACCATCTAAACACTGACCCTCACCGGATTAATACATTGTCCTTTGTGAATTAACAGTTTACACCTGTTCTCTCATTTTCTAAAATTCTGAATGAAGCTCACCTGTAAATAGCCAAATCACCCTAAAAGATCCCAATCTACACTTATGTCTCCCCAAAAAGGGGGAGAAACACAATCAGTGTTCTGCCATGCTCTTCTATTATTATTTTTTCCACAAATATATGTAAATGTACCCTTTGAGATATGTGTTTAGCACTCAAATACTAGTTCTGCATTTGATATAATAATTGTAATGTAACATCTTAAATGATATGTCGTGAGAGGGATACAGTGCAGTCATGATATGATATGATATGATATGATGGATGGAGGTGATTGTGACGTATACATTTTAAAATGTGAAGAAAAAAAAAACAATATGGAAATTGATTTTTAATGTTTGATCAGTTTTAGGCAGCTGGGTTCTTCTTGTGATTCAGTAACAATGATTTTTATGGAACTTGTTTGTGCTTCTTTTTCAATGACCGGCCAAATGAGCGAGGAAACTGTCATTTTGTTTTTCCTTTTCCTTTTTTTTCCTTTATTTTTTTCTTTTTATTGTCATGCCTCTCACATGAGCCACAGAGACTGTTTTGGATGTTTACACTCAGAATAAAACAAGTCAGGAATTTTCATACATTAATTTTATAATCAAATATTGTTTAATAATCATAAACTATATTCTATATCGATCATCACTGGTTAGTTAACCCTCAAAAAACACTGAAGAAGACAAAATTTTTGATCTTTGATGAGATGAAGCATGTCAGTATCGTCCATGTGTGCAGCTGTCTATTCTGTATAAAAAAGGACTATATTGCCATGTGTGTTATGTTTGATAAATATACGTGCTTTGCCGCCAGGTTGATGTAAAGGCAAACTTCAGTTTCCTATAGGACGATGCGTGTCAGGGTGTTGTTGTTTCCTCGTTATTTGCATGAAGGAGACATGACAGTGTCTTTGCAGTTTTTCAGGTGATGTGTAGTCAATTGTACTGACAAACTATGGTAGGCGGTGTTTGCCCCCTCTCCTCCACAAACCCCCCCTCCCGTCCCCTTTCCACCTACTCTTTTCTAAAGAAAACTCCATTGTACTTTGATGGCATTGTAGTCCCTGTAGGTGTTTCATTATGGTTTTATTTTTTAAGTTGGAAATAGTTCTATGACTCCTATATAGTGATGATTTTTGTAACCTTCTCTAGTAAAACCGATATTTTTTATTATCGTGACACCGTTGTCTCCTGCCTCTTTCTTGTGTTTGGCTCTCTTAACTGTTTTTCTAATGTACAAATGTAACTAACAATTATAATTTTACCATTTATTAACCTGATGATTATTTTTTTAATCAAATCTGCAACAGAAAACTGTGGAAAATGCCCATTTAGAAGCTGGAAACATTACATTTTTGGTCTTGTAAATGTATAAATCAATTCATATGATCATTATAAGTCATTTTACTAATTTAACTACAAGCTAAAGTTCAATAACAGGCTTTTAATTGATAGTGAATAAAATCCAACATCTCCCAGCATTTCTCTGTCACTGCTGCAACAGGTGGGGCCGGTTAGCTGCTGATTAGTGACTCAGCGAAATGGATCATTTCTCATTTCCAAGGAAAATTCTTGTTTTTTTGTTTTTTTGGTATCAAGTTTCTGGAAGATGCCAAATAACACGATTCATTTATTTCTGTGGTAGTTTCACATCAAATCAGGATGTGGTTTCAATCGCGTCAGTGCAGCTGCAGACTGGATTTCTCTGAGGAAGTATGGAGAGCACAGAGTCACAGTCCCCACACACACACATACACACACACCCACACACATACACAGGTGTTTTCACTCATGCCTGATCACATTGATACTGTGAATCACAAACTGAGGGGTTGTCACCTTGATTTTTGATCCAATGGCGCAGCCTTGTGGACAAACTGGAAACTGCCCTATAGATAAAACATTTAAATATTGTCAGTGGTGTCTGTGATTTATTTTAGGTACCTTCATATCTCTTTGTAGTAGAAAGAAAACTAGTATTTTGTGTGTCTATTCTCTTTAATTCTAAATACCTTCAAGAATTTAAGTTGGATTGTATTCTTTTGTGTTTTTAAAAGACCTGAAAATGTGTCTTCTCAGCTGCATCCAATCCTGTATTTCAGATTTTGTGTGTGTGTTACTGAGCTGTTTAAGGACAAGCAGTGCTTCATATTTAGTTCTTTGCTCCTTTGCTTCTGGAGGCAGAGAATAATCTGAGGACTTCTCTTGGTGTGGGCTGAAACTTCTGACCAACAGTGACGTCAAGGCTGCTTTTCTTTTTCACATTAAGCGCATGTCAGTGCTACGTTTAGAGAACTGTTACTAGTTTGACTTTTCACCAGAAAGCCACTGCAGTACATTGACCTTTCTATTTAAACTTTATTAGATTTCAGGTATTAACCAATCATTCAGTAATAACTGAGTTTTGTCACTAAATACATATAAATCTATAAAAATCTGCAAAGATATATAAGAAATGTTATTTTATCCATGTTTTTTTTTTTATATGTTTGTTATAAATTAATTATGAAGTATCTCCAAGAGGGACCAAATGTAAACTTGTCCCGAGGGCGGAAGTTTCTGTCCCTGGTCGGTGTGAAAGAACTGAATATTGTCAGTTTTGGTCTCAGATATGTGAAGATTGGTTTAAAGGGATAGTAGCATTTTTTAAAAGTGGGGTTGTATGATCTACAAATAGCCCCTAAGTACTTTAATTGCAGTAGAAGACTCTCTGCACTCCTACCGTTAGCAACGCCAGCCCATAGTCCTGCCCGGAGATTTACAACATACATTGTTGTGAATGGACCCAAAGAAACGGCCTATTTTCGTGTCCTAAAAGAGCTTTTACCTGAAAAAAAAAATACACAGTTCCATTGTTCGCTATAATATAATTTTTTCCAGCCCCTCAAAGTGCAGGAAAAACGCAGTTTTTATTTGGAGCTAACCAACTGCTGATCGGCGGGCGCTAACCCTGGGCCGGAGGGATATGTGAGTCGGTTGGGTCCAAATAAAAACTGTGTTTTTCCTGCACTTTGAAGGGCTGGAAAAAATTATATTATAGCGAACAATGGAACTGTGTTTTTTTTTTCACGTAAAACCTCTTTTAGGCCACGAAAATAGGCTGTTTCTTTGGGTCCATTCACAACACTGTATGTTGTAAATCTCTGGGCAGGGCTATGGGCTGGCGTTGCTAACGGGAGGAGTGCAGAGAGTCTTATACTGCAATTAATATAACATACAACCCCACTTTAAAAAAATTCTACTATCCCTTTAAGATAGTTCCACCAGTTCTACTGCCTGGTCGCTGAGCTCAGCAGCAGGTGGGATCGGACTGAGTCTTTTTCTCCAGGTCCACTGTGTTGGTGTGGATCAGATGATCAGCTCTGTCGTCCAGCGCCAGGATGCGCCGCACCGCCTCCTCGAAGGCCGACGCCACATTTGTAGCGTCCTTGGCGCTGGTCTCAAAGTACGGATGCCCGCCGTTGTCGCGGCACCACTGTCTCACATCCTCACCCGACACCTGACGCTCTGAGACGTCCAGTTTGTTGCCCAGAACCACAAAGGGGAAGCTGTCCGGGTCTTTGACGTCTGCATAATACGCAAACTCCTTCTTCCAGTTGTCCAGGTTTTGGAAGCTCTGTCCGTCGTCCAGGCTGAAGGTGAGCAGGCAGCAGTCGGAGCCGCGGTAGAAAGGCGTGCGGAGGCTGCGGAAGCGCTCCTGACCCGCCGTGTCCCAGATCTGCAGGGTGACGTGGTTCCCGTCCACCTCCAGCTCCTTGTTGAGGAACTCCACCCCGATGGTGTGGAAGAGGTGAGAGTCGAACTTGTTGGTGACGTAGCGGTTCATGAGCGACGATTTGCCGACGCCGCCGTCGCCCAGGAGGATCACCTTCAGGAGAGCCGACTTGGACATCATGGCTGCACGAGCCGGCTCAGGGCCAGAGCTGCACCAAGGGCTGCACAAGAGTTTGTAGACACCAACGATGGAGAAATGACTTTTACCTTTGGAGGAGCACAAAAAATTATATTAAAGGGATAGTAGCATTTTTTTAAAAGTGGGGTTGCATGATCTACAAATAGCCCCTAAGTACTTTAATTGCAGTAGAAGACTCTCTGCACTCCTCCCGTTGTCAGATCCAAAGAAACGGCCTATTTTCACGGCCTAAAAGAGGTTTTACCTGAAAAGCCCCTCAAAGTGCAGGAAAAAACACAGTTTTCATTTGGACCTAACCAACTTGCGTATCCCTCCGCCCAGGGTTAGCGCCCGCCGATCAGCAGTGGTTAGGTCCAAATAAAAACTGTGCACTTTGAGGGGCTGGAAAAAATTATATTATAGCGAACAATGGAACTGTGTTTTTTTTTTTTTCACGTAAAACCTCTTTTAGGCCGTGAAAATAGGCCGTTTCTTTGGGTCCATTCACAACACTGTATGTTGTAAATCTCTGGGCAGGGCTATGGGCTGGCGTTGCTAACGGGAGGAGTGCAGAGAGTCTTCTACTGCAATTAAAGTACTTACGGGCTATTTGTAGATCATACAACCCCACTTTTAAAAAAAATGCTACTATCCCTTTAACTATGAAAAGCAAGAGAGCAAAAACAGAAAACACTGAGGGGGGATTTGAAAACTCATAACTGTAGCACCCTCTGCTGGATAATACACATAATACCTACTGAATTGTTAGATTTGCAGCTATTTAGATAATCAGTATAATTAATTCATCAATTATTTTGGTTTAAATGAATAAAAGCTGAAACAAAATAGAAGAAATAATCTGATTCAGATTCAATAACTTGTTTGAAACTCAAATCCAAACTCTCTGGCTGCTTCATGTGACAGTAAAGTTTAAATAATGGAGTTACAGCAGGGGAGTTGTAACATAGGAAAGTTGTAAAACTTCCAGTTTCTCAATTCAGGAACAAAGTTATGAATCATCTGATTCACTCTGTCTATGCCCAGTTTAGTCCTTCTTGAGGAAGTAGCACACTGTGGCAGACACAGACAGTGTTAGAAGGAAAAAAACTAATTTTGAGGCAAAAAACTTTTTCTTTTTTTACTAGATTTATTTTTCTGATAGCACTGCCTCCTTTGTTAGTGCTCATGTTTTAGTTGTTGGCTGTAAGGGAAGCTACTTCATGGCTCCACGAGTCTGGTTAGTTGTAACAACAATGAAAAATGTTCACCTCCAACTCCAACCAAATTTTTAATTGCATTTATATGTTTTCTTTGAATTTCAGTTATGTTAAAAGGTAGATTAAGTGTTGAATAAAAAGCTGTCAATATAAAGTTTTTGTCATAATCCTTATTTAATAATGTTACTGCATCTGTTACAGCTAACCCAATTGTAACATTTCACTTCTTGTGTTTGAGACTAAACTATGCATTCTGTTTGTGTTGCAGAGTTAACAGCTACACCATTTGATAGCAGACACATGTAAATAGTTTGTATCACATTTTGAACACATTGGCTTAAAAAAGCTCCAAGATACAGACAGAAGTATCAAAAAATGTTACAACCATCCCCAGTCTCACATATAGGCGGAACAATCTGATGTTCGGCCTTCGTCAGCGCTGGGTGTCGTGTCGTTCGTTACCTTTGCCCTCACAGATAAAGTTGCTCCTGAGATAAGAAACGAACAGAATCTTAATAAAACTTTCACTTTGCTGTAAAGCCGTCACACTCAGTGTTTACATGTTGCCTCGTACTGGGACTGAGAACTGATTGAAGTCAGTCGACTAGCTAATCCTATTAACCAGCCACTGCCCCCTCATTACACCGCAGCACTAATGAACGTCCTCCACTGCGTCTCGGACGTTATGCATGAAGCAATCTCAGCAGAGCATCACATGGATGCTGATCACAGGACCAGTGAGTCGTCCACAACAGAAATAAGATTGAAAAAATCAATTTCTCACCCGTTACATCCGCACACACTCGGCTTTGTCAACAACCTGCAGGGAGACAGAGAGAAAGTTTTTAACTTCACGGATCACAAAGTGGCCAAAAGACTTCACCCACTCACAGGTGCTAAGCTGCTAAAAAAAAAAGTGACTAATGAGGATTTCAGAGTGAGTTTAATCCTGTGCAGCACATTTGCATAGAAGTTTAGGGCTCACGGCGATCCCTCCTCCTACACCCAGAACCAGGCTCTCTGGTGTTAGAGGCAAATCAGGTTTAGATGAGAGTGAGTGGGAGCTTTTGTTAGATGAAGAGGATCAGCTCCTCCAGATAGGAAGATGGAGCACCATCGCTCCATCACTGGCTCTGGTGGTATCACTGAGTGAGCTTGAGAAGTTGTAGATAGCACTTTATAGAAGCCCACACAGGGGGAGGATGTATGATTCATGAATCAATTCATTGTTTCTAAGCAAACAAGACAACGGGCTCAGGTGGTTTCCACCATTTCAACCAGTTAACTGATTTTATTTCTGCTTTGTTTACTCTCCGGCGTACAAATATCAAAACCTTGTAGTGCTATTTTGATTTTTTAAGCACAGGGTGATGATTTTTATATGCAATTATAATCTATCTATCTATCTATCTATCTATCTATCTATCTATCTATCTATCTATCTATCTATCTATCTATCTATCTATCTATCTATCTATCTATCTATCTATCTATCTATCTATCTATCTATCTATCTATCATACAGGTGATGTGGATGGATCCAAGTCAAAGTTATGGTTCCATATTTAAACGAACCCAAATCTGATTTCCTCCTCCTCCTATGTGTGCATTATATGCAGCCAGTTAACAGAGCAGATCTGCAGCTTATAGGAGAAGTTGAGCTCCTTTGCAAAATTTAAAGCCTGCAGTGGGGAGTTTAACTGCGGGGCCTATAGGCTTGGACTGTCACATGAGCAGGCAGCAATGCACATTTTCAGCCCAATCGGGTAAATGATGTCTTTGTCCATGGGATCTTTAAACTCAGACTTTCCTCAGGGGGAAGCATTAATGATTGCAAAACTATAAATAAGTAAGTACAAAAAAAAGGGGGCAATGCAATACTGAAGTAGGAATGAGGACACACGTGAACACACACACATGCAGTCACACACTCAGTAGTCATGTGCTTCATTCAGCAGAGGGCTGCCATTTACCCAGGAGGCTTTCTCCTTTTCTTTTGGATCTTTTCCTATAAATAAATGAAGATTTCCTCAAAACAACTCAACATACAATCTGATTTGATCCTAAGCTACAACTTTTAATATCTTTTATGTGTCTTTTCTAAATCCAACTGTGTTAATTAAACCAGCAACTACACAAAAAGACACACTTTAATATTACATGATCATTACAGGCTTGTTTAGGCAAGTGTTTTGGGGACAAGCAGCCAAACCAGGGCGCGGTTGGCAACAGTTATTCTTCTTTTACCAACACGTTGCTCTCTTTCACTACTACTGTTGTGCACGTTTATTGAAAACAACAAATGAAACAGATACAGATCCATATAGGAAACCGAGAATAAAAGGTGAAACTGCAACTAAAAGCGACTGGAAGTTGCTCGAGTCGTGCCATATAAGCCGAGCATTAGCATCACCGCTCCGTTAGCACAAAGTAATCACTATAAAACACACATTGATCACCGTGAAACTGTCACACACATCCACCTGCATGCTTTAGCTTTGATTTATGTTGACTTGTGTTTGATCGCTGTTTGTATTTTGAGGAAATGACGGGAAAAGCCGAGTTTGTCCGACAATGGAAGCCTTCCCATAGCTGTCCGATAATGGGCGCATTTACATTTACACACTCGCCGCTTTACTTGTCGATAAAAAACAATGAAAAAAAATATCTTCGTGGTGTTATTGATCGTACCTGTCGGTGTGGTGGTCAGTGCACCCTCATCCATCCCGGCATGGTGCTGCTGTCTGCCGGGTGTCACAGCGCCCTGGTGTCCCCGCTGCTCTCTGGCCCCGCAGCCGCTGGTGACGCTCATATGACCCGCAGTGTCACGCCTCCTGCCATCATGCGCCTTCCTGGATGCGGTCAGTGCATCCACGCTCCTACTGTAGGTTTCATCTTTGCAGAAGAACTCATTTCTTTGTTCCTCTTCTTTTGCACGCGTCACTTTTCGATAATAATGCTACTTTAAACTGGATCAAGATCAGGGAGGTTACTGGGTCAAAGCAGTGGCTCCTGGGATCTTGAGATTCCTAAATAAATATTCTGTTGATCATTTCCCAACTTTTTTTGTGTGTGAATTAAAACAATTTCACTGTAAAATATTATTCAAATTAAGCAGAAAGAATATATTTTGTGATGAGGGGTATCATGTTAATACTGATTTATTTTAAGAGGTTGCAAACAATAATATGCTGCAACTACAAAGGTACAGGAGACTTTATTGATCCCTGCAGGGCAATTCAGTTTCTACAATCCACCATACACATACAGTCAATCACACACAGCCTAACTTTTTTTTTTAACCTTTATTTAACCAGGCAGACTCAATTAAGAACAAGTTCTTATTTACAATGATGGCCTGACAAGAGGCATAAGCTTCTTGAAGGGGAGGGGGAGGGGGGCTGTGAGGGAGAAAAGATAGGTTAAAAGACAATAGCAAATATGCACAACTATACAAACATTCAGCAGAAAACAAGGCATAAAAGTTAATAACAATGATATTCACACACACATAGCAGGGGTAGCATGATGGAACGTAGGGATGTACAAATGTAACTCATAGGCTATCTAAAAGTATAAATAAAACTCGTAACACACGAGGCAATGACGACTGATAGCCCTCCTTCAAACATGTAGGCTATCTCTGCAGAAACTGCATTAACAGGCCCCAAACCACATAATTTAATTAATAAAAAACTATACTTTGTTTGTTTGTTTGTGTGAGGAGGAAGTGCAAGGAAAATGGCCACAGAGCATTGATTTGACAGGCCGCCGTGACTGAGAGGGTGAAATCCTTAACACAGACAGAGAGACACAACACAGAGAAAGGCCACAGAGCCGACAAGATAGCTGAGACCATGACATGGGGGATTTTATCTTTGGACATGGCTTGTTTCTCCTTTTTAAAAGCAGCTGCACATGTTAAAAAGGGCAGAAAAGATTACAATTTCTTCTTCTTTTTCAATTTTAACAGAAAAATGCACACATCACTCACTGTGAGTTCAGAAATTGAGTGGTTTTATACAACAAAAATGAGATATCCAGTCATATTATGGAGGGAGACAGAGCAGACAAATCAGCTGAGAGTAAAAGTGAGTGATTTCAACTGTTTTTTTGAGACTCCTCAGCGTGATGTCACCATGACGTATCAATGAGTCACTGTGCCACGTCGACTTTCTTTTCAGAGAGTGGACCATCAGGGGATGTCCACCCCTCGCGGCTGCTCTGCAGGGCAGATTACTGACTCACATGCTCGCCGTTTTCTAAGGTCACATGTCTCATCCACAGGATCCAGTTTGCTCCAAATGAATGGGATATTGTAGAAAGCCAGGAGCATGTTCTGGTTTTCTTTTCTTTTTGTATTCCAAAAAAGACTGACTTAAAATAACTGCAACAGAATACACTTATTTCATAAAGATTTATAAAATTATACAACAGATCAGAAAGGAGAACCTATGACTCTAAAACAGAAATATATAAAGAGAGAGTGAAGCCAGGAAAAGCAGCTGAGTGAGCTTCAGTACTGTAAGGAAAGATAAACTGACAGGCAATTAGAGAGAGGAGACAGGAAATGATTCAGCTGGGAGAAGATGACGAGAGCTACTTCTTGAAAAGTGGTGGTTTCAGTCTGCAATAAGCTGTGACTTGGCTTTTCTGCCTCCAGTTAGAAGGTGACCACAATTTTAGGCTTTTAAATTACACACAGGAAAAAAAAAAAACAACATAGAAAAATGCCTTGTTCGAACCACAAGTGAATGCATCATCTAGTAAGAATGCTCTGTCCTCTGTTTCCACTCTGCATTCCTAACGCCATGTTGGAGAAAGTATTTAACAGGCCACAGGAATGGCCTGTCAGCACTTCTAGGTGAAAGCTTTTTGCCATTTTAAGACACAGTGAGCAGCTCAAACTAGACCACGATGTTTGCAACTCTTTCCAAAGTGTTGCAAAAAAGGTTGTTACGAATGTTTCTCCATTTTAGAATAAAGAAATAGTTCAGTTATGGTGGTGAAATTTGGGGGTTTAGAGACAGATCCAGCCACTGTGGTACCACTGCTGCCCACACCCGCTGCAGGTCACAAAGGTCATTGCGTCCTCATCAGCTCCGCCCCGTCTTACCCACGCAGGCAAGAACAGGGCGCCCCTGGACACCTGCGTCACCCTGCAGTCCGAGCCTCCGCATCTTTTGCAGCGGATCTTCCGTGTCTGCGTCCCATCTAACCCCTGAGGGAGCTGCCTCTCGCTCACGCCCCTGGAGGAGAACTCCTCTCTGAGCTGGCGGAGGTCCGGGCCGGCCATCTCCTCCGCCGTCATCCGGGCGAAGGCCTCAGGCGACAGGGAGCCGCCCAGCAGGCCCTGACGTAGATGACTGTTTTTAGGATTCCTCAGGTTGGCCACCTTGCTCCTCACACAGGTTTTGTATTTGATTCGATTGAGTTTGTGGAGCTCGTAGATGTGCTGCTCGACATCTCCAGCCAGCTGCGCGGTCGCATCCTGATCGGGGGGTTCAGGGCGAAGGGCGGCGAGGAGGAGCTGAACACATTTGCTTCTTATAGATGGGAAATCAGAGGATGCAGATGCTGGAGTCTGGAGGCCATCTTTTCCCACTGTGGATGGTGCTTCTTCTTGTGCAGCATCCTCCACATCAGCAGAGTGGGAATCCCCCCGCTCGGAAACTCCTCTCTCCTCAACTTCACGTGATGAGGAAAGCATGCGAGATACTCCAGGCTCCTGGCTCTCCACTGTGGCCTTCACTCCTTTGCTGAACTGTCTCTTCCAATTGGACAACAAGCTCTTAATTCTCCTCTTCACACTGCTATCTGAGCAGGTTTTCATGACTTTATAAAGAACTCTGACAATGTCTGTGTTTTCCAGCTGCTCTGTGGTGACCTGTGACTTATCAAGGTCACCGAGGAGGGTTAAGATGTTCCCATAGCTTCTTTCTGCACTGAGTTTCTCCATCTGCAGCGCACAGTGAACTATTTCTTTGGTATCCATGGTGGCTGCAGAGAGATTTAATAGTTAGCATTCACATTCTAATAGATACAGACACCTAATATGTAAGAACAACACAAATAAAGATAAATATGCATCTTAACCTACAGATCTTTGCCAATGATTTGCAAAAGCAACATGGTGTTTTCCTGATGCTCTACTAAGCAGCACACAACATATTAAAATCATCCTTTCTATGTGTTTCTATTGGTTTACCTGCACTCCTTCATGGTTTGCGATTTCTTCTTCCTGCAACAATCCCTGAACACGTCTGCATGGGAGCAGCCATGTTGGATGTGCCTTCAAAATAGCAACATGACATAAATTCGCCTCTAGGTGGAGCCACAGCCTCACAGAATCACACCCATCATCAGTGGGATCAGGCTGAGCTTGCAATCAAGACTAAAAATATTCCCCTCTGCTTATTCCACCTTTGTGTTTTTATTTGTTGCTAGATTTACACACAAAGAGCAGCAGAACAAAACTCAGTGGAAAGTGGAGCACGTGCCGAGGGAACCGTTACATTTTGAGGCAGATCCAGATAATTTCAATAAATGTTGATGTTTTTTTTTTTCTTCTTTATAGTCTGGTGCATGATGTTCAGCACCGCCCTTGGTGGAGGTCTGCACTCTCACTTCCTCTCCAGTGTATTCAGTTTTTATTCAACCTCTTATCAACCTCTGTCATATCTGAATGACTCTGAATTCCATAACGTGAGCATCATCTTGAATCCTACAGTGTTTTATCTGTTATTATATACACACAGTGAGGTCTCGCACTGCAGTGGTGCTGTGAGTCTGTGATTTGTCTAAAATGTATTGCAGGATTAGCTCTTCATGTAAGGATTTGTAGGATTTAGGCGTGGTGACGACAGGTATCCAGGAACCTGGATATAATTATGTCTATTTCATAACTCTTCTGTGTGAGCTGAGCCGGATTAACTTCTGCGTGAATGCATAGGTCGAGCTCAGGGTGTGACCCAGCATCCCATGGATTAAAGTAATCAATAAAGAGATCTTTTTTTTTGAATGAATGTTGATGGATCAATCTGTGAGATTATGACTGTTCTATACTGTTTTTCTGGAGAGCTGGACTGATTTGCATGAGCGATCCAGCTGAATGTTTGGGTTGTGCGTGCAGAAACACGCAGTCCCGTCATACAAACAGCCAAATAGCTGCCATGCAGGAATTCAGGGGCGGAAGGTATCTCACAACAAGACGGGGCAAGCCTCCCAGCTGTTGTGCAATTACATGTTTTGAAGGCGGAAGATAAATGAGTGTGTGTAGGATAATTCTGGGTTGTGGAGTTACAACATGAAACTTTTCTGTGAGTTAAAAGCACAACAGTGGACAGACCAGTTAGCGGGTAGTTGTTGTGAGTAATGTGAAGCAAGCAGGAGCACTTTAGCAGCAATAAGTGCAACACAGCTACTTAGCTACAGTAGCTTTCTCAGCTCTGCAGCATTGGTAGATGCAGTATCGGTCAAGAGGTGGAGTCAAAGTTCACCAACGTTGCAGAGATTCTGCCTTTATGAGTCAGTTTCAATGGATTTTCCAATAGATATGAACATGGATATAAAGTGTGAGTGAACAGAAAGTTGTATCAGTGCATTAAAATAAACATAAACTAGACTAGAAAGTTGTTTTTTGTATCAAAATCCAGCACATTTAACAGCTACAGCACATTTCAAAGCACGCTGCTGTCAAATTATATATAATGTTATTCACGCGCAGATACCTTCAGGGCATAAATAGATGAGCAGGGTGCTATTATGTAACAGACCATATGACATCGTTCTCTTAACCTTATATTAAAAAAATGCTTTCAAGATTCAGCCAGGCCAATAGCAGCGAAGGCCCCGGGGGAAAACTGATACAGTCTCTTGGTGTAATAGCTTCTGGCTCCAACAGCAGCTTTTAAAAAGTTAAAGCTTACAGGAGGCTTTTAGCACAGTTAATGTCTAACTACTCTTTCCAAACACAAGTGTGCTCAGGCTTGAGGAGTTTTCTGTCAGCAGATGTGCCAGACTGCACTGCAATGCTTTCAACATGGATCACAACATGGAAGTTTCTCACAGGTGTGTGCGTTGTTTTCTGTTTGCACGTCCAGGTCAGAGGGAAGCAGATTCTGTCGACCTTTACTGTAAGTCCCTCACCACAAAGTGTGTGTTGCCTCTATGTATGTGTATGTGAGAGAGAGTATAGAGATGGGTGGGGTCCAGCTGAACATATGTTAAAGAGAGAAAAAAAAGCCCCTTCCACCCTCCCCTCGCCGAGGAGCCCACGCCTTTTGTCTCTCCAGACAAACATGGCTGGAATTCCCGAAAACACTCACAAGGCCCCCTTGGATCTTATCAAATAATTTCACTGCGGCCTGTCTGCACTTGTGTGCTCCTTATCTGTGGGAATGGAATTTTACCAGCACGCCACACGGCCGTGACACGCCGCGACCAAGAGGTGGCGCTCTGTGCACTGTGATGATGGGGATGGAGCTCTATGAGGAAGTGAAGTCCTGCTGTATCACATCCTGCTTTTGTTGTCTCCGCCTCTTGTGCAGACCACGCCACACTTGATGGCGTGTACGCATGAGCACACACACACGCACGCACACACACACACACACACACACACACACACACACACACACACACACACACATGCACACACTACCCCGCCCTGAGCTTGAGAAATCCTGAGGAGGAGGGAGGCTTTCTTGTTAAAGTGATCAGTTTCTTCATGGCCAGACATTCATGACAACATGGTGGGTCCCTCAAACCCCCCCACCCCCACCACCACAGGCTGAAAACACCCCCAAGACTCCAAGCATGTGTGTCACACGTGTGTGTGTGTGTGTGTGTGTGTGGTGTGTGGGTGCAGAAGACACAACATAACAGAACAAAAGATATTCTAAAAAACAATCAGAGCATGTGTGTTTGACCCACTGTTGCCTTATCAGCGCAACCTTCCACGTATATTTACACAAACAGGAATGTACAAAAGGGAAAACCCCAAATTTATTTGTGATCCTACCGTAGGACAATTAATAAACTACAGAAATCAGTTATCAAGTTGTTTTTTCCGTGCACAGAAAGCCACAACAATGTGTGTTTTTGACAACAGCGTCAGCGATCCTATCTCTGTTTTGGGGGATTTATTTTTCCCATTACATAACAAGTTATCGCCACGTTTCCTCCTCAACTTTCTACTGTATCAGAATATGATCAAACCCTTAAATACATTTGGGTTTAAGTTGAGGTTAGGGTTAAGTTCCCCACTGATTGCCATATAGTCCCTTAGTGGATTTCTTTTTTACTGTGTTGTTATTAATAAAGATGCTGATTCTGAGGATGGTCATTTTCTATTCATGTCTTCTTTCTTCTTTTTTTTTTTTTTAGAAATTTGCAATGGTTGCAGAAGCACACACACACACACACACACACACACACACACACACACACACACACATGGCAGACAGTATGAGAGCAAAATCAACCTCTATCATGCATCTGTGCTTAATGCTCTTGACAGTGGGTGTGTGTGCATGAGGAGGGGGGGTTGGCTGCTCCCTAACCACCACACCCAGCCACTACACCCACTATCCCCACCCACCCATCATGACCTCCAGTGTGATCACAGACGACTGGAGTGAAGGTTGCTGTTCCGTCCTCTGTCTGTGTGTCTTTTCCTCCACAGGGTCGATTCTGTTTTGACTGACACTCGGCTGCTCGACTTTCTATTTCGGGGGGTTGAGACCCAGACAAAGCGTTTTGCAGTCTTGAGCGTGTTGCACTTGCAGGAAATGGGACTCCCCACACAATCAACCACAAACCTAACAAACTGTTCTGTGCTGTGTTTGATCATAATATTGTCCTCTTCTTGATAGAAAGAAGCCAGAAACAGTGAGGAAGCTCCACGATATCAGCTTGTTTTCAAAGACAGAAACATGAGATACAGTAACACTTTCCTCTGATTGTTGTGAAACAGCACAGTATGTGTTACTTCTTGAATTTCTTAACCCTTTTGGGTGATGTGATGCAACTTCTCTGCTGGCAGCGGTTCAAAGAAAACAGCGACCTTCACATTTATCCTCGGAAATCTGTTTATCCACAGAAAAGCTGGATCATTACACCGAGGCAGCGACCTGAGATGTCAAAGAAAACAAAAAAGATTGATTTGCAAAAACCATTCTCACTCACATGACTGTTCAGATCTCTGTGGTCATGACCATATGTTCCCTCCGGTGCACAAACAATTATCCACATTGATTCATCACATTTGTTTTCCCATGAACCCCCCCCCCCCCCCCCCTCCTCTTCCTCGCCCTCCCACACACACACATGCTCTGCCTCATGGGAAATCCGCCACCAACAGGCCCTCCTTGGTGGATTAGAAATAACCACATCCTCCCGCTTTTGCTCGCAGTTGTGCAGGGTTTTTATCGGACCACCATTTGTAACGTGATCACCAGTGGAGTGGAGTGGAGGGGGGGTTGAGGGTCCGAGTGCAAACTGAGCACAGGTGTGAGGGGCTGTTCGCTGCCCATTGGGTGGGGTCAGCTGCGTGTGAGAGACGATGCTGGACTTCAAGCGGCTCCTTGCTGATAGCGCAAGTCCAGAATGACCCACATAATGCAAGGGTTTATGGGTAAAAATAGATATGCTTGCTGATAACCTGCAGTTGTGTTTAGAGAACAAACACATGACTCATAGTCACCTGTTATTACTGGATATCAGATATCTGTCCTGACGCAAGATGTTGGCAACAGTGACAAATTAGCAGACTACCTGGTCAACAAGTTTGTGGTAACACAACCAACCAAAGTAGAACATAAAAACACGGCAACATCATAATATCATATTATATTTAACCAGACTTTGCTTTGCCTTATCTTATTAGACCCATTTTTATGTTTTGGCATTTAATTAGCATTTAATCTGTTTTTAATATACATTCGATAACCCTGGGATTTAATCATTTGTATCTCTTCTTTTGATTAATTGAAGTGTATGATGTGTATATGTTGTTATATTGTATTGATGTTGGTTTATGTGACTTGTTGACTAAAAAGCACTTTGGTGCAAATGCTCTTTGCTTTTGAGGTGCTATATAAATAAATTAAACTTAAATTTAAAATTATCTAATCTAGTCTAATATCACCAAGCATTTCAAGTATCCATACATACAAAACTTCAATTTTCCAAAATTCAAATTCCAAGTCTTTGTAACTTTGTGTTGAAAAGTGCTATATAAATAAATGTACCATTACTTATTGTTATTCTTGCTACAATGGAAGGTCCTATCAGCAAAAAGGACAACATGTAAAGACTGCAGGGCGGCACAAGTGCAGGAAATGAAAGGAATAATTTCATAATTATAAATGCTACACTGAAACGTGCCTCAGGACAGACAGCAATCATATCACACGACATATATACTATACTACTGCTCCACAACCCTTCACTTAGTTATAGATCACATACCCTACACATCAACACTCAGGTACAGTATAGTAGAGTATAAATCTCACTCACTTCATCTGTTCTATCTATATGTTATATCTTCTGTGTGTTGTGTGTGTGGTGAGTTATATATATGTATTAAGGGTTGTCTAACTGCTCCATCCTATGTGTTTGTCGGTGTTCAGCTGTGGTGAGTCTTGTGCTGTGGTGGAATCCACATCACAGCTGAAATGTGGCTCATGTTCGGCCGTACATACAGTACTGTGACTTCCTTTGTTTCTCTCACCACATTACAGGCAGCGCTGCACACACACACACTGTTAAATATCTACCTGTGTGACGAGGTTTTAACAGGTGCGATAGAGTAAAACTCGCAGATAAGAGAAGAAAAGTGCCTTTGTCTGGAAGGGTGTGTAAGTGAACTTACACACTGTAACAGAAGGCTTTTGTGTAATGTCACCTACTCTGCAGCACCGTGCCGTCTCCTCTTGCACTAAGACGCAAACGCAGGATGTGAATTTTCTTGATTTATAAATTCTGTCAATATTATTATTATACAATAAATCACGTGACAATGGATCAGTGAAAGTTATGTTACAAAGTATTTTTCCAAAACGGAAAGGAGAGAGGCAGCATGTACTGTCCTTTTTAATCTCCTCCTCCTCCTCCTTCTCCTCCTCCCCCCACCTCTCTGGTCATTTCCGTTGGGTGATTGAGTCTGAATTCCAGATATCCCACAGTTAAGATTCATGGGCCTGTGGTGTGCGTGTGTGTTCGTGTGTGGACAGGACACTTCTTAACCCTTTTCATCTTTCATTCTCCTCTCCTCTACTTTTTTCCCTCCTCCATCCTCTCTTTCTTCTTTCATTTCCTGCTCTACACCTTCCTCCCCTCTCTTCCTCCTCCTCCACGTCACTCCCCCCTGCGGATTTGCCAAACACATTCCTCCTCTCCCACATCCTCCATTTCTCCTCCTGAGATTCAGAAATCGCCCCGCTCCTGCTGCACGAAAGGAGTTAAAATCAAGACAGAAGAAAGTGTGAAGGAAACAGTGAGATGAGGTGTGTTGTTGGACTGTGATTGGGCGAAGCCACGGGAATGCGTTCACGCTCGCAAGTGCTCCCACAAATTCCTGCGTGGTCATGTGGCGAAGACATCAGCAGCCAACTGAGAGCAGCAACCACCCCACTCTCCCTGCCTTTGAGTAATCAATAAAGGAATGCACGCACACACATATTCACACACATATATTCACACACACACACATGCAAACCTAGGATGAGAGAAAGCTGTGAACAGTTTAGGTGCCAAACGGGTGCAATCACACCCACAGTTCTTTGCTCTGAGCAAAAATAAAAACAGACAAATCATTGCAGTTTTGCATTGACTTCCAGTTTAAAGGCAGACGAAGAAACTTTACAAAGAAGAAATAACAGAATCTAAAAGTTGAGGTTAGAGGCAGTAAAACACATCCGATCACTGATTTTATCATGACCCTGTATGACCTTTAGCATGTCTGCTTATCTATAAACTCTACACAGACACTAGACTTTCATTAATGAGTTTATGCATTGACCTTATGACCTTTTGAATTGGCCTGAAAGGGGAACTATGCAAGTCCTGTCGCTTTTTCTCTGCTTTGGTCGCATTTTTCTCTACGGAGCTCCCCCTACAGTTTCAGAGTGCATATTTTCACTGTCATAAAAACTCACCACTAACCCTCCTCCCTCCCCAACTGGCCATGTGCATTTGTTTTTAACAAATCTGGGGAGAAGGCAATCCATGGAGCGATGTCTAGCGAGCGAGGTGGGTAAGGTCAACAAGAGATTAAGGATTACTGGGCGTGTACGTTTGTGTCGTAGCAGTGAATGTTTCTCGTGAGACGAGATCTATGACACCAGGTCGTGGGCGATGATTTTGCAAAGTTGGTTTTCTGCCAAGAGACAGAAGGCAGAGAGCCTCCATTCTCCCTGTAAAAAAAGCACTAAGCTGTTTAACTACGGTGTAAATCTTGCATAGTTCCTCTTTAAATGAAGGATTCAATATAGTCAATGGACAGTGTTGCTTTAATGACTGAAATTAAAATGACTAAGGTTATAACTAAGGTAAAAATGTAGCATAGTTAAGGTAAAGAGCCTGCATAGTTCCTCTTTCCATTAAAACATGCCAACATGCTCACAGAGACGGTGGCGTGCTGTTCGCCTTTAGCACCAAGCCAAACAAACTGCTTCATGTGGTCTTCATGGCAGGAAGGAATACAACGACAAAAAGGAGTGAATCCTTGCACCGCAGAGGTCAACACACGCCCAGAAATCATCACTCGTCTCTAACACCAGACATCACACCCATGTGATGAGTGGCCATCTGAAAGGTGGAGCTTATATCTCTATTTTGCAAATAGTTAACCTCGGACCTGCTGACACCAACCCATCGGCCACTGATTCTCGTCAGCAGCCTGCAACTCCACCGAGGGGATGAAAGCTGACGCGATGAAACACACAAACACACAGTCTAAGTGGGGACATCTGAAGGCAAGAGCGCAGGCAGGTCATGCTCTTTTCATTCCCTCTGGCTTTGAACTGGAGGCCTTGATGTGAGGTGCACCACAACACTGCGTCTCGTTTCCTTTTCGGCCAACATTTAACACTTGTTTCGTTTCCAAAGGGGAACTTAAGAGTTGTAAGAAAAACATATACACATTGTGCTGCTTCACAGATTAGAGGAAGTAGCACTGAGCTGGAGCCGTCACGTAGTCTAGCACAGAGGCCTGATGGTTTGTTTTTTTTTGTATGTGTTTGTGCAAACACTGTTTTGCAGGGATGAGATGATTGCACCATTTTTGCACTTTGTCAAAAATTTAACATCAAAATAAAAACCTAATTAAAGCGATCTGCAGAAGAGATGCTAAAAAATGTTACTTCCTGCATGGGTAATCTTTGCACCATCAGAAGAAAAAGCGGCAACATGTGGTTTAAAAATGTGTGAGTATGATTTAGTGAAGTGTCAAAGCATAGACAGCCTGCAGTTACATCAGCTGCATGGTAAATGACCACTTCAGGCCATTTTAGTTTCTGTGACTGAACATACGAAGTGCTGAGAAGTCCAGAGACTGATGGGTTAATTGTGTGTATAGTCTGATACTAACAGTTGGTGAAACACAGCAGCTGTGGTCAGGGATGGAAAAGGGGAAATGTTTTCTCTCCGTGCAGTGCAAAGGTTCACAGTCTCACCCTGGCTGCCTCAATCGAGTTACATAACATCGAACATGTGAAAGAAGAAGGGAAAAAAAGGCAGGGGACTGAAAAACGAGAGGAAAGATAGAGGAGAGAGAGAGAGAGAGAGAAAAAAGAGGGGAGGAGGGAAAGAAACCAGATGATGTCATGTGTTTCATAGTAAGAGAAGGGGATAAAGTCAGCAGGGCAAACACACAAATATCGCTCTTCTTTTTTTTCCTTCTCTCCTCTCATTCTTTCAGTCAGAGCGAAAAAATGCCAAGACGCTGAGCGACAGCTACGATGCAGGCCTCGAATTTCAGCAGATGTGGCAAACTGACCTTATTTGGCATCACGGGGGAAGAAAAAAAAAAAAAAAAAAAAGGGGAAGGAAGGAGGAGGCGAGGGCCAAAATTCCACATCGGGTTTTTATCAAACCAAGACTGATGTGGAGTCAGCAGCAGCAGCGGCCTTTCAGGCTCCGTTTGACTGCTATGAAAGCAGAATAACAATATCCGGAGTCGGCCATCTTGAAGTCTGTCCTTTAGGTAAACAAAGCAAAGTTGTATTCTCTCTTTAATTGTTCAAGGAATTGATGGAGTGATGCCTTTTCGCTGCAAAAACATTGATCAAAGGAGGCCGTGTAGAGGCGTCTTTGTCCGTCACTAACTCGGCGCGGCGACCTCAGAGCACAAACAGTTCATTTTGACACATAAAGACACATTCAGCCGCTCACATCTGACAAAACAACCAACAGGAAACAGAACAGACACCTCCTTGTCTGCTCCGCGCTCGACCGCTTTCAGAAATAGCCGCCCCCGCTGTTATCAGGCCTGGGTCACACTTCCTGTCTTTCTGCTGGGCTTGAATTCATGCAGGGGATTCTGGGTAAGGAGGTACAGTGAGTCCCAGTTGCCTCTACCCTCTACCCTCCCGCCCACCTTTTGGTATAGCAGGAAGTCAGCGCTCCCACTTCCTCCTTGGCCAGCGCAAATGCAGAAGTGGAGATGGTTCAGGCAGGAGAAAGGTCGCTCTCAGTTCTCTTTCTGAGCCTCTTCATCATCATCATCATCATCATCATCATAAGCAGCAGGACAAACACTATTCCACTATGTTTTATATTCATTCATTAAATAAACATCTACTGCAGGAGAATCCACTCTGCACGGTGCGTTCCTTCCCTCCGAAGCCTAAACACACTTTGCAAACACAGTTCAACAAAGCTCCATAACAAAACATAAAAACAAGAGAAAACAGCTGCATTAGCGTTTTGGGGTTTTGGTGCCAGTGAAACAGCCTCTCTCTCCCTCTCCAGAGTGCAGAGCAGATGCACGAAGAGACACTGTCGATGAGCGTGCGACTTTCTGAAACCGATGATCCAACATGGACGTCCACTTCCTGTCGTGTCACATCTCATCCCTATCGTCCTCATACATGGTCTGTGTACAAACTAGCATCGTCTGACCTTTAGTTTTCCGCTCCGGTATGATGCAAAATGGCGTGATGTCTCTTTTTTAGGTAGAGTAAAGATTATTTGACCATTTTCTTCCTTATATGGTATAATACAGATATATCTAGTGAGTATTATACAGTTACAGTGTGGATAAAGGAGGGATTAAGAAAATAACTCCTGCTTCCTGGTATTTCCCTCCTGACAAACACAAAAAATTTGATTCAGCTCAACGACTTTTGGACCCAGAGTCAATGTCCTCGTCTTAATAAAGACACCGTCCCTCCCACATTCCTGACACAATGGCTGCTCTCTGTACCAAAAACAGTGGTTCTTCAGCTCAAGGCCAAACAGCAGAGGGAAAAAAAAAAGGAAAAAAAAGTCCCTCTTGATGTGGTAATGTATTGTCCTTGTAATGGGCAGGTTATCTGGCCAGTTTCAATGTAAGAGAGGAAGAGACGGCCCACATTCCTTAAAGCTGACCTCATGCTTGCAGACCATTATGGCTGCTCTGAATAACCCAAAAAGTCCGTAGTAGCCTATGTCGATCCAGAAAGCAGCGGAGAGTGACACATGAAAGATAAATGTGGTACAACACAGAGCCAGAGTAGATTTTGACGGCTTAAAATACATCAAATCTTAATGAGGGTTCCTGAATCCAGAAGCATGTCATTATTTATTTCTCGCTTTCTTCCCCTTCCTCCTCCTCCTCCTCCCTGAAGGATGAAGGTCTGAGTGTGTTTTGTAGGTCGTAGCTTCAATTACCAGCCACGAGGAGATTCCTGAAAATGAGAGTATGTTCATTCGTGTCCAAATATGGTTTCACGCTGGCAGTTGGCAAACAAGAGAACAATGAGGTAAGAGCCACAGATTTGAGCTCATGTGTATGTATGTGTGTGTGTGTGTGTGTGTGTGTGTGTGTGTGTGTGCTCCGTCATTTTTGGACGCCCCTGCCATGAAAAGAAGAGAAGGGACCCCTGACCCGAGGTGGAGCCTCACAGTGAAAAGACAGTGATGTGTCAGTGCTGGCTGCACCTGCTGTTCACAAACAGCCACAAAGATGCCCTCACACTCTTTCCCCTCCAGTCTGAGAAGTCTCATACATATTCATTTTCCTCCTTTTACTTTACCTGCCACAGTCAATTCATCACACATGTGCACACACACACACACACACAGTGAACAACAAAGGCTGCTAATGAGCAGGAATGCCCAGATCAGTGAAACGGCACGACAGCTGTCGCAGCAGGGGGTCCTCTCACTGGTCGTCTGTTCTCTGCAGCCAACGGTGCCCCCCTCCCTGTCAGACAATGGCACGCCTGGCTTTTCCCGCCACGGGCGTGTTAATACTGTACAGTGAGGGAGCAGAAGGAAGGAACGGGCCAGAGAGGAGCAGAGGGGAGGTGAGCGGTCGGTTGGAGGGGGCTTAATACTGGCCGGCTATCCAGAGGATGACAGCGCTCGTCCTATCTGTAGATAAAACGTTGCACACTGTAGTTATGAAGACCACTTCCTGCTGTGGTGAGGGTCTCATCAAGTTGTTTTTATTTAAAGGGATAGTTCAACATTTTGGCAAATTGGCCCATTGCCACAATCCCTATAGTCTTAGCAGTAGGTTTGTTACCTTTATTAGTCAGTGCAAGCTATTTTTAGAACGGCGGAGCAGAGCCGCGAGGTCACAACTTGTCGTTTTGGAGTTGTTGGATTGTGTATTTGATGAGATTGATGAGGGAAACCAAAAAATCCCATTAGCCTCCGTAGTGTAGCTCTGAGCAGCTCACGGCTCTGCTCCGCTGTTCTAAAAATAGCTTGCACCCACAATTAAAGGTAACAAACCTACTGCTAAAACTATAGGGATTATGACAATGGGTCATTTGCCAAAATGTTGAACTATCCCTTTAACTTCATATGCTAACTTATAAGAAGGAAACACAGCACATGACCACTTCTACTAATAGAAGTATAAGTAAACATGCTGGAAAAACTGGCTTCACACTCACTGGGGCCGTAAAAATCTATGAAACAATTTTAATCCCCCTGCAGTGTAATAAATAGACGTGTTACTTTCCACATTCACCATCACACAGCATGCCCACTCCATCGCAGTATTAACAAAAAAACAATCGTAATAAATAACATCCCCACTGTCCAGAGATTTTTACGTCACCATTAATTCACATACAATGCGTGTGATGACATAAGTGGAACAGAAGCGGTTACAGTAATTCCCATCTGCTGCAGCGGCCCGGTCTAATGTCTGAGGAATTCACAACAGGCAGGAGACGTTGGCTTGTGGAAGAGGAATGTTTGCAATTATAGCTGCTACGGGTGGAGTGGACGTGTGTGTGCGCGTGTGTGATGTGTGTGTGTGTGTGTGTGTGTGTGTAGGAAAGGCTGAAAGACTGAAGGACAAAAGACGGCTGAAATCTGTCTTGAGGAAGAAGGGCAAAGAGGCCAATGTGTGTGTGTGTGTGTGTGTGTGTGTGTGTGTGTGTGTGTGTGTGTGTGTGTGTGTGTGTGTGTGTGTGTGCAACCACTCCTCCACAATTTGTCTGCCTTCATCACCATGCCGCTAGATGGATGCAGGGATTACATAAGATGAGGTCTGATTGGCTGCTTCTAAGCATGACAACTGGTCCAGTCTGCACAGATGCATCCCGGTGGATTATGGGTAATACTGGAAAGTTGCATTAGGGGCAGACTGTCTGTCTGACTGACTGACTGTTTTCTCTGGGCTGTATTGATATTCATACTCATATTAATACAGTGGCAGGGCTGTGAAAGGAAAACAAAGAGACTCATCTTTGTTTGTGCAGGAGATTTCAAAATAAAAGCCCCTGCTGAGTTTATGGAGAAATTCATAAACACAGCACAGAGAAGGAAAAACAACCAGAATCAATCATGGACAGTTCAAACAAGATTACATAAGGTTGCGTAAGCGCATGGATATTGAAATGCATTTTTGAAAAGCTATTTCAATAGAAGACAGGAGCCCAGTTGGCTTGATTTTCATAGACAGGTCATTTTTAACAGTGCAGATGATCTGATTGGAGGAGATACTGTATATTGACTATAATTGCATTCCAGTTGTTGTGCAATATTTGAACTTCATAGGATAATATTGCATTGAATGTTGAATCCCTCACGTATGAACAGGTTTTTACAAGATGCATGAGGAATACTGTTGGCATGGATTCAGAGAGTTACAGATGAACTTTTTCATAGGTTGAAATCATCCTAATTGTGCATAAAATTAATTAAAACCACTTGTCGGAGTTAATTATTACCTGCACAATTCAAGAAAAAGCAGAGTCAGTGTTTTTATGACCTGTTCACACAGATGTTGCACGGATCAAAGTAATACTGAGTCCACCTCCTTCTGTCCTGACTTGTCGGTGGCAGAAGAAGACACACTGTGGAGATCAGTGGTGATAGTGGCAGGTCTGTGCATGTTGCACCCTGTCTTATACTGCAAAGATACACACACACACTCACCAGTGAAAACACAAGCTGAGAGCGAGTCCAAACACCACACACACACACACACATACACACACATACAAACACACCCCACCTCCCTCCTGGGTCTGAGGCAAATCAGCGGATCAGCTAGTTTGAGTCACAGCCATCGATTTCTCGAGCCATCTGCTCCATTTTGGCCTCAGCCGAGCATTTCCATGACAACACAGTGTTGATAAATGGAGGAGAGTCTTATTTAAGTCTGCAATCTGTTCATGTGGTGAAGTTAATTCTCTACTGCTCTCCTTTGTATATTTATTAAAATGACTGTCGGTGGCCGCTGATACGGGCCGACAGATATGAGCCGTAATCCTGGATCAACATTTTCATAACAGAGCGGCAACTTGCTGAAGCTGGGAACATGAGCTGGTATTCTTAAACATTATGTCTTTCAGGAATGAAAAACAACTCGTCATTAGACACAAAAGGGATTACATCAGGTAGTGAAGGAATCAAAGGCACGAACCTCAACCTGATCTGAGGAATTCAAACATTTAAGACTAAGAGGAAGTTTACTGAGTATTTTTGAGAGTGCATCTCAAAAAAACAGTGAACATCCCCATAGCTGCTCCAGTTCCCATGAAAACAGGTTTCTCCCATTGTGTGCTTGGAGATCCTCTTTCCTTTGACCTTTTCTCTCATGTTTAAACCGTGAGTTTTCAATTCCTCACTGGTTCGTCCACTCCCACTGCTTTATTGTTGCTTGTTTTATTCCCACATTACAAACCTGCTGAATGAGACACTGTAAAAGTGTCACTGAATGAAAAGTAAGCAGTGGCTGTTTGTTTAAAACGCTGTGAGATGCTCAGGTATAAAAATCTCAGACAATAAATAGCAGGGGGGAAGTTTGTCTCCTGTTGCAGACGGACCTAATAGTGGGTTTGATCTGCCGTTAATTACAGGTTATATATTTAAAGCAGAGTGTAAGAATAAATAAATACTGCAGCTCTTAAACGCCTGATGTTGTTGAAAGTACTGCACTTCAAAATGCTGAGCAAACTCATGCAAATGTATTGTATTTGTGTATTTTTGCACTTCAATTTGCAGCCTGCACAGCAATTTTTTTTTTTTTACTATATACAGTCGTGGCCAAAAGGTTTGAGAATGACACAAGTATCTGTTTACAGTTACACAAAGTTTGCTACTTTAGATGTTTTCGTCAGATGTTACTGTGGTTTACTGAAGCATAATCAACTCAAGCATTTCATAAGTGTCAAAAAGGCTTTTATTGACAAAAGCAAAAGATGCACTCGAACCTGATCCACGCTTGCTGGACTCCCTTGAAGGGATAGTAGCATTTTTTTAAAGTGGTGTTGTATGATCTACAAATAGCCCCTAAGTACTTTAATTGCAGTAGAAGACTCTCTACACTCCTCCCGTTAGCAACGCCAGCCCATAGCCCTGCCCAGAGATTTACAACATACATTGTTGTGAATGGACCCAAAGAAACGGCCTATTTTCGTGGCCTAAAAGAGGTTTTACCTGAAAAAAAATACACAGTTCCATTGTTCGCTATAATATAATTTTTTCCAGCCCCTCGAAATGCAGGAAAAACGCTGTTTTTATTTGGAGCTAACCAACTGCTGATCGGCGGGCGCTAACCCTGGGCGGAGGGATACGTGAGTTGGTTAGGTCCAAATAAAAACTGTGTTTTTCCTGCACTTTGAGGGGCTGGAAAAAATTATATTATAGCGAACAATGGAAATTTGTTTTTTTTTTTCAGGTAAAACCTCTTTTAGGCTGTGAAAATAGGCGTTTCTTTGGGTCCATTCACAACAATGTATGTTGTAAATCTCTGGGCAGGGCTATGGGCTGGCGTTGCTAACGGGAGGAGTGCAGAGAGTCTTCTACTGCAATTAAAGTACTTAGGGGCTATTTGTAGATCATACAACCCCACTTTTAAAAAATGCTACTATCCCTTTAAACCTCCTGCACAACAACTGAACCTCCCTCCTTAAGTCCATTTTCATGACGGACTTTGCAGTTATTCATAACACTCTGGAGTATATGCAAATTGCAATAATAAAAACCGAGGCAGCAGACTTTGTGACTATGTATATGTGTATCATTCTCAAAACCTTTGGCCATGGCTGTACTCTGTGCAGCTCCAGCCAGGAGGCTTCAGTTCAGGACAGTAAAGTCCAGTTATTTTACTTCTACTTCAATGAACCTGCAGCAAAGTCACATTTATTCTTGGCGTTTTATTTCAAGCACTGTGACGCGCCCTTGCCTGAACCTCTGTCTGCTGACACAGCATTTAGTTTGCAGTGGTTGACAGCTCTTCCCTAACGTATAATGACAATTCTTAACATGCAGGTGAGTTATGTTAGGCTCAGCTCCGGCAGCGGCGGGTAGGAGACAAAGTTGAATTGTGTGGCCCCGAGGTGCCTCAACCATCGTCTGTGTGACTATCTGTCTGTCAGGAGTTATGTAAGCTGCAGCCTGGAGACTCACACACACACAAACACACACACACACACACAGGCACAGACAAACTGCGAGCCTGACAGGACCTGCATGTCTCTCTGAAGAATCTGGCAACACTCTAGTCTGTCTGATCAGCATCTTGTCATGCTGGATTAGAGTGTGTACGTGTGTTTGTGTGTTTTCTTTGACAGTGTGGTGGCTGCTGGGGGGGTTGGGAGGGACGGAGGTGCCAATTAAGACACTTTGCATTAACAAGAACTGAGATTTCTTCGACGAAATTCAGAAAACAAAAACCAAAAAATCATTAAATATCATTAAAATTAGCATTTAACTACAGAATTCTGCATTGCAATGAGAGTCTATGTTCGGTTTTGCTGCCAGTGGGTGAATATGCATGAAAACTTCAAAACACTTAAAATCTTCTTAACCATAAAAGCATCCTAAGCCCCTGCTGCTGTCAGGAACATGCACCAGCATGTCCCTTCTATTGAAAGTAATGAGAAAAATGCACGCCGTCGCTGTGCAGAGAGCTTCCCGACGTGCAGCCTTTACTGTAGCCACAAGCACCAGTTGTCCTATTTATCGGCACCGGGCCCGGCTTCGGCCTCGCAATCCAACTAAACCATTCCAACCCTCTGGCAACCGTGCAGCTCCTGCAGCCGAGCCCCGATATGACATAGATGTGCAAAAGAGGGAATCCATTTAGCAGCGTTGTTCCCGTCACCGTGCAAATTGATTAGCCTCTAATGGCTCCGAGCTGCTGTGTATGGGCCGATGTGTCTGGTGGATGCAGGAATGTGAGAGGCTGCCAGTCCCTGACATTAGCCTATTGTTTCTGTATCAGATGCTGTCGAGCTGATAGAGGCCGCTTTGTCAGGAAACTTGTGGCTGGACTTGAGCAGTGTCTAATCTTATCAGCTAGTTAACTTGGTGGAATGCAAATGTGATGTAAATCAGTTAAAATATGATTTCTACTGTTTAAAAGACTCAACAGTTGGTGCTTTATCTGCCACTTTAGCTCCAGGCTGCTTCAAACTGCCCTTGTATTTGTCTCCATTTATTTACATGACTTCAAAGGCACTGTATACACTCTGGAGTGGTTTTTCCATGCTACGTTTCAGCGATAAAACCACTTTGTTTTGTTTAATAGTAACTACTTAGCTGAACATGGAAGGCAATAAACCTAAAGCAGCACTATCTAACATCCTATTCTGCCTGAAGCTGCAGCAGTTCAGGTAAAGCAGGAGCATTAGGAGGATTTTTACCTTCCCACACTGGATTAGATAAAAACACACATGCATGCAGCATTCATGCTTCTGCATACATGAACCAGGCTGGCACAAAAACAGGCAAGTCTGGTTCCTTAAAAGAACAAAGAGACAGAAAAAGAAAATCACTGGAGCACATTTCATCTCGATTTTACACACGCAGACAAATCTTATTCAAAACCAGGAGCCGTATCTGGGCCAGAGTCGACCCACATTTGGCGCTGCTGTGCCAGAGCCGAGCTGGAATCGGTGCGCCTGGCGAATTCACTTCAGTGAAATTAAATCTTTGGTGAGTGCATGTGAATTTTGCCGTGACACAAACATTTTGTGACACTGTGAACTGTTGGCTGAACCGAGACACGGCCCAAACTGTACTTTTTCTATACACTGCCACTCACAGAGGTGACCAAAATAGAAACAGTGCACCTGATCGACAAAGTGTAGAATCAGGTGCACGTTAAATGTCTGTGACCCTTGACCTAAGGTAGGCAACAAAAACAACTTCTCTCTCACTTCCCGTTATCAGCACAGAGAGTTTTGTTATGATCACAAAAGGATGACGGTACCTCACGCAGACTGAAAAAACTCTGCAGGCAGCACACACACATACACACACACACACACACACTCCTCACATACACTTTCCACATTCTGTGGCAGTGTGGAGCCCATCCAGCTCAATCAGGCACAAAGCTTTGTGGCTCTCGGGGCTACGAGTGCTCTTGTGTTTGGGAAGATTTGTTATGGAGAGACAGAGATCGAGGGTGGGCCTGTTTCTGAGAAGTAACCCAGCTCTGACCTCTGAGGGGGAGGGGGGGATGGAGGAGGAGAAGGGGGGATTCTTTGGGATGGTTGCAGCCCTCTTTCTCAACACTGACTCCCTCTCTCTCTGTGTTTCTCATCTTAATCCTTTGCTATTTTGTCTCTTACTTCTCATCGGGGCCTGTGGGCTAAATAATGGAGCCAGAGCGTGGAGAATATTCTCCACTTTAATCCAACGAAAACAACACGGAGATCAAGCTGGGATTCACTCAGCTGACTCTCTGTGGTCAAAGTCTTGGCTACAGGAGTTTCATTTTACACATCCTCCTCACACTCGGAGCAGTTCTTGGCTTCGCTCTGTTGTTGATGTTAGGAGTGAAATATCCACCAGTTACCTGCACACGTAGAGCCTCGGATCATCCGGCTATCATCTCTTGTTGTGCACAGATTTGTTATTCCGGCATGGCGGGGGCGCTGTAGTCCTACATCGACCTCACACGGTTCAAATTCCCTCCCTTCCCACCTCGAGGATTCCCGCCTACATCCAGCGAGATCCAAACTACATCGGAATGCTAATGCATTGTGCAACAGATGGGATGAAACCTCGGTTGCCAATCTAAACATTTACATTCTGACGACAGCAATTTCAGAAGATGGGGGCCTGTATCTGGGGTTTTTAACTTCTTCTCAGATGTGGTTTACCACTTTTTCACTGCGCGCTTACACGTATACCGCTTATATCCATCCACGCAGTGAATCAGATGTTGTTCTGGCTCTTATCAGAAAGTGAAATCAGCTGTTTTGTGAGAGGTGAGCCATGATATTACCCAATCATGTCATTTGAGGCCGAGCCTTCATCAGATCTTGACATTTGTGGTAAAAATAGATGATCTTTCTTGTTTTATCAGTGCATTCATGTGGTTTTGCTTTGGGTTAGTTAGCGTGCTATTTTGTGAGCTGCAGTGTCAAACAAACATTGGGTTTGGAGAAATATGTCCTGGGCTAGTTCCAACAAAACCCAGCACACATGGTTTTCACCTAATTGCAGGAGGCAACGAACATGTCTTCAGAACTTATGATCTACAGCGCAGCAGCGAGACGGATAATTAAGACGTAGCACAGTAAGTAAATGTGGATCTCGCTGCGAAGTTGTTATGAGGAAATGTGTTTTAATGCCACCAGACAAGTCCGCACAGCGTCAACACTGTGCCAAAGCGGTTACGGCACACATAAGCACTGACGCCATTGTTTGTTGTCGTGCCCGTCTTGGCAGGGCGCCTACGTCGGGGGCGAGGGGAGTTTTTTTGGGGGGGGGGGGGCACAAGGGACAATAAAGGCGGTGGGCGGCGCTTGGAGCTCGGCCCACGGTGCCGGTTGCCAGAAGGGGTCACATGTGCCAGATCTGGAGACAAAGAGGTTGAGTTGGTGCTCATCTGGGCAGGAGTCCAGTCGAGGTTGGATTGGGATGGTGAAGGGGGGGTGGGGGGATTGAGGGAGTGTAGGCACACGTCTGACCAATGGCTTTATGTAAGGAGGGGGCCTCAACGGACAAAAAAGACACAGGGACCGGGTGTTTCTCGCTGCAAAGACGGACGGCCGCTGAGGCATCTGGGATTCTATTCACCCAGCAACGGCTCAAATCTTTTAAAGTGAGCGTTTGGGGGAATTACAGCAGCGTGCAGGAAGTCCTATCTGTTGATTTACACTCCAGTCACATGGAGCCTTGTCTTAGTCATCTCTTACTTCTCAGTAATTGTTTGTTTTTCTTTTTTACGGTGGTGCGTAACCTTAACCAACCTTTAAACTTTGTCCCCTTTGGATTACATTCATGGGAAATATCAGCCACATAAACAAACTCCCTGTGCCACAAACCTTCATAATTCATTAATCCAGGCCTCAGAACAAAGTGGTGTCACCTTTGGGCCTCGGATGGAGGAAACTTGGCAGAAACGCGCACAGCTGGGCCAAAGTTTTGCACCCAAAAAAACAGGAAGAGCAATCAGCTCCTTAACTTCCTAGTGCAGGCCCTGCTCCATCAGGTCTCCACCAACCTGCGGAGAGACAACTCCCCCGGCCGATTTGTATTTGTGCTGCACACATCAGGACACATCCACAACACTGCTAATCTGTCCCACACAAACACACACACACACACAGTTTTAATCCCTAGAGATAAACAGCCTCAACAATAGCCACCGACTGTACCTCCAGAACTGAGATTACGAGCCTCTGTACACCGCGAGCGAATCAGGTCTCGTTATCTTTATTGATTGGGTGTTGACCTAGATTGACCACACACTATCGGTGAGTCACAGTCTGGGAAGTCAGAAAACAGTGACTGATTGCAGTTCAATCATCTGTTTTGTGATACCGTAGATCAATAAATAACTGACCCCTGGTACACGGTGAGTAACACTTCCTTGTTGACAGAAATGGGCAGGATGCACATGCTGCACACAAAAAATCTTAATGTGCAGTTTCCACATTAGTCTCCCCTCCCT
This sequence comes from Trachurus japonicus, assembly GCF_045865225.1. Classification (NCBI taxonomy): domain Eukaryota; kingdom Metazoa; phylum Chordata; class Actinopteri; order Carangiformes; family Carangidae; genus Trachurus; species Trachurus japonicus. The sequence goes on along the minus strand of NC_140908.1, from coordinate 9,026,037 downwards.
TTGTTCTACAGTGTTGGATTGGGTGAAACACATCTATTGTGGAGCAATGAATGTCAAAAAGAGACAGACTGCATATCATTTTAGCTGTGCATCCATGGTAACCTTATAGTCGTTGCTTATATCATGTGACAGTAAGGTGGTGTAAATATTGGTTCAGTTTGGCCTTATTAATGTGTACTGTACATGAATCCTATGTTGTTATGAATTCATGTCTTTTTATTCTATCGATTCATTTTCTGGTCATCGCTGTTTACGATATCATCCTGAAACTTTTTACTGACACAATGTGAGAGGAAGTGAAGTGCAGCCAGACTTCCCTTTTTTGGACAGAGCAAGCAAACAAAAGAGTTTATTTATTAAAAAAAAAAAAAAAAGAAAAAAGAAAAAAAGAGTGCTGGAACGGCATGCTGGGACATTCAGGAGGCAGAGAAAGCTGAGCAGATCTTGGCAGTGATCGGGGGCTCGTTTTCCTCCTCATGGGATAAAACCCCCTGAGGATACTGAAGTGGACTCGGAGCAGAGGAGTTGCTCTGGGTTCAGGCTGAACTCTAAAGCTCTGGAAACTTCAAATCAGACGCATCACCATCTGCATTTCGGTTGCTCAGACATATAGGAAATCGAACAGGAAATCAATTTTGCAAACTACTCCCGCGGTAATGAGTCTCAGAGTCAGTTGATCTCTGTCAGGAGATCGGATGTCAGTGCTGACCACAGCAAGGTCAGAGGTCAAGCTTAGTCAAAGACTTGAGGAAGGTTGAATTAAATTTCTATGTTATTGTTCTGACCTCTTCAGAGCCTCTAATGTGTCAATAACATCTTCATTCATTAGCGGGGTGATGATGCGTTGCTGCCAACATTCCTTTGCATTGGAATAACAATTGTGTTTTGCCAAAATTAGCATTCTCAATGGGACTATTCACTTCCTTTTTAGACAAAACATGCGCTGCAGAATTCCTCACATACCTGGTAAAATAAGGTTTTGTGTTGTGCTGACATCCTTGACTTCGCCGGATGGTTGGCAGCAAAGGCTGCAGCCGACCTTGAACGCAACGCAACAATCTATCGACAACTAATGGCTTGACAGGAATTACAAGTTATTGTTTGACTGGATAAAAACAGGATTTAAAGGTGACGTTCACTTTTTTCCAATTTCACTCCTCAAAGCTGCTGAGGAAAAAAACAAACGTACTATGTAGGCTACGTCACCATCAGCTGCACCTGAGCATACAAGACTCAAATTCCATTGTAAATCAAAGGGTCGGCCCTTTAAAATTAAGCGAAAGCCTTCACAAACAATGAAATTCCAGACGCTGCTGAGAGAAAAGTGAACAGTGTGGTATCAATGACATCATCATATTTCTCCACACGCGCCCCCGGCTTCTTATTCTCTGATGCAAAAGCTCCAGTGAATCTCAGGATGAGGGAAAACTCAGCGTTAATGAGGACAGTTCTCGCTTTTCGAGTCTCCTGACGTTCATCAAAGTGTGTGAACGTGTGTGTGTGTGTGTGTGTGTGTGTTCAGCCAACCAGCTTGGCAACCATTTTTCCCCAAGGCCTCATCTCAATCCATCTCTGTGACTACTGCTGCTAAATATAAAGATATTTTTAGGCGCCTGGAGAAAACAACCACTTAAGTTATCAAATCGACACTTTTTTTTTTAAAGGAGCAGTTCCATTTTCTCTTTTGAAAACACACCGAAGGAGAAGATCAACACCACGAGTGCGCTGCTTTGTTGTTGTTGTTACCACGGCTTCGTGCTGACCTTGGCCTGGTCCGACTCGCGGCCACGCTGGCAGGCGTTATCGCCCCTGTGCGCTGACCTTGCCAACGGGAAATAAAATAATAAACACTAGCGTCAGGCAAACAGTTACAAGATATGAGGTTAAGTGGATTATGGGTGGTGCGAGATTCAATCAGATCTGTGATTGTGTCTGAACGCGTTTGGCTTGATATAATATAAAATTCCCCCTGAGCTCTCCCAGTGTGTGCATGCTTAGCTCACACCATTAAACACATGATTCATTAAAGGCTGTGGTGACAGCATCCTGAGTCCTGAGAGGTGTTGCACAACCACGCCTTTAAGCAACAGTGTTTGAGCAAGTCTCATGTCACACTCCATATGATGTAACATCATGAGGAGGTTTTATAGATGGCCTCAGGATAAAAATGAGGCAAAGAGGTCTTGAATGCTATCTGTAGCAGCGCAGTGTGAGCATGTCATTAACCTCGGGGCCTCAAAACAAAGATAAAGAGTTGATAGAAGGAAAGAAAGCCCCTTTTCTGTCTTTTTCATGTTTACTGTACCAACTCTTCCTGCAGGCCATGCAACAAGGCCGACAAAGAAGTAGTGTTGGGAAATTAACGCAGACACACACACAGGCTAAGATTCAATTTTAGGTGCAACTCCACCCTAATGATACAGACTCAAACTGACTAATGTTTGCACCTCTACTGAGAGGCGCTGCTCAGTCCTGATTTAATCTGTAGCAGCACGAGGTCGACACCGTTCCTCTCCATTACAGCAAAAGCGCAGCAACTTCAGCTGCTCCGAGATCAAGTGAGGACTTTTATTTGAAAGGTTCAGGCGCTTTTCCAAAACGCGATCTTCAATCAATAGTTTTGCGCGTGGTTGAAAAGACGTCCTTGGGCGTTTCAGGTGTGATAGTAAATCAGCTTGAGCCGTAGTCGCTGCAAGCTGAGGCACATTCAGGCTGAAACGTACCTGGAATTTTATCTATCCACACATCCATCAGTTACACAGCGTGGGCGCAGTGGCAGCAGAGGAAAACAAAGTTGCCTAATACACGTCAGGGCAGATGCTAATGCAAGTTCCTTTTCAGGGGTCACTCATGGCAACAGGTGCCATTAATCAGATGCTAACAAGCTAGCATCCAATGCACCATAATGCTAGCCTAATATGATGTGTTGTTGATCAGCTGTCAGAGGTCAGAGGTCAGGCCTGAGGAGCTGAGAGAGTCTCCGGTGGTTTTCTGACCTGCTCTGTGCTGTTACATGTTGCCGTTATGCTGATTAACACAACTCAAATAGGAACTTGACATGATTAAGCTTGTTATTAACAAGGGGGCAGTAATTAAGCAGCTCTCTCCTGAGATGCCGGGGCTAATTACCGCTCATTATCACCATGGCACAGGGAGTTTAAGTACGCCACACTTCTCTCAGGTTTCATTTCATAAAGCAGAGATATCTATATCTATATCTGTGCATACTCAGTATAGAAACTTTCTGGTTTGAAATGAGAACATAAAAAGCACCAAATGTGGTTGTCTGGGGGTTTTGGTGCAGAAAGTACCACAGTTTTTTATCATGTGGGGTTTGGTTAAAGAGAAAGCAAAAGTGTCAGGTGTCTGCAGGAGCAACATCATCTTCTGCAAGGAGGAAGAGGCGATGCAGAGTGGCCCAGATCTGTGCCTGCAGCCGGGGAGGAAGTGTCTCCTCTGCAGCGAGGCAGCCGCAGCGGAGGAAATGTCAAAGCTGTCACTGTGCATGAGCCCTCAGGAGAGCAGCCACCGAGAGCTCCTCTGTGTTTACACTTGACCGACCACCAAGGTGACGCATGGGGGGCGGGAGCATCAGTTCCTGTGATTTTTGCTCTTCTCTGCTCACATGCACACACGCATGCACAGCTGCAGGAGCCACACTCACTCTTTTGTTTGCACTCATCACCTCGGAGTGCATGTTTCCCCTGAACGCCTCGTCCGGTCACAGCCAGTGGACCTGACACACTGTGACGCGCCGCACTGCACTGCACTGTCTACTCTGTGCAGCTGCATCGATTCTCTGCAGTGCTTCGGCTAATGCATTTACAAACAATGGGGAACGTGAACACCATTTAGACAGCATTGATCGGGGCCCCACCTGGGGCCAGACTAATAGAGCATGTCTGGGATGATCAACCAAAGCTATAGACAGGCCGCTCAGCCTGATGCTGCCTGTAATGCAGGACCACGCCCGCTCTCTGATTCTTAATAAGCCCGCTCTGCTTTCATGCATCAGTTGATGGTGTAATTAGTGGTCATACAACTGTTTAACGGACTTTTACCAATCCACCGGATCTGATGTAATTATCATTTATGCAACACGAGCACCAGCACTGACATTATAGGTGGAGGACAGGGTTTGAAGCTGTTACTGTGTGTGTAGCCAACACCACGCCTGCTCTTTCTAACATCGAAGTGTTGGCTCCCTTTTATTTCTCAGCCTTTGTGTAGAAAAGTGCCATAAAAATGTTAGTTCCTGCTTCTCCTGCCAACTCCGGACGCAGAACAGCACTTATCTGTAAACACCCTGCACAAAGAGGACGTGACTGATGAGACACTTCGAGGCCCGCACTGTTGCATAAAAACATTTTATACACAGATCGGCCGTAGCAGTAAAACAAGTGACTGGTTTTATAGTTGTTGTATATCCCAGGCCTGTTTTAAAACCCCAGTTTGAATCATTAGTGATTTGATTTAAAACTTATTTGTAGTTCCCTCTAATTTCCAGTAAAGTGAATTCTTGTTCTGACAACCTCACAGATCCTCTTTCAGACAAAACTCAGGGAGATCCCCATCAGGAAGGATCACAGAAATAGAAACCATCTCCCAGAACTCAATGTAATATTAAGCTAATGGAGCGCATTGCAGCTGCTGCACAGATACCATGCATCTCCAAATTAGGTGATTCTGAACTGTACTGATACACTGGAGGATTTTAACAGGATGTTTTAGTCACTTTACTAAAAGTTTGTGTATTATAATTAGAGATACATGTTTTTGTAAAGATTCACTCTACAGCCCAACACAGTAAGAGTCTGTCTGTAATGGACACCATTATGTAACAGCAGTGCATTATGGCTGTTGGATAATCTCCCTTAAATTCAAACCTTATTTAGTTTAAGGACTGCAGGCAGCTTCATCCATATGACGCTGTGCTGTATTAAATTACACTCTGAGGTCACATCCCTATGAGCACACACAGGCCTTGATCCTTAAAGCATGGCTGCTCACATGTTTGTCATCGCCATATGTCGATAGAACAACACCAGTGCTGAGCATTTGTTCCTGATGGCCTTTAACACGGCAGCAGAGGAGGAGACAAATGTTGCGTATTTTCAGCGTGCAGAAAACTCATGTTCTCTCTTTTTTCCCTTCCTTTTATCACTGGTCTCTTGACAGCTGAGACAACCAGCACCCAACAATACAACCACAGACAATCTACAGAGATATGGTTTGGACAGGAAACCATAATAATGACACAAACACGCTGCACACAAACATGTTTTTCCTGTTCAGCCCCTTCTCTCTGACGCAGAGGTGGTGAATCTCTCTCTAAAGCGAAATGAAAGAAACTCATCAGGTGTTTAATGCGCAGTCGATGGAGATGCAGCTCCTGGGTGGGTAGTTGCCATGGGAATCCACGGCGGACAGGACACAGGGTTTGTCTGTGTCAGCGAGCGAGGGGAAGGACAATTGCCTGTAAATCAAGCTGCGTTCGGAGACGACATGCCTGCAGTGGAGACAGATGGTTAAATACATCTAAATAACATCATAATCTCCAGAGCGCTCCGAACACGCCAACAGGACGGGGAGAGAGACAACTCCACCGGGATAACAGGCATCCGACGACTGCCCAACCTCAGGAAGTGACTCAGCAGCAGCAGCTGTTGCCATGGGTTACCAGGCAGGCAGGCAGGCAGGACACCCGTAGGATCTCAACGAGCTTGGTGCTGACACATCTGACAGCCAACCCCCCCCCTCCTCTCCCAAATCCTCCCCCTGGATGGCAGCTCCACCCCATCTGCTGCTCCACCTTAAATCCTTGCCACACACTCTTGAAGGGCTCTGCTGCAGCCATGCAGCATGGCAGACGAGAGGTGGGAGGGGCAGAATTGGGGGGGAGAGATGGGAAACAGGAGGTGTTAATCCCATTTGAGGGAGGACCTGCAAAGTTCTGGCCCTGCGCTAGCCCACTAACCTCCACGTTGACACATCCACCCCTCCTCCTCCTCCTCAATGCAGATTAATGCCTTATTAAGAGCAACTGACTTAACACCAATCCACTTACACTAACATGTTCAGATGTGCAGACTATTACGTAGCCTCAGATCAATCACACCACCGGCCCAGGTAGAAACAGCCATGTGTTCTGCCCCTCTGACGGTAGCTAGTGCTACACCACGTTATGCATGAGTGCAGCATCACAGGAAACATCTGTAACAAAGATGCTCCACCTCCAGCTCTCTTCCTCTCCACCCAGAATGGATTGATCTCCACGTCCATGCTGACTAAACCGATGAGGGGATGTCCTCTTTAAAAAGCCCGGTCATGTTTGAGTTAAATGACAGTGCAGCTCCACGTCGGTAGCCATCTACAGGAAATGTCAGCCTCGTCATGCTAATGACATTAAGGCTTTGGAGGCAGTGGCTAATTTAGGACGGTGGCAGTTCAGGACGAAGGCCGGAGTAAATCTCCCGCTGAGGCTGCACCCGGTTCTGGGTCATGGCACGCGGTCCCATAAGCCACTGTTCACCTATGCATTAAGCCAGCTCATAGATACATGTGGAAAGTTACTGATTCACCCTTTAACGTAAATAGCACAGCAGAGAAATGCTGCAGTGCATCCACTGTCATGCGCTTGTATTAAATAAGACCTTCTGCCTTTAATTTAGCTTAGAGGAGCCTGAAATGATCAAAGCTGCTAAATCCGGACTGTCTGCTTCCTGGATTGCAGTGTAATTACCCTCCATGTTTTTAGCCTCTCTGCAATAATAATTGGCTTTAAAAGTGAACTTCTTCGAGAACAGACCTCCATGACAGGTGGTTCAGCAACTTTCATTTCAATTCCCATCCACACACTTTATCTCCTGTGCCGGTAAATCCCCCTGCGAGGCTCACCGTGGTCACGTTTAAGCCTTCCAGTCAAGCACACAGCCTCATCCCTTAAGTAATGCTGAGGGATTGTTTGGCATCCGAGTGTCAGATAGTGTGAAAAGTGGGTTAGACTAAGACGAGCAGCGCCGAGTGTAAGCTGCAGCAATATTACATAGATGTTCGGAAAAAGTGTAAAATGAGGCTGAGTCCACCTTTAGAGTGCGGTTTGTGATAAGAGCGTGGGATAAACATCTCGAGGCAGCAGCACACTTCTTTAGTAACAAATTCTTTTTTATTACAACATTTCACGGTTTTCCATTTCTGGTAATGGTTTGTGGCAGAGTAACATGACTGCTGGGACTTTTACAAAACTCCAAAGAATTTTGATCTACGGTTGAAAGCAAACACATGGAATCAATTGCCAGTAACATTTTTTTCCTTTTCATCATTTTGAGACAATTCAGAGACAGATTGCAACACGACAGTTATCCCGAATAAGTCATGACAAAAAGGGGCCAAAGTATGGTACAATTTAACCGTAAATAAAAAGGTCCATTTGAGCATCTCCCAGATCTAGATGGAATCCGTTACACTGTTTTCCAATCCTTGTGTACATACAAAAGAAAAAACATTGTGACAGATAACAGTATCAATTTTTGGGGCATTTACAATTTGGCCAGCGTACAAACAAAGTTGTGCATTTTCCGAAAATTAGAAGACGAAAACAATAAAAAAAAACAAAAAAACAAAGCTTGTCGCCTCAGCTTTGGCGCAAAAGCAGCCACACAGGAAGTTGGGTGATGGTGGTTTTTTTGGGGAGACGATGATGAGCTTCCTGGGACGCAGGCCACGCCCCGTCCCCCGGGCCTCTCCTCTGCACGTCAGTGTTGGTGGTTAAGGTGTTGAAGATGAGACATGCACCTTTAAGGACTGTCTTCTGCAGTCCACCACCCCCCCCCCCCTTTCCTTTCCTTCCTCCTCTCCTGCTCTGCCTCGGACGAATCTTCCTCATCTCCCCGACAGAAAGACAAGCGTGAAGGGCGGTGGTGAAGGTGGCGTTCGCTGATGGAGCCGCGGTGGGAGTGGGAGGGACTGGGGGGCCGCCCGGCTGCCCTGACGAAAGACATCATCCGTCCACAGGCTGTGCAGCTTGGTTATGTTTGTCGTTTCATAATTTCGGTTACAAAGTTATACAGCTAAAAGAAGTGACTGAAAACAAGGCAATGCGGGAGGAGGGGGGTGTACAGTGCATGACGGGAGGGAGGGGCTTCACGACGTCGCCGCCTTCTCCTGTTCAATGGCTGGAGAGAAGAGAGGGAAGATATGAGATCCCAATGCAACAGCACTGAAACAGTTAAAAATATGATGTAATGCCTCAACACACACACACAGAGCCACACTTACTTTCTTTTGAAGGCAGGGGGTTCTTCTCCTGCGTCTCTGTCTTCTTCAGCTTGCTCTTGTCGAAGCTGGTCACCTCTGAGATGTCGGGCTTGTCGCTCATGGTTGCAGAGAGTCTGGAAGGAGAGGAGGAAGGAGGAAGGAGACGGTCAGACCTGCAGTCCTCCCCCTCACAGGCATTCATGTGCAAAGTACAAGTACTGATCACCTGTAATCCTGTCTCATCAGAACAAATCCATAAATATAAATATATATATATAGAGAGAAAGAGATATATTCACCTAATGTCAAATAAACTGGTTGTTAAATGTCAAGATGCTTTAAGGAGATAAAATAACAAAAAAACACCATGCATGTGGTCTATACTGACTCCAGATCAGTCGAAGGGCGTTGCCTAAAAATCTTAGTGGTAAAAAAAAACAAAAAAAACATTTGTCCAAACTAAATGCGCAACCGCAGACGACTTCTCCGTCTAAATGTGCGCCTTCTTTTGTTCGCATGCGGTTCTAACCCAGCATGATTTGCCTGAACGATCCAGCCCCGTTATCCAGACGCACACAGCCCGGGATGCTGCACACAGGGAGGGAGACTGCTCCAGACAATGCAGCCGGGTTCAAGGCGTTCAAATCCGACATTTACATAACAATAGGAGTTCCCATGCTGGGCAGAGAGGGGAAAAATATTTCTTTAAAAAAGAAAAAAGATAAAGAAATGCTGCGTATGTGCATATTTTCTGTAAAAAATGAAACTAAAACTATAAAACAAAGCTGATCACATATGATTGATTATTAGTGTCCACTCTGGGGCTTTCCACATGGACGCTGTGCAACATCCGCATTCACTTGTCACGTACTTCTCCCCTTGGGGCGCAATCTGTAGGAACCACCGCCCAGATTTGGCATTTTGCTCACTCATCCTGGTCGTGAAAAAAAAAATCCCAAGTTCATCTCCGCAAATTTCAATACACCCACCAAAAAGAGAGTAGAAAAAAAAAACATTTAAAAAAAAAAAAGGAAAAAAAAGAAAAGTGCCGTGAACGCATCATGGCATCGTTTGGGGACCACCAGACGCATGCAGCTCGAGCGCAAACGCCAACAAAGGGAACAGGCATGATGTGCGTGCATGTGAGACAAAGAGAGGGCAACACATGTCTGCCCTGCTGTCACATCATCTCACTCTGAGCTTCAACGACACAAAACCAAGCTGCGTTCACTGGAAAAACCGAAAACAAATTCACATCATCTCGTTTGTTTTTGCGCCTGGTTTTCTATTTGGCACCTCTTCTCCCCCCTCAAAACTCTGCCCCCACCTCCCCTCATACGCACATAACATTCATCACATTTCCCCACACTCATCTGTCAGCTCCACTGTGTGTTAAAGCTGCAGCAGGTAAATGGCTAAGAAGTGGGTTCTTACCGAAGCGTTGGCTGAGAGGATTTCTGGAAGGTCTCTGGTCAGTGCGGTGCAGCAGTAGTGGTGCGTCTTTGCGCAAGCTTCAGATATAGTCAGAAATATGCTAATGACGCTGACATCACCGGCTCTCATCCATCCTCCTGTGTCCCCCTGCTGGACAGACACAGGCCCTGCATCCTCACATTGAATGCACAGGACTCCAAGCTCCATGCTGTTATCATCCAGAGGGAAAAAAAGGGAGTTTAATGTATTTATTGTGCGTTTTTAGTAAAAGCCACATGGTGCTCGAGGCTATACTCATCTGTTATTTAATCCCTAATACACATGAGCAGCCACTACGTTTATATGTGGCATTATCGCAGCTGTTTCACTTTAAATATTCTACTTATGGTTCAGCATTTGCTCTGAAAATGACTCTAAACAAGCACAAAGTGTTTCCTTCCTCTGCTTTCATCAGAGGCTGCAGATTCATGTGGGAAGGGCGCCGCCTGGTGGCACTGTATCACCCTCCTCCCTCCCCATCCCCTCCCCTCCCACCCCCAGTGGATGAATCATTTGTTTGGTTTATTATTCAGCAGACGAAAGGCCAGTCTGTGCTTCTATTGTTTATCTACTGATAGATTTAGATTTGATTTAGAGGTGGAGAAGGAGGCAGCTGGATGGGTTGGGCTCATCCAGGATAAATCTGAGGGCTGAAATTAGACTATTTCTTCATGACATAATGGTTCGTTTTATTTTTAAACCAGAGGGAAATAAATATTGAGAAAGCTGTAAATGACTCAGACACATGAAAAAAGCATCTTTTTCTGTCTTCTACTAGCATCACTTCCTAGTTTTAAATGATTGTAGTGGAGAAAAATATACAATTCTTCAGAAAAATAGAAATATTCAGGTGCAAATACCTGAAAACTGGATTTCAATGTCATCTTATATCAACAAACTTAATCACTGGTTTGACAAAAATAATTAATCAATTAAAATAATAACGCATCAAGGTCAACTTACTGGAATTTTCCCTCCACTACATCTGGTGAGATCACTTGTTTAAATCAGTGGCCGATGATGTCATGATGATGCCACCGCAGCTATGTCATCTTGCACGTGTGCCGCCCAGGTTGCATCATGGGAGGTGTAGGAATGTGCCTTTTTGAAGCCACTAATGTGGACATCTAATACTAAACAAAGAGGATGCAGGACAGTGTGTCTGTAAGCCATTGTCAAAGCTTTATTGTCAAGGAAACATCTTGTGTTACATATAAAAAAAAAAAATTAAATCACTTTTTTCACCAACTTGTTCTCCACTTAGTGAAACCTGCCTCATCACCCACTACATCTGTGACAATTAAACTATCTTTATGACAAATCAAGGTTGAACTCTTAATAATACTAGAACCAAGCATCAGGCTCAATTACTTATGACCTTTTGGAAAAAATGGGCAAAACCACCCACGAACACCTCGCGTCAACAACAGATCTGTCAGAGAGTTCGGACAGTTGATATCAGATTTTATTCATTTTAGCAGAATTAAAGGGATGTTAAAGGAGGAGGATGTTATACAGATGTGCCACCACTGGGTGACAGCAGCCTATTGGGAGAAATGACACTGCAGAGGGTGCAACAGCAGCACGCTTGGTGCAGCTCATGAAAAACCAAAAAATATAAATTGTGAATCAATTGAATTCATCTTCTAAATTTACTTTTCATCTGTGGTCACCTCAACACAATTCAACTTGTGGTCCGAGTCCTGTTACAGACCCCATGATAGCGCTAAGCATAAATTGTTATTACAATCAAAGTCCATAGAGCTTTAGCGAGTTAGGCTAAGAGTTAGGCTATAACTATATTCAATACTTTTAGCAGCTGTTAAAGCAAACACTTGAGGGGGAAGGTGCACATTTTCACATTTTGTTTACTAATTTTTTTTTTTTTTTTTTTACTTTGCAAAGCAGAAAAGGGCCAAAATATAAGGAATCACATGACATGGTGGAATGCCTCTGTTAAAGTGAGGTTCAAATAATACACTATGTTACATAATGGACCCTTTGGTTGAAGTGAAGGCCAGGCCTCTGCTAATCGAGGCTGGGAGAAGGGGAAAAAAATGAACAAGAGGAAAAAGAGAAAGACAGTCATAAATACAAAGTTGGTCTTCTTCAGAGAAGGAAGTGATATTTCGCTGTCTCCCGGGTGAAAATGTCAAAGAAAACGTGTGTGGGCGACCGTTAGACAGCCGCGTGTGGTGGAGCCAGAGACAACCAGGCTTCTTCCAGCCTTTCTGGAGGATATGTGGCCAACGGTGCAGCCTGAGTGACCTGAGGGAGGGTGGGAGGGGTGGGGTGGGGTTGTGGAGAGGGCCGTCGCCCCCTTTGGGTCTTTACAAAGGTACATGGCTGAAGAGGTAGGACACTGACTCGCCGTTGTGGGTTCTCCTGATCGCCTCCGCAAGGATCATGGAGATGTCGATGACCTGGAGGAGACGATAAACGCGTCACGTGAGGAGAATAAAACTTTGTTTCTCTTCTGAATGAACCGCTCATTCAAGTTTAAGAAAGTTTTTGAATTGAGGAAGAAGGAAGGATGCGTCATATGCATTTAAAAATAAAACTTTATAAATAAACTAATTCACTGCTGCTGCTTTTTGTACCAGATAAACTTGATCAGTTTGATTTTCTTGCTGCACCAGCTGAACACACAGTAGATAAAATGTGTCATATAACAACGTCAGACCAAAAGGTCAAAAAGAAAAAAAAAAAGGGAGCACACTGGAGCAGCTCCAGTGTTGGTGCGACCTTGTAAAGGAAAACCAAACTGTTTCACATATTCATCAGAAGGAATACCTGAATTTTCGGGCACGCCTTCATCTTCTCCTCCTGTGGGATGGTGTTGGTCACCACCACGGCCTCGAACGGGGCGTTGTTGATGCGAGAAATGGCCGGACCGGAGAAAATGCCATGTGTGAGGATGGCGTAGACTTTTATTGCTCCTGCATCTATGAGCCTGGAAGTTGAAAAGAAAAGAAAAGAGATTTTAGAGATGAAGCACTTGTCTACTATTATTTGACGCAGTTTTCGTCTATAAAATGACACTGACTTGTCGGCGGCGTGGCAGATGGTGCCGCAGGTGTCGGCCATGTCGTCCACCAGGATGGCCACGCGGTCCTTGACGTCACCGACCAGCACCATGCGGTCCACTTCGTTGGCCTTCTTCCTCTCTTTGTGGATGAGCGCAAACTCCACGTTCAGACGGTCTGCGATGGACGTGACGCTGGACAGAGAACAAGGCAGGACAGTGAGGATCTAAAACAACCCATGTGTGTGTGTCTGTGTGTGTGTGTGTGAGAGAGAAATGCTGTTTCTTATCACTGTATCTTACCGTTTCGCTCCACCGGCGTCCGGGGACACGATGATACAGTTTTTCCACTCAGGAATGTTTTCTCTGATCCACTGAAGAACAGCAGGTTCTGCGTACAGGTTGTCTACAGCGATGTCGAAGAATCCCTTAAAAAACAAAACAACACAGTCACTTTCTTGCACTCTAACTCTGAAATGCACATTACACACATCAATCAAGTTGTTTATTTAACTTCAACAAAACAATCTGCTAAATTATTCATAGAAAAATCAACACCGACACTGAAACAAAGCTTCTGTTTACATCCGTTGCTTCTCATCAGTACCAGTAACTGTATTTTCTTATCTTTACATCTTATGCACAGGTACGACAACAAACAAAACGCATGAAAATTATTCACATTAAAGCAGAAGTAAGCGATCCGGTCGTTTTGGCTAATGCTGCGTTCCAGGCAGGCTTTTGAAACCGTAAATTACAGCTTCACGTCACGACTTACGACTTTGTAGCGTTCCAGGCAACCCACTCGTGTTTTTCCGACCTGTTTTACCTGTGAAAGTCACTATAACGGCCACTCGTAACTTCCGACCCGTGAACTCGTACCAGATCGAACTGGTACGACTTCACAGGTCGGAAAAACACGAGTTACGGGTTGCCTTGAACGCACCATAACGTCTTGTCTGCCGATGGAGTTAGCAGCCCCCGCCCTCGTCATGGATCTATTGGTCCTCGTCCCTACGTCACCACATTCACGCGCATCCCTCGGCTGCACACACAGCCCTTCATGCCGTTCTCTCTCCTCATTGGATAAAACTTGTAGGATACGAGAAAAGTTTTCTCCTGGGCTCAGAGCAGAGTAGAGGGACTGAGAGACCCGTGTTTCGGTCCAAACACTCTATGTAAGTGATTGCTGTCGGAAGATATAACTATTTAAGACTTATATTAACACAAAAATATCGCTTACTTCTGCTTTAACGCTACCAGAGGCTGTAACCGGACGCAGGGATCTTCTTCACCAGTTGTGTAACGCTTTGTGCACTGACCTGGATCTGTGAGGCGTGGAGGTCCATGGTGATGATGTGGTCGGCTCCGGCCACAGACAACATGTTTGCCACCAGCTTGGCCGATATGGGCGCTCGACTCTGGGACAAGCATCAAGACACAGCTTGAGGTGAGTGAGTAAGAGGAGAATTCAGAACTTTAAGCACTGCTCAGTCGGAGAGATTTTATTATTATTTTTTAGACAATGCTGGATCTCATTCAAGCCACGACGCCTTTCATGGATCCATTCCCACTCACGGTCTCTTGAATCATAATTCGCTTTTGACCTCACGACAAACAAATCCGTTTGTCTCCATGTCACTTAAACAAATGCCTGGTTGCTGTATCAACACCTCGATGGAGGCGTTTGCTGTCAGGGTTTCACAACTTCACCTGTAACTGATCCATTGTGAGTCATTTCAAAAACCTTGGCCCTGCTGCCGCCTCCAGCTCGCTCTGTTTCGCTGACGTGTTCTCTGAAGAAAACAAAAGCCCACAGCGGCGTCGATGTGCGCGTCACATCAGGCGCCTCGGGGGCCCTGTTGACAAAACACTCGTCTCCCCGGAAAAGATATGTGAGCTGCATTCAGAGGAGCCGAGTGTCGGAGAGAAACCTGAGATAATCCAGGGTTATTTAAAAAGCCCATTCATGATTTTCTACAACGCTTAAAAACACTTGTAAAGCTGCATTGTGAAGCCTGTAACCGGCATGTTTCACAAAAGCTGAAGTCTGCTCCTTTAGTCAACATGTGGATGAGGTAAGTCCAGATGTTTGCAGGGCTTTGAGCCTCCTGAGGCATTTAGTATGTATGTACAGAGCATTGGGTCATTGGAAACCTCAACCTATAAACCACAACTTTCCTTCCTGCTTCACGTGGACCTGATTATGCAGCTGCAGTTACATTAACAACTGAGGCAACATAGGATAATGATTTACATGATAACAGCCTCTGTGAACCAGTTTCTCAGCCTGCTGCAAAGCTTCGTGTGTCAAATGTGGATTTTCTGATAGCAGCGAAGACTTTAATGTGGAGTTTCTCATTAATAAAGTGAGTTAACAGGTCAACCTGCAGCGCTGGAGGGAAATAATAACACTGAGTGCTGATTAATAAGTGAAGCTGCGTTGACCTTATTTGTCAGATTCATGACTTCTTGGAGTCAAAAAACAAAGAAAGAAGGATGCAGACTTGCAAATGTCCAGTAAATATTATAAATAGATTTAGGATGGTGTGTGTTTGTGTGTCTACCTTGTCCTTCTTGTCCTGCCGGGCGTAGGGGAAGCAGGGGATGACGGCGGTGACGCGGGACGAGGAGGCGATCTTGCAGGCGTTGATCATGATCAGCAGCTCCATCAGATTGTCGTTGATTTCGCCACAGCCGCTCTGCACGATGTAGACGTCCTCGCCTCGCACGCTCTCCCCGATCTCCACACTGTAGAAGGACAGGGGCGCCGTTTACTACACGGGGACGTGTCAGCTGAAGGATTTAGGCTTCAAACTCGGGTGAAGTTTCATCATCAACGTGATAAATACTGACATTTTCTCAAATTAAATGTCATATACTGTTTTTTATGACGCATCAGAGACATGTCTGTAAGCACTGCAGCATCTCACTCAAGCCCTGTATAATAAAGATCAAGCATAACACAACAGCCTTGAATGTTTAAAGGGATAATTCAACATTTTGGCAAATTGGCCCATTGCCATAATCCCTATAGTTTTAGGAGTAGGTTCGTTACCTTTAATTGTCAGTGCAACGCTATTTTTAGAACGGCGGAGCAGAGCCGTGAGCTGCTCAGAGCTACACTACGGAGGCTAATGGGATTTCTTGGTTTCTCTCATCAAATACACAATCCAACAACTCCAAAACGCTCTGGTGGACAAGTTGTGACCTGCACATTCACCACACTATGAGATAATAACAGAACATTACGAGACGGAGTTGTTTTAGAGGTAAATTCGTGCAAAACCGCTGATGCACGTTCCCGTCAGGGGCAGTTTTTCGGCAAGCAGTCTCTGCATTTACCTCAAGAACAACTCTGTCTGATGAGTCTTTTCACTGATCTGAAGATAGTTGGAAAGGCACACCGCACACACTGGTAGCGTGAACCTGCCGGACACTGAACCCAGAGGAGGGGACATTCCTCTGTGGGAGACACCGGGTCAATCCCAACCTCTGTCATGTGATCAAACACCATGTACAGTATAACTGTTTAGGGTGAGAGTCCAGTGAGAATGGACTCATCTCGAGCTGCAGCTACTAAAAGAAGCCAAAGCCGCCAGATGACGAAAACTCTGCTGAGTGAAAATGTGTCTAAAAGTGGCTAAACACAGATTGAATTCAGGAACTAGCTCATGACAGAAAAAGAAAAGTAACTAAGATAAGTCACTGTTATAGCCATTAGAAAAGAATTCTGACACTTATTTGGATATTTTATCACTCAAATATGTCACAGTATTTTTTTATTTCATTGTAAATTGTAAATTGAATATACCTTTGGGATCTCTGGAGTGACTGTAAAAAGCTGTATAACATACATTAGAGCAGTTAACCTCTAAGCCTAAGCAGCTCTCTGTTAAGTAAATCCTTTATTTGGATATTCATCCTCGTGCAAATCCAACAAAAAGCCTTCCTGCAATTTCATTCCCAGGAATTCACTGTGTCTTGGTATGTAACCTCTGCAGGTCACCTGACCAAAGCCTGTATTGGAGCTATGCTATCAGTGTACTCTTCTCACCTCCCTGCGAGTGTGTGAGGATGAGAAAATAATTGTTTTGCACGTTGTGTCGCCCAAACAGCTGCAGTTCCCTAGAGAGAAACCTTGGCATGGATAATCACGAGTTTGCCCTGGATTTTGGATGTTGTGGGTGGAAACATGACCAGCAGAGAGGGTCTTATAAAGAGATAAAGAGGCCGCGGCACCTGGTAAATCCAGGGAAAACAGTGTTGGAATGCAAACGGGAGGATTACAAAAACAACCTACGTAGTTTGGCGGAAGCAGGATGCTTTTAGTGCATTACAGAAAGCATCAGTGACTGAATCCAGAGGGAATGAAATACAAGCCTGACAAAGTTAAAGCTGGGCTCGCTGAGACGCCGCATCACAAAGCACATTAACGCAGTGCATGCTTTTCCCATTACTGAATCACAGAGTAACACGCACTCCATGAGATGAGATGAGACGGCTGGAAAGCTGAGGGAATCGGTTCCTAAGCCATGAATACAGACAAACACAGTTCAGCAAACTTGTGGCCAGGATGAGACCCAAAGGTCACCCCGCAGGAGGCCTCACACATGACCCCTGACCTTAGCTATTCAAGGCCAGGCAACAACAAAAGGCAGCTTAACTAATAAAAGTCCTTTGCAATGCTATGGTTAAAAGAGGCAACTGTTCCCATGCACACTGATTTATTGAACATGGCTGATTTGAAAACGTACACAAATTAAGTGCATGTGATCTAGCACTGTTCAGTGGCTTCCCTTGCAAAACAGCCAGTAATGACAACCAAATGTTATTCTAGCCCGTGCAAATTCATCATAATAATTTAAATGGCAGTATTTCCAACTCAATGTCTCTGAGCGAAGTCTACAAGAGCTGGGTTTGTTTATATTATGCAATGTAACCCAGTTTGACGCTTGTAGGCTAATTGCTGTGAGCCCTGTTGTCGTCTGTCGTTAGCCAGATAACGCACCGGTAAGTCCAAAGTAAAATGACACTTACATCAGCCTGCACCCATTATCGGACAAGTACGATAATTGATGAAATATTTCATTTGGGTAAAAAATTAAACAACATATGAAGCCAAATGTCAGTTTTTATACTGTTGCATTATAGATATATGTATAAAACCCACTATATTTACTGGTTTCAGGGAACTCGCGGGCTAGCGAGTAAGTTAGCCACCTAGCTTGAGGTGTTACGTCAAATTTTGCACACCCCTCACAATCGGTTTCTACTTCAATATTAATAATGTTTTCCTTCATAGTAAACACTATAAGGGGGTATAAACAAACGACTATCCCTCTTTTTTTAATAAACGTAGTTCCTCTAAATAGTGTAGGTCATTATATTGGGTTTTGGGAACACTTTTCACAACAGGTAGCCTATAAATTTGCACTTGTTCACTTCTTGACACCGGAAATACACGTTAGCGTCATTAGCACGAAACACAACAACCTAGATAGCTTTGATTTATGTTGTCGGCTACGAAAAAAAAACAAAACAGAAGCAGGTTATCTAATGGGAAACTCAACGAGAAGAAGAAGGAGCAGTCCAGTGTTGGACACAGTGACATTAGCCTGCTACAAGTGTGCTAGCCTGCTGTGTTTACATGTGGCTAGCGAGTCACGTGTAGTTAACTATTGTTAGCTTCGAGCTAGCATACGCACATGGGAGGGGGGGCTGCCACCGCCGCGGCTGAAGAAACACAAGCTTTACCAGCTAAAAAAAAAAACATGCACATCACCTGTTGTATTTAAATGCCAGTGTCTACTCACCATGTCTCCTGGTTGCTGAATTTCTTCGTGATCACTTTGCCCAGCTCCAGCCCCAGCCGGTCGGCCACTTTCTGGGACAGGTCGTGGTGAGAGCTCCCGCTAAAAAGCACGATGTTAGGCATGTCCGAAAAAATGTGAAGCAGCTTTCCTCGAGAAAAGAAAAGAAAAGAAGGGTAGAAAAGAAAGAATAGGGCGTGTATCCCCCTCTAAAGGGTTACAAAAATTGTAAATAAGGTTGCTAATGTTGCAGCTTGAGCATTGCACTGGTGCAGCAGTTGGGGACCGTCGGCAGAGAGGAAATATGAGACCTGTATTTGCATGGTAGAAGGGAAGTGCCCTCCCCTCATTGGACAGTGTAGTAGTAGTCCCACTGACACATGCACACTTAACTACACAAATGCCTATTTCTAATATTAAAGGCTATTTGAAATATGTGATGATGCTCCGTATTTAGTATTACGATTCACCTGGGTGTAGTTATGTAAAGCACTTATATTATTTCATCATCATCATCATCATCATCATCATCCTTTCAAAATAAAATGTCCTATTTGTTCAGATGTCAGTGCAAACTAA
Organism: Trachurus japonicus; assembly: GCF_045865225.1. Classification (NCBI taxonomy): domain Eukaryota; kingdom Metazoa; phylum Chordata; class Actinopteri; order Carangiformes; family Carangidae; genus Trachurus; species Trachurus japonicus. Next base: position 9,006,891 of record NC_140908.1, on the reverse strand, counting down.
ATAGCCTATTCCTTTCTATTATCAATCACAGCATAAACATACATAAATGAGCTTTACGTTTAGATTTGGCATATTAATTACATAATTGACTCAATAATTAATTTTCTCATCTTTTATTTATATGTATCCCTGTGTCTGCTGTCTATTCTGTCATTTGCATGTAGCTACTAAATGTATCTATTTTTATTTTTTAAAACTGGTTTAGTCTTCTTTAACATATTTATCTGATGGTTCTCTTTCTCTCTTATGTAATAAATGTAATATATTTACGTTTTGGTGGTTTCAATCTGGGCTCTTGGAAATAAGAAAAGGGAATTTTACACCATTTAGTAATATTTTAGAAAGCAGACCAACAGTAAAATACTTGTGTTGGTGTGGCACCTTGGTTTTGAAACTCATCACATGAATTTCCAACACATTCCTGCTACCTGAGGAATCAGATAAAATCTACGTTTTTTTAGCCAAAACGCGTGCTAAAGTGCCCTCTTCAGTGGCAAGGACGCGCTATTAGGTGCCCCTTTTTTTCCTTTTCGCCCCTGCCCTTCAAAAAGTCTGTGCACGCCACTGCACACACACACACAAAAAGAAAACCCCAAAACAACAACAAAGGAGCAAATGGCCTGATAGCAGCTGCTCTGGACCTTGCCTCCAATCCAGCGTGCACACTTGTGATATTGCATAATTAGATTTCCCACTCAGAGAGAAGTCAGCTGAGACTTTGTGCTCCTCATGTGTCTCCTCAAACCAAAGACCTGCCTTCTTCACTCTGCTGACATACTTCTGACCATCATTACTGTCATGTGCTGGGCGGCTAATTTACTCAAATCTAAGAGAAATCGACTGGTAGACACACTGGAAATAGCCCATGAGGGATGATCATGGTTTCCAAGTTGTCCATTCTTTTACAATACGTTGCAGGAATTCCACTACGACCAGAACTATTGATTATTTACACTGGATTGTGCTAACATGATGGACTTTGAGTCATCGCTTCGAGTTGATAACCGCAGGTTTTCTGTCATCAGTCAGATAATCTCTCATCAAGAGCAGATATACTTAAAATGTCCTTAAAACTGATAAGAGGATTGAGTGAATTGACTTAATCCAGACTCATTATTGATTAAAAAAAAAATCCTGAAATGGCACCAAACCTTCTTCAGTCTTGATGGTACAGTATTTAACCCCTCAACAGATTTTTTATGTATGTTAATTAAAAGTATATATAAAAAAAGCCAATACAACCACAGATGTTTGTATTTTTCAGAAATATATTTTTATAGATGATGTCAGAGATGAAATGTCCAAAGCGTAGGTCCCAAAGAAAGATAACATTTTTCATCAATAGAGACAAACAACAAACAAAAAATAACTTTTTAATCCATTTACATGTAAACCAAGAATTGCTCTTGAGCCACAGTGGTTATATATAGAGAGAACTGGCCGAGGTGGGTGTGACAATCAAACGACGATGCCCTTTTTTTTTTCAACCAACTGATATCCATCACTTCTCTACCTTTAATTGTGCCCGTTTAAAAACCCTTTGAAAGAGGAACATTCTTTGGGAGTCTTTTAAGATGTGAACGTAGCAGAGGTTTGGCAGAGCACATTTCTCTTAAACACAGTCTAAACAAGTTGTTAAGTGCTGAATCTTGTTAAAATCACTTATTGGAAACGATATTCAATAAGAACGATATCAAATGTTTCTCAGTGGAGTCATTTGGACAAAAGTCTTTTGAATCGTTTGAACACCAGAGAGGAAAGAAAACCGTCCCGCCTGGTGCTCTGGGGGGAGTTGCCGTGGGAGGTTTTTGCTTTTTAAGTCCTCCAGTGTTCATCTTCTATTGTGCAAATACATTTTTATTACATAGACAAGCAGGCATGCTGACTCACAAACCATGCAAAGAGTTAAAGTTGGCGCGAGCAGACAGCAAAAAAGAAAAAGTAGTATTAAAGTTTCTACAAAAAACCTCAAATTCATATTTAAATAATAATAAAAAAATGTTAGGCCAAATTAAACAAGTAACAAGTGGAATGTTTTGTTAGAACATGGAAAAATATCAACTTAATGTCAAAATTTACAAGTTTATAAAATATTATCAACTTAAAATAATCATGATAGTCATCTTTAACCAGGTGTTGAACAAAGCAGTTGAGGGATGGGGGTTAATTCGAATATGATTCGATTTACTAGTAATGTCAGGTTAGCTGGATTCAAGCAGGAAAAGCGAAGAGGCTAGCACTGATGTTATGGACAGTCAAAGGTGACAGTGCAAAGCTGCAGTGCTCGGAGAGACTTTTTAAATTATCAGCTGATGTTTTTCCTGGTAAAAATTCCACTTTTCTTTTCATCCGTGTCTCCGTCTTTTCTTTTCCCGCGGAGGAAAACCTAGGTAGCTACATAAAACGGCCGCTAAACCTCTTGTTTTTTTTTTCTTTTGGGATGTGTGATGTCGTCACAGTCTAAAGGTTAAGTGCATATCACCCATGCACAAGAGGAAAATGTATCGATTAGGCAACAAAGTGATCAATTGTCTTATTCTGAAGGTTGTTAAAAAGTCAATTGCAGTGCCATATAATGACCACGGTTCAGTTAAGGGCAACAGTGCAGTTGATGACGAGTTAAATATGCTGCGTTTTTTTTTTTCTTTTTTCTTAAAGTTCATGGAGTAATATCATACACCATACTGTTTTTCGCTCACAATATCATAGCTGTCATTAGTTAGAGTACATTTATAAATTTTCCATATACAAATCTCCTATAAACAGTACATGTTATAAATACACAAGAGATGAAAATGCAGAAAGGCTTAGAGAGCCGCAGAAAGAAAGAAAGAAAGAAAGAAAGAAAGAAAGAAAGAAAGAAAGAAAGAAAGAAAGAAAGAAAGAAAGAAAGGAAGTGTCGCTCCTTAGTTTTGATAAATACAAGAAAGAAAGAAAGAAAGTTTTTGAACAAGAGGTGACAATAGTACTAAATATGTGAATGGCAGCCCTATAACTATCCAGAAAACGGATAAAAACACAGAACAAAATCTATGGATGAAAAAAGTTAGAAAAATAATCTTGTACAATAAAAAATAAAAAGTGGACACGCTTACCAAACACATTTCTGATATTGTAAATCGACAACTTGATGTGGAAATCATACATGTAGATACAAACAGGCAATACTCCGTTACTGCCTCTCAAAATATATTCAATTCAATGTACATGACTAATGTTTAGCTCACACCAGTAACCAAGGTAGTTGCCAACCGGCAAAACATGGGAGGTCGATCAGCACATGGAAAGAAATGCTCACTTCTGTGAAGGATTAAATTAGTAAACATTGAACTGGGTACTGGGAGCCTTTATCTGCAAGGGCCAGTACGAGAAATGTTTGTCACCTTGCCAGCTTAGTGGAGTGAAAGTACTACTGTATATGCAAACTCATGCTTTGGCTTTTCTTGCTTGGCTTTCTCTTTTGGATAACATTCAAAAATCTTGCAGAAATGTCCGGTCTCTCTGCTCAAACGCATGCTTTATGTGTTTTACAAAGCGATGACTTCAGTTAAAGGGAAGCTACATTAAAGGCTAAACCTTTTTGACAGTGTTCAATCTAATTTCCTTGTTTGCAGGTCTCCACGTCTGCACCTTTTTCTACTGAAGCTGGCAACTACCTTTACAAAGCGTTTACTGTTTTTTTGTTTTTTTTTTACAGAAAAATAGATCCATCCAAAAGTAAAGTAACTCTTCAAGAGAGGCTGTGAGAGACATAAATCTTGTCTTCATCACGATCCAAGTAAACATGCTGAAAGATTGTTTTCTTTATTTTTGTCATTCTCGTCCCCGGGGGGGGACTTGAAACTCTCCGTCTCCCGCCCTCGCACCGTTCACTCAGCGCGAGAAAAATCTTTTTATCTTAAGGCAATCTTTTCCTGAACAATCCTGAAATCCAGCGGACCCTCCCCAAGGCACTCCTCTCACTCGTCAACCCTCAACGACAGGCTGGTCCAGCACGGTGACAGTCTCACCGTCAAGTCTGTGTAAAAGCCTACTCAAACTTCGGCCGACCAAAGTCCACAGTGAATGCATCATGTAAAATATTATCTCAGTTGCCGCGATGCCCTTATTTCGTAGGGAAAAATAGTAAAGAGAAAAGAAAATCCCCGAGCTGCGTTCAACAGCCGGGGACGTCTGCTGTCCCTGGTGTCCATACCGAACGTGGTCAGCTGTGTAAAGCACCGTATGTTTCTGCACGGAGGTGTTATCACACCTTTCTGTGGCGAGACCTGATCTCGCCCCCCCCGCCCCCCCCGCTGCAAACACACCCGCCCGCTGCCTCGGTCACTCGGTTAGCCGCTTAGCTGTTAGCGCTAACGTGGGGGTGCGAAGACTGACAGAAAAAAAATGAGTGTCTCTCTTAGCGAGTGCCGCCAAAGCAACGCTGTTATGTTTAATATGTTTGTTTTTTTTCCCAATCCAGTCCTCTGTCTCCTGATTGGCTCCCTACTCTGAGGCTGAGCCCACCCCCTCTCCCTCATTTTGGCTGAGGGGCCGCCAATCAAGGTGACTGACGTGGTGAGTGGGGTTAGGGGGACTAAATGAAGGGATCAGTCGAGACTCTTCGCAGCTCAAAGAGGCGTTCTCCGGAGAGGTCGATAGCAACAGTGTGACACCCTCGTTTCCCGCCGTTACAGTGGTTCCTCCTCCTCCATTGGCTCCTCCTCCGGCCTGGCGGGAAAATAAAACAGATATTAAACCCAATGCTGGACCACACACTCTGTGATCTGACGTCTTGCCCTGCAGCTCTGCTTTTGCATGCAGATAACCTCCTGAACTTCATGGACTTGGGACTCACAACCCGCTGTGTGTTTGTTGAGCCTGTACACAAACTCCAAAATATTCTTCACCTTTAACACACTTCGGTTTGGGATTATAAATGCAGCTGCAGGCGCAAAACTCTAAATTACAGACGCAGTGTTTGTGAAATGAGTCACCCTGAATCCATTTATGCTTTTAATCAATGAATCATTACCCATTTCATAAGTTGATTGGTCTTGTGTTATGTGAATCTGTTGCGTATTTTAATTAGTAGCCGGAGATGCAGTGTCATTCTGTCCTTTTTACTGTTTTATTCATTTAAAGACACATTGTGTGAAATTTTATCCCATCCAGCAGTGAGGTTTCAATTCTTTATGCTGCATTCACGTGGAGTTGGGCATTGGTGATGCTTTACCTCTGATCCATGGCGTTGGTGTTGGCCACGGACAGAGAGGCCATGGCGCTGACGGCTTCCGCCTCCTCCGAGTCACCTCGTTTGGCCTCCAGCAGGGAGAAGCCGAGGCATGGCGAGTAGCGGTGCACCGAGCGCCAGTATTTACCTGAGGCGGAGGAGGAGGAGTGGTTAGAGGAAAGACAGAGAAGGTAAAAGGGAGGGCTCATGTGTTCTGCTGCTTAAAATATGTTTTTGTATGATTTAAATATCAAAATAAAAGATTAAAAAGTGAAGAGAGACTTTTGTGTATTTCATTTAATTTGATTTATTTGGAAAATAGACAAAGAAGTACAGTGGAAACCGCTTATAGTGATCACGGATATAGTAATCTATACATTACCGTGCTGTATGTGTACAGAATTTGAGTTATGTCTGCGCAGTAATTAAATTTGCATGGTGCCTCTTGAAAAGCATTTGAAACAACTGTACCATGGTTGAAACATTAAATATAATTCAGTAAATGCTGAAGCTGTCCGTCTTGTTACATTTTTCTCATTGAAAATCTATACAAATGGCATTTAGATGATGTTCTGCATAAAATGAAGTGAAATAATTTTAATAAGCCGTTTCCACTGTATAGAAGGACCTGTGTGTCCTGTGTGTGTGTCAGTGCCATGTTTCTGAGGCTGAACTCACTGTGAGTCTCTAAAACTTTCTCCAGAGAGCGCACGGCGTTGGGGTTGGGCCTCTGCTCGAGGACGGCCTTTGGCAGTGGGTCCAGCTGCACAAGGAACGAACACACACAAAGAAATATGTAAACAACACAAGCATGTTACCAGGATGCACTTATAATTCTTTCCACAAGGAGTCGACCTTGAAATATCGAACCATGAGTTCATTCCTCTCCCAGTATATCCTGCTTTGTTTGCCTAAATAAATCAAGATTTCAACATGTTTACAGCAGAATTGGTCATTTCCTGATTTAATACAGTAAAATATTAACATGTGAGTCTTCTGTTACAACACCTGACTCAGTAAGATGAGAGCAGCTCTGTCCTCACCACTGTATAACATCTTCTCTGTATTTTATTTTGACTGCGTAGCCAAAACAGCAGATAAACATGAGATTAAAAATAGATTAAATATCTACTTGTTAAAATGACTTCACATGGGTGTGTGAGGCAGATTTTAACACAAGAGATGCCTGGCTAACACCCACAACCCAACGCTCTGCTTTGTCCCGTTTCATTTCCAGCTTCAACCCTTTGATTTTAGCATAATGAACGTTAATTAGGATTCAGATCTTGTGCGCTGGCAGAAGTGACCTCCGTACCTCCTGGCCAAGCAGGGCGGCCACACAGGCCTCGGAGGCGTCACAGATGGCAGTGAGGTCGTGACCCCCTTCCAGAGCCAGGACCACCCGGCCTCCAGCGAGGGTCATCAGCTGCCTGGTCAGATATCCAAAACCTGGAGAAAAGGTTACAGGAAGGTGGTGAACTTATGGAAATGAGCCTGACAGCAGTTCAACTTAATCTGCATTTTAGCAGTTTGTGTTTTCTTTGTGCTGGAGCTGGGAGATAACAAACACGCTCCTGACAATCTCACACTCACATTTGGACGTCAGCGTGTAGCCGCCCAGAGGTGGAGGGTGTCCCTCCACGGCGTCGAAGCCTGAGGAGACCAGCACGATGTCCGGAGCAAACTCATTGGCTATTGGCATCACCACTGACCTGAGATCGGGAGGGCGGAGGACAAAGATTACACAGGGTTGGAGCCAATATTTCAATGTGAATGGAGAAGATATTCAAGAATAAAGATGAGATTATTATTTATTTTATGACCTAGAAAACATTTTTTCCTGGAGGAGGATTTGTCTTAGTGGTTTCTTCTTATCATTATTCATGCAAATATGCCAAACAGCAGCCATTTTCTTTATTATATTGTCTTATGAGCTAATAAATTAAATATCTGAGTGTTGAAAGGTAAGTCAAAGAAAACAGGCCTTTAGGAAATGATGATGAATATGTTTTACAGTTTAATAATTTAGTTTTAAACACACTGTTAGTTGCATCCCTACTAATAACTCTGGGAAGACCAACTGGTTTGTATGTGTGTGTGTGTGTGTGATTTGTCCAGTGTGTATGTGGTACCTGAAGGCAGCCAGGTACTCTGCATCTCCCATGGGAGGGTCCAGACCTCCGGTGAAGGCGACGTTGACATTGAACCCGACTCCAGGACCGCTGCCCACCTGCAGAGAGAACCAGCGTTGTTATTATTCATTTACACACACACACACACACACACACACACACACACACACACACACACACACACACACACACACACACACACACACACACACACACACACACACACACACACACACACACACACACACCTCATCAGGTGCCCCGCTCCCAGGGAAGAAGTTGCCATCGTCGTAGCGATGCATAGACAGGTAAAGGACGTTGGGGTCATCGTAGAAGGCCTGCTGGGTACCGTTGCCATGATGAACGTCCTATGGGAGCATAGCACATGATATATATTCAAAATACGCTTTTTAAGAACATACGCCATTGAAATAAAACCTCACACACGACACAAGCGGCGCCTGAGGAGACTGACCCAGTCCACGATGAGGATCTTGTTGACGCTGAGTCTCTGCTGCAGCAGTTTGGCCGCGATGGCCACCGAGTTGAAGTAGCAGAAACCCCTGAAACGGCAGCACACAGACGGAGGGCTGAGTCGTCCTGTTTGTTATGAAACGCGGCCGTGCCAAAGCACTTTCCTGCTCCATTTTCATGTTTTTATAGTGCACTTGAAACACGTTGTGAGAGGGATATGAAAAATAAATAGAGCAGTCCTTGAAACAGCTGGCAGAATAAAGGCACTCAGTGCTTTATGTGCAAATAAACTCAATGGTTTATGTAATTTCTATTCCAGACGCCGGGTATTTGTATATGCATAGATTAAGTGTGTCCAACTGAGTGTGGTGACGGCTGTGGCCTTACATGGGAGTGCTCTCCTCTGCGTGGTGTCCAGGGGGGCGGACCACAGCGAAACCGTTCTGGAAAAGACAGACAGGCACTGATCACCGCTCAGTGTTTCCTCAGCGTTTACTAAGTAGTGGCGAACCACAGCTAAAAACACTGTCATTTAGCCAAACACAAAGATGGGAGGAGGGGGGGGCTGCAATGTTTAGAAATACTGCTTCTGAATGGGAGCGCAGCATCGAACCTCACACAGCAACAACGCGCAAAGTCGTATGAAGTTTTAAAAGCCCTTGAACATTTTCTAGGTCGAGATAATTGAAATAAATCCATAATGTTCAAAGGGGACTCTTCATTATCTGCTGTGTTTTGCTCTGCATTCGAAGAAAAAGGGGCTTCGGGTTCATGTAGACCGCGGTACCAACCTTCAGCTCTCCGGTCGCCACTTTGAAAACAAGCTCCACCACGGAGCCGACGGCGAGACGGGCCGCGCTGGAGGAGTGGACCTCGTTCCAGATGGTGTCGCTGTCCACCTGCCAAAGACAAACACTCAAGTTTCTCACTCATATTTCATTCTTATTTTTACATTTTACTTCATTTAAATGTGGCATGTTATCATTTGTGTCAAAAATCTCCAGCTCTACTTACCCCCACCCCTCCGCACGGTAGCCGTACAAACATAGGAGTGATTGAACCTGCGGAACAGGAGATGAACATTAATTAACTCAGTGAATACAAAGGAGATTGTGTGTGTGTGTGTGTGTGTGTGTGTGTGTGTGTGTGTGTGTGTGTGTGTGTGTGTGTGTGTGTGTGTTTGTGTGCGTGAGCTTACAATCAAGTTTCTGTCGGAGAGGGTTGGTTCCGTACAGCAGGACGTGGGCTTCAGAGTGAACCGTCTGCAGCTCTTCCAGAGTGGCCTTCCTCCCACGGATACACTACACACACACACACACAGACACACACACAGAGGAATACAACTCTCATAAACAGTTTACTACGTTGCGCGATGTTGGGTTCAGAGATATTTTTCTGCTCTGGTCTCTGGTCGTACCTCACACTGCGCTCTGAGACCGGTCTCCTGCAGCCGAGACCAAATGCTCTGGATCCGTCCTGCGTGCTCCGGGTGGCTGTTGGTGTTTCCACACATGCACTGGTGCTTCTGCATCAAAGAGTCATACACCAGACCTGGAGGGGGGGCACGCAGGATTTAGATAAATAAAGAAGTGAGGATAAAAAAAGCACACAGATAAGCAGGCATGAGGAAAACCATGGCGATGCTGACCTGTGGTGAAGCGAGGTTTGACTGGAGGGTCAGGGGCCGGGACGCTGATTGGAAAAGAGGAAGCTGACGCCGGGGACGACTGGGCCCTGGACAGGGGCCGGTGTCCTGGGAAGGAGATGGACAAGCCGGCAGCCTCCATGGAGGCCTGATAGTTTCTCAGCTGGTGAATCCGCTGCTGTTCCAACAACAAAGCCTGCTGCTCACACACAAACACACACACAAAATAAAACAAACAAATGAGATTAAGTCTCCAGTTGTGATCCTGCTGTTGTTCAGTTAAACACATAAAATGTAGAAGGAAGGAAGAATTACTTTGACATATTTTACAATGCAAGTGCAACTTGCGGCCAAAAGATGGCAGCCAAAACAAATGATGCGATTTTCCCTCTGTATTTAATCATATGGATGCCATGTGACACAGAGCAAGGTTTTCACAGATTCAGGGGTGCAGCTCCGATGTCAGGATTGGGCGGGGGGGACGAAAGTGGTTTTTTTTTTTTTGTTTCCTATGCAACTCATACCATGCCACCATAAATCACAACTTAGTAGAGGCTCTTCATATCATTCAAAAAGTGCTGCACAGGGAATCATTTACTGTGCTTCCCTTTCTTGTTTATTTGTCCTACAACAGCCAACAGCGCGTATCACTGCTTACTGAACTGTTATATTAGTAAATCATCATTTTAAGGGTCCTAGTGTATGGGACGACTTTCTGAATGATAAATTGATATGGATGAATATTAAAATATGAAGCCCTAAGATTGAGGGGGTCGTTTTTTTTAAGCCCGCTGTGTAAGAAACACTGTAGTGCAGGAGACCAGATATTATATACTGTATATATATATTCATCAAACATCATTTGTTCACCATTTCAATCATTCCTTTTTAGATGTGAATCTAAAATGTGAAGAATGTGAAATCTGGAAATACATTTGTTCAATTTTGAATAATTTAGGGTATTTTTATTGGGGGGGTGTAGCAGCCATGCCCAAATTACATTTCTATATCTGATTTTTTTCACCTCTCCCCAGGAACACATGCTGTCATTGCCGAGCAGAGATGGAATCAATGTTGTGATACATGGTATTGATTTTGCGGCTGATGTCTTCCTCTACCTGTCTGAAGAGCAGCTCCTGCTCCGCCTGCCTCTCCCTGTGCTGCTGCTGCATGGCCTCCTCCTGCAGCTCCTGCGGGTCGAGCGGCTCCTGCTTGATGGTGACCCCGGCCGGCAGCGCTCCTCCTCCTCCTCCTCCTCCTCCTCCGTCCTGGTGCTCCCTCAGCTCCTCCTCCGTCTCCTCGGGGTGGCTCTGGTGCTGACGGCCCACGGGTGACTCGCAGGGCTTGGCCATCATCTACACGTACGAGACGACACGACACGGGGCAAGATAGGGGCGGTGAGTCTCCCCCCATGTGAAATTTATTACACAATCGAAAAAACAGGATGTGACAAATCCTCCTCCGATGTGTGAGGCTACATTCAGACAAACAAGAACGACGCTCTTCTCTGAATCAAATTCCTGGCAAATCACTCCTTTCTCTGGACCATTCTTCTTTTAACAAGCTTAATTTGGATTACTCAGTCAGATTGGTGTCTTGCTCATTTCAAACCTATCAGTTTTAATTGAATGTGAGTGGCCGCTCTGCCGACTGTACTCCAGGGCAAAATGTGTCTCGCTGAACAGAGACATTCCACGCTCCCCGTTGTGCCACTTTTCACCGACTCATTCTGCAGCCTGCTGTTCACCGAGCACTGACTCAATTGTCTATTCATTCACTGTCACTGACATGAACAATCCTAAGTGACATTCGAGGCCGCGGCGCGCTCGCGAGTGTTTGTGACGCAGGGGCGAAGCGAACAAGCGGGAGCGGGGGGAGGAGGGGGGGTGTATCTACAGGTGTGTGTATGATGGGGGTGCAGTTGTGTGTGTTGTGTGTGTGTTTCCCAGAGCTGCAAGCCTGTGGGTCCCCTGGCTCAGAGCCACGGGACGGCATTGACGTCAGAGCATTTACGAGCTCTCATTCAGCGCCCCCCCTCCTCCTCTGCTCCACTGTTCTACTCTCGTCTTTGAGACCAAACAAACTCCCCTCTCATTTTTTTCCCTCCTCCTTTGAAACAACCCCCCCCTTCCACCCCTCCAACCTCTCTTTGCTCCACATTCATTTCCTAACCCTATCACAAGCAGTGGGTTCTTGTTGATCCAAAATAAAATATGTGTAAAGTTTTACGTAATTGATTCTTGATTTTTTGATTAATTAATTGTTCAATTAACCAAAAAAGTGAACATTTAAAAACTATATAATAAAAGTTTGTTTCCTACAGTATATGACAAAGATAAATGATAAATCCTCACATTTCAGAAGTTGCAAGGAGTTAAGGTTTGGCATTTGTGGAGGATAAATGACTGAGACGATTTATCTATAATCAAACGTAGCGGCTGATCTTTGAATTGATTACAATCTGCCGTATAAACCTCCTGTAAAACTGCAACATTAGTTTTTTTGTATGGAGAAGCAAACATGAGATGTTATGGAACCTCTGAGCAGAGCCTGTTTTCTGTTTTTACACAATGCTAAGAGAAGCTAAAGTGAGCGACGAGAACTCTCGCTGGTCTCATTGTGTGTTCATCATTGTAAAAACCAGAGCCCTAAAATGCACAATCAAGTAACTGACAGTTTTTTCAGGACATTTTCAGAATATTCATTCTGTAGTGCTGTCATATGAAGAAGTAGAAAAAGTTGAAAGTAGAAAAAACTAAGGAAAATAAATATATTTATTTATTACACCAGTGGACTCTTTGTAAAGTCATTTGGTGCTCTGGAGATAGACAGATGATGGCACCAACCTCAGAGGCATAGCTGTTGAATAACTGCATTGTGTTGTGTTCTGATAAACTCTGTAGACTAAAACAAAGCTTGATGAGGATATGTTTCATTTTAGTCAAAACTCCCGCAGAACCCGTCCTTGTGGAGCCAGAGGCTGCTGAAGAGATGTTTGTGTGAAAAAGCTGCCGCTTGAGAGCTCTGAAACATATGGAGGGAGTGAGCGAAAGAGAGAGAGAGCGGGGGAGGAGGAGGAGGAGGAGGAGGAGGAGGAGAGGAAATCCCTTGTTTCATCCACCCACCTCTCCTCCAGCGAGTACTCTGCTGGAATAGGTAAAGCCATCCAGAGCAGCGGCTGCTCACTTCCTCCCTGACCATATTAGGCAGAGGCTTCCGCTCTGTTGCTATGGCAGCGCGCAGTTACCTCGCAGCCCGTGGCAACTGTCTCAGCCACAGTCACACAGAGATGTGGATGCAAACATTCACACACACATTCACACACATACACACACACTGCTATACATGTTAACCCATACCTGCCTCCTCCTACTCGCAAAACAAAAATACTACAAGAGGAGCAGCGAGAGAGAGAGAGCGGGAGACGAGGGCTGAATAAAAGCAAGGACTTCACACATAAACACAGCTACAACACATTATTAGCTGTGTTACTGGCTGCCGCCTACACAAACAACTACAGTACAGCGCCTGTGCAAGGCCGCTGTGGCCTATAGAGGTAATTAATGATCCGTTTATGTGAAGTTCAGATCTTTGGCTTCTTCTATCTAGCCGCTAATCGAATGTTATGTAACAAAAAAACGATAGCAACAATGTGCAACTTGTGCAACTCAGCTCAGTGTCTCCGAGCCCCTCACCTTGTTGAGGTGGAGCTGCTGCTGCTGGAACTGCTGCTTGTGCTTCTCCAGGAACTGCTGGTGCTGCTGCTGGACCACCAGCTGCTGCAGGGCCAGGGCCTGGGCGTGGGCCTGGGCCGCGCTCCCCTGGGGCAGCGGGGCCGACTGAGTCCTCCCCAGGGGCCGGTGCTGCCGCTGCAGCTTGGCCATGGAGGCGGCCGACGACATGGAAATGCCACTGACGCCTTGGGACGGGGGGGGGAAACACAAGAGAGACGGTGAAACCCAAAACCACAGAGGAGAACAGAGCATTTAGTAGTCTGACACAGTGAAACAAAGACATTCATATTCCTTTAAGTGTGTGTTTTTCTCCGGTTGAATCGTGGGATTTGAAAATTGTTTTCATTCATTTAAAGGGATAGTTCAACATTTTGGCAAATTGTCAGTAATTAATTGTCAGTACTGTTTTTAGAATGGCATGGTGAATGTGCAGGTCCATCAGTGCGTTTTGGAGTTGTTGGATTGTGTATTTGATGAGTTTGATGAGGGAAACCAAGAAATCCCACCGACAATTAAAGGTAACGAACCTACTCCTAAAACTATAGGGATTATGACAATGGGCCAATTTGCCAAAATGTTGAACTATCCCTTTAAGGATTCAACTTCCTCCAACTGAAAAACCATCTTTTAAAGTTTTGTCCCATCTAGCAGAGTATATTTGCATGAGGTACGACAACAATGTTGCTTTATTATATCTCTTTGAGCTTTTTAGGAAAAGCTATGGTGAAAGCTATGGCAAGAGTTTAGATGATGATGTGTCCAAACACCAGAACTTTCAGAACGACTATTTAGACTGAGTGTCATAATGATTCATGGTTGTGTGACTGTACGCTCTGTTTTCGGGGGAAATATGACATCTTTTCCAGAGCAGTCGCCATGGTTTTTACCAGATTTAAAGTCAGAGGCAGAGAGCAAAGGTTCGTGGTGTTCATGTCTGAATGAACAGTTCAAACCCTTCAAACCTTACTATTCCTAAAATCTAAGATAAATACGTAATGCACACATCAACACATGGATTCCTAATTCACTGTTATGGGTGTTGGACCTGAGATTAGTTAGCAGATGTATTTGTGAACCAAATAAAAACTACCATCTGTGCTGCCATACTGTGATTCTCCTATTGTGATGATAGGAGCCAGGAGAAGTGCACGGTGCGTTTACAGAGCACCATCCGGATGAGGAAAGTAGGAAAACAGACCCGAGTTGAGCCTGGGAAATGATCTGAGGAGCTTGATTACTGCGCAAACATCAGAGAAAATGATTAGCAGAGTGTTTTCAAACTGCTTCCGAAAAAGCCTGCTGATACACAACGACCACATGGTGCAGCGGAGTGGAGTTAGAAGAAAGTAGGAGCTGAAAGTTCGAGGTGATTGGATATGCAGAAGTTTCTTTCATGGCTACAGACATGACTGGACTGAGAATTAATTTAATGCATCTGGGTTGTAAAAAGTCACTCTCCGCTCCCTGCTTGTGCGTGGGCGTGCACACGTCCTTGTCTATACGTTTCTGTGCAGACACACATACACATACAGACGTGGACAAAATTGTTGGTACCTTTCCGTTTCTTTAACTTAAAGAAAGAAAAACCCACAAATGTCACTGAATTAACTTGCAACTGATCAGTCACAGGATCAAAAAGCTCCAGTTTTGTCTCATCTGTCCACAAAGCTTCTGGGAGAACATCCTTTAGTCCTTGTGTCAAGTTATTTCAGTGACAATTGGGGGCTTTTCTTTTTCTTTCAGAATCGTACCGACAATTTTGTCCACGTCTGTACATGCATCTGTATTTGCATCACTGTCCATTCACTGCTAATGTCCTGCTGAAAATAGCAGCGAGTGAATGAGCTGATGGGAAAGGGCGCACAAGGCAGTCGTGTCACACTCATACGCCATCATATGAAAGGAGCTCATTAGTTTGGGCTAATGAATGGACGTCTGTCAGCGTGGCGGGCACACAGTGTACCACGGACACACATCTCTGTGAGTGTGCTGATGGTTGTCTTTCTGCGTGCATCGCCGCTGAATGAAGATAATTTTACTCCCAGTCATAGGCTCATTCAATTTGAGAGACGCATTTGTCGTCATTAACTACGCTGCTAGCTTTCAGTGACTGAAACGTGACTACTCTCACCTGTCACCAGGGGGCTCTGTGCCGGGCTCTGCTCCATCAGCACCATGTGTTGCAGCAGCGGACTGTGCGCGCCGTGTCCGCCTGTTCCGGCCCCCGCTTCAGTCAGGTAAGGCGACAGGTGGCCACCGGAGAGGAAGGGAGGGCTGAGGGAGAGGGCCGGCTGCAGGCCTCCATCCTGCTGGGCTGAGGTCACCTGGGAAGGAAAAGAGAGAATGAACCTGAGGCCAGCTCTGAATGGATTTGTCACAGACAGTGCATGCAGCTCGACAGCCGGTTTCCTCCTTACGTTGGAAGCAGCAGTGGCCGTGGCAGTGGCGGGCAGCCCCAGGGTGATGTTGGGTAAGGAGGGCGAAGTGTAGAGGGACAGTTGGTTAAGGGAGCCCCGATCGGCAGCGCTGCACAGTCTCTGAGCCAACGACACCTAGGAAGCACATTTAAAGGACACATATTATGTATGCCCCCTTTCCACAAATTAAAATAGTTCCTAGGTGTCTTAAAGCCATGTCTGAGACATGCTTTAGTCAAAATACCCCAAGGATCAAACATCACAGCTCTTTTCATCCTCTCAAAACAGACCTGTTCAGAACGGCTGGTTTCAGTGCCTGTCCCTTTAAATGCAAATGAACCACTGCTTGCCCCGCCCCTTTACCGGTCCCAGGTAGGGGTGGGATTATCATGCAATTTCGAATGTTAGTTACATCACTGGAAGACAACTGAGAGAACAGCTCGTAAAACCACGTGGGAGGCAAGACAAACACCCAAATATATGTTAAAGAGCCTTCAAAAAGTGATATTTCCATAATATGTCCCCTTTAAATGATCTTACGAAACGGGTAAATGCAAGGAAAGTATACATCCACGCGCGGGGAAATCGTCATTAGCTACTCAGAGCCATTGTACAAAGGAGCGCAGTTCTCTGGCTGCAAAATGCTGCATAATTTATTTATAGTTTTGAAGTGTTGAAATGTACAGTTACTTCCTAAATTATAAAGGTTCCTCTCCTCCAAAGCCTTTTGAGCTGAGGCTGGCTGATATAAAATGAGAACTACTTTGTGTTCCCAAATAATTTCATTTTTTTGTGAGGAGGAAATAAATCAGCAGAAAAACTGTAGAACTGCCTTTAATAAAAGAATGAAAGTAAACATTAGGATGTGTGTGTGTTACCTCTGTGTTATTGGAGACTGACACAGTGATGCCATTCTCATTAGGGATGTTGTTGGAGCTGTTATTAGGAGAGCTTGGGCCTGAGCCAGGGGCACTGCTACACGCAGAGTCTGAAACGCACACATATGCAGACAAGACAAAAAAAATCAAATACACACAGTTGTTATTAGAAAACACAGCAAACTAAAATTAAAAATTAAAAAAAAACTTTAAGCACCATGTCTCTCACCTGCCATGTCGAGCGAGCGTTTCTTGGCGGTGGTGATGGGGCTGTCTCTGCGCCGCAGCAGCGGACTGCTCCTCCGCTCGCTCACCTTCTGCTTCAGCCGAGAGCGCAGCTTCAGGTTGGGCTCCGAGGCTGAAAGGAGGAGAGTGACGGACCATAAAATAACCCATTCATTCATCAAGAATACAAGACTGGCATCTGCAACACTGCTCATGCATCATTTGATCTATTCACCTGGTGTTTCCTTTTCTAAAAGAGGTAAAACATTGAAGTCACTGGGAACTAAATGACATCATTAATTTGTTGTTTTCATTCAAAAACTGCTCTGCTGGAATAAATGATGTGTTTTTAGTCAATTTAGGCTTGAAGTATCGAACTTCAACGTCTTCATCTGTTACTACAACTTCAAACTGGGCGACTTTTGTTCTTGGTGCCAGCTCCAGTTCAGCCGCCAGCACCCCTGTCAGCGTCTGTGATGCTAAACAGATAACAGGCGGCTGTGCAGCTTTGGACAAATCAATCCAAAGGGTGGGAGAGTTACCTGAGCTCCAGTCTCACAGGCTTTCGGCACAAACGGGGGAGCTGCTCGCATTGATCTGTCGTCCCTGCCATCCCTGCCTCCTATTCAGATGATTTCTGAACAAGCCAAATTCTGATCCATTTTCCCAAAGACACTGGGACCAAAAAGCAATTAGCTCTCATTTAGGAGCCATGTCTGATTACCTAAAGGCCTTTTGGTCTTTTGTGTTTGCTGTCACAGACTTGTGAATGGAAACAGGGCAAGGGGAACAGCATGTCACCTTGGCACTGGCCAAAGAGACTAATGCTCTGTGCACTTTGCCCTGCCAATCAGCTGCCTTAGATAATTTCACTATTC